>NC_064851.1:59892939-61115439 GCF_024139225.1 Suncus etruscus | reverse complement strand
AAAGTGAGTTCTTATCCCTAGAAGATAAGATCTTGTTTCTGTGTCTATGGTTTCTCCTTTTTTTACTGTGCCCATACAAAAATGTATGGTGTCATACTGGGTATGGATGACAGGCTGCACACACAGTCTCTGTTGTCTGGTTTTGTTCTGAGCTTTTATCCCAGTCAAGGCATTTTGTACCAAGAAGCACTGAAAATGGTAAGGATAGAGAAAAAAATTTATATATTAAAATAGAAAAAATAAATAAAACTGAGTTTAAAAGAAAAGGTATTCGAATAAAACAAGTGGTGGAGGAGGCTACTTGTATATTTAGGAATACACATCTTAATATGTGTATTCATACAGGTATTAAACTTCCAATAGGCAATATAAGACTCCTAATTAAGTCTTTTGATATATTATTGTGGGGAGTAAAAGCCAAGGTACTTTTCGATTCACAGGCCTTGGAATTGAGTTTGAGAGATGCTTTGCTGCATTACGAGACCATACAGTGTCTTTGAGCTGGGAGTTTTGCTGAGGCTGATTCCTGTATAGTGCAACAGTCCACAATTTTGTGGGGATGAGAGGGGCCATCAAGCATGAGTCAGCAGGCATGCTAGTTGTAGTTCTTTGCCAATGCATGAGAACGGGGACCCAGAGGGTGTCTTTCACTGAGGAGCTGGAAGGTGGTCTATTGGGGCAGGAGGTTAATCTTGGTGCCTAACAAGTTAGGAACTGAGGGTAAAGAGGGTTAAATTAGGGGAAGATAAAGGATCAGAATTGAAAAATGAGGGGATAGAGGAGACACAGGGGAAGGGGAGAGGCAATACATGACCGGGGCTATATACAATACATATATATGAATTGTTTGTGACTTCGGCTTGGAGTCAGTACGGAAAGTCACGCCCATAAAGACTGACTTTAAAGATCTATTTGAGTGTTATCATCCATATCTTTGGTATTCCGTTTCCTTTCCTAAGAACCATCTAGAATGAAGAACATTTTTAGTTAATGCTCAAAAAGTATATTTGTTGCGCGGGCGCAAATGAGCATTAGTAAGAAAAGACACCATTGCAGGGAGTCCATTATGAATACGGGAGGAGTTTCCCTCTTCTCCCCTCCCCCCGGAGCCCAGTTGCCAAACCTGGCTCTGAAGACCAGTTTGGCATGAGGGGATCTCGGTCTCCTGAACTACTTGGTCAGCCCAGGAGGCCATTGGCCAGCTATCTGTCCAGTTTCCCAGCCATACCTGTAGGAGAGGAACAGTAATCCTGGCATGTGGGATTTTCTGGGTCCAGCTGCAGCCTCTCTCTCCAGTATGAAAAAGCATAGGGGAGGAGTAAGCCTCTTCTCCATCCCCCCAGAGTCTTGAAAGCCAGCTTGGCGTGGGGGGCTCTCAGTCTCCAGGACTAACTGGTCAGTCCTGGGGGCCTTTGGCCAGTTGTCTGTCCAGATTCCCAGCCATGCCAGTAGAAGAGGAGCAGTAATCCTGGCATGTGGGATTTTCTGGGTCCAGCTGCAGCCTTCCTCTCCAGATTGAAAAAGCATGGGGTTGGAGTTTCCCTCCTCTCTCCTCCCCCCAGAGCCCAGTTGCCAAACCTGGCCCTGAAGACCAGTTTGGCATGGGGGGATCTCGGTCAGCCCAGGAGGTCATTGGCCAGCTGTCTGCCCAGTTTCCCAGCCATACCTGTAGGAGAGGAACAGTAATCCTGGCATGTGGAATTTTCTGTGTTTTATTTTTATTTTGATCATAGTGGCTTACATATCTTTCACATTAGTATTTTAGGTATGTATTAACATTAAATCAGGGGAATACCTACCACCAAATTTATCCTCCCCACCTTCCCTGTTCCCTTTCTGCAACCCATATCTCCCACCATCACCCCTCAGGCTGCTAGAGTAGGTGGTCCCCTCTTTGTCTAGCATACTATCAGTAATCATACATCTGTTTGGTCCTGGTGCCCTCCCTTGTTTCTGCCTCTATTTGAGAGGCTAAGCTAGATAAATCTAGTTATGTGGTTTTGTTTGAGGGAAAGAAAAGCAATAGAATGGGGTAAAGAATAAGAAAAAAATTTAAAAAATTAAAATATGCTGAAAATGTGCGGAGTCCTTCTAGTGGCTATCAACCTCAGTTTGAGAAAGGACATGAAAAAGGTAACTAAAATACCGTAACAATACAAAAATAAATGTCAAATTAAATATCCAGTGAGCCCTACAGCAATAAAGAGAAGCACCACACAATAGTCTCAGTTCTAAAATCAAATCATGCTGGAGTGCAAAAAGAAAGAGAAAGATAAGATTAAATAATATAAAATAAAAGAAAGACATCAACTTCAATATCTACACCAAAATAAAGATGTCAAAAAAAATCAATCAATAAACAAATATATATATGGAAAAATGGTTATTTTGTGCTTTTTTTTCCCTTTTTTTTTTCTTTTCCCCCTGCATAGGCACAGTAACTATTGGGAATATTATAGAAGGAATTCCCTTGGCCTAGGAGATACAGGGTTTCTTCATCCCTGAAGTATAATGTCATGGGATTAGCTATAGACTCCTTGCATGATCATTTACTCTTCCCTTGGTGCTTTTGTGGCGTATGGAAGACTTCTGCTTCTTCATGGATGGTAAAATCAGACCTCTGTATCTAGAGATCTTGGTGACTGTGCAGTTCAAAGAATGGAGCTTATAATGAAGGCTTTCTCTGTGGTTCTAGCAGTTCTGCTTCTTCAGTGTCATTTAAATTCATCTTCTGTAGTTGGTGTTCTTGGTCATTATGTTGCTCCTAGGATGGAGTCTGGGATAAAATGTTTCGTTATATTTCTGGAAGACCCATTCACTTGCGGTTGTCTCAGTCAGACCTCTGGAATTGGAGATCTTGTTTGCTAAACAGATTGTAGACCAAAAGCTAGGTTAGAGCTTTTTGTTGTTGTTGGTGGTGGTGGTCCTGGGATGCATACTGTCTAGTCCTGGTTGTAACAACCAGTCATCTGTATATAGCAATCTTCGTTTTTGCACAGATCAAAGGGTGACATGTCTTCTGATTTTGTCTTATCATTGGCTGGTGTGGAAGGATAACTTGCTCTTAGCTCTAATTTAAACCCAACATTTTTTATCTGTTAAATTTATGGTACACATTTATATTTTAATATTTTCTTGAATCTATATTTTCATAAGCATTATAAACTTTGAGAGGTTATTTTCTGTGTGTGCCTGTGATTTTTTTATTTATTCTGTAGTTAAGACTTAGCAGAACTCTAATATTTTTATTAGTTGACTGTTCCTTGATTGTTTTTCATCACAAAATAACAAACATTTTAAGAACCAGAAAATGTTAATGACATACCATTAATTTAATAGTAATATATTGTTATTTAATACTCCATGAAGAACTTATTTTCTGGTTATTTAATTATTTCCAGCTTAGAGTTAAATTTAATTTTTATCATTTTATATAAATTAAAATCTTGTTTATTATAAGTATAAATAAATGCTTTCATTTTAAAATGTAATTGTCAATAACAATATGAGAATTTACAAAATTGAATCATATTTTTTATTCTTTTACTTGGGGTCACTCCTGGATGTTCTAAGAGCTTATTCTTGACTATGAGCATAATAATAACACATCGAGGCATTCTATGAACAGCTTGAATTTTTAGGAATTGAACCCTGGTTGTCCATGTGAAAGGCAAAGTCTCTATCCACTTTACTATCACTCTAGCCCCTCTAATATTATTTCTTATTTTTATTGTAGTCATCTATTTTCAAAGAAGTCCTTAATATCTTTGATTTTAATTTACCAGAAAAATAAACTGAATAAATTAAATATGCTTCTCACCATTGGAACTTTTCAATGGTATAGAAATGTTCCAAACCAATTAAACTTAAAAACGTTTTTTTAGTTGTCCACCATGAAAAAAATGCCATCAAAGTGAACCTTGAAGAGTATACATAAGACGGGTAATTAGTTATTCTTAGGTTAAGAACTTTTAAGTATTAAATTCTATTGTAATTTAAGAGATATGTCTCCATGCCCAGTGCTTAATGTTTAATTATAAACTGCTTCAAATATAGATACTAATTTTAGTGTGATTGTTGGATGATACAGAAGTTCATTAAGAAAATGGAAAATTAGAGCAAGACATTGGAACAATGTATATGTCTAAAATGAGATGATTAAAAATGATTATACAAATTAATTCCAAATTCTATAGGAAATGTAAGTGAATTATAAAGCAATTAAGGATATAGGGACAGGTTTATAATTTAAGATTTAAGTGTAATTATATAACAGTTAAGGATATAGGGACAGGCTTATAATTTAACATCTAAGAGAAAATAAAAGTTTTATGAGTAGTAAGTATGGTATAAACTTAATTTTATGAGTCTACAGTAAATGTTAAATGTGATAAACGTGAGTAATTTTTTGTTATTCCATAGTTTCTAAATTTGTTTTGTCTAAAATTGTTTTGTCAAAATAAAACAATAATTTTCAGTATTTTCAATAAAGTGGTGCCTCATTTTGCAATCTTTTGCAAAACATCTTCAGAACATTAATTTTTATTTGTCAATGGTTACGCTTTTTGCAGCAAATGTTTAAACCAATGTACAAAGCATAGGTCAGAGACAATCACAATGAAGTTAAAGAAAAATAAGCATAGACTTTAACAATCTATCTGTTCAATGAAAATTATGATAAATAAATAAATAGGGAGTGAATTGTGTTTTACTTTATCATTAATGATGATGACTCACCAAATGGTAAGTTTCAATTTGAGTATAATACCTAAACTTCATTTTCAATGACTGCGATGTGGAAAAATACTTAAGGTAAATAAAACTAAAATACTGCTAGTTTTGTTAGTGTATATTTCACAGCAGGGACAGACTAGAGAAATTCTCAGGCAGAAAATACTTGTGCTTGATTCTTCTAGTCTTCAATTGTGCTTAAAAATAAGTCAATAGGTAAAAGAGAAATAGCACAGCGCATATGCTATTAGCCTTGCACGTGGCCAAACTGGGTTCACTCTCTGGCATTGAATCCCATGAACACATCTGAAATGATTTCTGAACACAGAGCCAGGAGTTCTGAGTAGCCACAAATCTAAAAGCCAGCAGGAAATTTTTTGTTATGGAGTATATAACTTTTACTATGACATGAGGAAATAAAACAATCATTAGAAATTTCCAGATTCTGGCCATTTCACCCATCCTCAGAGAAAAAAAAGTAAGCAAAGATTTTTATTTTAATATTTTATTTATTGAGTGTGATTATTAATGGTGGTTTCCATGCATATAATCTCAATACCACATCCATTATCAATGCACTCATACCTTTCATGTAGGAATTCAATTTCCTTTCATTTTATCCTTTCTCCCCAACTAATTGGATTAGTTCTCCAATAGTGTTGCCCTTAGCTTTTTGTTGTTACCTTGATGTGTACATTGAGCAAAGATTTTAAAACTCTATTGGGGCCTGAGCGATAGCACAATGATAGGGGGATTGCCTTGCACACAAACGACCTGGGATGTATTGGATTCAATATCCCGTATCCCAGATGGTCCCCTGAGCCTACAAGGAGCGATTTCTGAGTACAAAGCCAGGAGTAACTCCTGAGTGCTGGTGGCAGGTGTGGCCGCCAAACAAACAAAAACAAAACAAAACAAAACAAAAAAACCGTAAATATTGCTTTCAGCTAGCCTAACTCTGAGAAGTCAAAATGAGACCTATTAAAACTAGGACCTAACCAAGCAAGGATCAGAAATTTGTCAAAAACCTTACTGTGGATCTACTATCTTGGGAACCCAATGCTCTGCCCTCTCAACATGGATGCCCCAGTTTTAAGTAAAATATATGAGAAAATTTGATGAAATGCTAACATGTTTTTCTCATTAAAATATTCTCTACCTTAGATGGGGGAGGAGGAAAATGGGGGATATTGGTGATGGGAAAGTTGCACTGATAAAGTGGAGTGTGCATTTTATGGTTAATACCCAACTACAAACATGTGTGTAACCATGGTGCTTAAATAAATAAATATTCTCTACCTCATATTTATATATTGCAAATCTAGTGTTTTTAGTTTCTTCTTATTTTTATACAGGATACAATCATGGAATTGAGACTGTTATTCACGCACTGTGACAACTTAAGAATGATAAGAATTTGATTAAATTTGAGAAGTGGGTATGAGAAAGTAATACTTTAAATGTCAAATACTCCTGTAGAAATAATATAAATGAGAATAAGAGATAGTTTATTGTTTAGGGCACATGGGTAGAATGCACATTGCTCGTGTTTGATCCCTAACTCTGGCCTCAACTTATTTTGTATTCGACATTAAATTTAATAAAATATATTACTAATTTCTTTGCTTTAGGAGGTTTTGAAGTTCTTAAGAGAGGTAAACTTTCAGCTACCTTTTTCATTTGAATTGTTTTCACATTATTATTTTTGTATTTGAATATCTTTTTTTGTATTTTTTAATATCTTTAATTATACAATTTGATTACAAACATGATTGTAGTTCAGTTTCAGTCATATAAAGTACACCTCCCCTTCACCAGGGCAACAGTCCCATCACCAATGCCCCAGATTTCTTACATCATTTTTAGCTGGGTAGCAAATCCTTAAATCATCACTATAAAGATGTTGCATTTGTAACTTTCATATTGGCACTATGTCTGTTAGAAATGAGTCGTTTTGTTCTGTGCTGTGCTGCGTTTTGGGCTTGATTTCATTCTATGTGTGGCTCATCTGCGGAAGGCTTGCCTTCCCTGGAGCGTTTCCTGGAGGTGAGTTTACATGCCCAGAAAGGGGAGCCACTGAACTCTGCTGGAACTCAGATGCCAACATCCCTATCTGCCTGTCTTCTGTGCTGTGCTGCATTTTTGTCCTGATTTCATCCTGTGTGGCTCATCTGAGAATGGCTCGCTTTCCCTGGAGCCTTCCCTGGAGGTAGGTTAATATGCCCAGAAAGGAAGGAGCCAGAGGAGTGCAGTCGCTCCGCTTCGTGGCCCTGCACATTATTTAGCCAATGAATACAACCACAACACGTAGAAAGACCCACAATACAAGTGTGACAATGGGGAAAAAACGCAGGCCAGCGCCAGGCATATAGAATGACGATGGCAACTCTGATGACTTGAACATGACTAACCAACTAGTCAGTCTCTCAGATAAGTTTAGAGTTGCAATAAGGAAGATGTTCAAAGAAAGTATAGAAGAGAACACTAATAAGAATCAAGAGAATATGAAGATAGAAATCAGAAAACTCCAAACTGAAATTTCAGGTCAAATATCAGGTATGGAAAAACTCAGTAGATGAATTGAAGAAAAACATGGTTGAGCTTTCCCACAGGTTAACAGCAGCTGAGGATAGAATTAGGACACTGGAAGATGAGATGAATAACAATTTCATAAGCAGAAGAAATTTGAAAAAAAGCCTTAAAGCAAATGATCAAACAATGGAAAAATTACTCAAAGACTGGGAATAGGTGAAAATAGAAGTCTATGATAAGCTCAACTGAAACAACTTAAAAATCATTGGAGTCCCAGAGACCCAGGAAAAAAATCTCCAGGAAGAACCAACGGTCAAGAACATCATTAAAGAGAAACTACCATAGCTAAAGAATACATGTGATCAAATCCTGCATGTTCAAAGTGTACCAACTAAAAGAGACCTCAGAAAAAACACCCCAAGACACATCCTAGATATGAAGACGAACCCCACAGATAGAGACAAAATTCTGAAAGCAGCAAGATCAAAAAGAGAGATTACATGCAAGGGAACGTCCTTGAGATTTATTGCAGACCTGTCACCGAAAACACTCAAGGCCAGAAGGCAGTTGTGGGACATAGTGACAAAAATCAATGAAATAAATGTGTCGCCTATAATACTGCACTGAGCATTACTCACTTTCAGGGTTGAAGGAGCAATACATGGTTTCACAGACAAACAACAGCTCAGACACTTTACAGACTCAAACTCATTCTTAAAAGGAAAACTGAACAGCCTACTTTAAGACAAGACTGACGAACAGACACACCAAACTTCAATATAAAAATGGCAATAACTCCCAGGACAATACTTTCTCTCAATGTCACAGAGTGGCTAAATGGATCAAAAAGCTCAATCCAATCTTCTGCTGCCTACAAAAAATGCACCTGAATAGTCAGAACAAACATAGACTCAAAATAAAAGGCTGGAGGACAATCATCCAAGAAAACAACACCCATAAAAAAGCTGGAGTTGCCATACTAATATCAGATGATGCAAATTTTATACTTAGGAAAGTTGTAAGGGACAAAGATGGATATTATGTACTAATCAAGGGATAGGTACAGCAGGAAAAAATCACTCTCATAAACATATATGCACCGAATGAGGGGCCAGCAAAATATTTAATAAAATTGTTGAAAAACAATATCAATAACAACACAATAATTGTGGGAGACCTCAGCATGGCATTGTCAACACTTGACAGGTCAACCAGACTGAAAACCAACAAGAATATACTAGACCTGAAAAGAGAAATGGAAGAAAGAGACCTAGTAGATATAAACAGGACACTCCACCCCCAGAAGCCTGGATACACATTCTTCTCTAATGTACATGGGACATTCTCCAGAATAGACTACATGCTAGCACATAAAACATACCTCCATAATATCAAGAGGATAGAAATTTTGCAGGCTACCTTTGTTGACCTCAAGGCCCTGAAATTATATGTGAACTACAAAGGGACACAGAAGAAAAACTTTAATACCTGGAATTTAAAAGGCCTAATACTGAATAACCAGTGGATCCGAGGGGAAATCAAAGAGGAAATCAAAAGGTTCCTGGAAACAAGTGACAATAAAAACACAAACTATCAGAAGCTATGGGACACAGCAAAGGCAGTACTGAGAGGAAAATTTATAGCTTTGCAAGCACACATCAGGAAAGAAGAAGGGGCATACCTGAATAGCTGAATGATGCAGTTCATAGAGTTAGAAAGTACTCAACAAAAGGACCAAAAATAGGGAGACAAAAGGAAATAACAAAACTGAGAGCAGAAATCAACAAAGTGGAAACCCAAAAAGCAATCCAAAAGATCAACGAAAGCAGAAGTTAGTTCTTTGAAAAAATAAACAAGATTGATAGACCACTGGCAAACCTAACAATGAAAGAGAGAAACTTGATAATTCATATTAGGAATGAAAAAGGAGAGATCACTACTGATATGGTAGAGATTCAAAGGGTAATCAGAAACTACTTTGAGAAACTCATGCCACTAAAAATGAAAACCTGAAAGAAATGAATAAATTTTTGGGCTCTTATAATCTTCCATGGTTGAATGAAGAGGATGTAACATATCTAAAAACATCCATCACTATTGAGGAAATTAAGACAATAATCAAATGTCTGCCCAAAAACAAAAGCTCAGGGCCAGATAGATTAATAATGAATTCTTTCAAACCTTACAAGAGAAACCACTACCAATCCTGAAAAGACTCTTTCATGAAATCGAAAAAACAAGAACACTTCCAATAGCTTTTATGAAACCAACATCACCTTGATACCTAAACCAGACAGAGATGCTACCAAAAAAGAAAATTATAGAACAATATTGCTGATGAATACAGATGCAAAGATCCTCAACAAAATCCTGGAAAATAGGATTTAATGCCTCACTAAGAAGATCATCCACTATGATCAAGTAGGTTTTATCCTAGGATTGCAAGGCTGGTTTAATATCCATAAATCTATCAACATAATACACAACATCAACAACAAGAAAAATAACAATCACATGATCAATCAATAAATGCAGAGAAAGCATTTGATAAGGTTCAACACCCATTCTTGATCAAAACTCTCAGCAAGATGGGAATGGAAGGAATCTTTCTCAATATAGTTGAGGCCATCTACCACAAGCAAGAGGCAAATATTATCCTCAATGGAGAAAAACTGAAAGCCTTTTCTCTAAATTCTGGCACAAGACAGGGCTGTCCTCTCTCACCACTCCTATTCAACATAGCACTAGAAATACTTGCTATAGCGATTAGGCAAGAAAAAGATATCAAAGGAATCCAGATAGGAAAGGAAGAATTCAAGCTCTTGCTGTTTGCAGATGACATGGTACTCTACTTAGAAAAACCTAAACTCTACGAAAAAGATTCTGGATACAATAGACTCATATAACAAGGTGGCAGACTACAAAATTAACACACAAAAATCAATGGCATTTCTATGCACCAATAGTAATAAGGAAAAATGGACATAAGGAAAACAACCTATTCACAATAATACCACACAAACTCAAATATCTTGTAGTCAACTTGGATAAAAATGTGAAGCACTTATAGAAAGAAAACTATAAAACTCTGCTCCAAGAAATAAGAGAGGACACACATGAAAATGAAGTACATACCCTGCTCATGGATTGGCAGGACTAACATAATCAAAATGGCAATACTCCCCAAAGCATTGTACAGATTTAATGTGATGCCTCTAAAGATACATGTGACATTCTTAAAATAAGTTGTTCAGGCACCTTTGAAATTCGTTTGGAACAATAAACACCCTAGAATAGCTAAAGCAATCATTGGGAAAAAGAATATGGGAGGAATTACTTTCCCCAACTTTAAACTGTACTACAAAGCAATAGTTATGAAAACAGCATGGTATTGGAATAAAGACAGGCCCTCAGATCAGGGAAATAGGCTTGAATATGCAGAGAATGTTCGTCAGACATACAATCACCTAATTTTTGATAAAGAAGCAAGAAATCCTAAATGGAGCAAAGAAAGCCTCTTCAACAAGTGGTGTTGGCACAACTGGCTAGCCACTTGCAAAAAATTGAACTTAGACCCCTAGCTAACATCATGTATGAAAGTTAAATCCAAATTGGAGAAAGACCTCAATATCAGACCCAAAACCATAAGATATATAGAACAACATGTAGGTAAAACTCTCCAGGACATTGAGACTAAAGGCATCTTCAAGGAGTAAACTGCACTCTCCAAGCAAGTGAAAGCAGAGATTAACAAATGGGAATATATTAAACTGAGTAGCTTCTGCACCTCAAAAGAAATAGAGCCCAGAATACAAGAGCCCCTCACTGAGTGGGAGAAACTATTCACCAAATACCCATCAGATAAGGGGCTAATCTTCAAAATATACAAGGCACTGACAGAACTTTACAAGAAAAAACATCTAATCCCATCAAAAAATGGGGAAGAATTGGACAAACACTTTGACAAAGAAGAAATACAAATGGCCAAAAGACACATAAAAAAATGCTCCACATCACTAATCATCAGGGAGATGCAAATCAAAATAACTATGAAGTACCACCTCACACCCCAGAGATGGCACACATCACAAAGAATGAGAACAAGCATTGTTGGCGGGGATGTGGAGAGAAAGGAACTCTTATCCACTGCTGGTGGAAATGCCATCTAGTTCAACCTTTATGGAAAGAAATATGGAGATTTCTCCAAAAATTGGAAATTGAGCTCCTATAATATCCAGCTATACCACTCCTAGGAATATACCCTAGGAACACAAAAATACAATACAAAAATCCCATCCTTTCACCTATATTCATTGCAACACTATTTACCATAGCAAGACTCTGGAAACAGCCAAGATACCCTTCAACAGATGAATGGCTAAAGAAACTGTGGTACATATACACAATGGAATATTATGCAGCTGTCAGGAGAGATGAAGACATAAAATTTTCCTAAACATGGATGTACATGGAATCTATTATGCTGAGTGAAATAAGTCAGAGAGAGAGAGAGAGAGAGAGAGAGAGAGACGCAGAATGGTCTCACTCATCTATGGGATTTAAGAAAAATAAAAGACATTCTTGCAATAATAACTTTCAGACACAAAAGAGAGAAGAGCTGTAAGTTACAGCTCACCTCATGAAGCTCAGCACAAACAGGGATGAGTTTAGTTAGGGAAATAACTACGTTTTGAACTATCCTAAATATGAGAATGTATGAGGGAAATAGAGAGCCTGTCTAGAGTACAGGTGGGCGTTGGGTGGAAAGGAGGGAGATTTGGGACATTGGTGATGGGAATGTTGTACTGGTGATGGGTGGTGTTCTTTATATGACTGAAACCCAAACACAATCATGTATGTAATAAAGTTGTTTAAAAAAAAGAAATGAGTCATTTTTCTATAGAGGTAAGAAGCTTTAATTTTCTCTCATATAGCTTCTAGAATATTTTCTTGATATCTTTATCATCAATTTTTTGCATATTTCTCTAATTTGTACTATTTTTCTATTATTTTCTCAAATACTAATATATTTATGTATGATTTCTTATTCTAGTCACATTCATATTTGAAAGACAAGAATATTGGCTCAAGAGAAATAATATCTCATTTGGCTGAATTCAGGTTTAATTCCAGTTGTACACAGTTTTTATACAGAGATGTGCCTAATATCAAGAAGCATCACCATGTA
This sequence comes from Suncus etruscus, assembly GCF_024139225.1. Classification (NCBI taxonomy): domain Eukaryota; kingdom Metazoa; phylum Chordata; class Mammalia; order Eulipotyphla; family Soricidae; genus Suncus; species Suncus etruscus. The sequence continues at coordinate 61,102,988 of NC_064851.1, read as the reverse complement.
TGACCCATAACTAAAGCCAACATTCTTTTACTTTACGTTATTTGTACCTTTTCTCTCTCTTTTTTTAATTCCCTTTCCTTTTTTTGTCACTGAGGGGCATATCTCTAGCCCCAAATTGAAGATCAGAAAAACTTGATATGAACAGTGATTATGTTTTATATTTCTGTAAATCTGCCATTTTTGATAGTAGGTGATGGAGAGAAAACTGCTATAAGTTATTGTAACTTCATTTGCTATTCATTTATATTTGTCATTATTCAGCCTATCAAGTTATAACTGAATTTAATTGGGGAAACAGGATAAAGTAGTTTGACTGTAAATTGCAACTTGTTGCACATTTTGGAGTTGTTATGTTCAACAAATAATTATACCACCTGCAGTATACCAGGTCATATTACCAGGTCATATAACAGGTCAGAATATATATTCTAGGTTCTAAGGATACCTATGTAAACAAAACTTGAAAAAAAATACCATTCTGACCTAAAGACCGTCTACTATTTTTTCCAGTATTTTTCTAACCTAGTGACTATGACCAACTTAATAGCATTTAGTATTTTTATAACATTAATGAATAATAATAATTTTATATATTTACTATAGGCAGACTTTACTCCTTATCTAGATAAAGTCATTATTGTGTCCCTGGGAAGCTATAGAATTCATTAAGGAAAGTCTGGTTTCTTTACTAATAAATATAAATCCAATATATATTGAGACATAATAAGATATATATTATATCTCTTTTACTTATATTAATTTTACATATATTACTTATATGTTTATTTGTATACTTCATTTCTAATACACACAATTTTAAGTACATAGAATAATCATAATTTGAGAAATAAAAATATAAGTATATAGGCAAAGTAAATGGCAATAGATAAAAGGTTTAAAATGCTAATAACATAATGTATTCTCAGAAATCTTAAAATGTTTTATTTATACTTTGGATTCATGGGCTTTAATTAGTTTGCCAAAAATTTGCTTCCTAATAACCAATGAATATGCTTTCTTATTTTTGACACCCAGCTCTCAGAATCTATGATCCCATGTTTCTAATAGCGCCTGAATCAGAAGCCTGTCATTCCTGCCTCATAGCACACAGATTGACCTCCACCATCTGGGGTTTGTAGCTTGCATATTAGCGATCCACTGAAATGTATACCATTTCCTCCAAAGTCAGTGTCAGCATTTTGATATTGTAAACTTTAATGGTCTAGTGTGATAAACTAATTGGTACTGATGGGAGGTTACAGGAGCAACTACTGAGTAATTCTAGCATTAAACTTCTAGACCAATTGGCTTTGCTTTAGACATTTAGACATTTAATACTGTGAGTTTATAGGTGAGAATTTCAGGTAATATGCAAATCATTCCAGTTGTTTCAGTCAATAAAAACATTTATACTTATAAAAAGAGCAAATAACAATATGATATCTATTTTCCAATCAAACTATCATTTAGTAACTAGTAAAACTTATTGTTTTTACTATGTTTAAATGAAATATTCACAATTAAACATAAAATTAATTAATTTTCTGCTGAAAAAGTGAACTCTAGTTTAAAGCATGATTTGGTTAGGATACAGTAAGAATAACATAACCTATCGGTTTATCTACTTTATGTCTCTATGTGTTTATTTGTTTTTGGACCACACCTGGTGGTTACTCCAAGCTATGTGCACCTGGCTTGGGGGACCAAATGGGAAGCCAGAAGATAAAACTGGGGTCCATCCTAGGTAAGCAAGTGCAAGGCTAACTATGGCCTGTGCCACCGCTCAGGTCCCTATGTGTGGAATGTTTTTATTTATTTGTCAGACAGCTATCTATTTATCTTGTTATTGTTATTTGCTAGTAGCATATTACTTTATACCTTTGTCTTTGCAAGGAATTTGTCTTGGTATCCAAAGGTAAAGGAAGCCCCCAACGCAGGTTGTTGAGAAAGGTGAAAATAATCTGATGGGGAGATGGGGGATGGACAAGAAAAGCCAAGTCTAGAGAATGTTCTGAGGTCCTCTCTCTAACTGATCTTTGCCTCTGACCTTGACGATATGGGTCAAGTTCCTTAATAATTGGCCTAAATGCACATACCCGAACCTATTGTCAGATATAGGGCAAGGCTTGAGCACTTGCAGAACTAACAATTGCCAAGAGGGTGCGTCAACCAATTAGATAAAAAAATGGAGCAGAAAAACTTTGTTGTGACCTTCCTTTCTCTAACTCTCCAAGAATCCCTTTTATGTGCCATCTGAATTAGAAATGTGTACAATAAAGAAAAGTCTGGCAACTGTATATTCACTTTAAGCATTATTAAACTTTAAAACATTACCAAGCACATCATACTTTTCACTGAACCACATTTTGCTACTGATATTTTCTAAATTAGTTCAGAAATACTTTCAGAGGCATCATAAAATTAGTCCACATTCTATGTCTGACATTACCAAGTAACTGATAATCTGGAGGGCAAACCAGGAAATGAAAGCAACAATTAGAATAGTTAATTTGATTTTGTAATCAAATTTGCTTAATGTAGTCCTGGGTTAGTTATCAAAATGAGTGTTTTAATCATGTATATAGGCTAATCTAAAATAAATTTTGAAAATATAGTTTTGATTTTAATAGCAGTATCCTCAGATAAATAAACAGCAAACGATTTAAAAGACCAGGTTCTGAAGCATAATTATTCCCTATAACTCAGGAAAATACTCTATGCATAGCACATCAAGAATTTTATTCTTGCAATATTCTCAGTTGAAAATTGCCTGTCATTTCTGATTGCAATGTTTTATTTGGTCATTATAGTATTTATTATTTAATTTAAAATTTTTATTTGCCATGAGAACCCAACCAACCAATAAAACTAGTATTTTCCAGAATAAAGTCAAGAATGGTCTTTATAAATAAATTATTTACTCCTTAATAGAATTAAATTTGCAGTCTAGTCCTTTCACTCAGTCATTTAAAAAGCACAGCTACCACTTTTCTTTTCTTCCTTTAAATTGATATTGATAGCTCCTAGATGGACTCCTCTTAGCTTTTTTTTTTTTAAATCATCTTGTTCTGCCTCATAAATTGAGGGGGAGGGAGGGAAAGTGACTGGCACCAGGAGAAAACAGTCTCATGAACATTGAGTGGAAATTAAAAATGAAATACCAAAAATAAAAGATACCAAACATAAAGTCAAAGACAACAAAATTAAGATACCCAATCTACAATAAGTTATATACAAAAGGGGCCTGCTTTTACACTAGCAGTCCAGGGAGCAGTCCATTGGATGCATGCTGGCAACCAGGGGAGGAGAGAGTACAACACTGGTGATGGGCATGGCCCTAAATAACTGTCACAATGTTCCTTAAATATAACTGTGAAGGACTTGTAATTCACATTGGTCACAAAAAAATTAAAAAAAAAGCTACATAATTTAATGGGATCTGCATATTAGACTTTAAAAATAAGTCTAGATTAAAAAAACAATTTTGAAAGACCTTTGAATTCTGTTGTTTAATTCTAAAGTTAAAGCAATTTAAAAAGAATTAGGAAATAGTATTATTGAACTAAAATATCAAAATTAATCTCTGAACCAGGGTATTCATGCACAATTCAGAGTTAAGGGGATTGAAGAAAGAGAATCAAGGATGCAATCTTTAAAAAAAAAAAAATAGAACACACACAAAACTTGTCACATCTGCCCTCATATTTATTTATTTATTTTATATTTTTTATTTTTCTTATTTCTATTTCTTACTTCTTCTTTTAATTTAATTTATATTTATTGCTTCTAAACAGGAGCTTCTGCCTGCTTTTTCTTTTTAACAGAATTATAGAATATAAATTATCTTGGTCAGCCTCATATTTCTACGTCTTCCTTCAAACAGAAAAAAAAGTGTTCTCAGGAGCATTGAGTGGAAATAAAAAATGGTCAAATCTAACTAGCCAAACCAAAGTCAATGACAATAGAATCAAGAGACCCAAACTACAACCAGCTATACACAAAAGGGACCTGTTACACTAGCAATTCCAGGGGATAAGGGTGGAAGTATGGATGCATGCTGGGAACAGTGGCAGAGGAAAGTCAACGCTGTTGGTGGGAATGGCCCTGATTGGCTGTCACTATGTATCTTAACTATAACTGTGAAAGACTGTAATTCACATTGGTCTTAATAAAAATTATAAAAAGGAACACATCTTTCGACTTTGCTAATTTAAGCAACTTGAAATAAATTAGACAACACAAAAGAAAATAATTTTCATACATATTTTCTTAATTATATACATATGTGTATATTTAAAGAGAGCATGGATTTGAAGGGGAGATTAATCATCTAGTCATGTATTCACTTTCTATAGAAGTTACATATATTTGTTGTTGATGAGATTATACTATACCTAGATTTGTCTCTGTGTGGAATGAACAAATAAATTGTGGACTAGGCTTTACAACGATTTGCTGCTTGATTTCATGGATATAATGATCTAGTAATTAATCCTTTCCCAATATTGGTTCCTTAGTATTCTCATTACATGAACATATCACTTACTGCCTTACTTGAATATGATAATTTATATTCGGTTTGCTAATTTTGCTATTTAATCATTTTATGGTGAATAGACTTGTATAACTTACTTAGAATAGCTTGATCTCATATTTTTCTATTTTATATCTGAATTGATATCTTGGTATTGTTTAAAGAAAATATATTTGTTTCAACATTTTCACAATGTAGATATATATACATATTTTTAAAATATATTGTTGACTTTTTTGTTTTGGTGAGAGACATCAATATTTATGCAATAGCAAACATGAACATAAATATAACCCAAACATATATGTATGCAACATTCTATTATTTCAGTGACAGAGAATACAATTCTACTACTCTAAGAAATTATCTTTTTGCCATCTTTATATTAATGTTTAATTACATTTTGTGAACAAACTCACCTTATTAATATATGTTAATAATGCTTTTTCCATTTGAAAAATGATACATGTTTTGGTATTATGTTTTATTTATTTAAAACTATTTTTACTTAAGTTCTGAAATGTACAATATTCTTACTCATACTTTTCCTGCCTATATCATTTCACAAGGCATTTTAGAATGATGTATGTATGGAAAGAGTCCATGCCCCTCTACCAATGTTCCAAGTACCTATCCTCATACCACTTACAACAGTCTCAGTTTTGGAGAAAAATCCTCATTATGATGATTGTGACCATTTGTTGCTATGTTACTATGTTTCTGCTTGATATCATGGGGGTTTTTCTAGCAATATAAAAGGTATAGTAAGTAATTACCACTTCTTTCACAATCATATCTTAGTATTCCATTATATGAACATATAATTTATTTAAAATTTTGTGTTAAGTGTTAATAAGTGAACATATAAGTAATTAAAATTAATTTTATTACATTATGCTGCTCCTTATTTGTAGCTGTACAGTTACTACACCTCCATCTTTTGCCCCATTATAAACAAAATGATACTGCTGGAGGAATTGTTATAGGAACTCTGAGAGTATAAAATAACTCTGATAATATTGAAAACTGTGAAACTTAAGTTATTTTTGGTTGATTAGCTTTTCCTTTATTATATTAATGAACTCTATCTGCATTTTTATATCAATACTTTTCTATAATTGTAATTAATTTTTATTTCTTTTAGATAATGAAGTAAAGTAAGCAGGCAATTCACAAATAAACAAAGCAATCAACCATTTATTGATAGTATACTAACATTAAATAAAAAGAAGAATATTTGTAGTTGCTATGGTCATTCTTTAGTGATTAATATATGTGTCATATATGTATAAACACATATATATTCCAATGTTTAAACCAAAATACCTTTAACCCATTTGAAAAACTCTCTTTTTTTAAATTAAATTAATTAATTTTTTTTTTTTTTTTTTGGTTTTTGAGTTACTCTGGTAGCGCTCAGGGTTTACTCCTGATTCTACACTCAGAAATCGCTTCTGGCAGGCTTGAGGGACCATATGGGATGCTGGGATTTGAACCACCATCCTTCTGCATGCAAGGCAATTCCCCACCTTCATGCTATCACTCTGGTCCTCTAAAACACTATCTTTAATCGCATTATCAACTATTTTCCCATTATTTGGCTCTTATTTTATTTTTATTTATTTATTTTCGGAATTTTTGTCAAACCTGGTGGTTCTCAGGGGTTACACCTGGCACTGCATAAAGAAATCATTCTTGGCTATCTTGGAGGATCATATAGGAAGCCATATAGGTTATGTAAAAGGAGAATGCCCTAACTGCTTTGCTATCTCTCAGGCCCAAGCTCCCTATTTTCTTTATGGTTTTATCATCTATGCTTTCTAACACAATAAAGTTGATATTTTTTACTCTGTCTTTCCCCAAATTGACCCAAACTATGCTACCAGGGCATCTAATATTCTTATTTTCATAAGCATTATCTTCTTTCAATCTAATGATTTAAAACAGATGCTATTTCATTAAGTAAATGTTCTTTATTTATAGGTCTAATAGTTAATTATTAGTTTTCTTATGAACAATATTGCTATGGATGCATGGTTGTCTCTTGCTACCTGCCTTCAAATGTTTTGGATGTAACTTCAAATAATTTCTTAATTATTTGGTAATTCTATGATTAATTTCATGAGGAACAGTTGTACAATTTAACAGAAGAATTACCATTTCTATATTAGGATAAATATATATAAATTTTATATCATACACATTTTCCAGGCATATCATAAATGTAGGTATATAATTAAAATAAACAATACAATTTATTATATTATATAGAAACATAAATAAAATATATCATTTGTTTTCTTACATATTATCAGTCATTTTTATACTTAACATTCAATGATAGGAAATACTTTTTGTAGAAATATTTCTATAAGCATTTATATTCATATATTCCAGTAGTTATTATAAAATATAATCTTTATAACTCTTGCAACATAGATGGCTCAAATTCAAATCACAACACCATATATATAGACAGATCACAGCCAGGAACAATTCCTTTGCACAAAATCAAAAATAAATCCCAAATTTTGAGGTGTGGCCCTACTTGTACCCCCCCCAAAAAAAAGGAATTATGAAAACATATACTTCTAAAATATACTCTATTGCATGAAGCATGTTTCCTACACAAATAACAAGATTTACAGCTACAGAGGTGAGATGTCATCAATCACATCTGAGTGGAAAGTTTTTTGACATCATAAAAAGACCTTGGGGTGTGTAAATAAGTGAGTATGGAGTCTGTAGTTGTTTTGATGGCAGTATGCTTCAAGAGGGGAGAAATGCTGTATCTCTTAGGTCAAGAGAATTCCCTTTCTAATTTCTCCAATATTTAGTGTACCTATGCAAAAAGGAAAAAAAAGAAACACAACCTTTTTTAAGAAGTTGCTGGTTTGTTCTTTGTTTCTTACTGATTGATGGTTTTGGTGTTTTTTTTTTTATTATTATTTTTGTACTTTTGTTGTTACTTCCTTATAGTTTTTTTTCTCTTTTTCCTTTTGTTGTCTTGTTTTGTTACCTTTTTATCCCCCCCTTTCTTCTTTTTTTTGTTTTTTTTTTTGTTTGTTTGTTTGTTTTTTTGAGTCACATCTGGCAGTGCTCAGGGGTTATCCTGGCTCTATGCTCAGAAATCGCTCCTGGCAGACTCAGGGGAACATATGGGATTCTGGGACTCGAACCACTGACCTTCTGCATGCTAGGAAAATGTCTTACCTCTATGCTATCTCTCCAATCCCCCTTATTCCCTTTCTTCTAAATGGACATTTATAACACCCTAGACGGATTGATTCTTCCTAGTTTTTCTCTTTTTTATTTGCCCTTTTCCCTCTTTTATTCTTCCATATCTTTTCTTCTGACTCCAATAGAGCCACATTACTGGAATCACCTTGAGCAGCCTCATAATTGGAGAGGAAAATTGTATGGCACCAAGACCAGACAGTTGTATGTTCATATGGTAGAAATAAAAAATGATAAGACTTGAATACCAAACCAAAGTCAACAACAATAGTATCAATATCCAATCTACAACAAGCTGTACAAGTGAGGAACAGATGCACTAGCATTACAGGGGTAAAGGGGGAAGAAAGGGGAATTACATTGAGGGGGAAGTATTGGAGGGTACCAAGATCAAACACTTGTATGATAACTAAGTAGAAATAAAAACTGATCAGACTTAAACAACCAATCCAAAACCAAAGACAACAGAATAGATACCCAATCTACAACAAGGTAGAACAGAGGGATTTACCTATACTAGCAGCTCAGGGGGGCAAAGGAGAGGGGTATAGGATGCATACTGGGAAAAGAGGTAGAAGGAGGACAACACTGGTGGTGGGAATGCCCCTTATTTATTGTCACTATGTGCCTTAAATATTACTGTGAAAGATTTGTAATTCAGTTTGACAACAATAAAAATTTAAAAAAAATATTAGAGATGTAAATAGCAATAATGTAAAGTGTAATTGCTGTATGTGAAGACTTAATTTTATTATTCAAAGTGTTCTAGGTTTTTAGATACAGTTCTGCACTAAGAAACTCAGTAAATCTTTGTTAGACTTGAATTTCAAATACATTAACTATAATTTCTCTCTTGGGACTCCATTTCTCTCTCTTTCTCTTACATTCTCTTCCTGATTTCTATGCTTATGTGTGGAAAGTAGCTGGGATACAGGATAGCTACTCCTGGTAATGATCAAAGTACATGCACTTCCTGCGATGAGCGTGGGTCAGCAAATGCATTACAATGACTTAAAACTACTATCTCACTACTCTGCCGTCCTGCATTTTCGGCCTGATTTCACCCTTGGTGCGGCTCATCAGCCAGCCTGCTTTCCTGTGAGCTTTCCGGGGAGTCTGCCTGCCCGTGAGCCTTCTGTGGAGGTGAGTCGACACGCCCAGAAAGGGAGGAGCCACTGAACTTCTCTGGATCTCAGATGCCAGCACCCTTCTGCCTCTCTACTCTGCTGTCCTGCATTTTCGGCCTGATTTCACCCTTGGTGTGGCTCATCAGCCAGCCTGCCTTCCTGTGAACTTTCCAGGGAGTCTGCCTTCCCGTGAGCCTTCCGTGGAGGTGAGTCGACACGCCCAGAAAGGGAAGAGCCACTGAACTTCGCTGGATCTCAGAGTGGCCATATTAATATCAGATGATGCAAACTTTATACTTAGGAAAGTAGTAAGGGACAAAGATGGACATTTTGTATTAATCAAGGGATATGTACAGCAGGAAGAAATCACCCTCCTAAACATATATGCACCGAATGAGGGGCCAGCAAAATATTTAATACAACTGTTGACAGATCTGAAAAATAATATCAATAACAACACAATAATTGTGGGAGACCTCAACACGGCATTGTCAACACTAGACAGGTCAACCAGACTGAAACCCAACAAGAATATACTAGACCTGAGGAGAGAAATGGAAGTAAGAGGCCTAGTAGATATATACAGGACACTCCACCCCCAGAAGCCTGGATACACATTTTTCTCTAATGTACATGGGACATTCTCTAGGATAGACTACATGTTAGCACACAAAACATATCTCCATAATATCAAGAGGATAGAAATTTTGCAGGCTGCCTTTGCTGACCACAAAGCCCTGAAACTATATATAAACTACAAAGGGACACAGAAGAAAAATTTTAACACCTGGAAGTTAAATAGCCTCATACTGAATAATCAGTGGGTCCGAGATGAAATCAAAGAGGAAATCAAAACCTTCCTGAAAACAAATGACAATGGAGACACAATTTATCAGAACCTATGGGACACAGCAAAAGCAGTACTGAGAGGAAAATTTATAGCTTTGCAAGCACACATCAGGAAAGAAGAAGGGGCATACCTGAATAGCTTAATGACGCAGCTCATAGAATTAGAAAGTGCTCAACAAAAGGATCCAAAAATAGGGAGGCAGAAGGAAATAACAAAGCTGAGAGCAGAAATCAATGAAGTGGAAACCAGAAAAACCATCCAAAAGATCAACGAAAGCAGAAGTTGGTTCTTTGAAAAAATAAACAAGATTGATAGACCACTGGCAAAACTAACAAAGAAAGAAAGAGAGAGAAACTTGATAACTCGTATTAGGAATGAAAAAGGAGAGATCACTACTGATATGGTAGAGATTCAAAGGGTAATCAGAAACTACTTTGAGAAACTCTATGCCACTAAAAATGAAAACCTGGAAGAAATGGATAAATTTTTGGAATCTTATAATCTTCCACGATTGAATGAAGAGGATGTAGCATATCTAAACACACCCATTACTATTGAGGAAATTAAGAAAGTAATCAAATGTCTGCCCAAAAACAAAAGCCCAGGCCCAGATGGATTTACTAATGAATTCTTTCAAACCTTTCAAGAGGAACTACTACCAATCCTGGCAAGACTCTTTCATGAAATTGAAAAAACAGGAAAACTTCCAAATAGCTTTTATGAAGCCAACATTACCTTGATACCTAAACCAGACAGAGATGCTACGAAAAAAGAAAATTACAGACCAATATCGCTGATGAATGCAGATGCAAAGATCTTCAACAAAATCCTGGCAAATAGGATTCAATGCCTCATTAAGAAGATCATCCACTACGATCAAGTAGGTTTCATTCCAGGAATGCAAGGCTGGTTTAACATCCGTAAATCTATCAACATAATACACAACATCAACAGCAAGAAAAATAAAAATCACATGATCATATCAATCGACGCAGAGAAAGCATTTGACAAGGTCCAACACCCATTCTTGATCAAAACTCTCAGCAAGATGGGAATGGAGGGAACCTTTCTCAATATAGTTAAGGCCATCTACCACAAGCCAGAGGCAAATATTATCCTCAATGGAGAAAAACTGAAAGCCTTTCCTCTAAATTCTGGCACAAGACAAGGCTGTCCTCTCTCACCACTTCTATTCAACATAGCACTTGAAGTACTTGCTATAGCGATTAGGCAAGAAAAGGATATCAAGGGAATCCAGATAGGAAAGGAAGAAGTCAAGCTCTCACTGTTTGCAGATGACATGATACTCTACTTAGAAAACCCCAAAGACTCTATCAAAAAGCTTCTAGAAACAATAGACTCATATAGCAAGGTGGCAGGCTACAAAATTAACACACAAAAATCAATGGCCTTCCTATACACCAATACTAATAAGGAAGAAATGGACATTAAGAAAACAACTCCATTCACTATAGTGACACACAAACTCAAATATCTTGGAATCAACTTGACTAAAAATGTGAAGGACCTATACAAGGAAAACTATAAAACTCTGCTCCAAGAAATAAGAGAGGACACGCGGAAATGGAAGCATATACCCTGCTCATGGATTGGCAGGATTAACATCATTAAAATGGCAATACTCCCCAAAGCACTGTACAGATTTAATGCGATCCCCCTAAAGATACCCATGACATTCTTCAAAGAAGTGGACCAGGCACTTTTGAAATTTATTTGGAACAATAAACACCCTCGAATAGCTAAAGCAATCATTGGGAAAAAGAATATGGGAGGAATTACTTTCCCCAACTTTAAACTTTACTACAAAGCAATAGTTATCAAAACAGCATGGTATTGGAATAAAGACAGGCCCTCAGATAAGTGGAATAAGCTTGAATACTCAGAGAAAGTTCCCCAGACATACAATCATCTAATTTTTGATAAAGGAGCAAAAAATCCTAAATGGAACAAAGAAAGCCTCTTCAACAAGTGGTGTTGGCAAAACTGGGTAGCCACTTGCAAAAAATTGAACTTAGACCCCCAGCTAACATCATGTACGAAGGTAAAATCCAAATGGATTAAAGACCTCGATATCAGCCCCAAAACCATAAGATATATAGAACAATACGTAGGTAAAACACTCCAGGACATTGAGGCTAAAGGCATCTTCAAGGAAGAAACTGCACTCTCCAAGCAAGTGAAAGCAGAAATTAACAGATGGGAATATATTAAGCTGAGAAGCTTCTGCACCTCAAAGGAAATAGTGCCCAAGATACAAGAGCCACCCACTGAGTGGGAGAAACTATTCACCCAATACCCATCAGATAAGGGGCTAATCTCCAAAATATACAAGGCACTGACAGAACTTTACAAGAAAAAAACATCTAATCCCATCAAAAAATGGGGAGAAGAAATGAACAGACACTTTGACAAAGAAGAAATACAGATGGCCAAAAGACACATGAAAAAGTGCTCCACATCACTAATCATCAGGGAGATGCAAATCAAAACAATGATGAGATACCACTTCACACCACAGAGAATGGCACACATCACAAAGAATGAGAATAAACAGTGTTGGCGGGGATGTGGGGAGAAAGGAACTCTTATCCACTGCTGGTGGGAATGCCGTCTAGTTCAACCTTTATGGAAAGCGATATGGAGATTCCTCCAAAAACTGGAAATCGAGCTCCCATACGATCCAGCTATACCACTCCTAGGAATATACCCTAGGAACACAAAAATACAATACAAAAACCCCTTCCTTACACCTATATTCATTGCAGCACTATTTACCATAGCAAGACTCTGGAAACAACCAAGATGCCCTTCAACAGACGAATGGCTAAAGAAACTGTGGTACATATACACAATGGAATATTATGCAGCTGTCAGGAGAGATGAAGTCATGAAATTTTCCTATACATGGATGTACACGGAATCTATTATGCTGAGTGAAATAAGTCAGAGAGAGAGAGAAAAACGCAGAATGGTCTCACACATTTATGGGTTTTAAGAAAAATGAAAGACATTCTTGCAATAATAACTTTCAGACACAAAAGAGAAAAGAGCTGGAAGTTCCAGCTCACCTCAGGAAGCTCATCACAAAGAGTGATGAGTTTAGTTGGATAAATAACTACATTTTGAACTGTCCTAATAATGAGAATGTATGAGGGAAATTGAGAACCTGTTTAGAGTACAGGCGGGGGTCGGGTGGGGAGGAGGGAGACTTGGGACATTGGTGATGGGAATGTTGCACTGGTGATGGGTTGTGTAAAAAAAAAAGAAAAAAAAAAGAAAGAAAGAAAGAAAGAAAGAAAGAAAGAAAGAAAGAAAGAAAGAAAGAAAGAAAGAAAGAAAGAAAGAGAAAGAAAGAAAGAAAGAAAGAAAGAAAGAAAGAAAGAAAGAAAGAAAGAGAAAGAAAGAAAGAAAGAAAGAAAGAAAGAAAGAAAGAAAGAAAGAAAGAGAAAGAAAGAAAGAAAGAAAGAAAGAAAGAAAGAAAGAAAGAAAGAAAGAAAGAAAGAAAGAAAGAAAGAAAGAAAGAAAGAAAGAAAGAAAGAAAGAAAGAAAGAAAGAAAGAAAGAAAGAAAGAAAGAAAGAAAGAAAGAAAAAGAAAGAAAGAAAGAAAGAAAGAGAAAGGAACAGGGAGGAGGAAGGAAGGAAGGGAGTAGGAAGGAAAAAAAAAAAAAACTACTATCTCACTGGCCCCTTTTAGATGTATTTGAATTAGTTAAATCTACATTTTATGCTGAACTGTCTATGGTGTAGTTGTGGGTGCACAAAATTAAATGAGAGCTTTTGGGATAAAGTTAGTCAAAATATTTCATCAAAATTTTTCCATCTGGGATTTGAAAGAAAAGAATAATACATCCAATAATGTGGCATGTGTCAAATTATCTTTTATGGTAGATATTTTATGAAGATCCCTGTAGTATTTCACCCTATTCTCATAAAAGTATAGTTTAAAACATCAGCACTAATTTCTTATTCTTATGTGTGATGTTTATAGTGGTCATTACAATGATTCAATAATCTTAGAAATAATTTTAGAAATTATTATAACAAGTATTTAAACAATGAGCGCTGCTGACTAGATTCAAAACAACTTTGTAGACCCCAGATATGTAACTGATGACCTCATTAGCATGATTTTGATGTGGTCTTTGGCATTATGTCTTATAAATTAAGCATTCACCCCTCAGATAATAAACATTAAATCGTTTTAAATATCATTTAACAAAGAATGTAGAAAAGGCTTTTGATTATATTAAAAGTGTTGATCTTGCAATTAAATAAATGTAACCTTGTTAATAAAACAAAATTCAACACAAAATTGAAAATGAATGCAGAGTTTCTTGTTTCCTACTTCAGATTATATGCTCTTTTCTTTGTACTACATTGCGCATCTGTTCCAGGTCTAAAAGAAAATTTAAGTGGTATATTTCCATTTGTCCAGCCAATTCATGTCATTGACTTTTGTCACTGACTTTTCTCCTTGTATTAGGGTTGGTGTTTGCATATTATTTTATTTTTATCAACATCCAGTTTTGGCCTGAGTAGATCTTTGCTGAAACTCTTCAGCTACTGAAGAAATTCTAGCTTTTATTTTTAGGAAACATTGCTTCTTTTTCTAAGGGTGTTTGAGCTGTACTATAGTTCTACATTGGGGGCTGAATAGCAATATTATTGTGTACACTCAGTCCAGCACATCTTCTCTCACTACTTTCTTCCTCTCTATTAAATTGCTGACTGCACTTGGTTTACATTTATGAACATGATTTACTTACATTAACTTTTGGCACCTTTAAATGGAACAGTATACAAATATTTTTTTTTTTTTTTTTTTTTGGTTTTTGGGCCACACCCGGTAACGCTCAGGGGTTACTCCTGGCAATGTGCTCAGAAGTTGCTCCTGGCTTGGGGGACCATATGGGACACCGGGGGATCGAACCGCGGTCCGTCCAAGGCTAGCGCAAGCAAGGCAGGCGCACCTTACCTTTAGCGCCACCGCCCGGCCCGAGTATACAAATATTTACTTAAACCATAAATTGATACATTAAATTAAGAATCCTTTTTTTTCTTATAGGCAAACATAATTTTTAAGGACAAAATCAAATTATAAGTACACAAAAATTAGCTCTCATATCAGACTCTGGAACATCACCTAATAAACTGAGTAGAAAACATGCATTTGTTCATTTTGTCTTGTAGTACATATATACAATATACATAAACAATAAGGACTTCTGAGAAAAAAAGAAATGATAGATGAAAAATAGGAAAACAATTCTCATTGTAATGTACACTTAAGAAGTGATTTAATAGGTATTTTACAATTAATGTGAGCCTAATAAACTTTTAAATGTGAGAGGTTTTAAGGGTCTAGAAATAACAAAATAAAACTTTTCTTTTGAATTTCTGAATTCTTACAGTACAAAATGTGTGTGTTATATCAATTCACATGTGACCATATTGGGATAGAAATCCTATAAAGTATCTACCAAAATAAGGCAGGAAACAGAAAATTCACAAATAGGAAAGTAAAATAGCATTTATGGTAAGAAATAAGTACTCATACAATTTAGAAAGTATGTTAGAAAGACAATATCTAAGTTACTTTGATATCAATTATTATTAATGCTAATGTGCACTTTCTTACATATCCCCAGCATGGCCTATTTCATTTTAGCTAATAAATATTTCATTTATTGTCCAAAAAAATGAACCTTAAACTGTCTTTCATTAGTGTGTACTTCTGTGCTTTCTTACCTCTACCGAATCTATGCATTATGAAGTATAACCACTTCTGTTTTTAAGAATTCTGATTTTGACAGCACTCATCTTTGTCTATACATAATTCATTATAATTACTATCAATAATTGTGTAGTGCCAAGCTCAATTTTCCCAGGTGTATAGGAAAGGGGTATGGCTGTTTCCATGCTTTTAGACACATAAAACTGTCACAGAGGGTGTATGCATTAATTCTATTGTATACCCACAGACTCAAAAAGGAACAGAATATTTCACAACCCACAAATGAATTATGCATCTTTCTAAAGCAGGGACTTATTTAGGACTAGGACTTACATCTCATGATAAAATTCAGAAGCTTACAGTAAAGTTTATGATAGCACGGATTGGAGATTTTTGAAGCACCATTTTTTTTAGAGAAAAACCTAAAGTCAACTTTTTACAATCCAAAAATTCCTTGAGTATTTTGGAGTTTAGTTGGAGCTGCTATTTTTGCTGGGATAGATCTTGCTTGATGTAGGGAGAACCACTAGTGATTTGAAAAACAAACAAAACAGAGTTGTTTTTGCTGGTGATGTTTGTAATGTCTCTTTTGAATTTAGGACCAGTAAAGTTAAATGTGTGAATTATTGTTTCTTAGACCAGAAGGAGGCATAAGCATTCCTATTCTTATATGTATTTTTAGTGAGAGGAAGGCAGAGCTTAAAGCTATGCACAGACTTACCACCTTTGTGAATTACACCTCCACAATTCAATGCAAATTGATTTCTTAAAATTTCTTCTTCAAGGGATTAATTCAAGGGATTAATTCTTCAAGGGATTCATTTTTAAAGAAATGAAAAATATAAATTTGAAGTCAGAATATATTTTATCTTGCTGAGAATGTTCCAAGACTTGCTAGCATTTTTGCTTTTGCCTTTAGCACTTCTAGGTCCATTACAGTTTCTTTTCCTTCCTTCTATTCTCCTGGGTATACAAATGAGTCACAGGGCTACCATGTGTCCATCATTGATGCAGAGGTTGTCAAATAGTTTTCAGCAAGAAATATTTTTAACTTTTTCTAAAAATTAAGAAATAATTTCTTTAATAAAACTTTATTTTTAAATGAGGTGTAATCTTAAATTTGTAAATAAGCCATTAGAAATGCTTAGACATTGCTGAAACGTTTTTGATTTATTTTATTTTATTTTTATTTTGGTGCCATTCCCAGATATGTTAAGAGATTATTCCTGGCACAGCATAATGAACTACCTGGGATGAGGAATCCTAGATATGCCCTATGCCTAGTCAGCCACATGCACTGGGCAAGCTTCTTGCCCTCTGTTCTAGTGATCTGACCCCTGTTTCTTAAACCACCACTTTAGGGAACTACAATTTAATAAAATTTAGCATTTTCAAAGTAATAACCTGATGAAATGTTCCTCCATTTTAACATTTTCCATAGCTCAAAACTATGTCAGTTCTATTTTGAAATTGCCTTCAGATTTAGTGTATTATCCAATTTCAAAAAACATTTCATAGTTAGGCTTATAGTTCAATCTATTATGTATATTTAGCTCTTTTTTAAAGATTATACAGATGTTCTTATAGAAAAACCTATACAAAATAATTCTACAAGATAAGTGATTAATTGCAGGTAAATGAACTCTAAAGCTTAATTATTGTAGTGACATGATCACTACCTTAATGTGGACTGATCCTTGAGTAAAGAGAGAGGAGTGAGCCTTGAGTACTAATGGATGTGATGCCAAAACAAAATATAATCAAAATCCCAAGAATGTTTTAAAATAATGCTGATTCTTGGGCATAAATATGAGTCATACCATTTAAACATACCAAGAAAACATTAAAATAAGAATATTAGACATCAACAATAAGCCTTATATCTGGAAAGATACAATTATTTGTCTTCAGTCTAGAACAATTGGGCTATGTCTAAATAATTACCACCTCTTGCTATTTTAAAAATATTTAAAATACTTGAAAGCTATTTTAGATAATATGTATTCTACAACACATAAGAATTTTAGAAATTATAGAATGGTGCTTTGCTGGGAGAAAATTTATATGTCAGAAGTAATTCCCAAGTAGAGAGCCAGGAGTAACCTCTGAATGCTGCCAGATGTGCCTTCCACCCTCAAACGAAAGAAAAAAAAGAAAAAATTTCTAATTAGACAAATGTGAGTATTTAAACAAATTTAAAAATGGATGTGATTTAATTTTATTTTTTAAAATTACTAATGACTATAAATATTTTATAGAAATTATAAATACGTAATAAGATTTTACTTTAATAGAAACATTAAAGTATTATTTACTTCAACTGCAATTTTTTTGGGGGGTGTTGAGTTTTGGGGGCCACACCCAATGGCACTCAGGGGTCACTCCTGCTTTGGAGTCAGAAATCACTCCTGGCAGGCTCTGGGGACCATATGGGATGCTGGGGATTGAACTAGGGTTTGTCCAGGGTTGATGCCTGCAAGGCAAATGCCCTACTCTTGTGGTATTGCTTTGGTCCCCTCAACTCAATTTTCTACATACACAATGGACGTGCCTTATTATCTTACAATAGTGTATCTAAAAAAGATTTTATTTTATACCATTAATGAATCTTAAATTTTCCATTAATTATATATTAAAGTTTATAAAAATTTATATTAATATGTTTTCTGATGGATAGTCTATAGAAACTGAATACTAAATTCCAAAATAAAGATCAACATGTTTTTCAAGATTTAGTCCATTTGTTGGCTCTAGCATTTTACAACTTTAGATTTGTTATGTTTAGCTTAATTTCTCCCATTGCTATTTGACGTTTTTTTCTATTCCTTTTTTCTTTTTTTTCTGTTTTTTGAGCCACACCCATTGATTCAGGGGTTATTCCTGGCTATGCACTCAGAAATAGCCCCTGGCTGGGGGAACCAAATGGGACGCTGGGGGGATCAAATTGCGTTCCGTCTTAGGCTAGCGTGGGGAAGGCGGATGTCTTATGCCCTGCGCCAACACTCCGGCCCCTTTTTCTATTTCGATGAAATGGAAAACAGCTGGCTTCCAACAGTCCATCATTTAAGCCTTATCTTTCCTCAAAACAATTCAAGGCTTATATTTTTTCATTCATCTGATTTAATTGTTTTCCAAACTCACTTAAATTTATAGTCAGAAACATGGATTTGAAATTCTATAGTCATAATAGTTCTACCACATATATGAATTTTATTTTATTTGTACTTTGTAATTTTGTGTTTACATAACATATATTCCTCTGAAATAAATTTTATAAAATATTGTGGCATATTTTTATTTATTTTTTATGTTTTTATAAATTTTAGCTCATTTTATTTATAAAACATGTAGCTATGAATCTATTTTGATAAAAATTATATAAATCAGCCCCATTAGAATATATATATTATTTTTAACAATATATTCTCATTGGTAAGAAATATCAAAGTATGTGAACTGAGAATGATATCAATGATTTAATTACATTAATCAACCCAAATATTAGTAAATCTCTCTACATATTTACATTTTTATTACTGTAAGTATTTACATAAAATGCGAATTAATTTAAAATTAACCTTTGGTTGATATAGCTAACATAAACCAATTGACTATAAATATGACTTTGTAAGGTTTCACCTTAAAAAATTTTAAGTCTCATCAGATATGAGATTTTCTCTAGAATTTTTTAGTTTTGGTCTCCAAGTGGCTCCTTCAAACCCTGCCCCTAGAATTATTTTTTAATATTTCATCATCATTAACTTGTATTCTGACACCTGGAATCTTTCACTATCTTAAAAATAAACTTTTACTAGAGGCTGCTCCAACCAGATGCAGCCAGTAGGAAAGATGTCACATGTATGGAACCCTACTATAATGCACCTGACAACACTTGACAAGTAAAAGAGCTCTTGAAAATGAGGTTATTTGGTTAATGAATACAATTAAGTGTTCTGCTATATTTTTGCTCTCCCAGAGTAGGAGAAAGTTTAGTGTGACTTATCAACTATTCCAACTTCCAAAAACTTAGAAACAAAACGAGCATAAAAAAGCAATAATAAAAAATGTTTTTTTAATGTTTGTTTTCTAATACATCTTAATATTACACAGTGTAGTGATGCTAGGGTCATTTCTGATTCAGCACTGTTGATACTCCTATATTTCAAATTTATAAAAATTCTTGCTTTGTTAGAACAATCACAGTTTATAAGTTGTACCTTCCCAGGGATGCTAGAAATGGGATCCATTTCCATTGTCAAAATCCAAGCAAGGCTGCTAAATTTAGATTAAGAAATATTTCTACACTGATCTTGTTTCAATTCCTATACAAAGTCATTTTGAAACAATCAATGGTACATTCAAAAGTCTAAGATTACAGAAATTGCCTATTTGGGCAATCAGGACAAAAAAAAAAAAAAAAAAAAAGAACATCATTCTGTGCTTTCCTGATCAATTGTTATCCTCAAGAAAAGAGATAGTGAGAGAGAGAGAGACAACAAGTAATATAAACTTTTTCAATTTACAGTCAATAAAATAATAATTTTAACTATTGAAAAAGTAGCATCACAACTTTATAAATAGAAAGGAAGATTACAATTAAAAATTGTGTGAACAACCTTGAAGAGAAATAAGTTACAGATTAAATATCACCTATGATGAAGACAGTTAATGAAGATTAAATAGAAGTTATTTACTAGTGTGAGTTTGTCTTTTTGTTACAGAATACTGGATGAATTGCAAAAAGTAAATTATTATTAAAAGTAATGAAATAAAATATTAGTACATAAACTATAATTCTGTATTAACAATTATGTAAAATCAAAAAATGCATGGCAGAATTATGTAATAACATACAAATTTAAAAATATTTGTAGGCCAAAAAATACATCATTAATTTTGGCACAAACAGTCTAAACTTTACTAAGTTGTACTAAAATTTTGCTTCCCTATGCAATTATAACATGCTATTAAAGTAGTTAATCTATAATTGAGTTTAAAGTCTATAAATTAATATTATCTATAAGAATTATGAATTTGCATTAAGATTTTTAAAAATATGTTGTTCAATGGATTTTCAATGTCATTTTATTGTAAGCAATACTATGAAAACAGATTTCCCTGTGCATCTAATCTATAGAAATAGGGCATACTCAATGAGGTCTATCAGATGCAAACATGTATAGTGCCTGCTGGAACAGATGGCCCAGTTGATGAGAGTTTCAGATCGTTTACAGCCAAGCTTTAGGTCCTAAGTCAGCACAGTGGAAAAAAAATCAAACTGAATTATCTGAACAAAGAAGAAAATATATGCTAGGTTCTATTAATTGGTTGATTTGGTTTAAAGAGCACATTTTGAATGAAAACTTTAGCTTTTAGATATTTATTTTTGAACATGAACTTCAAGTCAGATACAATATAAAGAATAAAATAATTTACAAATAGGTCTATTGCAATAAACAAACTACTTTTTGAAAAAACAAATTAGTCATTTAGCAAATATAGCACTTTACAAATTTCATACCTATATTATTGAGTGACAGAGGTGATATTTTTCTTGTTACACATAAATTATAGTAAGAATATGGCATATGGTGCTTCTTTCACACCATTGAATGATATATCACCCTTCTAAAAATTCTCCATCTTCTTTCCCAGATGCCCTTTAATTAAAATAGACATTTTTTCTGCACACACAATCTCTATTCAATATCTTTGAAAATTTGGAGTGCTAAAAGATCTAAGTTTATATAATCTTTTACTTCCCGGTAGATCGGAAGTTTCATGTTCACATATATGTATATATAACTATATATATCCTGCAAAATTTGACTTCCACAGAACAAAAGTTAACCAATTTTCCTTAATTGCTCACTATCTTTACCAGAAAAATAAATATTAAGTTGCTTAAGGCTAATTAAATTACTTTGTATAACTCTCTTAAATGTGCTGAATGTTATGTCAGAAAGGCAAATTGTGTTTATGTGTGTGTACATAAATAATTTTATTTTGGAGGTGTGAGATAGAGGAGAAAGGAAGAGAGAGAAAAGAGAAGAAACCTATAAAGTAAAGAAGCAATTATACACTACACTGGGACATAGAAAACTGTAGAATAGTTTGTCAATAGCTTCCAGAAGAGCAGTATCTTTTTGCAAATGATAAAACTGTTGAAAATGTGTCACATCCAAAGACCTTAGGCTTAGTTAGGGTTGACTCTTGTATTCTTATTTTTATAAGTTTGGATAAATATAGTGACATACACCAATATCATTACATTATACAGTATAGTTTTCAAGTTCTAACAAATCTGGGATTTTATTCTTCCTTAATTATTGACAAATGTTATACCCATTATTTTAATACTTCCAGTATGACATATTTTTAGAATCACACATATATGTTCCTTTTAGTTGGGCAGTTTTCAAAAAGTAACATTATATGTTTCTTTATGATATTTGGTGAATTGTCAGCTCATTAATCTCTTCTTTGAGTGTGGGTGGGTGAGGATACACCTGGCAGCGCTCAGGGGTTACTCCTGGCTCAGCCTTTCAGAAATCATTCCTGGCAGAATCTGAGGACCAGATGCGATACCAGGGATCAAACCCGGTCCATTCTGGGTTAGTTGTGTGCAAGGCAGACACCCTACCGCTGCCCCCCCCACAGCTCATTCAATTTCAATGATAAATAATATTCTTTTAACAAAATGTAACATTAGCTTCTAGTTACTAAATGACATCTCATTGAACTGTAAATAAAAATGATTTAAATATTAGTATACATAATTTTTGAGGATGTAGGTACTCAAGTCCTTTGTCTAAATATTTAGGAGTATAATTTTGAACTGTATTATCAAGAAATATCAAGCTATCTTTCAAAAAGTCTGCAACATTTTGCATTCTTTTCATAAATAAATGTGTCTATTGCTATACCTTAACTAGAATTTTGTGTTGTCTAAGATGTGTCAATTTTAGTCATTCTGATAGTTATACAGATTTATCTCATACTTGTTCTAATCTTTATTCCTAAATGATATGTAACAATAAGATCTTTAACTGTCATTCATAGTAATAAACAATAGAATATTAATTATTTATGTTTGTAGTACACGTTTCTATTTCAGTGATATCCAAAATATTTTTGGTTATCTTTCTGTGTGTATTCTTTTTTAGTAAAAGAGATCAATAATTTATCTCTAACTCATTTGTGCTTATAAAAGGCTATAATATCCCCTATTATTATTTTAAATTAAGACTATTTCAAAATCATTCCTTTTTAACTTAACTTTGCATTCTAAGAGATTGAATCTCATAATTGTTTTGTATAAAAACTGTCACATTTTATAAACAGGTTAAATATATAAAAATGTAATATATTTTACTTATATATGAGCATGTATTTATAAAAATGTTTAATCAAATATCATACTCATATTCTTTAACATTATGATTAATTATTATTATATTAAGATTAGTAATAATGTTCTATATTATCTTAGTGTGTACCAAAGAACTACTGAAAAACTTAAATTGAAATATTATGAAGTATATAAATATTATTACTAATTATAAAGTTTAGAAAAAACTACACTCCATTTATTCAATGCCTAAGAAACATAAATGTCACAGATAAAATTTTGTTATTAAGTAAGCAGCTTAATGTAAAACAAAGAACTAAATTTAATGTTAGGAATTTTGGAAAGGAAGGGTATTTAGGTAGGTAAAAAAAGGTAATCCATTATAGAACATGACAAATAAATGTTATATCACTTTAGATGTCTCATTGCTTTTGGTGAAAACAGTGATATCTTAAAAAATGAGTTTTCTTTTAAAAATAATTTCAAATGCAATTTTAAAAATTTATTTAAAATTTCAATACTTTTAATAATATATAAGCTAGATAAATAAAAACTCGATTTATATTTGAATCACTTTTAAGTTAGTTTAACTGGGCTGGAGAGATTGCACAGTGGTAGAGCATTTGCCTTGCATGTGGCTGAACCGTGATAGACAGATTCCCAGGATCTCTTATGGTCTCCAGAGCCTCCCAGGAGCAATCTAAACACAGTCAGGAATAATCCCTGACCACTGCCTATGTGGTCCAAACCCTCAAAAAATAAATAAATAAAATAGTTTAACCAATTCTTATAGAAATTTATTAATAGTTTATGTGAAATGATAGATCTTCATTTAGGAATAGAGGCTTACATGACCAGGACTTCTGACCTATAAAACCAAAAGAAATTGATTTCAAATTTTTTAATTTACCTAGTATGCCTGGAGCCCAGTTGGTCTTACACCAGAGTTTTTCAAGGATAAGATCTCTTTGTATTTAGGACAAGGCTTTTTTTTTTTCCATTTTACTCATATTTTGCTGCGCCTATGCAAACAACAATTGCCATTCTCACACTGTTGTTGCTGTACTTTTTTTTTTAAACTCTTATCATTCTTTAAAAAAAGAGTTTTCTAAACTTTCTGTGGTGTTTCAATGAATTCATTGTGAGTCAATGTTTTTCAAAAATATTCGTTCCTTTCTATTTCATTTTTTTAGTTTTTCTTTCAATTTTATCCTTTTTTTAAATACTTGCTTTTGGTCTTCCTAAAAGGGTATTATTATCAGTTATGTCAACTATGTAATGCTTTTATTTAAATAAATTAAAAATTTAAGTAAAAAGAAAAAATTTTGATTTAATGAAAAATAATAAATTGACTATAAAAAGCACTGTGATAGTACATAATTAACAATGATAAAATGTGTAGTAGTATCAGTAAGTAGATACCAGAATTCTAGAAGCAATATTGTGCTTATATTTGAGGTATTTAAAAAATAATCTTTGTGAACATTGAATAGTGTACTGAACTCAATTATTTATTCAAATATCATCTTGAATCTCCTTCATTCTATTATTTATTATTTTAGTCAGTGTTCCAAATTATGTTTGTTTCATCTTCACTTTATTTTATATTTATCTTATTTAATAAAAGCAACTGAAATAAAATATCACAATCAGAAAATAAAACCATCTTAGAAATGAATATTAGTAGAAATATTAGTAAAACAAATAAGATACAGGACAAGGAAGACATACAGAGTACATTATATAAAATCTTACTTAAATAGCTAGAATATAAACTATGAAGTTACTTTTTATCAAACCCAAAAGGAAAATGTGAATTATTTACATGATTCACAGTGTCCATAAGGCAAAAACATCAATTATTTAACAGGAACATTGCTAATCTTTATAATGAGACCGGAGACATAATTCTTACTAGTGTTCTTACATATCTATATAATAACAGATAGTAATTTAGCACATACAGTGATGACTCTAAAGTAATAGCTTTTTACCTTTGTCATGCATTTTTACTTCAAAAATGTTTATTTTAATTATGGTAGTTTAGGTAACAGGATCACAGTAGTGAATTGTGTTCAAGTTTCTAGTATTGATGAACAAATATACTGCCCACTGCCAGCCACTGACATGTTGATAACATTTCCATCCCCATTCTGTGTCCATTTCATTCCAACTGTCTATTTCATCCCAATTTTCCTTTCGTTCCATAACATCCTCAATTGTTTCTTAAATGATAGTTAAGATTTAGGTTCCAGAATGCGAATTCTCTTAAGAGACCCACTGTGCTCAAGACCTTCATTTAAGTTCCCTTCTTACTTCTAGGCTGCTTATTTTTTCACTTTTCTGTAATAAAAGTAACAATTTCTTAAAGTTACACATTTTTTCAAATGCACTTTAATTATAAAATGCCAAAGGTTAAAGTAAAAGAAATAAAAGCAAACCCAGTGTGAAACTTCAACTTATTTAGGTTAATACAAGAATACAGTTTTATTATTAGCAGAAAAAAATCATTTATTATGGTCCCTATTAAATACTCCATGATTAGGTAATTCTTACACTTGCACAATTAAAAACACTTAGGCATTAGAAACTAAGATAGCACTGATAAAATCCACAATGCCTGAAAATAATTAAAAACAAAACTAGTAAGTAAATTCAAAATTCCATTATTCATATAGAGATTATGTTGCATTCTAGATTTAGATAAGTAGAAGTGGATAGGAATATTCCTATGTATGCGATAGAAATATTCCTACATGTGGTAAAAGTTTTCTCTCCCACATATATGATTTTTCCTTGAACAGAGACTGATTAGAGTTTTACAATTTTATACTAGTAAAAATGACCTGAATATTTAAAATTATTTAAATTTAAATAAATGTTAAAATGCGTTTTCTAATGTTTCTTTAAAGCAACTATAAAAAATAGCAACAAATTTATTGAATTTAGATGATGCATTCATTCTTGAAGATAAGGGTTTTTAAATATCACACTATTTAATATTATAAACTTACCAGATAATACCATATGTAAAGCATATTTTAAAGGAATTACTCTTATTGTCTGAGGAACATTAATTAACTAGATGCTGCTTGAATAATAATAATAATAGTAATATTAACAGCTACTACTTGGTGTTTTATATATATATATATATATATATATATAATGTGCCAAACCGATAATATTCTATGCCAGTTGTCAGATTAAAAATTATATATGTGTGCAGGCAGTAAATGATTTAATATCTATAATAGCTTTATTCGGTAAATGCTATATTGATCTTATTGTATGATGAGAAAACTTATCCTGGCTAAACCAGTTGGCTTGGGTCACATGAATTTTTTAGCGGTTAAAAAAGGGTTAGTAAGAATTTAGATAATGTAAATAACAAAGCATGTGATCAAAAGCAGTTCAAACATCAGTGGCAGTACTCTATATATCATAATGAAAAAGACAGACATAAACTGAAAAATCAGCACTGAGCAGATAATTGGTACTATTTATAATTTTCCGTATAAAATAAGTATTTGAAATGAGGACTCATGATAGGGAAATTTTTTTAAATTATACTTGAAAAAGTTTTCTAGAATATGTATCTTGTATCTATTAACTTAATAACTATGAATATCACTAATTACACAATATAGGCAAATACAACTTTATGCTATCAAATATGAATTCATAGAGTGATTGGGTTTTTCAAATGTACTTACTTTTTTTTTCTCTCTTGAGGACTCTTTCACACTATATTTTTTTCCTGGTGAGTGTAACTTTAAACTTTATATATTGAAGAAGGATCATTGAAAGTTAAGTTTATCAATAATGTAACTGTTGCTTTAATATGTGATAGATTATGCTTCAAGAATTTTTCAGAAGTTTGGCTTTCTTGTGCTATTAACATTATTAGCACCACAATATTATTAAATGAATACGGTGCAATCATGGAGCATACGCTGCAAAATATGTAACACTGAGGCACATGTAAGATGAATTTTAGTTCAAAATACAAAATATTATGTTAATTGGCATAGTTGTACTACCCAGAATAAATGGCCTGTAATACTCTTTTCAACCCAAGTCAAAGATAAAGGATAAGAATTACTTACCCCTGTTCTCTTGGGAACATTTTATGCATCACAGTGCAAGTTGTACTATTATAAAGTAAGAGGTACCATTTCTAAACTGTGAATTTTGAAAGTAAAGGGCACTTTAAATAAGATGAATAAATAACTAAAAGAAATGAAAGCACACCAATAGAGCCTTTGCCTTGCACACGGCCTATTCAAGCAGACCTTGGTTAAATCCCTGGCGTCTCATATGGTCTCCCAAGTCAGGAGCAATTTCTGAGCACATAGCCAGGAGTAACACCTGAGCATCACTGGTGTCGCCGAAAACAAAAACAAAAAAACCCACCACTAACAAAATAAAGTAAAGGGGACTTTAAACAAGCAACCTCAGCTCTCATGTCAGCCATAAACTGGATATCTCAGCAATATGAATTTAATGTTCTGTACTATAAATCATTGGCATAGGAAGAAAAACAGAATCTCAAAGAACTCAAGCATTTGCCATTAAAACTAATAATTTTGATAAAGAATAAAAATACTACAAAAATAAAGACCTCAAAGTACAGTTTATATCTTTACAAATGAGTATTTTATTTTATAATCAAAAGTCAAAATACTGGTCAGGAAAAATGACATTATTTTTTCTCATGTTATAATTTCTTAATGCCTAACAGGTATATTTTACAATATTTCAAATAAAATTTAGTCTTCTTCTCTAGATAAACAGATTAAATTTTCTGTTTTAACCTATTTAACTAGATGGTATGTTTTCTAATTACTTTATTACGTACCATGGTTACAAAATTATTAATTGTTGGGCTTTCAGTCATACATATAAATTCATCATCTTTCACCAGTACACCTTTCCAATCACTGAGATGCTTCCCATTTCTGTACCTCTCCCTGCACCCCACCCCCTCCCTGCCTTGCTATAGGGCAGGCAATTTGCTTCTCTCTCATTACCTTCCTTCCCTCCCTCTCTCCCTCTCTTCTCTCTCTCTTTATTTCTTTCCTTTATGACACTGTTGTTTACACTATTGTTAATGGAGGGGTGCTTGCCTGTTGGTTTCTCTACTTTCAGCTCGGATTTCTTGTCCAGAGTGATCAGTTCCATCATTTTTCTACAAGACACTTCTCTACTCCTGATATACTCACAGCTCTTTGTTGTGAGCTTTCTAACCTTGCATTATCTCTATTGTCTCTGGTTATTACCATACTACTTCTTATTAACCTTATCATCCTTAAATGAGTGAGATTAATCTATGTCTATCCCTTTCCCTCATTTCATTCAGCATAATATTCTCCATGTCCATCTAAGATAAGCAAATTTCATGACTTCATTCTAAGACACTCTCTTCTTTTTTCTTTCTTTAAAGACAATATATCTTTATTAAGTTTTAACCTATCAAGGAGTGATAAAGTGGTGTTAAATTTTACCACTGTTATTGTGTTGCTACTGATTCTTTAAGTTTATCAGCAATTATTTTAAATACTTTGCTGTCCCTAATTGAGTACATATATGTTTAAAAGTGTGATTTCTTTTTGGTACACAAAAATGGTTTTGAAATAAATTCCCATCATTGTCTCATAATATTTTAAAACTTAAAATCTGTGTCATCTGATATTAGTATGGCCACCTAGACTTTTTAATATTCTGGGCTTTATTGAATAATTCATCTTCAGTATTTGTTTGTTAGCCTATTTTTGACCTGAATATTTAGGTGTGTTTCTTGCAGGCATAAAATGTTAGAATCAAGTTTTTATCCATTTTTCCCCTCCATGTCTCTGATTTGGTAATTTAGTCAATTGATATTGAGAGAGATGGTTGTTATGAAATTAAGTGTCATCTTTTTTTTAGAGTTTGGTTTGTTCTTTGAGTCTGCTTTGCCTTAAAGTAGACCATTCACTTCTTATTTTAAAGTTAGTCTGTAAAGTTTCTGAGCTGTTGTTTATCCAAGAAGCTGTGTATCATTTATTCAATCCCAAATACAGTAGAAGTCTGATTGGGTGAAGTATCTTTTGCATAGCATTCATTTCATTGTTTTTTTTTTTTACTATATCACGCCACTGTCTTCAGACATTAAGGATTGTTTGTGAAAAAGCTCACTGTAAATCTTAAGGAGGCTTTTTTTGTATGCAATCTCCTTTTTGATATTAAAGACTTCAGTATTCTATCCCTATATTTATTATTCAACTTTCTGACTACAATGTGCCTTGGGGTGCTTTTCTTTGGATCTCTTTTAATTGGTACTCTTTGGGCATACAGGACATGGTTGTATGCACTCTTTAGCTCTGGGAACTTCTTTGCAATGATCTCCTTGACTATTGATTTTAAGTGGAAATGGGGATTTTTATTCCAGGGCCTCTGGGACTCTAGTAATTTTTATATTGTTTCTATTTAACTTATCCCAGACTTCCATTTTCATCTGTTCACATTTTTTGAGGATTTTTTCCATCATTTTTTCATTTATTTTAAAGCCCTTTTTCAACCTCTTCTGTAGTATAGACTTGTTATACAGCTCATCTTCCAGTTAACTAAGTCTATTCTTACCAGCTTTTCCTCCTCTTATGAGGTTTTCCAGTGAGATTTTTTTTTTATTTTTCCTACCACGTTTTTCAGCCCTGTTATTTCAATTTGCAGTTTTATTATTTCTGATTTCAGACTTTCTTAAGTCTTTGTTGTGGTACATTCAAATTTTTTTCATAATGTTTTTTTTAGTTCTTTGAGAATCCTCCATATTTCTTCTCTAAAGTCCTTATGTGAGAGGCTACATAGGTGGTTGATACTTATTGGTCATCATCATCTACTATCTTCATTCTCTAAGCATAGAGGAAGTCTGTGTTGTTTTTTCATTGTTACACTTGCTGTGTGGTGTTTTCTATGTTTCATGATGGGGTTCATTAATTAGCAGAACTGCATGGTCTTTGAGCAAAACAGAGCAGCCAAGCTCCTCTGGCTCTGTCCCTCTGTGCTGGGCCATACTCAACTGGCTGGCATGGGGTTCTAGGCACTGGTGGGAGGGTAGGCCTTTCTCTTATTCTCTAATTACTTAATTTGAAAATGAAATAGTTTATAATTTTATTTAATTTTACTATAAATACTAAAACATAAATGTGCACGTATATGTGCATATTAATAAAGCAACTTGTCTTTTTTTTACTGTTTTATGATATTATAAGGTATTCTTTAGTCTGTTAAAGGTGGTGGTATTTTCATTTCTAATTCTGTGATTGAATTGGTTTTAGATATTTTGGATCCTCTTATAAATGGTTAATAAAAGAACTTATGAGATGTTAATTAAAATTTAGATGGTTAGAGAAAGCTCAATGTATTTAGCTAATTGTCTATGTATGTGAGTCCCTGGTTTTATTCCTGGTATAATATACAATCCTAAACTCTGTGAAGTGTTATTCCTAATTAACAATCCAGAGGAGTTCCCAAACATTGCTGGCATGACCTAAAGACAAAACAAACATTAGGGAATCAATTGCTGTATACAGACAGAATCATTTGCAGATAAATACATATCTTTAATTTTGCTTATTGTAGTCTATTAGCCAACCTTGTCACAAATATATATATATATATATATATATATATATATATGTAGAATTTATATAATATGCTATAGAAATAGATAAAAACCATCAATTTTATATTTGACTCTATATAAAAATGTGGTTTAATGGGAAAATGTTCATATGATTCAGACTCTTTTTTTTAAATTATAATTTTTATTTTAATCATAGTGGCTTACATATCGTTCACAGTAATATTTTAGGTATATATTAGCATTGAATCAGGGGAATTCCCAGCACTGAATTGTCCTCCCTCCACCTCCGCTCCCGTCCTGCCTCCCCATAGACTCCACCCTCACCCCCGGGGCTGCTAGAAGGAGTGGTCCCCTCTGTGCTTAGCTTACTACTTAGTGATTAGATCTATTTTTTTAATTTAATTTTTATTTTGATCATAGTGGCTTACATATTGTTGATTCAGACTCTTTTATAATATATATACATATTTTAATGATAAAACTATGTTATCTTGAATAATAAAGCAAAAAACAAAATATCATCTAGCAGAGTTTATTTAATTTGTTAGAAGGTAAAACTTAGGGCCAGAAGAATAGCACAATGGTAGGACTTTTGCCCTGCAAGATGAGCCCAAGTTTGATCCCTGACATCCCATATGGTCCTCTGTGCCTTGCTAGGAGCAATTTCAGCGTGCATAGCCAGGAGTAACTCCTGAGCACAGCTTGGTGTAGCCCAAAAAAGAAGGCAAACTTATCAATTATTAGAATTAAGAAATTTGCTATCTTCATTCTGATTATAACCACTCAGATGGAAATATGTATTGAATAATAAACAGGTGTTTGTTGATATATCTTTTTTGGGGGGTGTTAATTCTTTTTTTTTAAATTTTATTTAAACACCTTGATTACATACATGATTGTGTTTGGGTTTCAGTCATGTAAAGAACACCACCCGTCACCAGTGCAACATTCCCATCACCAATGTCCCAAGTCTCCCTCCTCCCCACCCGACCCCCGCCTGTACTCTAAACAGACTCTTCATTTCCCTCATACATTCTCATTATTAGGACAGTTCAAAATGTAGTTATTTCTCTAACTAAACTCATCACTCTTTGTGGTGAGCTTCCTGAGGTGAGCTGAAACTTCCAGCTCTTTTCTCTTTTGTGTCTGAAAATTATTATTGCAAGAATGTCTTTCATTTTTCTTAAAACCCATAGATGAGTGAGACCATTCTGCGTTTTTCTCTCTCTCTCTGACTTATTTCACTCAGCATAATAGATTCTGTGTACATCCATGTATAGGAAAATTTCATGACTTCATCTCTCCTGACAGCTGCATAATGTGTATATTCATCTTCTGATAAATATAATATATACTATTTTATTTGTAATACATATATAGCAGAATGTTCATTACTATAGTAATCAGCTCACTTGCTTTTTTCTTTGTTTTGTTTTTAGTTGCAGGAGCTTCAGGTGGTGCTTTAAGTACAAAACATGCTATGATTCTAAGTTAGATCCTCACAGATCCTGGAATGTATTATAAATTTTGAGATACCTTTCTGACCTGAGTTATTTTTTCTGAATAAAAAACTTCATACCACATCTTCTCAATCATTTATAATTTTAGTCCTTATACTAAAGAAATAGTTCCTCAGCCATCATAAATATATTTGAAAAAATTAAAATAATAAATATAATACCATTAAATCATTTTATATTGAAAACTATTGTTTTATAAAATATTACTACATTAGAATTATGTAAAATATTAAACATATTCATATATATGTTAAGTTGAGATTCTAAAGAAAAAGGGGCCGGGCGATGGCGCTAAAGGTAAGGTGCCTGCCTTGCCTGCGCTAACCTTGGACGGACCGCGTTCGATCCCCCGGTGTCCCATATGGTCCCCCAAGCCAGGAGCAACTTCTGAGCACATAGCCAGGAGTAACCCCTGAGCGTTACTGGGTGTGGCCCAAAAACCAAAAAAAAAAAAAAAAAAAAAAAAAAGAGATTCTAAAGAAAAATAAGTAACTTAAAATTCTTAAAAGTTATCTTTTAGACATTAATACATACACAAAATAGAGAAGAATAAAAATATATTAAGACATAGACAAAAGAAAATCAGAGTTTTGTGAAAGGGTAAAATTATACTCTTACCATTTATACAATATTTATTTAATATTTAATTAAAATCATAAATATTTAAAGTTTTACTGTTTGCTACTAAAGAAATGCATTTCTTTATTTGATCACTCTTTTACAGGAGTGACCAACTTTTAGACTAGACTTATAGAAAATATTTTGTAATTTAGAAAATCAACAAAATATTTTATTTTCATTTAAATATATTTTGTTCTCTATTTTCATATGAATAAATATATGTAACTACGTATATGTAGATTAATATAAACTTTCATTCTCTATTTGATAAACTTTATATCCTAGTAGGAGAGCTATTGACTTTGTGATTCACTAACCTAACAGAAGCATACAAAATATTACCTGACACAGAGTGAATATTAAATAATTGCTGCTTAACAAAATGAGTAAATTATTTTAAGTCGTCCTGAGTAGCTTTGTCAGAATCCATATGCTTTCATGTCTATATACAAATATTCTTTCATTTTATAAAAAAACTACTCTATACTAAAATTTTTTTTCTTGTTAAAAAAATCGGGCCTATATCTGGAAGTGCTGACTCCTGAGCATAAGCTCAATGATTACTCATTGAATGGATTTAGGGGCCTAATTAAATGCAGGGAGGACACATGCAAGGCAGTGCCCTTCCTGCAGCACTAACTCTCAGGCCCCTCTCCCTCTATTTTTATGAAAAAGTTGAATTCTTTAGTATTGTTTGACAAAGGAAAATACGTGGACACAATTAGTTATTTGGCAGTACAGTTATTAAAGACTGATTTGACAATGTCTATGAAAAATATTGATTTATAAGTCATGTAGCATGTGAACACATGAATAACATATCTATGTATTTATGCATGAAAATAATTGGCATCAAGTATTTAGAAAGAAATCACCCTAACTTTCCTGATTGGAACAGCATCGGATTCATCATTCTTCTGTAGATTTCCAAGAGAAGACAAAGTATATCACTAGGCAGGATAATAAATTGATATTTAATCTTGTTCCTTGCTAATTTTGAAATGTGATACTTACATTAATATTAGAGAAATATATTAATAGGAAATATAAATCAATCAAGGTCTTTGAGTAATTATATTTTACCTAAAATTCTACCAGAAATATAATTACTATATGTCTGGGTCATCTGTTCATAAGCAATCAAGACTCCATTTCAGAAGTAGATAAAAATATGGTGCAATCAAATTTATCGCAAAACTCTTTTGAAACCAGAATGACAATGGCCTTCCGAAATACAACCTTAGATTTGATCCTGGAATCTGTGTATGGTCCCCAGAGTCCTTATAGGAGCAATTTCAGAGAAAAGAAACTGGAATAAACCCTGAGGTTATCTGGATATGCGTGAAACATACAAACAGACTATTTTGTTGCAAAAAATATAAGGACGCTTTTCTGGACAAGAACTGGGTGTTGAAGAGTGATAAAGTGATATGCCTGGTACCCCTCTCCCCTGATTAACAATAGTGAAAACCACAGTGTCTAAAAAGGAGAAAAAAAATGAAGGAGTGGGAAGAGAGAGAGGAGTAAAATACTTGCAGAGGCAGGCAGGGGGTGGGTGGGTGGGAGGAAAACTGGGACACTGATCATAGAAATGTTCATTGACGTAAGATGTTGTACACTGTAAGAATGAATCTCATCATGAACAATGTTGTAATCACAGTTTTAAATAAAATAGGGGGTAATTTAGAATAAAGCAAGTCAAATTTCTGTTGCCACAGACAAAAAACAAAGAAAACAGAACAAAACCATATTGCCTAGAATAATCAGAAGATAAAAGAAACAAGAAAATATGTTTGTTCACCAAATAATTCTGGGAAACCAGTTCTAGAGTCTGTTGATCCCTTGATTTTAGACTTATAAACTATAGAACTGTAAGCAAACTAATGTGTTTTTAGTTATTGAATTAGTCTCACTTTGTTTTGGAAGACCTGAAGAAACAAATATATTCCTATAAAACAATTAACATCATTAAGTTTAAGTCAGGGGTTTCAATGTTGACTCTGCATATATTGTCATGAGTGATCTTCCTGTGATATTAAGCCATGTAATCTCAATATGTTATTGAAAATCTTCTCATACTAGAGATATATGCCTTTATTCTTCCCTCTTTGTTTCATTGAACTGAGAATTTTATTATGAGCTAAAGAACAATCAATGTTTTCTTGGGTTCCTATAATGTTTAGAACATTATACCAGGCATGGTAACTATTAGATAACATATACAATGTAACTGATCTCAAAAATAAATTTCTCTGTAAAAATAGTGAACTTCAAATGATTAATATTAAGTAAATCACCCCATTTTTACTACTTCAAAGAAAAGCAACAATATCTTCTGAATGCAAATCTTCACCAAGAGCAAACATTCTGCACATATAAAAATAACAAATTAAGAACCAGAGAAGGGGAGGGTATTGGTGGTGGGAATGTTGCACTGATGAAACGGGGTATTCTTTTTATGACTTAAAAACAACCACAAACATGTTTTTAATCATTGTACTTAAACATACTATTTAAAAAAGAAAGAAATTCTTGGGACACGAGCGATGGCAGAGCAGTAGGGCATTTGCCCTGCACATGGCTGATCCAGGAAGGATCGGGGGTTGATCCCCCTGCATCCCATATGGTCCCCTAAACCAGAAGCAATTTCTGAGTGCAGAGCCAGGAGTAACCCCTGAATGTCACTGGGTGTGGCCCAAAAATTAAAAAAGAAAAAGAAAAAAAAAAAGAAATTCAGATCCCCACCCTAAAGAAACAAATAGAATAACGGTAGGGTATTTGCCTTGCATGAATTCAATGCAGAATGGACCTGGCATTTCATATGGTCCCCATGCCTGCACAGAGCGATTTCCAAGCACAGAGCCAGGCATAATCCTTGAACACCACCAGGTGTGACCAAAACATCAAAAAAAAAAAAAAAGAAGAAGAAGAAAAACAGCTTTAGTAACACAGGCATGTCATGGAAATAAAGAGTAGTTACTGAACAGAGAAAACTAACAATCCACAGACAAGCACAGTCACTGTCCTGAGACTATCAGTTTCCCACAAATTACTGATAGTATTTTAGTGAAAATCAATAAATAAAATTCTTGTCTTTTTTGCACCCCATAGTCCAGAGTTTTTCTACAAATTTGACAACACAGTCTTTTTGCCATTTCTTTGTTGTTTTTTTGTCCAAGTGTATAGACAATTTTATTAGTGTTGGGGATAGCATAAAAAGGCAATATATAGAATTGTGACCTAAAAAGTATTTTGACAGTTTCAACTCATCATTTGAAGATAAAACTTGAGAAAATTAGGAGCTGAAGTTATGCCTTGTACACAGCAGATCCAGGACGGACCTAGTTCAATCCTCAGAGTCTCATATGGTTCTCCAAGCCAGGAGTAATTTGTGAGCACATAGCCAGGAGTAACCCCTGAGTCACTGAGTATGGCCCAAAAATTTGCTTGCCTTGCAAGCAGCCGATCTAGGACCAAAGGTGGTTGGTTCGAATCCCGGTGTCCCATATGGTCCCCCGTGCCTGCCAGGAGCTATTTCTGAGCAGACAACCAGGAGTAACACCTGAGCACCGCTGGGTGTGACCCCCCCCCCGCAAAAAAAGAGAAAATTATGATGAGCTTGCTGGTGGAAGTTTGGGGAAATGAGAACAGAAAAAAATATGTGCTACATTATCAAAAATGATAAAAAATATTTAATTCTTAATCAGTCAAAAAATTTCACTTGATTTTAAACAAACATTTTAATTTTTAAATAATTTTTTAAATTTAATTTTATAGGGAGCCAGAGAAATAGCACAGTAGTAGGGCGTTTGCCTTGGACCCAGATTGATGGTGGTTCGAATCCCAGCATCCCATATGGTCCTCCAAGCCTGCCAGGGGCGATTTCTGAGTGCAGAGCCAGGAACAACCCCTGAGCACTGCTGCCTATGACTCAAAAACCTAAGATAAAAAAAAATAATTTTATAAAACTAAAACAAACTCTTTTAAAACAACAGTGATGTTTTCAGAGAAATAATTATTTTATAATTTTACCATTATTAGTATTCTGTCATTTTAATTTGATCAAACTTTGTTCTTAAGAGTTTTTATTAATTAGCAATATTAAAATCAATTATGATAAAATTAAAGCTGGGAATACTTGTGAAATTGTGTGTGGGAGGCAAGGGTACCAGGTGTCACATGCTTAGGGAATTTCCTCATCTTAAGGAATAATGATTTAGTTTTTATAGGATTGCAAGATGCAAGATGACTCAATTCTTCTAGCTACTTTCTGTCAAAACAGAGAAAGAATTACTGAGGATGCTGAACATTACTTAAATTTTTACTTATTGAAACAATTCCTGTCTTCTGTATATTATTTAGAGGTCTTTGTTTTTATAACAATTAGTTCTGGGGGAAATGCTGAATTGAGAATTCCTAAGTATGTTTTAGATTGAAATACACAATTTGTCATATTATTCTTGTTTCCTGCCTAATTTAATAATGCATTTTTAAAGCAATAGCTTGTGACTTCCTAATACTGAGAATATTCTAAAGTGATAAAGAAAGGCTTATCAATAATGATATAGATGTTGTAACAAATAAGGATTGTGGGCCCACTATGCTTGCTCTCAAAAGTCCACATTATCTAGAGTTTTCTGAAACTCAACCACAAAAATTACTCTAATATACACAAAGTATGCTTTCTGAATTCATTATTTGCAAAAATTTTTTAATTGAGGTGTAGTAAACTAATTCATATGAATAATAGACATAATTTATAGGATCAAACATTCAATCATTCGGAATTTATTAAATGTTCATGTCTATGGGATTCAATCACTTTTCATCATAATCTTTAATTTTTATTAGAATTGTTTTCTAATGTTTTTCAAATAGTATCTACATCTTTGCACATTCATGCAATATCTTTACTCTTTTGCCTTAACCACTCAGCCATAACTATATTCATGCAATATCTTCAGTGTCATTTACTCCAATCAGGAAATTTTCTAAAGATCTAAATAATTATGCATAAAGCAACAAAAGTTGCCACCTGTAGATTTAGTTTTACAAAGTTATTTTAAAAATGAATATCATCTAAAAATTCTTGCATCATTATAAAAATATTTTTATCAAGGGCCGGAGAGATGGCACAGTGCTAGGGTGATTTTGCTGCACTTGGCTGACCCAGAACCAACCTGGATCAATCTCTGGTGTCCCATATGGTCCCATAAGACAGGAACAATTTCTGAATGCATATCCAGGAATAACCCTTGAGCATCATAGGGTGTGGCTCAAAAACCAAAAAAAAAAAGTCATTAATTGTTATTAATTATAAATGAAACTAACATTTAGTATCTTTCTGAGTAGACTAAGTTTCAAGAAAAAGAAGATAATAGAATTAATAAAGATATAAGTTAAATAAAAATTTAATTTAAAATTGAATTATTTTACAATTTTTATTTAAAAATAGTCTCAGGATGTCAGAATGTGTTTATTGAAGACTCTCATCGTATTTGTAACATGTCTGTTTTTTCCAGTTTTTGCATCTGAGTTTGGAAGTTCCAAAATTGATCTATGTAAGCTTACTTGAGTCAGCTTGAAGAAACTTGATAGTTTCTTTGAAACAAAGTGAGCACGTCCTTTCTATCTATTTTGACCTGAATAATATAGTTGCACATATCACATATAAAACGTTATAAATATGAGTACGAGTATGTAAGAGTTTGAAAGAGTTCCCTTCTCTTGAATACATGCTATCATATCTGTATTTTCCTTTTTTGAGATCCGGCATTTGCTTCACAAATAACCTTGTTAAATTTGTTGGCTCTTCAGATGTCCTGGCATATCTAGAGACCACCTTCATCTTATGTATATTTTTACTTGTTTATTATGTACGGCCTTCAACATTGGTGATGCTATGTATTTTTTCAGATTGTTTATTGCTTATATGCAACAAACTGTAGTAAAACTCTTCTGGCTCTCTGCAGGAAGCAGCTCTCCTCTGCAATTTCTTTTTCTTTTTCTTTTCTTTTTTTTTTTATCTATGTCCTTGAGAAATAACATTAACTGTCACCTCTCACATGAAAGAAGTCAGAAGAAAGGAACAGATCTCCTCATCCTCTGGCAGTGTCTGTTTTCTTTCAGGGTTTCTGAGATCATGTTTATGTATTTTCTCTTCTTCTCTAATCTTTTGTTGAGGTCTTGCCCTCCTCAGTGCTTCATATATTTAAAATGCACTTCACTTTCCAGTTTCTCTTTTCTGTTAGAAGCTTCATTTCATAAATTGGTTATTTTCACCTAATCAAACATCACAATATGTGGTTTCTAATTAGTGCACCCACTTTGGTCCCTATTTTTTTTTTTTGCAGGTTTCCACTTGATATAATTTTGATACTTTCAAAGTGTCTTAAAACTGGTACCTCTGGGCCGGAGAGATAGCATGGAGGTAGAGCATTTACCTTGCATGCAGAAGTTCGGTGGTTCGAATCCCTGCACACCATATGGTCCCCAGAGCCTGCCAGGAGAGATTTCTGAGCGTAGAACCAGGAGCGCTGCCGGGTGTGACTCACAAAAATAAAAAAACAAACAAACAAATGCTATCTCTGTTTCTATTTTTCACTTACATTGTATCAGGAATTATGTCTATCATGATTAATTGCTATAATTTATAAGGGCATAATATATGACTCTTTTGCAAAGGCTGAAATATTAGACTTGCCTTTTTCAGGTAAATCAAAGGTAAGAAATTTCATTCAGAAAACAAAAATGTTGGAACTAAAAGGAGTTTGTTTCACATAAATAGTGTAAGCTAAAGAGAAATTTTTTGAAAAAAAAAAAAAGAACATTATAGCTTATTCTCAAGAAACAATCTAATTGTTTGAAGGAGTAGTTTTTCCTAGAGCAGATTTTCAATTTCCAAGAAACCACATCAACATATAAACATAAACATATGTATGTATATATGTAGGATTCTCAAAGTATATGCATTGCATGTCTATGTATAATGCACACATAGGCATACATATTTAATGTGAATGTTAGAAAAATATATTTTAAAAAATAAACAAATATGCAAAGAGATAATTAAAAACCTTAAAGTTTATGAGCCATTTATTCTATTTTAGATGCCTTTGATAATTTTATCTTTTCAATTTAATATTTCCCATCCATATTCATCAATATAACCTCAACAATAATAGCTCTCCCCCAATATCAATGACTTACAAGATGTTTTACTCAAATCAGATAGGAAAATATTCAAGTAACACCTGTATTTTTTTTTCATTTATTTATTGTAAGTTGTAAGTTCAATGCAGAAATGAAGCAGATCAATATCTAGGCATATATATGTATATGTAGATATGAGAAAAATGTTCTTTTGAATGACTTGTATTACTTTACAAGTGATTA
This sequence comes from Suncus etruscus, assembly GCF_024139225.1. Lineage (NCBI taxonomy): Eukaryota > Metazoa > Chordata > Mammalia > Eulipotyphla > Soricidae > Suncus > Suncus etruscus. The sequence continues at coordinate 61,062,974 of NC_064851.1, read as the reverse complement.
CAGAAATGTGTATGAGTATAATGTGTGTAAAATTATTTGTAATTACTTAACATATTTAAGTAATTTTCTAATCAGAAATATTGTAGATAAAAATATTAGGTTATACACAGCAATTTTTAAACAACTGAGCTTCCACATTTACATAGGGACTAATTTTACTATTATAATGTAAATCAATATAACTCATATTTGAATAGTTGTAGTCATAAGTGTGATTTTACATATATTTTCAGTAAAATTAAATAAATAATTTATCAGTTCTATAATTAGATAAAAATAATGGTAGAACATAGATTTAATGTTTTCTGAGAAAATAAATGTGGCTATTTCTATCTTTTATGAATAATATCTTGATTTATATACAATATTTGAGAAATATTCAGTTTCTTACAATTTATTTATTTATTTATTTATGGCTTTTTTTGCACTACACATTGGGGACAGCTTCTGGCAGTGTTCTGGGAATCACAAAGTACTTGGAACGGAATATTTTTTAAACTCAAAATATTTCCTTTTTAAAACAACCAAATATTGAAAACTTTTACCTCCAAATATATATGCCTAATCTTTAAATAGTCTTATTTTTTCATTGAAAAGATGTAATTGCAGTTTCAACTGAAATTTTCAGGGTTTTTCTTGAGGTAGTAGCATATAATTTTTTATTAAATGTTAAACTTGAGTGTTCTCAGGACTTACTCCTGGCTTTGTTTTCAGGGATTATTCTTGGTGGCAACATATGTAGTGTTGGATTTGTGGTCACATTCATGGCAAGTGCTCTTTCTGTTTTACTATCTATCATCTCTCATTATCTTGATTTATTTATAAAAGTTAAATTTGTTGTTGTTGTTTTTGAGTCTTACCTGGCGGCACTCATGAACTCAGAAATTGCTACTGACAGGCTTAAAGGACCATATGGGATGCCGGGAATCGAACCACTGTCCATCCTGGGTGGCCACATGTAAGGCAAATGACCTACTACTGTGCTATCTCTTTGCCCCAAAATATATTTAATAGTAAATAATAACTAGCTCATACAGTAATTATTCTTATAGCAGAAAATTGTTTGGAGACTTTCTATGAACCTGAATATCACTGTAATTTAGGTGACTTACTGTTAATGGTATGACTTTACAAAGCAAAAAATACTTTGATTTTAGTGACTTATCACAGGAACAAATTACTTTTTTCATCCATGTTTTTCCACAGTATGTAGATTATGCTTTAACATTAAATTTGAATTTTTTCAACAATATATTGCACTCCCAAATTTATCTTCTATATTTAATTTTAATAAGTATATATTTAAATAATTAATGTTAAAGCCATCTATTAATGTGTTCAAGAAAAATTCTAACTTCAGACACAAAATTAACTTCTTTTACTATTCAAAATTTTCTTTTATTGAAGTTTCCAGTAGATAAAATGATAAAAATTACTCATTTATAAAGTTAGACATTTTTGAAATTAAATCCATTCAGTTCATATTTCTATATCCTTTATAACAATGAATCATAAAGAATAATAAATGGAAGTAACACTATGAGCTTTATTAATACCAGAAAGAATTTGGCAATGGCTCACCTTGGACAGATGGCTAATGAATGCCTTTACTTTAGGATTCTATGGTTAGGTTCATTCAAAGTGATGGTTGCTTCCTATTTTTGTATATGACTCTCAGCTATCATGGGACAGTGACAATTAGAAGCAGCAGGACCTCCAGGTGTTTCTCTGTAATTAACCAATTGTGGTGTGTTTATATTAGCAATGTGTGGAGGTGTCTTTTTATCCAATTGTAAATACACGTAGGACATATTATAGCTAAATAAATATGCATAATAATCAAAGAAAATAAATGGAATGCTTGAAAAACACAAAGTATCTGGGGGGAATATTTTTTGTGAACACCATGAAATCTATAAAGCTGCAGAAATAATGCACAAAAGGCAATAGACTCTGAGGAGTGAGAGCCAATATCTTCAGACAGGAAATAACTGATAGCGGCCCTGGAGAGAAATGGCCAATATAGTATTATTCAGCCTCTTTGAGTATCAGCATTTTGAACCAATAAATACTATGTTTTACTTCCTTAAAGGTAGGCTGGCTAATTCTACTAATGTGTGATTCTATGTGATTCACTGTACTTACTGTTTGTATAAAATCCACTCCTAATCTTAAATGGGCAAGAGAGTCAAGTTGTAAAAAATGACCTTCAATAAAAAATAAGCTTTATACATCCTAATGCTATTTTCAATGAGTCAAATGTAGAGATGATAACAGTCAAATGAGAAATGTCAACTATACCACTTAAAGTTGTCTAGATCAAATTCTAATAAATGTTTTTCCTTAATTTCAGTTTAATGTGAAATTTAAAGATAATAAAAATGAATAATAGTATCTCCACATAGACATAAATACCTCAGAGAGTTCAATATCATTATGTAATTTACAATCCTTTTTTGCAAGTAATTTGAAATGATTAGATTGGCATAGAGAGACATTATCATTTTATGGAATTATAACAAACTCTCTCCGGTACTAAATTTAGTTAACACAACTTGTTTAGATGGAACAATTACCAATTTTAAAGGTGAAGTAAAAAAATCTAAAGTGAAATCAAAATATCTTACCTTCATGTCTATTTAAGTTTGCTTAATAAACAAATAGGAAATCATGATAGTGCTGCTATATTTAGATCCAAGATAAAATTAGGTGCTAGTGTTGTGTGTGTATGCATGTATTTGTGTGTGTGTGTGTGTGTGCGCACGTGCACGCTCTGTATATATCACCTTAAATTGCAATATTTGTTGAAAAGAGTAACTAGAAGTTAAACAGAAAACAGTTATATAAAGGATGTTATAAATATATTCCCAATTTTCTCCAATTAATATACTATCCTAGCTTTCTTTCTTTCCCATGTCACTTGGATAAATGACAGTGACTGACAGTAATTCAATATATGATTTCAATGTCATAATTCAAATAATTTTCTACTATTTGTTCCAGTTTTGTTTCTTGAGCTCTGAGTTATTTTAAGAAGCTTATATTTTAATGAAAATAGAAACAATTTAAAGAATATTTATTGTGTTTAGTAAAGTTTAATCCTTTTTAATAGAACTGAGAGAAGAGGATTAAACACAAGAGAAATGAAATGAATATTAAGGACTTGGAGCAAAAGAAATGCCTTTGTCTCTGGAAAGCACAAATAACACAAAGTCAGTAATTAAAATGCCATAAAAATAGGGTAGAATTTTATATATTCTTCCCTATTAAACTTCATTTATGAATTATAATTTTGAAAAAATATTGAAACTAATTCAAAGGAAGAAAGTTCATTTATATGATGTTGGAAAAATTTAAACTTTCTCATGTAATTTAACTCAATTAGCATTGAACAGTACATGTCAAACACTATTTGTTGCTGAATTAATTTGCTGGTTCACTGAGAAAATTAATATGTTATAAAAATGGATCTATTTTTCTGGTCTTGATAATATTTCTTTGCTAAATTAATGTCACAAATGGCACCAACCATTACTGATATCATTGCTAATACACTAGTATGTACAGTGTTTTTTACATTGTTAGGCATTCTGGAAATACTTAATATAAAGTATCTCTAATTTTAATATTTTTTGCTTTTTAGGGGTCACACTCTGACATGCTCAAAACTTACTCCTGGCTCTACACTCAAGGATCATTCTTGGTAGGATTGAAACTAGATGGGATGCTGGAGATCAAATCCTGGTGTGTTGTATGCAACATAAGTATCCTATGTGATGTACTATTTTTATGATCCCCTATACATTATCACTATGTAATTTCTATGATACCCTCTTTTAAAAAGAGAACTGAAGGGGCCGGGTAGGTGGCGCTGGAGGTAAGGTGTCTGCCTTGCAAGCGCTAGCCAAGGAAGGACCTCGGTTCGATCCCCCGGCGTCCCATATGGTCCCCCCAAGCCAGGGGCGATTTCTGAGCACATAGCCAGGAGTAACCCCTGAGCATCAAACGGGTGTGGCCCAAAAACCAAAAAAAAAAAAAAATGAGAACTGAAGAGTTATTCTAGTTCAAGAATATTCAGACTTCCTTAAGACTCAAATTTCTGAACATGTATTTTTATGGTAATGTGCTATTTTTACGGTAGTTTTGCAAATTGAATTATTCCTAAAATATTGTTATTTCTATAATACTGATTATTTCTTTTTTAGCGTACATCATCCATCTACTTTAAAAATTATGTGTGCTAATTAATTAAAATAAATTAAATAAATTAAAATTTTTCTTTTGGTTTTTAGGCCACAACCATCAGCACTCAAGGGTACTCCTGGCTTTTTGCTCAGAAATCACTTCTGGCAGGCTCAGTGGACCATATGGGATGCTCGGATTGAACCTGGATCCCTCCCAGGTTGACTGTCTACAAAGCAAATGTCCTATCACTGTAGCTATCATTCTGCCTCCAAATCCAAGGGGGATTTTTGTCACACCTGGTGATGCTTCTAGCTATGAGCTCCTGGCTTGGGAACCATATGGGACACTGGGGGGGGGGGTTTGAACCACTGTCAGTCCTGGGTCAGCTGCATGCAAGGCAAACACCTACCGCTATGCCATCACTCTGGCCCTGAGAAATAATAATAATAAAATAATAATAAAAAATAAGAAAATATTTCTTAAGATTTTTAAAAACATTCAGTTTTAAAATGTTAAGTTTCAAATATAATAATAATAAAATAACTACCTATTATTTTTATAAATGATTTTTATAGTATATTTTCATATACCTTATAAACTGCTCTATCAGCATATCCCATGTTACTTCTGCCATTTAGTACTTGATTTTAGTATAAATCAATTAAACTGAGTTTCATCAATAACAGCATACCAAAATCACCCTATATCACCTTTAACATGTACAAGAGGCTTCGTAAGATTTATTGATGAAATTCTAAAAGTTTAATGTTTGATTAGTCAAGAAAGAGGTCAATCAACACTGTTCTCATATCTCAGTACATATTTTATGGCATTAAACAATAATTATCATAATAAATAAAAATTGATAACTTAGTATTACTCTTAATTATAGACAGTTTGAATCCACATGGGTGCCAAGCCTGGTCTCTGACTCCACACACCCAGCAATATATAGAAAGAAGAAACCCCAAGTTGTAAAGAGATATGATGATTGTGTTTTTTAACATATTTTTATTTAAGGATGCTAAAAGTCTCTATAACCAATGATACTCAAGGTTTCTCCTGGTTCTGTGCTCAGGGATTAATCCTGACCAGCTCAGGAACCAAGCATGGTATTGAGGAATAAATCTTGTTCAGCTGCAGACAAGGCAAAACCATTACCTCATTCTACTACAGCTCCTGACCCCACAAGCAATTTCCTATTCTCAACTTTTATTTATGACACATCAAACCTTCTTTCTGATACACATTTTCACAAATGCTATAGATGCCATGATTAATCTCATTGATTCAAAACCTTCTTATTTCCACTTACTATATTTTATATGCTCTTTTTGACATTTAACTAGCAATCATTCTTATACTCAAAGCCCAATTTTCTTCTCCCCTCATTCTCTAGTTCCTGTTTCTGTCCCATAATCTCTACTAGGTTTGTCCTTAAAAAGCTTTGCTTCAGTTTCTGAGTCTCTTTTCTCACTGCAGATATGCCCTGATGATATCCATTTCAAGTGCTTTATATTTCAAATTCTTCAAAATTGCTGTATAGATTATAGGTATCTTCTCTTTTCCAGAGAAAAAAATTTGATCAGCATTCATTAGACTTCACTTTATGAAAAACTTCTGATTCAATTAGTTTTAAAGACCATTATTTTATTTTACTACTTATAGTGCCAATATCATTTTTCTTAATATCCTATTGTCAATGAACACGTATTTTTAAACTCTGATGATCACACAGGAAAAATCAAGACTTATTCTTAAATCATTTTAGAGTATACATGAGGAGCAAAATATATCTGTTCTATATTGTATAATGTTTCTGCTATAGTTTTGAAACTTAATTTATAATCTTAGTCTAAACATACTTTAAGCATGCCAAGATCTTTAAAAAATTTTATTTCCAGCTCAGCCTTATTTTATTTCTTTAGGAAAAATAGCTTTATTTACATTTTTTGATCATGAAACATTGCAGAAATATATATGTATAAAAATGTTATATTTATATAAAATATCTATATTTATAATATATATATTTATTATACATATTTATTATTTATATTTAAATATTTATATTTATATGAATTATAAAATCATTTATAAAAATATATTTGCTTTTGTGTCATACCTGGCAGCGCTCAGGGTTTACTCCTGGCTCTGTGCCAGAAATAGTTCCTGGCAGGCATGTGGCTCTATATAGAAGCTGGGATTTGAAGAACCATTTGTCCTGGATTGGATGCGTGCAAGGCAAAGCCCTACCATTGTACTATTTCTCAAGCCCCAGTAAAATAGAATGTATTAATTTAACTATTATTTTTATCTACATTTAAAAAATTGATCTTTCACCTTAATATTTAGATAAGAAAATACAAATAGGTATTAACTAAATTTAATGGCTAAATAAATAGCTAAATTTTGGCTCCATAAATATTTCTCTAGGCTAGGAGTATACTAGTATATAATAGCATAACTGTAAGCAGCTGGCTTTTTAGCCAATGTCATAGTTCTAATAAATAAAAATATTGTTGCTGTTCACTGAGATATAATAGCCATTGGCAAATTAACACCTACAATTCCACATACCTGTGTTTATGACTTCCAATTTGAATCAGACATATTTTCTGTGTAAAACAGTGTAAAAAAAGACTCTCAGAGATCTAGTCTGAGATCTAGATCTAGACCTGAGCTTGCTCAAAGATTCAAGACTTAATCATTCATGAAGAATATTTCACTATTTTCCTTCATAATTAAGCCACATAGAAAAAATTCTCTCTTTGAGATTTGTGACCATGGATAAAGGGAAACACTTATCCTGTAATACCTTGGACCTTTCCTAGCTCTGGGTTGAGAAGTGACTCCTGGAGTTTTTAGAGACACCATATGCCACGGTTTGAAGTAGTATCTGTCTCATGCAAGAGTACACATGTACTCTTTAGTCCTAAAGCCTCTATTTCTTTTTTTATGTGATTAGTTTTTATTGATTTAAACAGTGGTTACAATGTAGTTCATATTACAGTTATTAGTATTTCTTTTCACAATTGCAATGTTGTTCATGATTAGTTTCAATCATACAATGTATGATACCTTTGACCCATACATATTTCCCAACACCAATCTCTCTCTCTCTCTCTCTCTCTCTCTCTCACTCTCTCTCTCACACTTTATTTTAGACACCTGATGGATTGTCATATTGTTGCTGAAGGGGTATCATGTCTCTTACTTATCCTCTTATCCCCTTTCAGCATCCAGTTCTTGTCCAAAGTCATCATTGTCCTAATGGTCTCTCCTTTGCCCTGTCTGCAGTCACATGCTATTTGTCAGTCTTATTCTCTTTAATCTATTTTTAATTTGCTGTTATATAATCATTACCAAAACACAAATGTGATATAATCAGAATTGTTGCATAAAATAAACAGCTTAAATATTCTTTAAGAAAAAATAATCTAGGGGTCAGAGCGGTGGTGCTAGTGGTAAGGCGTCTGGCTTGCCCACGCTAGCCTAGGGTGGACCTCAGTTCGATTCGCAGCGACCCATATGGTTCCCCAAGCCAGGAGCGATTTATGAGTGCATAGCACTCAGGAGTAACCCCTGAGTGTCACAGAGTGTGGCCCAAACAAAAACAACAACAACAACAACAACAACAATTCAAGCTCCTTAAAACTTTTGCTGTTTATGTTTTTATTTCAAGTTAAAGTTATAATAATCTTTTCTGTTTTCTAAAGCATAATTCTAACAGTATCTAACATGTCTCATACTTTCAACATTCAAATTACTTGTGGTTCTATGAATTGTTGTTTGTGCTTAACTTTGTATTTATCATTTACCTCTGTGTAGACTGTTGTTTGCTTGACTATGCATATTTCTTATCTCACCTCTTTCTTTAAATAAATTTCTCTGAATTGTATAACTCATTTATATAATTTTGCTTGCTTCTGTTCTGAGGATTTTGGCTTTTCTCCCTCACAAGAAGTGCTACTTTATTAATCATTAATGGTGCTTTAATCTTCAGTGCATTAATAGCACTCATCACATAACTTTGGAAACATATATCAAGTTGTTGCCTTAAAGCTGCAAGAACAGGACTTACATTTTTTTTTTGGTATCTCTAAGTTTGACCTTAATTATTGACTAAAGCTGAGATGAGCAATGAATGAAAATATTGAATGTGCATTTGAGTAAGTTCCATCTGTACAATGATATTGACATGGCACTGACAATTCAACTGTTTTGACTGAATCACCAAGTTATAAACTTTGTGGAAGAAGTATATGCTTTGTCACAGAATAGAATGATAACGAGGTTATAACAGAAAAAATATAACTGGAATAAAGTCAGAAGGAAGAAAGAAAAATACTGGTTCAGAAACAGTGGCAAAAACACTCCCAGTTCTAAAGGTGCCAAAAAATTGGAAATATACTTATTTCTGACTCATTTTCATCATAATTATTTTCTTTTATTATTCTTTCCAGTCCATACCTTCCATTATCTTAAAGGGATTATTAATACTCCAAATACTAAAAATCGAAGATATCTCCCCATATTACTGCAGTGAAAACTTTTAGCATAAGATATTTATTAAAATGACATGTTGAATATTATACTCCAACTCAGTGGGGTAAATCATGTGAATATTTAAAGCAAGCAGAATAAGTTATCTTTTCATAAAAAATGTTCTATTACTTTTCTTCTATGTCTATAAACAGTTTTCTTTTTCCCAAAATCAATTTCTTGAGACACTTTAGAATTTTAATGTAGTAAGTCATTAACAAAAATTTGTAAAAGCAGGTTTCTGTAAATATCTTCATTCTATACGATTATTTTTAGGGAAAGTTAAGTTGTAATGCTCCTTTTATTTTTATTTTACTTTTTGTCTAACTTCCAAAGTATAACTGTCAGCTAGTGTAAGGTAAGTAAGTGTGATCCATGGCCCATGCCCCACTTTCTGTCAGTCACTTAGATGAGAATATGCCCTCTATTAGGATGACTCAATGTTATGCAAAAAGACCATCAATGTAATCCCTTAGATTGACACCCAAAGACTGTAATAAAATGTGAAATATATGGTATTAAGTCATGACTTATACTTTCTAGTGTGTCCTATCTAAATTACTTTCTAAAATGTAAAGAAATAAAATAGAAAACATTACTTGTGATTTTCAAATATAGAATTTTATTAAAATCAAGTAATTGATAATAAAATTTTGAGAAAATTTATTTTCTAATATTACTGCCTTTCTAGATGTCTTGTTCATCATAAAACTGCATACAAATGTGTCACAAAGAATTTAATTCATATTAATAAAGTTTTCTAGCCCCACACAACTAAGAACCATATTTTCAAAAACCTATCAGTTGCTCTGAAAAAAAAGAGAATACATTTTACTCTATCTTGGAATATGAATCAAAATCACTTATCTACATATGTCTTAAAAACACCAAAAAAGGTCTGGAGAAATCATTGCATGAATTTTGTGAGAAAATTGTGGTTATTACAACTACATAAGCATTATTAATTTTTTTTTGGGCCACACCCGTTTGACGCTCAGGGGTTACTCCTGGCTATGTGCTCAGAAATCGCCCCTGGCTTGGGGGGACCATATGGGACGCCGGGGGATCGAACCGCGGTCCGTTCCTTGGTAGCGCTTACAAGGCAGACATCTTATCTCCAGCGCCACCTTCCCGGCCCCAAGCATTATTAATTTTAACAATTTTTGTATTATCATGAAATGCCCTTCGAGTATGGGGTTAATTTTAGTTTTTATATATACACATTATTTTTATATGTAGCATATTAATAGCTTCAAGGACATAGAAAAGTGAGGGGGAACAGCTAGGGGAAGTAAAATATGAGAAAGAAAGAATTATAAAAGAAAAGAACATGTTAGTAATCATGGTACTTAAATAAAGAAATTTGAAAAAAGAGCAAGAAGAGAATAAACTGGGAAGTTTCTTAAGAGTAGTTCAGTAAAGGTTATCATAGTTGTTGATCTTAAGTCCATCCTGAAGGCTTTTGTGCAGGTAGAGATACAGTAAGCAAGCACATTAAGAGTTCTTCTATCCCCACCAAATAAATATCTGTAAATTACACTCCTCCAAGTCTTCCAAAAACACTGCAAGAAAGAACATTACTTCTGTATGTCCAGTTTAATTACTTCAGGAGTGTTACAATATTTTATGGCAAATGTAAGTGCCTAAGAGAATTGTAATAATACTCTGCACGAAAAAACAGTGAGGGTGACTTGGTTACTTTCATATGTTATGTATAATGTTAATGAAACAACAGATGTGATTTAGAAAATAGTAAAGTTCCCTTGAAACAATACAAGGACAAATAACCATAGAATACACTGGAAGTAGTAAAATCTTCAGTGACTTATTGGATAATCTTTAAATTGCATATTATGAAAAATATAAAGAAAAATATTATGATTATTCATCTCATTTAAAAACATGGTAAGATATTTACAAAAATCAGGAGTTAAATTAATTTTAATTGGGGCTGGAGAGATTGTCAAGCGGAGTAGGGTGTTCACCTTACACACAGCCAAACGGAGTTCAGTTCCCAGAATTGACAATAGTGAAAGCTAAGCTTAGAGGGGAGTAAGCCCTAGGCACAGCTGTTTGTGGCCACAAAACAAAACAGAGCAAAACAAAAGCAAACAAAAGAAGACTTAAAAAAAAAAAAAGGCAAATACAAAAGAGGACCAGAGCAGTAGCACAGCAGGTAATACATTTGCCTTGCATAAGGTGGACCCTGGTTCAATCATCAATGACCGAAATCCCCTAAGATGCTCCAAGCCTCCCAGGAGTAACCTCTGAGCACCAACTGGTGTAATCACAAAACCTTAAAAAGCAAACAAACATCAACAACAACAAAAACCAAAAGATTGCTTTGCTTGCAGCTGACCCAGGACTAACCTTACTTAAGTTCGATCCCAGGCGTCCCATATGGTCCCCCAAGCCAGGAGAGATTTCTGAGCGCAAAGCCAGGAGTAACCTCTGAGCGTCACTGGGTGTGGGCCAAAAACAAAAACAAAACAAAAAATAGAAGAAAAGTTTAGTAATTTAGTCCTTTTATTTTGCACAAAAGATAAAGCACTCTCTTGACTGTTGAAACAACAGCGTAAACAAAGTCACTTTAAATATTCAAGACTACATATGAAATAACTTTTTTTCTTTTGACTTCATTGCACTATGAATCTTTTAGCTGGGTTCAAGTTCAGGTCAGTGATTCAATTATATAATTTAAAGATTAAATAAAATGCAGCAATTACTAAAATAATTTAACTTTACTTTTAAAATACTTTTAAAAGTATATATATTTATATTTTTTCTGTTTTACTCTTCTGGAAATGAAAAGGCATCTTTTTAATACATGATATTCAATATATATTTAACATGTATATTAAATATCTTATAATTTAATATTTAGAATATATTAAAATTTTTCTGAGAATTGCTTTTAAGATAGTGATTATTTTGTCATTTTCATATGTACAAGTAAAATTCATATTTAGTACTTGCAACAATGTTGATAGCTATATTTTGAAAGTGTTTTCTTAATGCCAATTATTCAAAAGATTTTTCTATTTCATAATATTTCCAATGGGCAACAGTAAAAATATTGGCCCAATTTTCCTTAAAATATACTTGGTGGATCCCACTGGTAAATATAACTTTTCACTCACCTTGTTAAAAGGGCAAGCTGTAAAAAATCAAAATTAGTTAATACTCAATAGAGAATCTTAGGCCGCAAACAGGAACTGAACGTGACTCCAGAGTACAGGTATTAGGTTATGCAGAATTGACATAAAAAAATGGTGTCAGTTCTCATCAGCTAATCAAAAAATGAAGAGATACTGGTCCTTTAAGGGACCAATTCTGTTTAGACTGAAACCAAACTATAATCATGGTGCTTAAGTAAAAATAATATATATATATATATATAAAAATATATATATATATATATTTATATAAAAGCTAAAGTCCACTTAGATTTATCGCATATCAAAGACTTTAACCTTGCCTGGAGAGATAGCACAGCGGCGTTTGCCTTGCAAGCAGCCGATCCAGGACCAAAGGTGGTTGGTTCAAATCCCGGTGTCCCAATTGGTCCCCCGTGCCTGCCAGGAGCTATTTCTGAGCAGACAGCCAGGAGTAACCCCTGAGCACCGCCGGGTGTGGCCCAAAAACCAAAAAAAAATTTTTTTTTAACTGACTTAATATTAACTTTATTTTATTCAAGGATGCACAAAACAAGCCTTTTTTCATCTGATTCTTATAATTAAGCAAGCAGTAGAGTTTCTGTTTTTATTTGTTCATGTATTTGGGGTTTAGTATTATCGTCTGTTTATCAAGTTGGCTTCTTGTCCTTATTTCAAAATTCTTAAACATATTAATTGAGAATAAATTAATGTACCTACTTATCTTATAATTGATTATAATTACATAATTCAATTTAATTAATATTTATAGTTATTTAAATGATTTCAAAATTATTACTATTAAAATAATTAAACTTAAAAATACAGCAGTTAGGATGCATAGCTAAAAGTACAGAAACTTTGCTAAATTTAGTTTATGTATTTGAAGACTTGTAAAAGCAAATGCATAAAAAAATGTATCTTTCTTTCCAAGTATGGTACGAATGCTATGTTTTGAATTATTTTAAAAGATAATAATATTTTAATGCTTTTTTTACTCCCAAGATTCATGTTGTGCTTGACCCCCAAATGTTTGAGCCCATATTGATTTGAAATTCATTATTATGAAATTCCAATGACCTTATTTTTTTCAAATTTCAAAGGCAAAAAGATCATAGATCTCTATCTTTCATCTAATGATTCTTAATCATGTTAGCTCATAAGTCTTATTATTATGTATGTTCTTATAAATATATATAAATAAATATATAAATAAAATATATAAATAAATATATAGTGCTTTAGTATAGCCTATAATTTTTATTGCATTCAGTTTTAATGTAAAATAGTTATAATTACTGAACATTTTTAGAGATATTTGAATTCCAAAACAAACATAACAATAACTATGGTATTATATTCCATATTTTTGTTTCATTTTCATTTGGCAGATGACTCTCATGATTCTCAGGGTTTAAACTTGTCTCTCTACTCAGGGATCATGTTTCGAGATGTTCTAAGGACTATACATGGTGTTGGGAACTAAATTAGGTTGGTCACATACAAGACAAGCACCCTATTATACTATTTCTCTGAGACCTCTAAATGCCTTGTTTTAAAACTAGCACTTTCAAATTTACCTTCTCTGTAATTATTTCCCTCATTCTTTTAATCATGATTCTGTTGATAATTTAAAATACAGAACAATTTGGATTTATAGATTATTTTTTTAACTTAGGATAAGTTTATGAAACTAGGAGTCTCTTTTTTTTAGTGCAATTATCTATTGTAATTATTATTATTTTTGTTTGTTTGTTTTTGGCCACACCCAGTGACGCTCAGGGTTACTCCTGGCTATGTGCTCAGAAATCGCTCCTGGTTTGGGGGACCATATGGGATGCCGGGGAATCGAACATCAGTCTGTCCTAGGCTAGTGTGTAAAAATCACATGCCATACACTTTGTGCCACCACTCTGGTCACAGATCCATTGTAATTATTAAAAAACAAAAACAATAGTTTTAGTTTATGATTAAGAGTAATTCAATCATTAAAAGTAACACATATATTAAATGTGAAGAATTTAATAGCATTTTATGCTTTATTGCATAAATTAAAGGGCTTATTTACTATTATTAAATTTTAGATTTGTATGTGCATTTCACTACTGACTTCTTGTTTAATTTGGTAAATAGAGAAGTAAGGCTAAATAAACAAATACTTAATAAAAATGAAAAAAAATTTCTTTTAAATTCCACTTGGTATTTAGAATATTGAACAGGAGAGCTATCATTTATAGCATGGTTTTAATAAGTTCATATTCCATTTGAGTGGCATTACACTTATCTGAATCAGTGAACATCAGGAAAATCTAGAAAAACTAAACTCTCACCTTTGAGAGAACTTAGTTCATGCCATGTATTCTTTTTTTATTTAAGCACCATTATTAATTAGTATTACTACTAATTAGTAATACTAGTAATTAGTATTAGTAATCGGGTTTCATTCATAAAATGCACACAACCCCTTCACCAGTGCAACATTCTCTCTACCAATGTCTCCCTTTTTCCTCCTCCTCCATTCCCTGCTGTCTTTGAGACAGGCATTGTAGTTTTCTCTCTATCATTGTCATGGTAGATGTTAGCATAATTTTTTCTCTAAATGCACTTACATTCTTTGAATTAAGCTTCATATTATGGAATGGTCCTTCCAACTCTCATTTCTATTGTCTCTAAGTATTATTACTCTACTGTATTTTAATTTCTGTATATCCTACTGATGATTGAGACTATTCTGTGTTTATCTGTCTCCCTCTGACTTATTTCACTAAACATAATAGTCTCCATAACCATCCATTTTTAGGCAAATTTTGTGACTTCAGTTATTCTAACAGCTATTCCATTGTGTAGATATACCATAGTTTCTTTAGTCACGCATCTATAATTGGGAACCTGGTTTTTTGCATATTCTTGCTATTGCAAGAAACACTGATATGAACATTTGAGTGTGAAGGGCACTATTGTATTTTTTTTTGTGTGATGCTAGGAGTGATATTGCTGGATCATATGGAAAATCAATGTCCAGGTTTTTTTTTTTTTTTTTTTAGTTTTTGGGTCACACCCGGCGGTGCTCAGGGGTTACTCCTGATTGTCTGCTCAGAAATAGCTCCTGGCAGGCATGGGGGTGAGGACCATATGGGACACCGGGATTCGAACCAACCACCTTTGGTCCTGGATCAGCTGCTTGCAAGGCAAACACCGCTGTGCCATCTCCCCGGGCCCCAATGTCCAGTTTTTAAAGTAATATCCATATTGTTTTCCAGAAAGACTGGATGAGAGAGTATTTCCACCAATAGTGAATGAGAGTTCCTTTCTAATACATCCATGCCAGCAGTGGTTTTTCTTGTTCTTTGTGATTTGTACCATTCTCTGAGGTGTGAGATGATATGTCATTATTGTTTTGATTTTCATCTTTGAGATTATGAGTGACATGAAGAAATGTTGTATGTACCTTTTGATCATCTGTATTTCTTCTTTGAGAAATTGTCTTTTCATTTCTTTTCCCATTTTTGATGGGGTTAGATGAATTTTTTCATGTTAGTACTTTGTACATCTTATATATTAACCCTTTATCTTTTGGGTATTGGGTGAATAGTTTCTCCCATTCAGTGCATGGATTTGTAATCCTAGTTTCTATTTACATTAAAGTGCTGAAGCTTGTAAAGTTCTGTCAGTGCCTTGTACATTTTGGATATTAGCCCCTTATCTGATGAGTATTGGGTGAATAGTTTTTCCTACACAGTGGTTGACTCGTATCCTAGGCACTATTTCCTTTGAGGTGCAGAAGCTTCTCAGCATTATATATTCCCATCTGTTTATATCTGCTTCCACTTATTTGGAAAGTGAAGTTTCCTCCTTGAAGATGCCTTTAGTCTCAATGTCATGGAGTGTTTTACCTACGTGTTGCTCTATATAATGTATGGTTTCAGGTCTGATATCAAAGTATTTAATCCATTTGAATTTTACTATCATACATGATGTTAGCTGGGTGTCTGAGTGTGCTTTTTTTTTTTAAAGTGGCTAACTAGTTTGCAAGTGCCAACACCACTTGTTGAAGAGGCTTTCCTTGCTGCATTTAGGATTACTTGCTTCCTTATAAAACAGTAGGTTACTGTATGTCTGGGGAACATTCTCTGAGTACTCAAGCCTATTCCACTGACTTGAGGATCTGCCTTTATTTCAATACCAAGCTTTTTTTTGATAACTATTGCTTTGTAATACAGTTTAAAGCTGAGGAAAGTAATGCCTCCCATATTTCTTTTTCCAGGGAGTGCTTTAGCTATTCGAGGGTGTTTATTGTTCCAAATAAATTTCAGAAGTGTTTGATCTACTTCTTTGATGAGTGTCATGGGTATCTTCAGAGGGATAGCATTAAATCTGTATAATGCTCGGGGAGCATTTTAAAAGCCATTTTATTTATTTATTTTTGTTTTTTTGGGTCACACCTGGCAGTGCTCAGGGGTTACTCCTGGCTCTACACTCAGATATTGCTCCTGGCGGGCTCCAGGGACCATATGGAATGCTGGGATTTGAACCACCGTTCTTCTGCATGAAAGGCAAACGCCTTACCTCCATGCTATCTCACCAGCCCCGTTAATAGCCATTTTAATGTTAATCCTGCCAATCCATGAGCAGGGTATGTGTTTCCACTTTGTGTGTCCCTCTTATTTCTAGGAGCAGGGTTTTATAGTTTTCTTTGTATAGGTCCTTCACATATTTGTTCAAGTTGATTCCAAGATATTTGAGTTTTTGTGGTACTAATGTGAAGGGGGTTGTTTTCTTAATGTCATTTCTTCCATATCATTATTGGTGCTAAAAAAGGCCATTGATTTCCTTGTGTAAATTTTGTAGCATGCCACATTGTTATATGAATCTATTGTTTCTAGAAGCTTTTTGGTAGAGTCTTTAGGGTTTTTAAGTAAAGTATCATGTCATCTGCAAACAGTGAGAGCTTGACTTCTTCCTTTCCTTTCGGGATTCACTTGATATTTTTTAATCCCATCAAAAAATGAGGTGAAGAAATGAACAAACTTTGTCAAAGAAGAAATCTATATGGCCAAAAGGCACATAAAAAATGTTCCACATCACTAATCATTAGGGAGACTCATTTCAAAACATCTATGAGGTGCCATCTCACACCACAGAGATTGGCACACATTACAAAGAATGAGAAAAAGCAGTGCTGGCGGGGTTGTGGAGAGAAAGGAACTCTTATCCACTGCTGGTGGGAATACCGTCTAGTCCAACCTTTGTGGAAAGTGAAATGGAGATTCCTTCAAAAACTGGAAATTGAGCTCCCATATGATCCAGCTATATCACTCGTAGGGATCTACCCTAGGAACATAAAAATACAATTAAAAAAAAATCCCTTCTTCACACCTATATTCACTGTAGCACTATTTACAATAGCCAGATTCTGGAACAACTAAGATGCCCTTCAACAGATGAAAGACTATAGAAACTGGTACATATGCACAATGGAATATTATGCAGCCATCAGGAGAGATGAAGTCATGAAATTTTCCTATATATGGATGTACATGGAATCTATTATGCTGAGTGAAATAAGCCAGAGGAAGAGAGATAGATGCAGAATAGTCTCACTCATCTATAGTTTTTAAGAAAGATAAAAGACATTTTTGCAATAATTCTCAGAGACAAAAGAGAGGATGGCTGAAGGTCCAGCTCACAGTATGAAGCTCACTATAGAGTAATAAGTGCAGTTAGAGAAATATCTACATTGAGAACTATCATAACAAAGTGAATGAATAAGGGAAGTAGAAAGCCTGTCTCGAGTACAGGCGGTGGTAGAGTGGGGAGGAGGGAGATTCAGGACATTGATGATGGGAATGTTGCACTGGTGAAGGAGGTGTTATTTACATAACTGAAACACAAATACAATCATATTTGTAATCAAGGTGCTTAAATAAAGATACTTATAAAAAAGAAATAAATGAGTGAAAAATAAAGTGCAGAAGATTCTCAATTTGATATAATCCCATTTTATTTATCTCTCTTTCACTTGCTTGGACAGTGGTGTTTCCTCCTTGAAGATGCCTTTAACTTCAATGCCATGAAGTTTTTTGCCTATGTTTTTTCTAAATAAATTATAATTTCAATTCTGATATCAATGTTAATCCATTTTGATTTGATCTTGTGCATTGTGTTAGATAGAGGTCTGAGTTTACTTTTTTGTTTGTGGCTGATCAATTTTCCCAGTACCACTTGTTGAAGAGGCTGTCCTTGATCCATATTCATGTTTTGCCCCCTTTTCAAAATATTAATTGATTGTATAATTGGAGGACAATTAAAGCTGCATAGTCCTCTAAGTACTGCAAGTAGCAATTTCCACAATGCATCATAAAGAATCCCCTACTAGACTATGTCCCCAAAGCCATAGTCAAATAAAAAGAGTATATATTAAAAAGTATCTTAAATATAAATCAAGGCTCAATATCTGCCTGCCAACATTTATGGTCACAAAAATTAGTAAATTCAGACAGGTTAAAGAGAATAGTGGTTATTGTGATTTTCAATTTATTATTTTATTTATTTAATTGAGATTTGGGTACACTTAGTGATCAGGATTTACTCTTAAATCTATTCTCAGAGGTTGAACTGGAGTTGTTCAAGGAACATATGTAGTTCCAGGAGTTAAAATGTAGTTGGTCATCTGCAAGGCAAGAGTCTTAGCGCCTGTACTATCTCTCCACTCTTTGATAGGACATTTAGATATATGAAATAGCCAAAAGTATTTAGTAATACATTTTCTTAACTTAAATAACAATAACATCTGTCTAGAAATGTATTCTTGCTTATAAAATGTCTAATATTCTGGAACATAAAAATGTTATTTTCTTTTCCACTTCCAAGTTTCTTGTATCTCAAACTCTGATATATTGATAACAGAATTCTAAGTATAATACAAATAAAAAAAGAAATAGGACTCAGAATTTTTTTATACTTTCAGATTACTAAACCTTTTGGAGACATATATAACATTTAAAAATATCCAGACTAAGTCAATAGTGTATATTAAAAACTAGTAGGAAATGTTACTCCACAATATGAACATTGGCATTTGGGACTTTCCATTCCAAAATTCTCTATTTTGATATATTGTTTTGATCTATAGGTACTTGAAAGTCAGTGGAAGCAAGAGTATACTTTTTTTCTAAATTTGTATTTACATAAAAGACAGTTTTATGAATGGAACTAGATTGTCAAATAAATTCATATTCTTGGAGTTTACTCAAGCAAAAATGTCAAATTCCAGGGAAGTGTGGTAAAAGTATACAGCACATTTAGACTATCAAATATTCCATCTTTTATTCTAAGAGATTATTCATTATTCTTAAAATCATTTAGACTTTCCAGAGAAATCTAGGTCCACATCTTATTAAGATATATTTTATACAAATAATTAAGTACCACTTTCATTTATATCCTTTCACCACCTGATTTCTCCCAAAAGTATACATGTTAATAAAGTTATTGTGCTTTTTTCTAATCATTTTATTCACTACAAAATATGAATTAATGTTCTTGATATAATAAAATTATTAAAATAAATTATGTATGAGTCATCAGTGAATATTTCATAGAAAAGCAGGCATTTAACTTGGGTTTTAAAAATATATAAAAATGAGGAAGTTCAAAAACAAAACATGTGAAAAATGCAAATAAATGAACTTAAATGGAAGTGACTTATCAAGTAAGTCTGGTAATCAAGTAATTATGAAGCCATAATATGCATTCTTCAGGTCCATAAGGAAAATGTGTATGTTTGCCTGAGATCTTTACTTATTTAGCAATACTTTTAATTTTCCCCTTTTTTGGGGGAAGGCATACCTGGTGACACTCAGGGATTACTCTGGGCTACACACTCAGAAATCGCTCCTGCCTTGGGGGACCATATGGGACACCGGTGGATCAAATGGCAGTCCTTTGTAGGTTATTTGTGTGCAAGTCAAACGCCTAACTGCTTGTACCACTGCTCCACCCCCTACTTTTAACTTTTTTTTTGGTTTTGGTTTTTTTGGGGTCCACACCCAGTGACACTCAGAGGTTACTCCTGGCTATGAGGTCAGAAATCGCTCCTGGCTTAGGGGACCATATGGAATTCCAGGGTATCAAACCGTAGTCTGTCCTAGGCTAGCGCTGGCAAGGCAATAGCCTTACCTCTCTGCACCACTGCCCTGGCCCCTACTTTTAACTCTTAATATAATTATCAAAGATTTATTCCCAGACCCTAACTAATTTTAATATATTTTATTGTATAATTATATTATAATATGAAATGTGTTGAATTAAATAAAAATGTAAGGTTTAATAATACTCTGGAGTTTTGCTGGACGTTACCCATAATTACTGTTGGAATTCCTTATCTCCCTACTAATTGCATAGGGTTTCAGTCTTCAATGTAGTTGCCTAGGTATTTTGCATTATTTTTTTTCTTTTTCTTTATAAAGAAAAAAAAGACTTAATTTGAGATTTGGGGGACAGGGAGAGAAAGAAAGGGAGAGAGTAATGTGATCAAGAAAGAATGAAATGTTCACTATACAACCCAGTATGAAAGTAGGAAAGTCCACATCAAAAAGGTGATGTGCTTATGATGTGTGCAGTGAGGAACACGTGCACAGTGAATATGAGCACATGCGAACAGCTCCTTAATTCTAGTTGATTTCTGTACGGTTTTCCCCAACCTGCTGCACAGGGGCTTTCTAAGACATCAGAGTCCTGTTCTATTTGCCAGGAAAGAATCAGGAAGTTGATTTTTGATCTTCCTTTCCTGGTCTTTTTTTTTTTTTTCTATTGGAGATTCTTTTATCAGGACCTAGTTCCAGTTTCCACAAGGTGAATCCTGGTAGCTTTAGAATTAGTGACAATAGTACCTTCTTCAAATGCATCTCTCTCTCTCTCTCTCTCTTTGGTTTTTGGGCCACACCTGGTGACGCTCAGGGGTTACTACTGGCTATGCGCTCAGAAGTCGCTCCTGGCTTGGGGGACTATATGGGATGCCTGAGGATCGAACCGAGGTCTGTTGTAGGCTAGCGCTAGCAAGGCAGACACCTTACCTATAGCGCCACCACGGAGGGCCCCTCAAATGCATCCTTGGTTTTATTATGAACCAAGAATTTAGGATATGCCCAGAGTTATTAGTATAAGGGGTCCTCATTTCCCCTGGAGATTTTACCACCTTCAAATTTTCAATTTAAACACTGTGGTTACAATGCTTTTCATAATACTGTTAGGTTTTTTCCACAGATACAGTGTTATTCATGATTAAATTTAAGTCACACTCTTCACCTGTGCACAATTTCCAGCACAAATGTAATGTCACCAGTTTCCATCTCTTCTGCCTGTCTCTGCAGCACATTCTTCTTCTTCTTCTTCTTCTTCTTCTTCTTCTTCTTCTTCTTCTTCTTCTTCTTCTTCTTCTTCTTCTTCTTCTTCTTTTCTTCTTCTTCTTCTTCTTCTTCTTCTTCTCTTCTCTTCTTCTTCTTCTTTCTTCTTCTTCTTCTTCTTCTTTCTTCTTTCTTCTCTCTTCTTCTTTCTTTCTTTCTTTCTTTCTTTCTTTCTTTCTTTCTTCTTTCTTTCTCTTTTCTTTCTTTTTCTTTCTTTCTTTCTTTTTCTTTCTTCTTCTTTCTTTCTTTCTTTCTCTTTCTTTCTTTTCTTTCTTTCTTTCTTTCTCTGTCTCCTTTCTTCCTTCTCCTTCTCCTCCTTTCTTCTTCTTCTCTTTTCTTCTCTCTCCTCTCCTCTTCTCCTCTTCCACCTCTTCTCTTCTTCTTCTTTGCCGTCGTCTTCTTCATCGTATTCTTCCTCTTCTCCTCCTCCTCCTTCTCCTCCTCCTCCTCCTTCTTCGTCGCCTTCTTCTTCTTCTTCGCTGTAGTCTTCTTCTTTCTCTTCTCCTCTCCTCCTCTTTTTCTCCTCCTCCTCCTTTTTCTTCTTCTAATTGCGGTCTTCTTCTTCTTCGTCTTTTTCTTTCTTCTTCTCCCCTCCTTCTCATTTCTTCTTCTTCACCTCCTCCACCTCCTCCTCCCTCCCTCCTCCTCCTCCTCCTCCTCCTCCTCCTTCTTCTTCTTCTTCTTCTTCTTCTTCTTCTTCTTCTTCTTTCTCTCAATCTTTGATTTCTTACTCACATTTTCTAATTTTCTATTCTTTCTTTTTTTAACATAATTATTATTTTGATCATAGTGGCTTACATATTGTTGACAATAATATTTTGGTACATATTTACATAAAATCAGGGGAGATTCCCATCACCGTTTGTCTTCCCTACTCCTCCGTTTTTGTCCTACCTTCCATATCCTCTTCCCTCACCCCCAGGACTGCTAGAATATGTGGTCCCCTCTGTACCTATCCTATTTCTTCGTAGTCTTACACCTGTTTGGTCCGGATGCCTCCTTTATTTCCCCCTCTAATTGGGGGGCAGGACTAGCTAGTTCAAGTTATGTGGTTTGTTGAAGAAGAGAAAATGATAAAATGGGTAAAAGTCTAATATGCCGGGAATAAGCAGAATTCTTCTAGAGGCTCTCGCCATCGTTTGAGAGACGAAGGAGAAAAGAAGGTGAAACAGTCCACCCCTACAAAATGAAATGTCAAATATCTATTAAGAGTTCCAACAATAACGCTAAGCACCCCAAAAACAGAACAAACAAACAAACAAACAAACAAAAAAATGCCGTGGTCTTGAGAATGCAATCATGGCAGACCCATGAAGAGGGAAAAGAAGGGGCCAGAGATCACATGAGGCAATCTCTCATTTCAGGCAGTCATTAGTTCGAATCTCTGCGCCCCACATGGTCCCTCATGCCCCCAGAGCAATCTCTGAGCCCGGAACCAGGCATAATCCCTGAGCACTGCCGGTGCCACCCAGAAATCTGAAAAGAAAAAAAAAAGGAAAAAAAAAAGATAAGTGGGGGGGAAAATAACTTCAATAACCACACTAAAACAAAGAAATCGACCAAAAATATATAAAAATAAAAAAAAATAGTAGTACATGAAGATAAAAATAATTATGAAAAATAAACAATGTGTTTTTTTTCCCTCCTGCCCAGGCACAGTAAAATTGGGTCATTCAAAAAAGGATTCACATGGTCTAAGAGATATGGGTTTCTCCCCCTTGGAGTATATTGTCATGGATCAACTATAGACTCTGTTCATGATCCTTTATTCTCCCGGTGGTGCATTTGTGGAGTTTGGGAGGCTTCTGCTCTGTCCTGGGTGTTATAGTGAGACCTTTGTATCTAGAGATCTCAGTATCTGCACAGTTACAGGGGTGGGACTTATGATGAAGTCAGTCTTTGTCGTTGTAGAAGTTCTGTTCCCTCAGTGTCACTCCAGTCCATCTTCTGTGGTTGGTGGGCTTGGTCTTGCCACCAACCCTGGGATGGCTCCTAGGATAACGCCTTTCCTTGGGTTTCCAGAAGCCCCATTCTGTTACAGTTGTCTCTGCCAGACCTTTGGAACTGGGGGTCATGGTTGTTGTGCATGTCGTAGCTCAAACCCTAGGCTAGGGCTTTTTTATTGGTCCCAAGATATATACAGTCTGGTCATGGTTCTAGCAGCCAGTCCTCTGTAAATCGCGTTTTTGGCTTCTGGACCTACCAGTGGGTGACAAATCTTCTGATTTTGTCTTATCGGTGGCTGGTAGGGCAGGATAACCTGCTCTTAAATCAAGTTGTTCCCCTTTTCCTCGGTGTCAGGATATCGTATTAGAACTGGCACTCGTTGGTGTTCCAGCAATAATAAGGTTCTTCCGGATGGGGTTTGTTAACTGCAGCTGTTGTGAAGGACTGTGCCATTTCTGTGACTGGGATCCAGGGTTCAAGGTTGGATGGATGGGATCTGATCTCCTGAGGTCTAAGTTGACTCCACATGACATATTTTCAAGGTAGGAGTTATCCCTGTATTGTAAACAACTCTGAGTTTCTATCTCTAGTAGATAAAAGCTCTTTTTTATGTGAAAGCTTTCCCTTTTTTTTAGTGTGCCTTTGCAGAGAGAAATGGTGCTACGTTATATTGTTGGTGCCTTTGGGGGTGGACAGAGAGGAAAACAAAAACAGGTCACATACCCAAAAAAGATTAGAAAAAATAGGATTAAAAATGTATGTGCTCACATATGTATATGTGGACAAGATAGTTAAAAAATGAATTAACGGAGTATTTAAAGGACCAAAGAGGTGCAAAAGACTACCTTACATTTGGGGAAAGGCAGGTAAAGAGGAGGTGTAATACAGGTCTTATGTTTATGTTGGGAGTATAGGTTTTCCCGTTGTCTTTTGGGTTTTTCTTGTAGTGTGTGGGTTTCCAGGCACCTTTCCATCACACCCCCTGACCTTCTTCAGGTTGGTGAAAGATTTGCGGCAGGGAGGTCTTGGGAAGAGTTCTTGTATTGGGGCTACTTTTGGGGCTATGTCCGGTTTCAAGTAACAGTCCTCCTTAGGGGGAGTTTGTAGGGAGGGCCGCGCAGCATGTGTCTGCAGGGGAGTTAGTTGCCTTTTCTTGCAGGAGACGAAGTGTGGGTTTGACTGGGTGTCTCTTCGTTTGGGTATAGGGTACTGGTTCATTGGGGTAGGAGGTCAATCTTGATGCCTAATAGATTAAGGACTGAGGGTGAAGAGTGTTAATACAGTGGGAAGTATGGATGGGAATGAGGGATGAGGGGGTATTTGGATTTCCAAAGGGGGGAAAGGGGAAGGTATATGGTAGGGGTAGGAAGGGAGAAACGAGAAAATACATTGGAAAGGAAGGGAAAGAGGAAAGAAAAAAAGTAGAGAGAAGAGTGGAGAAGAAATGATAAAAAGAGAAAATAGTGAGAAAAGAGGAGAGAATAGCAAGGGAATGTTATTTTGCTTGAGTGTGTTCGATGAGTATAGTCTGTAGTTTAAGTCCGTATGTCACGGGTACTGCTTCGGTGGTCTGACTGGCCACGTGCTTCGATTCCTAAAAGAAGGTATAACCTTGAAATAAAGTGGATGTTAAAGAGTTTTCTCGGGACCATCTCGTAGTGCCAGCTAGGAATGGTATCTCGTGTGGTATCCTGAGCTGTCATCTTGGTTTATCCACCCTTTGTATCCAAGGATGTCTGTGGACAGAAAAGCTGAGAGGTTATTTTAAATATAGTAAGATAAGGCATTAAAACATGATGTTATGGGATGATTCCATTGGAGTCAGTGACTTCCAGTGGTATTCTTTAACTGTGATCCTGATTACGATCTCCAAGGGATTATTGTGGGCCTTTGTCGTAGAAGGCTGATTACATACCTGTTCTCCCTATGCTGTTATTTCTGGTGCTGCTGTTTTCTTTGTGGTATAGTGTGGTCAAGAGTTTGCGTTGTCCCTTTTTTCATGTATTTTGGGTGCTGCACTTGAGTATATGTTGGCTATTACAGTATTTAGAGTTTCTACCCTATTAAACCCTATTATTTGATTGTTGAGTATTAGTTGTGTATAAGATGTATGATCTGGGTGCTTCAGAATAGTGCTATCATTCTGTGTTTATCTTTGGTCTTCTGACTTACTTCATTTAACAAAACATGATCTAGATCCATTCATGTTGCTGCAAAGTCTGTGATTTCTGACTGCCATGTAATATTCCATTGTGTATAGATACCACATCTTAATGATCCATTCATCTGTTGTTGGACATCGAGGTTGGTTCCAAGACCTGGCTATTATACTGAGTGCTGCTATAAATAGTGGGGTGCACACGTATTTTGGAATGAATGTCCTTCCAAGTTGGGGGTATATGCCTAGGAGAGCAATTGCTGGGTCAAATGGCAACTCAATTCTGAGTTCTTTGAGCACTCTCCAGACTGTTCTCCATAGGTGTTGGACTAGGGGGCATTCCCACCAGCAGTGGATGACAGTTCCTTTCATACTGCATCCCCACCAGCAGAGATTGTCCCCATTATTTTTGTTGTGAGCCATCCTTACTGGTGTAAGTTGGTTTCTCATTGTTGTCTTGATTTGGATCTCTCTGATGATGAGTGAAGGTGAGCATTTTTTCAAGTGTTTGTTGGCCATCCTTTGTCTTCCTCAGAGAAGTGTCTATTCATTTCCTCTCCCCATTTTTTATGGCTTTATTTGGTTTTGGGGGGCTCAGCTTTCTGAGTGCTTTGTATATTCTAGATATCAGCCCTTTATCTGATATGTCGAGTGAAAAAAGATTTTTCCCATTCTGTTAACTGTCTTCTTGCATTAAGTAAGGTTTCTTTCGCCATGCAGAAGCTTTTTAGTTTGATGTAGTCCCATTTGTTTATGTTTGATGCTAAAGTTCTTGCCATTGGTGCTCCATTCTCGAAGACCTTTTTGATATATAGGTCTTCGAGTGTTCTGCCTATTTTGTTCTCAATAAACTTTACAGATTCGGGTCTGATTTCAAGGTCTTTGATCCATTTTGAGTTGACTTTTGTATAAGGAGTGAGGTATGGGTCAATTTTCACTTTCGTACATGTGGTTTTCCAGTTGTACCAACACCATTTGTTGAAGAGGCTTTCTTTGTTCCATTTCAAGTTTCTAGCTCTTTTATCAACTATTAGTCGGCTGTATATCTTGGGGTTTATGTCTGGGAATTCTGTTCTGACCCACTGGTCTGAGGTCCTGTCTCTGTTCCAGTACCATGCTGTTTTGATTACTATGGATTTATAGTATAGATTCAAGTTAGGTAAGGAGATGCCACGCAGCTTCTTGTTTTTCAGTATTTGTTTGGCTATCCTGGGTCTTTTGTGGTTCCAGATGAATTTTGTGATGGATTGTTCTATTTCTTTAAAGAATGGTGTTTGAATTTGGATAGGGATTGCATTAAATTTATATAGTAGTTTGGGTAGGATAGTCATTTTAACTATGTTAATTCTACCTATCCAGAGCATGGGATATTCTTCCATTTCTTTAGATCCTCTTCAATTTCTTTCTGAAGTGTTTTGAAGTTTCCCTGGTATAGGTCTTTCACTTCCTTGTGAGGTTGATTCCTAGGTATCTGATATTTTTGATACTATTTTAAATGGAATTGTATTAATAATCTCTCTCTCCTCAGCTTCGTTGTTTGTATATAGAAACACAACTGTCTTTTGTGTATTGACTTTGTATCCAGCCACTTTGCTGTATTGGTTGAATATTTCTAGGAGTTTTATTGTGGACTCTTTAGGGTTTTTGATGTATATCATCGTATCGTCTGCAAATAGAAATAGTTTGTGTTCCTCTTTTCCAATTTGGATTCCTTTGATTCCCTTCTCTTGTCGGATTGCTATGGCTAGGACTTCTAAGGTTATATTGAATAAGAGTGGAGAGAGTGGACAGCCTTGCCTAGTTCCTGATCTTAGTGGGAATGCTTCTAGTTTCTCACCATTAAGAATAATGTTGGCTGTTGGTTTTTCATAGATAGCTGTAACTATCTTGAGGAAGGATCCTTCTAACCCTATTTTGCTGAGTGTCTTTAACTTGAAAGGGTGTTGGATTTTGCCAAAAGCCTTCTCTGCATCGATTGATAAGATCATGTGGTTTTTGTCTTTCTTGTTGTTGATGTGATGTATAATGTTGATTGATTTGCGTATATTGAACCAACCTTGCATTCCTTGTATAAATCCCACTTGGTCATGATGCATGATCTTTTTGATAAAGTGCTGGATTCGGTTTGCTAAGATTTTGTTGAGTATCTTTGCATCTATGTTCATTAGTGAGATTGGTCTGTAGTTTTCTTTTTTGGTGGTGTATTTGCCATCTTTGGGAATGAGTGTGATATTGGCCTCATAAAAGGAATTGGGGAGGATTCCAGTTTTCTCTATGGTTTGGAAGAGCCTATGGAAAAGTGGTAGTAGGTCTTCTTGAAATGTTTGGTAGAATTCACCTGAAATCCATCTGGGCCTGGACTTTTGTTCTTGGGGAGTTTCTTAATTACATCTTCAATTTCCTCTGAGGTGATTGGTCTATTTAGGCTTTCTATTTCTTCCTTCTCCAGTCTTGGAAGATGGTATTTTTCTAGGAATCTGTCGATTTCTACTGGGTTCTCTAGCCTAGTTGAGTATAGTTGTTCATAGTATAATCTCATGATATGTTGTATTTCTTGGGGTTCTGTTGTAATCTCTCCCCTTTCATTTGTGATCCTAGTGATTTGGGTGTTTTCCCTCTTTTTTTGGTGAGTTTTGCCAGTGGTTTGTCTATCTTGTTTATTTTTTCAAAAAACCAACTCCTGGTCTCATTGATTTTTTGTATTGTTTTCTTAGTTTCTATGTTGTTTATTTCTGCTCTGGTTTTTATTATTTCTTGCCTTCTGGTCGTGGTTGGGTTTCTCTGCTGCTGCTGTTCCAATTCCTTGAGGTGATTGTTTAAACTGTTGATTTTATTGTTTTCCTGTTTCTTAATATAGGCCTGTATTGCTATGAGTTTCCCCCTAATTACTGCTTTTGCTGTGTCCCACAAATTTTGACAAGTTGTCTCATTATCATTTGTCTCAAGGAATCTTTTTATTTCTTCCTTGAGTTGTTCTTTGATCCAGTTGTTGTTGAGCAGCATGTTGTTTAATCTCCAGGTATTAGTTTTACTCCATTGTTTCTTCTTGACATCAGTTTTGACCTCTGTTGCATAGTGATCTGAAAGGGTACTTCTAATGATCTTTACCTTTGTGGTCTTATATAGGTTGGCTTTGTATCCTAAGACATGGTCTATTCTGGAGAAGGTTCCATGTGGGTTTGAGAAGAATGTGTATTCTGCTTTCTGGGGATGGAGGGCTCTAAATAAATCTATTAGCCCTAAATCTTCTAATTTTTCATTTAGAGCTCTTATTTCTTTGCTATTTTTCTGTTTGGTGGATCTGTCCAGTGCTGATAGTGGAGTATTGAGGTCCCCTACTATTATCACATTTCCCTTCATGTGTTTCTCCAGGTTTGCCAGTAGTTGCCTCACATATTTTGCTGGCTCTATATTAGGTGCATAGATATTGACCAGGGCTAGTACTTCTTGATCCAATGTTCCCCTGATCAGTAGGTAGTGACCCTCTTTGTCTTCGATCACTTTCTTGAGATTGAATGCAATTTGGTCTGATACCAGAATGGCTGTCCCTGCTTTTTTTGTTTTCCATTGGCCTGTATAATTACTTTCCATCCCTTTATTCTAAGCCGGTGCTTATCCTGTAGTTGTAGGTGTGTTTCTTGGATACAGCAGAAGTCTGGTTTATTTTTCCTAACCCAGTTCTCTGCTATGTGTCTTTTAATGGGAGAGTTTAGTCCATTAACATTTAGGGAAATTATTGAGAGAGAGGACTGTTGTGCAGTTGTATTGTGTGGAGTGGTTGATGTTACAATAGGGGGTTTGGATTTTTTAATTCGTCTCTGAGTAGGTCGTTTAAGATCGGCTTAGTTTGCACAAATAGTTCAAGCTCGTTCATGCTTGAGAATGTTTTTAGTCTGCCCTCCCATATGAATGATAGTTTTGCTGAGTATTGGACCCTGGTTTGGAAATTTCTTTCATTCAGTCATTTAAATATGTCATTCCACTGTCTTCTTGCTTGAATTATTTCAAATGGGAGATCTGGTTTGATTCTTATGTCCTTTCCTTTGTACTTGAGGTTTTTTTTCTCCCTTATTGCTTTAAGGAGTTCTTCTTTCTCTTTGTTTTTTGCCATTTGAATTATTATATGTCTTGGAGTTGGTTTATTAGGGTCTATTTTATTAGGGATTCTCTTGGCTTCCTGGATTTTCCCTGAATTTTCTTTCCAGAGGGTGGGGAAGTTCTCTGTTATTATCTCTCTGACTACTTGTTCTTCCCCTTTCCCTATTTCCTCCCCTTCTGGTATACCCAGAATTCTTAGATTGTTTCTTTTGTCCTTGTTCATTAGCTATTGGATTTTTCCTTCCAGGGCTTTGCCTTTTATTTCTTCATTGGTTTCTTGATCATTTTTTGTTTGCAGTTTTCCTTCGAGTTCTTCAATGTGCTTCTCCAACTCTGTGTTTCTGCTCATAAGGCTTGTTACTTTGTCTTTTAATTCCTTCATTTCTTTTTGTATGGACTCTCTCATGTTCTTTGACATTTCTTCTTTAATTTGGCTGATTTGTTCATCCATGGATTTCTTCTATTCGGTCGCTAGGGTTTCTTTGTTTTTTTTTTTTTTTTTATTAATTCTTGCATTTCCTTTCTCATGGCCGCTTTTAGGTCATCTTCACATGGATCTGTGCATTTTGGTGACTTGGAAACTTGCTAGGGTTTGTCACGGTGTCTCCAGATATCAAGGGTCTCCTTGATTTACGCATATTTCTTTGTATTTAATAGTGTGCTTTGGAGTGCTGTGGCTTCTAATTTTGGCCTACTTTGGTCCCCTGTGGCGTGAAGATGGGTCACTTTCCTGAGGGTGGTTCTAGAGGGGGCTGTTGGGTGAGTTGTTGAACCTAGATCTTTCTTCTCCCCTTTGCTACTTAGAGGTCAGCCTTGTCACTTTTCTGCTCCTTATTTCAGCCAGTGGTGCAGTTCTGCTCCTGGCCACAATGATTGCTGGCGCTGTTGAGCCTAGCTCTCTGTCCTCCCTCCTCTCTCTGGGTGTTTATGGAGCTCTACCCCCTCCAAGCCTCTGACAGTCGGTTCTCCACTCAGGCTTGGGGTCCCTGGGTCTGCGACGGGTGGCCACATGGGAGCGAGACACTCACCCGGCCATTCCCCACTGGGTTTGGGGTCCCTGGGTCTGCGACTGCGGCCGCTTGGGAGCGAGACACTCACCCGGCCTTTCCCCGCTGGGTTTGGGGTCCCTGGGTCTGCGACTGTGGCCGCTTGGGAGCGAGACACTCACCCGGCCTTTCCCTGCTGGGTTTGGGGTCCCTGGGTCTGCGACTACGGCCGCTTGGGAGCGAGACACTCACCCGGCCTTTCCCCGCTGGCTTTGGGGTCCCTGGGTCTGTGGGTGGCCAAGTGGGAGTGAGACACTCACCCGGCCTTTCCCCGCTGGGTTTGGGGTCCCTGGGTCTGCGACTGTGGCCGCTTGGGAGCGAGACACTCACCCGGCCATTCCCCGCTGGGTTTGGGGTCCCTGGGTCTCTATTTCTTTCTTTTTATCATGTTTTAGACACTGCAATATTGTTATTGAGGGGTTTTATGATCAACACTTTATATCCTTACAATATCCGATTCTTGTCCAGAGTGATAATTCCTAACTATCATTGTCATATTGGTCATTTCTCTAATATAAGTACACTCTTCTAGTATTTGTGACAAGCTTCCTACTATGGACTGGTTCTCCTGGTCCTCATCTCTATACTATCTATACTATACTATACTATACTATACTATACTATACTATACTATACTATACTATACTATACTATACTATACTATACTATCATTTTTATATCTCACAGATAAATGTGATTATTCTATGTCTACACATTTCCCTATAATTTATTTTTCTTAACCTGATACTCACCATATACTTCCATGTATAAAATAATTTTATAACTTCATTTTTCTGAAAAAAACTTTGTAATATTATATTGTGTAGCATACCAGGATTTCTTTATCTATTCATTTGTTCTTAGACATTTGGTTTATTTCAGATTCTGGCTATTGTAAATAGTAAATCAAAAACTTTAGGGATGCAGAGTAGAGGGCTTTTCGATGTTGTGATTTGGGCTCCTAGGATATATTTCTAAGGCTGGTATTGCTGAGTCATATAGAAGATCAATTTCTAGGGTTTCTGAGGAATACCCATATTGTTTTTTAAAAAGACTGGACCAGCTGGCATTTTCATCAGCAGTGAATGAGAGTCCCTTTCTTCCTGAATCTGTACCAGAACTGGTTGTTCCTGTACTTTTTAATGTATGCCAGACTCTCTGAAATGAGATGATATGTCTTTGTTTTGATTTTCATCTCCCTTATGATTAGTGATGTGGAGCATTTTATTATATTTCTTTTGGCCATATGTATTCTTACTTTGTGGACCTGTCTATTAATTTCTTCTTTTTATTTCTGGATAGGCATAGTATTTTATTCTTGTTAATCTCTACCAATTTATTTTGAATATTTTGGATATTAGCCCTTTAATGTATTCCCCTTTGTTAATCTTTTATTGTTTGATCAGTGGTGTTCCATCTTTGAATTTGCCTTTAGCTTAAATGCATGGGTGTTCTTTCCCCATTTTCCTCTATCAACTTTGTTTTCATGTCCTATATCAATGTATTTAATCCATTTTACCTGACTTTTGTGCACGATTTAACAAGAGTCTGTGTTGACTATTTTTGCATCTATTTAACCAGTTTTCTCAACACCACTTGTTGAATAGAATTCCTTGCTCTACACTATATTTCTTGCCACTTTATCAAAGGTTAATATATAAACTTAATTGATGATCAGTCTTTGTATATTAAATTTTATTCCATTAATCTGAGGTTCTGTCTTTATTAAAATCCCAAGCTGTTTTAATAATTACTGCTTTAGAGTACATTTTGAATTTGGGGAAAGTTATACCTCCCATCTTTCATTAACAAAGGATTGCTTTTGCTATGCCTTGGAAGTTTATTATTCCATATAATATATTTAAAAAATGATCTATCTTTTTAATTTTTAATTTTTTCAAATTTTAGTGAAACCATATGATTTAAAAAATCCTTCATAGTTGAATTTCAGGTATTGTGTGACAGTGAATCAGGACCATTCTACCACCATTCCATCCTCCATTAATGTTCCAGTGTGCACTTTATAACACTACCCATTACTGGGCCTGCAAGAGTAACAGGCCCATTTTAAGTTTAGATTGTTATAGTTTGGGTCTATTATTGTTGACTTTGATTTGGGTATTTAGGTTTATCCTGTTTTATCTCCACCAAATGCACCTTAAACCACTTGGTTTCTGGCCCCTGTCTCTTTTTCCTTCTATTTTTTCCTTCAATTTATATTAAAGGGCAGAAATATGAGGTAAAACAAAGTAATTTATTTTGCAAAGTTCTATAAAAATACAATAGTTCCTATCTAGAAGATAAAAATAAAATAAAAAATGGGGGTGTAAGATTTCTTTTTTTGCGTAGGTAGAGCAAACAATAAGGAAATTAGAAAGAAAAAAACATTGGCCTAAAAAGCAGGGTGTTTCTACCCACGAAGCTTCCTGTCAAAGGCCAACTACAGAGGCTCTTAGCAACCCCAAAGTCTTCATGGTCCCAGGAAAAATTGTCCTCAATCATTGTTGTTGCAATGAGGCTTCTGTTATTGATTCTATGTTGAAGACTGAGTGTCATGAGCGACTTCTGATTTTATCTCACTTTTAGGTGAAAATGCAGGGAAATTTGCCCTGAAAGCAAGTTGTTGCTGTTCCTAATGGCCAGGGTGTCATATGAACATACTCTAAGGCAGTTTAATGCCAGGGCAGCATTAAGGTCTCCTCTGGTAGAAATATGATTCTTGGATGTTAGTGCAGAAACCTGTGCCAATTTCAAAGATAAGATTTGAAGTTTGAGAGTAAACAGCACATGTTCGATTGATTGAGGCCTAAATCAAGTCACTATGACAAATGATGAGGGTGAAAGGCACTCCTGTACTAAAAAAATTATAATTTCCTATCCCAACTAGATAAGAACTTCTTTTATAAGTAAAAATTTTTCATTTTAATGTGCCTATTCAAAAAAGGAAAAATGCCACATGATATTACTGGTGCATATGGGAGTAAAAATAACAAGCTAAACAATCTCTATACTCTGTTTTTAACCAGAACTCAGATCCCAAGAGAAACTTAACCACTAGAATTTTCTACTAAACAAATCTAACAAAGGAAAGAAAAACCTAAATCTTCATAAGGAAATACACACTAACAATTATACCAATTAAGACAATGCTTCTAAAGAAATATACAAAGGAAATACAGATATTCCCTTTAAGTTTATTGAAATAGTCTGGGGGGCTAAAATCTGGAGCACAGTTTTAACTTATGACAGGACAGTTTTCTCTCCACCTTCAATTTGAGTCTGACAGGACTTAATAAACCTGGCTTGTTATTTTGCATAATTACAGAAAAATTGGAGAACACTCCATTTGGGGTACCATGTTATTTACTGACAGATATAGAAGATCATTTAAGGAGAGAGTAGGTGATTATATTAATCATATTTTACTTGTTACATCAGGATTACCAGGCTTTACCTTTCTGAAAGTGTGAAGATCAGGCCAGCACAAAGAGCTGAAGGTGGGCTAGAGCCTCTCACCTTCTGTAGGAGTGACCCAGCAGGAAGGAGTCCATAGCATTCCCCCTCCAGGTTTGGGAAAGATACTGGTCTCCAGGACTTTTCTTGATGCTGAGAGTTAGGGTCCAGGTCATTGTCTGTCATAGTAGGTCAGAACTCGACATTGCTTGTTTTCTATAGCAGAAATACAATTTCTAATTTCCTTAGGCTGGACTGCTTTAAGGACTCCCTGAGCTTTGTTGAGTTTCAGGAACAGGAATGTTGCTTCTTGATATGCTCCTATCAGTTAACCACAATCCTCTTTTAAGAGCGTTGGAGTCCCATTGATGGCATTGAGAGTGTTAGACCCTACTACAGAGAAGTAAGAATTTTTACCTATTTTAATTATGCAAACAAATAGTGCCATGAAGCAACAAAACATATTGAAGGTGTCAATATGAGAGAAAAGCAAACATTCCTCACTTACCTCACAATAAGAAGCAATTTACCCATTCATTGTGGGTCCCGGTCAAAAGAAGTATTGCTAATGTGTGTTAATATATTTATTTTAAAAAGACATGGAAAAACATATTTTTATTTTTTTTAATTTTTTTAATTAAATATATTTTTTATTTAAGTAACATGATCATATTTGGGTTACAGTCATAACCAGAACATCCCGTTTCACCAGTGCAACATTACCCCCTCCCCCTTCCCATCCCCTGCAATTACTACAGTAATTTGTTTTTAAGTTCAGTAAGTTGTATTATTTTCCTTAGAGTAAAAAAATAGAGTAAAGGTGTGATAGTGGCAATCGCCAATGTTTGCATAGGTCCAGAAAAATGGAGAAAATTGGGAAAAAAAATCCTTGACCTGATTACAAAAAGGCCTCACCCCAGAAAGAAAAACATATTTTTAAATGCATAGTTTAAGAGCAATATATCTTGAGTTAAGAGCACATAATATCCTTTTTCATGGACTATGCCAAACATATTAGAACAATTCTACAGATAAAATTTAAAGAAATCTTTATAACAATCCAAGTTGAACATAGATTTTTCATAGTAATAATTTCTCCATTCATGATCTTTCTTATTTAATTACACATCTATATTTCATATAGCCACATCACGCAGATTTTAATTCTCTTATCTTCAGGAACTTAGCACTATTTTATCTCCATGAAAATTAGAAACAAGTTGCTAATCATTTCCTCATCTAGCATAATATAATTGTACTCTGCAGTACTTGTTAAAATTTTTTCTGCAGACACTTATAAATACATGACATGTGAACAATTCTGCAAATTATATAACCCTTCAGAATTCGCACAGCCTAAGATCTCCTAATTCATTCTATGCTTGGAATAAGATTCCTTCATATTGTAAATCAACCAGAACATATTTTTAAAAAGTTTTAGCCTTAAAACAAAGGTTTTTAGGAAAAAATACAGATTCAGATATCAAAGTGTTTAAAGCATTGACATAGATTAAAACAAAACAGCAAGATTTTTACACTTGCAGGTAAAATTTATTTCTCTTAAAATCAAGACTAGGTTGATACTAGTGACAAACTGACACAAAATATTTATCTTAATTATTAGCATGACTTTTTATATACTAAACAGATTTACAATATAGTCTGAAAAAAATGATCAGCATAATTTCTCACATTTTTATCCAATCCTCTATTCCTATAAACCACTAAAATTAAAGCAGTTCTTCCTAGTGGTGATTTTAGTTTCAAAAGTCCCCCACACCAACCCTTATAATGTTCTGAAGCAGAACTGAAACTCCAGCAGGAAAAGTTTTAATCCTTTTTACCAAGGCACAATGCCATACCTAACGGCCACCAGAAAATATGAATATGCCATTATTTCAGAGATCAAATATTCTTAAATGTGTTAAATTCTGGCTCATTCCTTTGCCTTTCAACCAAGGTAACCTCGCTCGAAAATTAATAGTGCAAATAAATTTGGTCAAAACTCTCAAAAAATCAGTTTTCTTGTTTAGAGTTAGAGATGTCTGTGATTTTAAGTTGTCAGCATAAGGAAACATTTGAATAATCAATTCTTATTAAGCATGAGAATACTTTTGATTAAATATTAATAGTTTTGGTATTGTCACTTGTAATTCATCCTAATTTCTCATTGGAATAGGCTAAGACCTGTAAAATAAAATCCCTGCACTCTCTCATTGAGCTCCTATCTCATTTCAGCTAAGAGTCCTATTTCCAGAACCCTTTTTAAACATTATAGATCCTATATGCAAGAGAATTTCCAATGTTAGAAACAATTTTTAACTTTTTTAAAAAACTAAGCTTGAGAATTTCAATTTCTCTGTAGACTCAACGTTTCATTTAGAAATCATTCAACTTACAAGGTCCAATGAATTTCAATTTTTTTAAAAAATTTCAGGTTGCATGTCACATGCTTCTAGTGGTGATGAAATATACTCAGGTCTAAACATTTTTACTTCTCTCTTTTTTAAAATAATATTTTTATTTAAGCACCATGATTACAAACATGATTGCGGTTGGATTTCAGTCATAAGAAGAACACCTCCCTTCACCAGTGTGACATTCCCACCACCAATGCCCCCCCATCCTCCTCCTCCCACATGTCCAGTCTGTATTCGAGATAGGCATTCTACTTCTCTAACTCATTGATATTGTCATGATAGTTGTTAGTGTCATTTCTGTAACTGCATTCATCACTCTTTGTGTTGAGCTTCCTATCACAAGCTAGTCCTTCCAACCCTCATTTCTGTTGCCTCTGGGCATCATAACAATAATGTCTTTTATTTTTCTTAAAACCCATAGATGATTGAGACTATTCTGTGTCTATATCTCACCCCCTTGACTTATTTCACTCAGCATAACAGTTTTTATGTCCATTCATATATAGGAAAATTTCATGACTTCATCTCTCCTGACAGCTGCATAATATTCCATTGTGTATATGTACTACAAATTTCTTTAGCCATTCATCTGTTGAGAAAATTAAAATGGATTTCTAATTCTCAATTCAACCTTGCTCTAACATTTTAGGATTCCACACATCAAACTAATTACTACAAACAAAGGCTTAGCCATCATACACACATATTAGCACTCATGTTAATTGATTGGCTGTTCCTCTAACGAAGAGGAACCTCTAAGAATGGCAGGAGGACAGCTGAGATTGATTAAGAAAGATACATGTCTCAGGGTTAAAAAGTCCCTTTAAGATGATTGAGACTACTCTCTATTTCCTGATCTCATACTCTGCTCCCAGGGTGTTTCTTTGGGAAGTGGATAAAGAGCTCTTCTGGTACCAAGTTAGTGAGTCATTGTAAACCTAAGACAGTAAGACAATACCATCTGCTTTTTGAAAAAAGTTCCATTTGCAACATAGTATGATAATGTAAAGTGCTGATTATGGGCCATTATTTTTCACATCATATTACAAAGGAAGGTAAGAAGTTTCTTTTTAAACCATCTAATTGGAAGTTCTTCAATACTTTCATAAACAACTTAGAGCGTAATCTTTGTGAACTGAAGTAGAATTTCCCTTATTTTTCCAAGTACCAACAGCAACCTCTGAAAAGGAGGAAAATCTAAGTCAAGGTGGTCTTTTGCACTCATTTTTTTCTCAAAGTCCTTTTAACTTCTCGCCTTAGAAAACTTTAATCCCTGATTTAGTAAGAATCTAACCCATCGATCTTGCTTAAGGGGTTGTTGCCATCTTTGGCCTTGTTAAAGGGGTTTTACCCTTTACCTAACTTGTCATAGAGCCCTTGGATTGGATGCCTCTAAATATGCATTCTCTGATGCTTGACCTGCCATTGATACTACCGAGTTCTATTTGGAGCCTAACTGAGAGAGTTCTGTGACTTTTGTGGATTGTGTGAGAATGTTTTGCCTTAACATCTTGCTAGTCTTTCTTTCTTTCTTTCTTTTCTTTCTTTTTCTTCTTTCTTTTTCTTTTCTTTCTTTCTTTCTTTCTTTCTTTCTTTCTTTCTTTCTTTCTTTCTTTCTTCTTTCTTTCTTTCTTTCTTTCTTTTTCTTCTTTCTTTCTTTCTTTCTTTCTTCTTCTTTCTTTCTTTCTCTTTCTTTCTTTCTTTCTTTCTTTCTTTTTTCTTTCTTTCTTTCTTTCTTTCTTTCTTTCTTTCTTTCTTTCTTTCTTTCTTTCTTTCTTTCTTTCTTTCTTCTTTCTTTCTTTCTTCTTTCTTTCTTTCTTTCTTTCTCTTTCTTTCTTTCTTTCTTTCTCTTTCTTTTCTTTCTTTCTTTCTTCTTTCTTTCTTTCTCTCTCTCTCTCTCTCTCTCTCTTTCTTTCTTTCTTTCTTTCTTTCTTTCTTTCTTTCTTTCTTTCTTTCTTTCTTTCTTTCTTTCTTTCTTTCTTTCTTTCTTTCTTTTTCTTCCTTTCTATGTAACATAGTTTTTATTTCTTCATGAGAATTTTAGGAAATTCTCCAACCTGAACGTTTTTTAAGAATATGCCTTGTTATAAGTATCTTTTTATGGTTGCAAACATGTTCCTAATTCAGTTTCAGTTATTAAAATCTGAGTTCAGAATCAAGTTTTGTTTAGAATTAACTTCTTTTTCTGCTTCTGTAAGCTGACTTTGCTACAGTGAAGCTATGACAAGCTTAGAGCATGTGAAACTGGAACTAGGCTGAAATAAGAGCTACCGATCTCTGGAACCTGACCTTGTGAGCACATAACAAATACCAAGAAAAATCACATGGTCCCTATGGCCTCCAAAGAACAAAAAACTGAAAACTGTGCTTCAGGTCTGTAAAGATAAGATTTCCTTTAACTAAACATATAGCCAAACCTACACATTTGTCTGATGCAGTATATTAAGAACCAGTAGTTTTAAAGGTCAACTGTGATGGTTTGAAACCTCTGTAATCCAAAAAACAAATTTGAATATTTGCTAGGGGTTTTTGGCTAACAAGAGGATACCCCAGCATGGTGGAAGAAATTTTCTTGCATTTGCATTCCAGTTCGTTTCCTGGTGGTCTTTGTGGGATGAATCCTGTGTCTGAGGCTAACACAGTCATAAACTATACACCTTCCTTCACCAATGAAACTTTCATACCACCAATGTCCCTCTTTTCTCTCCTCCCCCACCATCTAAATGTCTTTAATACAGGCATCCTATTTTTCTCTCTCATTATTTTTGTCATATAGTTGTTAATGTAATTGTTTATTTAACTGCACTTATACACTTTTTGTTGTAACCTTCATATTATAGGGTGGTCCATCCAGTTCTCATCTCTCTTGTCTCTAGATATTGCCATACTGTCTTTTATTTATCTTAAATCCACCAGACAAATGAGACTATTCTGTGTCTATCTCTCATCCTCTGCTTTATTTCACTCAGAATAATTGTCTCTATGTCCATGCATGTATTTTTAAATTCTGTGACTTCATTTTTTTCCAACAGCATGGTATTGCATTGCATAGATTTACCACAATTTCTATAGGCACTCATCTGTTATCTGGCATTTGGGTTGTTTCCAGATTTTGGCTATTGTAAATAGCATTGCTATGAACATAGGCACGAAGAGGGTATTTTTGTAATTTTTTTTTTTTGGTCCAAGAGTATATCCCTAGCATTGGTGGATCCTATGGGGAATCAATGTTCAGTTTTTATAGGAAT
Source organism: Suncus etruscus (assembly GCF_024139225.1). NCBI lineage: Eukaryota > Metazoa > Chordata > Mammalia > Eulipotyphla > Soricidae > Suncus > Suncus etruscus. The sequence goes on along the minus strand of NC_064851.1, from coordinate 61,023,315 downwards.
CTCCATATTATTTTCCAGAAAGGCTAGACTAGATGTCATTTCCACCAGCGAGAATAAGTCTTCCTTTTTCTCATATCCGAGCCAGCACTGGTGTGTGTGTGTGTGTGTGTGTGTGTGTGTGTGTGTGTGTGTGATGTATACAAATCTCTCCAGCATGAGATGGTAACTCATAGTTGTTTGGATTTGCATCTCTCTGATGATTAGTGAAGTGAAGCATTTTTTCAGTACCTTTTGGCCATCTGTTTTTCTTCTTGAGGAAAAATTTATTTATTCTCTATCATTTTATCATAGGGTTTTTTTCTTGTTAAGTTCTGTCAGTACTTGTATATTTAGTTATTAGCTCCTTATCTGGTGGTTATTAGATGAATAGTTTCTCCCATTCCATGGTTGTCCTGTGTAAGCTCTTCACTATTTTCTTTGAGGGCAGAAATTTCTCAGTTTAATGTAGTTCTACTAGTTTATCTCTACTTCCACTTGTGTAGACAATAGTGTTTCCTCCTTGAAGATGACTTTAATCTTAATATTATGGAGTGTTTAATCTTTTTCTCTTCTAAATACCTTATAGGTTCAGGCCTCATATATTAAGGTCTTTAATCAATTTTGATTTCATCTTTATGCATGGTATTAGATGAAGGTCTTGGTTTGTTTTATGCATATGGCTGACCTCTTGTCCCAACACTACTTGTTGAAGATGCTTTTCTTTCTCCATTTTGCATTTCTTGCCTTTTTATAAAAGACTAATCGATCGTCTGTTTGAGCCTCAATCTCTAAATACTGAAGTCTATTCCTTTGATCTGAGAGTTTGTCTTTATTTCAACACCATGCTGTTTTAATGACTATTGCTAATTTGCTAGTCTTTCTACCCATCTTTAATTCTTCTTAGACTTAGACTGCTGGTCTCATTAACAAGTCAATTTCCTGCAAAGTTCCATCTGGTTTTTTCAGTATGATGTTGCTGGAGGTTCCCAGGTGGCTACCTTGCTTCAATTTCAGATCTTTCACATTTACTCACAAAAAATTAACTTCAGGTGAAGTTAATTTACAAACAGTGAAGTAAAGCAGATTTTATTTGGTAATTATAACAAAGAGGCAAGTGAATAAGAAAAGGAGAAAATAATAAGCTCAGGAGAAAATGTGGGCTTTTCCAATGATGGATAGAACCACAATATGCAACCCAGCTCAAAAGTAGAAAAATACAGAAGTAAACATTTAAAGAAGGGAGGTGCAGATGAATACTGTTTTCATAGGTCCAGGGAGTACATGTGCATCTGAATGGTTTTTCTCTAATGGTTTACTGTCTTTTTGTGCCTCAAATCTAGCATGCTCTTGTTTCTTATATCATCAGACTGCCTCATAAATCTACTTTAAATCAATCTTTTAGAATACAATATTATTACTTTTCTATTACTAATACTTATTACCTATTACTCCAATACTCAACAACATTAATGGTTCTTCACTGTTTACAAGATCATACAAGTAATTACAAAATAAGTACAGATTTTTCAGCATTGTTAAACTGTCAGTATGATTCCTTTTTAACAGATAAATCAGAAGAGGAAAAAATAAGAAACAGGGAACAAAAATAATTAGTTTTACCTTAGAATGTTAGAGTCAATAGTACTGTAGGGGCTTAAATTATAATTCAATAGTCACTTTATAGAACTTTAAAAGCAACGTATACTGTATTAGTCGGCTTCTACTGCTACTTAATCAGTTTTGTGTGTTTGTGTGGCGGGGGGACACCTGGTGGTGATAGGGGTTACTCCTGGCTCTGTGCTCAGAAGTCGCTCCTGGCAGGCACTGGGGACCATATGGGATGCCGGTATTTGAACCACCCTCTGTTCGAATCAGCTGTGTGCAAGACAAGTGCCCTACTGCTGTGCTATCTTTCAGCCCCGACTTAATCAACTTTGAAAAGACTAGCTATTAGTTACTGTTCTGAAAATTAGAGATAATTGATGTTCAAATATTTGTAGAGTTGAGTATATAACTGCATGAACTAGATGGCAAGTTTTTCAGCATGAACATAAGAATCTCAAACAAGTGTCTAGAAAAAAAGAGAGCCAATACTGTATAATAAGGTATCCAAAGGTAAAGGGGGCATCAGGATATATTAGAAATATATAGAATAAAAATAAGAAAGTCAGGGGATTAATATGAGATATATCACTATATAAGCAAGTGGAGTGAAATATACATGAGTAGGCAGAAATATATCAGTGAATAGATTAATTGAGATCAGAAGCTCCAGATAAATAGCAGATAAATAGCATCCAGACTGAACAAACAGAATTCCCAAAGTACAACTAAAGTATCCTGAAGATAAAAAAATAATAAAATAATAAAGTAATATGATTCAATTTATTCCACACCCTAAAATATTTATATAGGTCCTCTTTGATTCCTCTTTTTGGGTCACACTCTGCAGTGTCAGGGGTTACTCCTGGCTCTATGCTCAGAAATTGTTCTTGGCAGGCTTGGGGGACCATATAGGATGCTGGGATTTGAACCACTGTCCTTCTGCATGCAAGGCAAAACCTCCCGACTATCTCTCTGGCCACCCGCCTCCTCTATTTTTGAACCCTCTTAGTTAGAGAACAAAGATGATAGACTATACAAATCAATGACATCAAGGATATATATGATTCTGGAAATAAGATATAGATTAGACATAGAGTATATTCTAGGTTAGTTCACATTTCTTTTTTTTTTTTTTTTGGTTTTTGGGCCACACCCCATGTTGCTCAGGCTATGCTCAGAAGTCGGGGCTCAGAAGTCGCTCCTGGCAGGCACGGGGGACCATATGGGACACCGGGATTTGAACCAACCACCTTTGGTCCTGGATCGGCTGCTTGCAAGGCAAACGCCGCTGTGCTATCTCTCCGGGCCCTAGTTCACATTTCTTAAATTATATGTGAGCAGGAATCTCTAACTGTTCATTAATGTTTGAGGATTCATAAATATATTCATTAGTGATAGAAATTTCCTGTGGAATTATATAACATATATATTCTAATTATTTTCTAATTATATATTATATGTTATAATTATAATACAATTGTATTATTGCTAATAAGATTATAGCCAAATAATAATATATACAATTTAGACAGTCAAATGCTTTGCATATTAGATGTTTCTGAAAGAGTATTTAATTATTGAATTAGATACATTACCTTCATTTTTTTTTTTATATTGGGCCACACCTGGTGGTGCTCAGGGGTTATTCTTAGCTCTGCACTCAGAAGTTACACCCGGCAGGCTCAGGGGACAATATGGGATGCCATGCAACAAACCCAGGTTGGCCAAGTGCAAGACAAACCCCCTACCCATTGTTACTCAAGCCTGATTCTTCATTGTTTTTCTATTTCTTAATCCTAAGGAAGACTAAGGCTGATGGAACATCTTAAAAATAATTGATGTAAAAACCCAATTAATTCCCTCAAGAAAAGTTCTGTTTGTGTTATTGTAAGTTATACTAATCTTCACTAAGGAATGTTGACTGTAACTTACTCTTTAACAATAAATGTATAATAAATAAACAAAATGGTATGCTTTTTGATAATGATGTCTGTAATTACTATAGACAAACTACTAATAAAATATTTTCCTGCCAATTTTTGAAAACTGTATAAATATGTACATATATATGTACTAATATATTATTTATATATAATAATTTGCATTATATTAGAATTTATTCATTTAAGGCAAGATAGTGCAGTGGATATGTAAAGCACTTTCCTTGCACATGACAACATAGGATCAGAATCTCATATCATCTTCCAAGCATGTCAAGAATGATTCCTAAGTTTTGAGCAATAGCTCACCAGATGTAGCCACAAAGTATTTTATGTTATATATATTATGTTTTATATATAATTTATGTTATGTATACAAATACACACATATATAATATGTTTGGGTTCATATCCAGCAGTTTTCTGGGATTCTTCTTTGCTTTATGCCCAGCAGGTATTCTTGGTGATTTTCAGAGGACCATATAGGGGCTGAGGAATAAACCAGGGCCTGTCATGTGCAAAATGAGATCCCCTTGACTGTACTAATCTTTACAGGCTAGTGTTGATTATTTTAGTATTTTAAATATATACACTCTAATTGTAAATACAGAACTGTTTTGAATTCTTATAAACAGGGGTCTTAAAAATAGTGCAGGGAGTAAGATCTGTAACTTATAAAAGATACTGTCACTGGTTTTAATCACTCGAAGCACCCTGAGCTGCATTCTTGAAAGCAGAATTAGGCCACAGAATATGGCACTAAAGATACTCTTCCAAGAGAAATTATGTATGAGTATATAAACTTTTAAATAAAGGCAAAATATTAACATAGTCATTACTGATTTTTCATCTTGCATGCCATAGGCATTATAATCTATTATATCCTAATATTTTTCTTAAATCTTGCCAATTTTTCTTTTAGTTTCTCAAATAATATGCTACTAATGTAAATACAAAATTAAGCCAAGATAGCAAGTATTTACGGAAGTAGTCCCTATTTAAAAATTTCTCTGAAGACAATACTGCAGTGGTAGGGTATTTGCCTTGCACACGCTGACCCAAGACAGACCTGGGTTCAATCCCTGGCGTCCCTTATATTCCCCCAAGCCAGGAGTGATTTCTGAGCGCATAGCCAGGAGTAAACCCTGAGCGTCACCAGGTGTGCCCCCCCCAAATAAATCTCCAAAGAGGCAATATAGTAAAATAGAAAAGGATAAACAATCATCTCACACAAACATGATTTTTTCTTAGTATTTTTCAATAAATAGACATTTATTTATATGTATTAACTTTTTCACATAGTTGAACTAGTTGATCATAATACATTTTTTTTCAGGTAAGTGGGAGCAAAATTATTCTAAAAAGAGAGGGGTAACAAAAGGAAAAGAAAAGAAGAAAGAGGTTCCGGAGTGATAGTGCAGTGGTAGGATGTTTGCCTTGCACATGGCTGACCCAGGGTGGACTGTGGTTCGATCCCAGTGTCCAATATGGTCCCCCAAGCTGAAGTGGCGAGGAGGAGGAGGAGGAGGAGGAAGAGGAAGAGGAGGAGAAGAGGATTGGGAGGATCTATCCTCATCAGCCATATCTTTCTTTCCAAATAAAAATAAAATAGAAATATATAGTATTAAATTTTACTCTATATAGAATATATGTTAGCAAAATCTTTTTAAAATTATGAAAAATTTCAACTTATTTTTAAAAATAATTTGGACCAGTTCCTAGGTCTCAATTTCACTCTCAGTATGTAAGCACCATACCTAAGTGTGTGAACAACAAAAGCAACTCCACAACCTTGGTGTAGGGAAGACAATGTTGGTGGTGGAACATCAGAATGTCTCTGATTCAATGTCACTATGTGCCTAAAATATTACTTTGAAAGATTTGTGATCCACTGCGGTCAAAATAAAAATTATTATTAAAAAAGAAAAAAAATAAAGTGTGTAACCAACAGTGAAAATTACAATTATTATGTTGGAAAGCATGTGACTTCTGTTCATTGCAACAGCAGCAACTGTAACATCAAAGAAAAGACAAAGACAAAGAATAAATAAATACATCTAATATCTAAAAAATAGAGTGAGTTGGGACATCAGCACGGATAATTTAAAATATCAAGTAGCCCAAGTTCCTGACTGCAGCATTACTCTATATTACAGATATTTATGTGATATTTATGTTAAAGAACCAATACAGCTTTTTTTGGTTAGCACTTGAAAAATGCTCCCTCTGTTTTTTTAAAGTCAGAGTGATTTCTATTTTACATCAGAGATGAGAAAGATATAATATAGTAAGTAAAATATCTTGTTTGCTAATTTTATCACTAAGAAAATTATGATGCATAGTCAGTGTTCCTTTCTGTGATTATATATTGATGTTATTCACATTATAAAACTTGAAGGACAGAATAATAGATGTTTTCAGACTCCAAATAACTCAGAAATAAAACATTTCTTTACAAATATTTGGTGACTAGCTATGGCAAGAAGGCAATTTGAATTGATGGACTCATTTATCTCAACCTCTTCAGAGACCACTTCATATTTTTCTCCAAATATATTAATTAATTCTGCATGTTTGACTATGAATAGTCACTGCTAGAGATACCTTTCAACAGCCCAGAACAGTTTAATATTATCAAGGTTACAGCTGTACTTGTTCATAAATAATTCATTTAAAATTCATTTTTAATTAAAATGGGTCATATGATTCATTTTGAAGTCCTATGGGGTGTTGGAAGATCATCTGGGGATGATTCATTAATACCTTCTCTAGAATGCTCAGTCTGCTATCCCACATTTATTCATAAATGAACTGAGTAATACCACCTACAATTTCTACGCAAAATTTGCAGAGGAACATATAACTAGTACCTCCGTGGATTTAAAAGCAATATGGGTTCATAGCATTCTAATACACAGATATAAAACATGTGGTGCTCAGAAAGTTTGCCTATTGTTGAACTAAAGTGTAGTTCAGAATTTGTAGCAAAGGAAATAAGACATTATTTTACTTACATGTACCATGATGAGTAACTGTAAACTGTCATAATGATAAGAAAATAGATCAAGATGCCTTGATTTACATGTAACTATGTACTTGTCATCTTTGGAGGACAGCCATTTTTTAAATGAAGTTAGTAATGCAAAACCCATTTTTAGCTGTGTTTTCAAAGTTCCCTGAATAATGGTAAATAATATGAAAGACAAATTTCATTTTATTTAGGTTTGCCTTTGAGGAGATATATAAAGTTTTAACAATAAGTAATATTCTATAAAACCAACTTTTGGTACTCTAATAGAACAAATATGTAATGTATCTTTGAATGCACATGTTATCTGAGCAATTAGATATCATGGCTTCAAGATGCATTGTCATAAAATTATCTTTCCTTTGCAGAGAAAAAATATTCATTCAAAACTTCAAATAAATGCATACATTTATTTTTACAAGGTAACTTTAGTTAATAAATAGGTGTGTACTATTGTACTGTAAGTCTTATGTCCCAGTCCCTGTGAGATTGGAGAATGCTATTTTGGAAGCAATGTAGACACAGCAAATAATCTAAACAAGGATAGATAGATAGATAGATAGATAGATAGATAGATAGATAGATAGATAGATAGATAGATAGATAGATAGATAGATAGATAGATAAAATCTAAAATCTGCCCAGCAGGCAAAAGATACCAAAAACTGACAGATTAGCTGTGGAACCGAAACTGCAAGCAATCTCTCTGAACTAAGGTCTTTATTGGGAAGAGTAGAACCAACCCTATGAATGGATAAGAGGTAGTTTTAGGAGATCAATCCAGAGGTATTTTCAATTCATCAGTTCAGGCAGACACGCTAGTTGTGGAATCAAAACTGCAAGCAGTCTCTCTGACCCCAGGTCTTTATTGGGAAGAAATAGACTAACCCCATGGATTAAGAACAGGTAGTTTTAAGGGACCAATCTAGAGGTATTGTCAGTTTATCAAGAACAAGCACAAACAAATAAGTATTATCCTAAATAGAATATAAAAACTGCTTATTTCAGAATAACCCAGTAACTCAGTGACAATCAGGATCTATGCGCTCAGAAATCACTCCTGGCTTAGGGGTCCATATGCAATGCCTTGATCTAACCAAAGTTCATCCTGGGTAAGCCATGTGCAAGGCAAATGTTCTACTTTGCGCTATCGCTCTGGCCCCAATTTCCAGGTTTTAAAGTTTTTCTTCTGTGTCCCTTTGACAGAATCTGGAAACAACCCAGATGCTCATCAACAGATGAGTCGTTACAGAAAATGTGGTACATATACACAATGGAATACTATGTAGCCATCAGGAAAAATGAAGGCATAAAATTTTCCTATACATGGATGGAAATGGAAATAATGTTGCATAAAATAATACAGAACGGGAGAGAAAGACACAGAATAGTCTCTCTCATCTATGGAATGTAAGAAAAATAAAAGAAATTATTATAATAATATACAGACAATAGAGATGAAGGATGAAAAGACTGGCCCACAAATATGAAGCTTACCACAGAGAATGGTGAGTTAAGTTAGAGATAATAACTACATATACAACTGTCATGAGAATGATAGTGAATGAGATAAATAGAATTCTATATGCATCAATAGTATACTCAGTTCCCCAAATATTCTGTTATGTTATCAGGTATCAGACATGTAGCTCTGTTCTTGATTCTGGAAGTCTTGTTAAGATTGTGTATAAAAGATACAAAAAAGATAGATGGATAGATAGACAGTCTCAGTTGCATAAAAACTAATCTGTTATAATTATTAATCAAAAGATAAATTTATCAGATAACATTGACAAGAATGTAGTTCTGAGAATACAGTGAACACAAGCTATATTTTTAAATAGATCTGAAAATGAAACAAGGTCTTTCATTAAGGTAATTTACTAAATGTGACACATATGACCCTTGACCTTTAGCCCTGTTTCTTTAGACCAATACATATGCTTAACTTTTTTTGGTGGGGAGTCATACCTGCCAGAGCTCAGGAACTACTCCTGAATCTGCACTCAGAAATTGCTCCTGACTAGCTCAGAGACCATATGAAATACCAGGTTTTTAATCCAGGTTCATCCTAGTCATCCACATGCAAGGCAAACACCTTGCTCCAGCTCCAGCTTAACTTTCTTAACATTTATTCATCACTTACATTTATGTAAAATAATTGTAAAAAAGCAGAAAAGATAAAAACATAAATGAATATAGAGATATTATTATAATGGGTATAATGAGAACATTAGAAAGGATTTAAAAATTTTTAATAAAATGGTATTTGGAATAATCTTAGCCTCATTTCTCTCTCTCTTTTGCAAGGCTATCTCTCTATTGAGAAATAATTGTACCAGTTTACACAATCTTCTATTATTATCGTCAACATGATTTCCATATAAGTGTTTACCTTACTCTTAATCTCTAAAGATTTTACCTTACTCTTAATTTCTTAATCTTTTAAGAAAATTATAGGAGGTACAGTAGTGATAGCCCATTGGGGAAGTTATTTGCCTGCATTTGGCCAACCCAGATTCAATCCTCTGCATCCCACATGGTCCATGAGCCTGCCAGGTGTAATTTCTGAGCATAGAGCCAGGAGTAAATCCTGAGTGTCACTGGGTGGGCCTTGAAACTAAAAGAAAAGAAAATGAAATGAAGAGGAAAGAAAACAAAAAGGAAAGAAAAACAGAGGGTGAAAATAAATGTATAGAATTCAAATTACAAAGAAAATTATCAAATCTAGTGTTGTTACTTACAGTTCTCAAGGTAAGGAGATAATCATTAAGCAAAAAATTCAGAAATGACACAAAAATTCATATTTCTGCTACAGTAAGCTATATTTTTATATTCAAATTTCTGTCATTTATGCAACTTTCTTTTTATATGAATTGCCTCTTTTCTCTTTTACATTTTTTGATTGAGTCCTTGAATAGAAAATCAACTCAATCTTTGGTTTGCTTCTCATCTGGTTTTGCTTCCTGACCATGAACAAATCTGAATTATAAGTATGATACTTTATTTCTACTCACTGTTTTATGTATAAATGTGCATATATTAAAAACAGAGAAATCCAATAAGATAAATCAATCTTGGAATATAGTCATTTAATTTACTATGTCCCTCAATCGCTATAAAATAAAGTCTTTTAGATGTAAACTCAGATAAAAAGACTGTTTATATGCTCAGGTAAGGTCAGTGGAATCCTACAATCCACCATCAATTTTCCAAAATGAGAGAATCGTAGTTTGGCAAGGAAGCCCGGGGACTCCCAGCAACTCCCTTTAAATACACCAGAGTCCATGCCAAAGACCCCCACTCTGAAGCCACCATCTGTTTTAGTAAAAGCTCCAAGAGGGCAAATTCTCTGCTATCAGGTTAGGTCAGTGGCCTCCACCCATTCTCCTTCATTCACCAAACTCTAAATTTAAGACATTTCAATTTATACCATATAATTTTTATAATATTTTTTATTTAAACAACTTGGTTACAAACATGATTGTGGTTGTGTTTCAGTCATATAAGAGGACACCCCTCATTACCAGTGCAACATTCCCACCTCCAATGACCCAAATATCCCTCCTCCCCTTCCTGCCCCCACCTGTACTCTAGACAGGCTTTCCATTTACCTCATACATTCTCATTTTTAGGATAGTTCGCAATGTAGTTATTTCTCTAACTAAATTCATCACTCTTTGTGGTGAGGTTCATAAAGTGGGCTGTAGTGTCCAGCCCTTTTCTCTTATGTCTCTGAAAATTATTGCAAGAATGTCTTTCATTTTTCTTAAAACTCATAGATGAGTGAGACCATTCTGCATCTTTCTCTCTCTCTGACTTATTTCACTCAGCATGATAAATGCCATGTACATCCATGTATAGGAAAATTTTATGACTTCGTCTCTCCTGACGGCTGCATAATATTCCATTGTGTATATGTACTACAGTTTCTTTATCCATTCATCTGTTGAAGGGCATCTTGGTTATTTCCAGAGTCTTGCTATGGTAAATAGTGCTGCAATAAATATAGGTGTAAGGAAGGGATTTTTGTATTGTATTTTTGTGTTCCTAGGGTATATTTCTAGGAGTGTATACATATAATTCTAGACAGATAACACCTAGCATTTCTTTCCTTTAGATAATTTACAACCCAATACCCAGGAAAACAAACCAAAGAAGTAGTTTGCAAAACCTCTATCATACATAGATAGCCTAGCTTGTCTAGTAAAATAAAAACTCTAAATAGGATACCCAAGTGTTATACAAACTATTCAGTAGATGACTTTTAAACACCATATAACTCCAGCATTTCAACCCACCAAATGCAAAAACCAAGGGGTAAACTAAGAAGATACTTACAACTGAGGATATGGAGAGAATTCCTAGCAAAATTTTTAAGGCCACCAAAATGTATGAGCCTAATAGATGAGGACCTAAATTCAGCATTTAGTGTTTTAGCAATAGAAATCAGGGTATCACTGAGAAATCTGAGAAATTAGAAAACTATAGATAAAAATTCAACCAACTCAAAGAAGTACTCTATCAGAAGGTGATAGAATATATACAAATAGAAATAAGGAAACTAAAATAATGTTAGCAGGTCATAGTAGCAGAATTACACAGGTGGAGAATTCCATAGCTAAACTGGCAGGTAAATTATAAAGCTGCAGTGACAAAGAAATAAATAAAGAAGGGATAAACAAAACATTGAAAGAAAAATGTAAGGTACTTAATTAACCCAGACAAAAGAAGCAATATCCAATATATAGGAATACAAGAAGGGAAAGGAGAAGACCAAGTAGTGAGACAGAATAGCGGAGATCTTTCCCACTCTGTAAAAGGCTGCTAACAAATTCAAGAGGCAAAAAGACTGCCAAAAAAATAAGCCCTAACATAACACCATGAAATATAGTAATCCAAATGGCAAAAAACATAGAAATAAACTTTGTAAAGCAATAAGGGAGAAGAAAACTCAAGTTTAAAGGAAAAGAACATAAGAATCAAAGCAGATGCTCTATTTGAAACAATTCAGTCAAGAAAAGAAGCAGAACAACATACTTAATCTGTTAAATAAACCTAGAGTCCACTATCCAGAAAAGTTCTTATTTACATGGAGTGTTAAAAACATCTTGAACAAAAAAGAGTTAGCAATGTTCATGCTAAAATAAAATGAAACTAAATGAACCACTCAGAGATCAATTACGCAAACCAAAACCTAATTGTAACAACTATAACAGTCCTACACAAAATAATAGCATAACATTTCCACTTTGTCAATAATTTACTCAAATATCAGTGGACTAAATTCTCCCATCAGAAACAGAAGTAGGAGGATGGATTAAGAAACAAATCCCAGGTATCTACTGCCTAAAGGAAACACATTTAAAATTTCAGGGTACAGGGGCTGGGCGGTGGCGCTGGAGGTAAGGTGCCTGCCTTGCCTGCACTAGCCTAGGACGGACAGCGGTTCGATCCCCCGGCGTCCCATATGGTCCCCCAAGAAGCCAGGAGCAACTTCTGAGCGCATAGCCAGGAGTAACCCCTGAGCATCACAGGGTGTGGCCCAAAACCAAAAAAAAAATTTTTTTTCAGGGTACAAACGGATTTGGAGTAAAAGAATTGAAAACAATTATACAAGCTGCTAGAAAAGATACAAACAAAATAATCTGGGACAGCCTTATTTATATCAGACCAAATAGCATTCAAACTCAAGAAAGTACTCAGAGACAATGATAGAATTGACCAGGAGATGCAGCAGCACCAGAAATCAAACTTCCCCTGGGGAGTTCCTAATACTGCTCCCACACCAACTTGCACCAAGGTAGGTTCAGATGACTCCCTAACAATAAGGAAACAGCAACAACTGGATCTAAGTTCAGTTTTCCCTACCTCATCATCTAATGGAGAGATGAAATCGGAATAAACTTCATCCTAGGATCTGTGCAAAACCAAGACCATTAATTACAGAAGACTGACTTCAATAACTGCACTGAGCAGAACTTTTCCTGGGACCATAAAGAAAGACTCTATCCCAGACTTTAAGCCAATGTCCCCCTAATTTTACCCTAAAAACTGGGGAAACTTCGTGATTCGAGTATAAGCAGAGGTGGAAAATGCAGGAGCCACTGGTAAATTTCAAAAATTAAAGTATATACCCAAAACAATTACAAAAATTGAGGAATCAGTAAGTTAAATGTTTCTGAATATTTACTGCTAAGTAAAAACTGTAAACTAGCAACAATAACTTTAAAAATTTAAATAAAGTTCAGAAAACCAAAGCTTAACAAGTAATCAAGCTAAATAACAAAGGTTAATATCCTTCAAAAATGGATTTCTCCTCCTCATCATCTGTATGTCCAAACAGAGTTTCAGCTTATCTGATGTGAGTGTATCAGCATAGACATTGTCCTCATCACTGAGTTCAAAGATATCATCATCATTGCTGTTATTCTCATACAAAACACAGAATATTGTGGGTTAGATAGTTCAGTGGCATACAATTCATTTCAGCTGCCTAGTTCTTTAGCTCATTTGCGACTTCTGGACTGAGCTGGAACACCTCTCCCTCCAGCAGAGAGCAGAAGATGACTGGAGACTTTGTGCATTTGATTTGGTGCAAGCACACGAAATCAAATTACTTGTATGACCCGAGTATAAGCCAAGTTCGAATTTTATGCCACAAATTTTGTGCTGGAAAAAAACCCAACCTATACTCTAGAATATACGGTATAAAGTTTTTGTGGAACAATAAAATACCAGGGATAATCAAATTCGTATTTAAAACAAGAAACTGGGAGACATCACATTACCTAACTTGAAGCTCTACTGCAAATGTATAGTGATCAAAACAGCACAGTATTGGAACAAAGACAAATTTTCAGAACAATGGGTCAGAATAGAAGATGCAGTGACAAACCCCCCAGTATACAGCCAACTAATCTTTGACAAAGGAGTGAAGATTTGAAATGAAACAAAGACATTCTTCTCAACAAATGCTGTTGAAACAATTGTATAAAAATGTGTAAGAAATTGAAGATTGATCCATATCTCACTCCTTACACAAAAGTCAATTCAAAATGGATTAAAAACCTTAAGTTCAGACCCAAATCCATAAACTTCTTGAGAACATAGGGAGAACACTCCAAGATTTACACCACAAGAAGGCTTTAATGTGAGGATGCCAATAGTAAGATTATTAGCATCAAACCTAAATAAATGGGAATACATCAAACTAAAATGTTTTTGTAAGGCAAAAGAAATATGGCCTAAGTATAGAAGACAGCTAAGTGATTGGGAGAGAGTTTTTGCACTCAACACATCAGTTAAATATTTGACTTTTAGGATATACAAAATACTACAAATGTTAACTCCATAAACTTAAAGAAAAATAAAAAATGGGAAGAGGAAATGAACAGGGATTTCTCTTCTATAAGACCATTAGATGGCCAACAGACACATAGAAGTTTTTCATCATCACTTATCATTAGAGCAAATCCCAAATTAAGACAACAATGAAATATCATACTTACACCAGTGAAATGGCATGTGTCAAAAATAATGGGAAAATTTGTGCAAACTAAGCCGATCCTAAGCGACTTACTCAGAGACGAATTACACAATCTAAACCCCGATTGTAACAACAACCATCCACACCAATACAACTGCACAACAGTCCTCTCTATCAATAATTTCCCTAAATGTTAACGGACTAACTCTCCAATTAAAAGACACATAGTAGAGAACTGGTTAGGAAAATAAACCGGACTTCTGCTGGTCTGCAAGAACACACCTACAGTTACAGGATAAGAACAGGCTTAGAATAAAAGGATGGAAAGTAATTATTCAGGCCAATGGAAAACAAAAAAGAGCAGGGACACGCCATTCTTATATCAGACCAAATTGTATTCAACCTCAAGAAAGTGATCAGAGACAAAGAGGGTCACTACTTACGATCAGGGGAACATTAGATCAAGAAACACTAACCCTGGGCATATCTATGCACCTAATGTAGAGTAAGCAAAATATGTGAGCGCAACTTACTGGACATACCTGGAGAAAACACATGAAGGGAATTGTGATAATAGTAGGGGACCTCAATACTCCACTATCACCACTGGACCAGATCTCCAAACGAAAAATAGCAAAGAAACTAGAGCTCTAAATGAAAAATTAGAAGATTTAGGGCTAACTAGACTTATATAGAGCCCTCCACCACCACAGAAGTAAATACACATTTTTCTCAAGCCTCATGGAAACCTTCTCCAGAATAGACCATGTCTTAGGATACAAAGCCCAACTTATATAAGACTACAAAAGTAAGGATCATTAGAAGTCCCCTTTCAGATCACTACTGCAAACAGAGCTTATACTTGATGTCAAGAAGAAGCAATGGAGGAAAACTAATACCTGGAGATTAAACAACATGCCGCTTAACAACAGCTGATCAAAAGAACAACTCAAGGAAGAAATAAAAAGATTTCCTTGAGACGAATGACAATGAAGAGACATGTCCAAAATTTATGGGACACAGCACAAAGCAAGTAATTAGGGGGAAACTCATAGCAATACAGGCCTATGTCAAGAAACAGGAAAATAACAAAACCAACAGTTTAAAAGATCACCTCAAAGAATTGGAACAACAGCAACAGAGAAACCCAACCACAACCAGAAGGCAAGAAATAATAAAAACCAGAGCAGAAATAAACAACATAGAAACTAAGAAAACAATACAAAAAATCAATGAGACCAGGAGTTGGTTTTTTGAAAAAATAAACAAGATAGACAAACCATTGGCAAAACTCACCAAAAAAAAGAGGGAAAACACCCAAATCACTAGGATCACGAATGAAAGGGGAGAGATTACAACAGAACCCCAAGAAATACAACATATCATGAGATCATATTATGAACAACTATACTCAACTAGGCTAGAGAACCCACTAGAAATCGACAGATTCTTGGACAAACACCCTCTTCCAAGACTGGAAAAGGAAGATCTAGAAAGTCTAAACAGTCCAATCACTTCAGAGGAAATTGAAGATGTAATTAAAAAACTCCCTAAGAACAAATGCCTAGGCCCAGATGGATTTACAGGTGAATTCTATCAAACATTTCAAGAAGACTTATTACCACTGTTCCATAGGCTTTTCCAAACCATAGAAAAAACAGGAATCCTCCCCAACTCCTTTTATGAGGCTAATATCACACTCATTCCCAAAGAAGGTAAAGACACCACCAAAAAAGAAAACTACAGACCAATCTCACTAATGAACATAGATGCAAAGATACTCAACAAAATCTTAGCAAACCGAATCCAACACTTCATCAAAAAGATCATACATCACAATCAAGTGGGATTCATACCAGGAATGCAAGGTTGGTTCAACATACGCAAATCAATAAACATGATACATCACATCAACAACATGAAAGACAAAAACCACATGATCATATCAATCGATGCCGAGAAGGCGTTTGACAAAATCCAACATCCTTTCATGTTAGCAAAATAGGGTTAGAAGACACCTTCCTTAAGATAGTTACAGCTATTTATGAAAAGCCTACAGCCAACATTATACTTAATGGCGAGAAACTAGAAGCATTCCCACTAAGGTCAGGAACTAGGCAAGGCTGTCCACTCTCTCCACTCTTATTCAATATAACCTTAGATGTCCTAGCAATAGCAATCCAAGAGAAGGGAATCAAAGGAATTCAAGTAGTGAAAGAGGAACACAAGCTATCTCTATTTGCCGACGATATGATGATATACATCAAAAACCCTAAAGAGTGTCCACAGAAAAACTCCTAGAAACAATCAACCAATACAGCAAAGTGGCTGGATACAAAGTCAATACACAAAAGACAGTAGCGTTTTTATATACAAATAATGAAGTTGAGGAGAGAGAGATTAAAAATACAATCCCATTTAAGATAGTATCAAAAAATATCAAATATCTAGGAATCAATCTTACAAGAGAAGTGAAAGACCTATACCAGGGAAAAATAATGGGAAAACTATCTTCTATCAGGGATTTGGTGAGAAAAAAAAATTCTCATCCACTGCTGGTGAGAATGCTGCCTGGTACAATCATACTGAAAAACAGTATGAATATTTCTCAGTAAACTCAAAATTGATCTGCCATATGACCCAGCAATTCTTCTTTTGATTATCTCTCCTAAGGACAGAAAAACATTCGTCCAAAAGAATTTATGTATACCAGTATTTATTACAGCACTCAGTACAACAGCTATGACCTGAAATAAAATGGATATCTAGCAACAAAAGGCTGGATCATGAAAATGTGGTACATATATACAATGGAATTCTACGTAGTGGAAAGGAATGATACAATCATGTAATTTGCAGCAAACAGGATGGAATTAGGTGATATTAATGTTAAATTAAGTAAGCCAGAAGGAGTAAATATAGAATGAAATCATTTGTATGTAGCATTTAGAAGAACTCCACAAAGAAGCACAATAGTATAAATGGTAAATATCTTGCACATCTTAGGACTAGTGTATAGTGAGGAGAAGGAAACAAATTGAGTGGAAGAGAAGAAATGCAAAAGCCTTTATTTTTCTTTTATATTCAAAGAACCCTGCAACAACAATGGATACAGCTGGTTTAGATTAGGTTTTATAAATTGCTCTGTATTTGAGTTATAATATAATGTTCTGATATGTTATCCACAGGAATAGGTGCAGAATTTGTCTACACACCCAAAGACTCCAAATATAGTGCTCACTATATGAAAGTTTTAGTGTCTAAATTTTAAAACGTCTATAATAACTTTTTAAGTTCTTTTTCACTATGATTCTTGGAGATACAAGTGACTGCCCTCATTTCATATTTTAGTGACAATCTCATATTAGACTCCAAATACAGTGCTTTTTATAGTAATGACTTGACAAAAATACTCTAATTTACTCATTTCCACTTGATTATACCTACTTTTATGATCTAATGTTTATGTCTACAGAGAGCATTGACATAGATTTCTGCATAACCGTAGACTTTTATTTACAATCCTCATTCAATTATGTTTAAGCTTTTATTTTTTTTAATCCAAGCTAGTTTACTATTATATCAAAATGCCTATGCTATTAGTTTGCTTTCAGAAAATGAACTTGGATACTTGAGACCCACCCAAGAGACAATACCTCATGAGGTAGACTTCCTTTACAGTGCTCAAAACCATATTGCAATAGTAACTCTAAATGTGAAAATTAATGATTGTTGTAAGAATGCACAATATAACCCTTGAAGCCTTTATTTAGCAAAGTTTACTCTCACCTCTGATGATTTGCCTAGAAACCTTGTAGACCTCTCTCCCTGATTTTGCTGGCCTCATATATTTTTTAAGCGTTCTGACCCATTCCACAGGGGTCAATTCTTCAACTTACAAATCTATCTCCAATACCTAGACAGATATTGTGGCTGTGTGAGTATGTACATAGTAGACAACTTTATGTCTCTTTAAGCTATATTGTACATATTGCTTGTCTATGTTGTAGTCTATGTTGTAGTTATATGTATATAGTTATATGTATAACCCCTTCCTTTATCTCCTCCCATGCTTACTGTCTTACAAATCCTCTTCTATCCTCTCACTATCTCAACCCATATCCATTAACTCTCCCTATTTAAGTAAGTCTTTATACCCATAGGTTTTAACCTCTCAGGAACTGGAACCAACCCCCTGTCCAGTAAGCTGCCAGCCAACTCCCAAAGCAAAAGGACAACCTTTATACCTGCCTTGCCTTGGCCTGAAAAGAAGCTGCCAACTACTCCTGCTGACTCATCCTACATTTTATTCCCACTTCCCCTCACTGTGGACTGTTGCTCACTACAAGATTCAGCTCTGAATTCTGAGAACCATTTCTCAGACTCCAGAAGACCACAGTGCAGTATGAAATTATGCTCAAAATTTTATCCCCCACAGACTATTTCAAAAAATGAAAAGGGCTATCTATATTTCCTTTGTATATTTCTTTAGATGCATTCCTTAACAGTTATAATTCTTAGTATATATCTCCATATGTAGGGGTAGCTGTCCCTATTCTTTTGTATGGATATACTCAGTAGGAAATTCTAGTAGATAAGTCTCTCGTGATCTGAGATCAGGTTAGAACCAGGTTATAGAGATTGTATAACTTGTTATTTTTATTCCCATATGAACCAGTAATATCACGTAGAATTGTTCCTTTTTGCATAGGCACATTGAAATGGGGAAATCTTACGTATAGAAAGAAGTTCTTATCTAATAGGAGTAGGAGTCATAAATTTTATAGTACACCCTGAACTTTTTGTCTTAGTGACTCAACTTAGGCCTGGGCTGGTCTATACTCAACTGACAATTCAGAACTTTGGAGCCCGTATTTAGAAACTGGCGTGGTTTTATGTACCAGCGCCAGAAATCAAACTTTCACCTTGGGGGGGGCCCTAATGCCATCTAGGAAACATCAACAACTTGCTTTCAGAACTGGTTTTTTTACCTCATCACCTAACAATGCTATGAAAACAGAAGGCACTCCGTGACACCCTGGCTGTGACTTAGGTTCCATGCAAAAACCAAGATCTCTAATAACAGAAGCCTGGCTGACAATTGCAATTGAGTAGACATTTTCCTGGATCCATGAAGAAAGAACATGAGGCTACACTATCATTATGCCTGGAGCCTGTAGTTGGTCTTCTTAGATGATGCTTTTTTGGGTACAAACACCCTGTATTTTATTAGGCCAAGGGTATATTCTTTATAATTCCCCAACATTTGCTGTGCTTATGCTAAATAAAAAGCCACCTCTCTTTTTTAAATTTTATTTGTATCATCTAGATAGGAGCTCCTGCCTTTTTCATAGAACCTTTTTATTACTTCATATTTCTTTATTTTACTTCATATTTCTGTGTTTTTCTATAGAAAAACAGAGAAAGAGAGGGGATGGGGTCAAAGAGCCAACTGGTCTCAGGTGCATTGGTGGAGGGAAAAAAGGGTCATAACTAAATACCCAACCAAATTCAATAACAATATAATCAAGAGACACAAACTATAACAATCTAAACTTAAAATGGACCTTATTTACTGGCAGGTTAGGGGACTAAGGTGGGAATATGGGTTGTACTCTAGAAAATTTGGTGGAGGAAGGTCAACATTGGTGATGAGAATAGCCCTAATTCACTGTCACTATTCTTGAAATCCAACTACAAATTACTTGTAATTAACAATGGTCTCAATAAAAATTTAAAATAAAAAGTTTGTTTACCAAAATATAAGATTAATGTAAAAAGACATATCTTGACATTTATAGATCATACTGATCTTGAATTTATAATATATGTCATAAATTATGATTAGTACATAAATATTGTCACTACTATATGGAATAATATAACTATCATTATAATTTGGAGATAAATTTAACTAGAAATAATACCAAAAGCCTTAATTTTAATTAAAATATAAATATGACATTTCAAAAACAACTAAATAATACCCAAGTTACACAAAAATGAAAATTATGTAATAATAATAACAATAAATTCATGAGAGAAGATGAAACTGTTTACATTATTTCACAGAGGAGAAAGATTTTTGACTTTTTGACTTGTATATTTTTGTAGAATTCCCACCGTTATCCAGCAAGTTAATGCAATAAGTTGCAATTTTACCTGCTGCTTAGCTGCTGTAAGGCTGCAGGGGCCAGGGGGACCTGGCTGCGGGGTGGGGCCCTTTCACCCACCCATTGATGCCAACATGTAGTGACCACTGCTTGAAACTGAAAGAGAGAAGAGAGAAATCAAATATAATTTTTACTCCTCTTGGAGTCTGAGGCCTACCACTGCTGCTCAGGATTTCTGAGAGAGAGAGGAAGAGATAGATTAAAATTCACTGCCCAAGGTGGCCAGGGGGTACTAAATAAAGAGAGAACAGAATAGAAACAAAGATAGGGCCGAAGAAATAGCACGGAGGGAGGGCGTTTGCCTTGCATGCAGAAGGACTATGGTTTGAATCCTGGCATCCCATATGGTCCCCGAGCCTGCAAGGAGCGATTTCTGAGCATAGAGCCAGGAGTAACCCCTGAGTGCTGCCTGGTGTGACCCAAAAACCAAAGACCAAAAATATTAAATGACTAGATACAAAGCTGGCAGCATGTTTCAAATGCTTTATTCCTGGCCCTCCATGGACCATCAGAAGCTGGTCACTATTCAAGATCTTCCTAAAAAAGTTCAAGTTTTTCCTTTTATACCCAGCAAGATAAGGGGGCATGTCCAAGGGAATGTGTCCAGGGGCATGTCTGGGTTCAATTGTAATTATGATGGAGTTATCTAAAGGGTGTGTCCAAATCCAACTGTCATACATCAACTATTTTGATACTCTATTTGCCGAGTAAACTCTGTTACTGAGTAAGTACACATTATGCCACAGTTTTCATCCTACCTGTCTTATAAACCTGATTTGCTAAAATTTAAACTTGAGATATTGATAACAAATATGCTTTTTAATGATTTGTCTTAAAGGGAGTTATATCCTAGTGTTCATTACACTTTCTTCCTTTAAATTATTTATTGCACATGTAAAAATTTGATTTAATAAAATTATTTCTATGTATTAAAACTTACAAATATGTTGATGCTACCAACTCTTAGCACTCAAATATTAGTTTGCTTAACATGTTTTGCTTTGACATAGAAAGTCAGAGATACACAGCTAATGTAAATTCTCCTAAAAGCATTACTGACTTTGGTAACAGTGCATGTTTTTCAACATTGCATCAGATCTAGACTCAGTGGAATTCATGTCATTGACATCTACCAAATTTGCTTGAAATAAAATTCAATTAGTGACTTTAAAATAATCTAATATAACTTCAAAGAAAGAGGGAGTAATGGTTATAAGAAGGACACATCTGGAGACTCTCATAGTATTCCAAACTTAACATGCATAACATTTAAAAAAGAATTAGAATTATTATGAAAGCTACTCATAAATATTTAAAGAGTTCTCAATTGCTAAAGGGTTTTTTATGTATTCTAAGTAATTCTAAAGAAACAGAACCTAGAATCATGCGTGAAAGTAAAAGGGCATTTGATTTTACTAGTTTAAATGTAATAGGATGTGCTATAAGATAGTTTCCAAGATGTAAATCAGGTTAAATATGCTATGCATATAACTCAAAGGGTAGTTTAAAGAATTCATTAGATGATAAAATTTGAAAATTAGAATGTCTTCTAAGTAACTTTAAAACTTTAAAATTCTATGCTAAATGTGCTTAGAGAAAAATCAGTTAACAAACTTGCATTTTTTTTTTTTTTTTTTTGGTTTTTGGGCCACACCCGGTGACACTCAGGGTTTACTTTTGGCTATGCTCTCAGAAATTGCCCCTGGCTTGAGGGGGCTATATGGAATGGGGGGGGGGGGGGGAAATGGAACCTCAGTCTGTCCTAGGCTAGCTCTTGCAAGGCAGAAACCTTACCTCTAGCACCACCTCTCTGGCCCCTACATATTTTGACTCCCATTGTAATCTTTATTCTATGTTTTATTGTTATCATAATTGTAATTTTTTTTTAATTTGGAACCACATTCAGCAGTGCTCAGTACTTACTCCCAGCTTTGTGTTCAGAGAACACTCCTAGTGGAGATCAAAGTAACATATAGTGCTGGGGATTGAACCTATGTTTGGCTGCATGCAATTCAAGTGAATTACTTCTGGAACTATTTCTCTGACCATTTGTGATATATTTTATTAAAATAAAAGGGATATTTTCTGATTTCCATTTAGTGTTAAGTGATGTGATAGGACAGCCTGGTCTTAGGTCAAGTTTTCCTTTCCTCGTTGTCATATCAAAACTGGCACAAGTTGGTGCCAGAGTAGTGTTATAAATTTCCAAATGGAGCTTAGTTCCTGGTGATGTTGCCCGGAGCTGTATCATTTCTACATCGGGTATCTGGGGTTTCGGATTGGACTAACACTGTCCAATCTCCTGGGGACTGGTTACATCAACATGACACATGTTCAGGATGGGAGACACCCTTCTGCTATAAAAAGTGAGTTCTTATCCCTAGAAGATAAGATCTTGTTTCTGTGTCTATGGTTTCCCCTTTTTTTACTGTGCCCATACAAAAAGTATGGTGTCATACTGTGTTGCTGATGCTATTCTGGGTAAGGATGACAGGCTGCACATACAGTCTCTGTCGTCTGGTTTTGTTCTGTGCTTTTACCCCAGTCAAGGCATTTTGTACCCAGCAGCACCGAAAATGGTAAGGATAGAGAAAAAATGTATATATTAAAATAGAAAAAATAAGTAAAACTGAGTTTAAAAGAAAAGGTATTCGAATAAAACAAGTGGTGGAGGAAGCTACTTGTATATTTAGGAATACACATCTTAACATGTATTGTTATACAGGTATTGAGCTTCCAATAGGCAATATAAAACTCCTAATTAAGTCTTTTGATATATTCTTGTGGGGAGTAAAAGCCAAGGTACTTTTAGATTCACAGGCCTTGGAATTGAGTTTGAGAGATGCTTTGCTGCATTATGAGACCATATAGTGTCTGAGCTGGAAGTTTTGCTGAGGCTGATTCCTGTATAGTGCAACAGTCCACAATTTGGTGGGGGTGAGAGGGGCCATCAAGCACGAGTCAGCAGGCATGCTGGTTGTAGTTCTTTGCCGATGCATGAGAATGGGGACCCAGAGGATGTCTTTCACGGAGGAGCTGGAAGGTGATCTGTTGGGGCAGGAGGTTAATCTTGGTGGATATATTCTAACACTTAATATATAATACTTAATATTCTAATCCTTAAGTCTAATATATTACTTTCTATATTTCAGTTTGGTTTTAAATCATGTAAAGAAATATACATTTTAGCTCCATCAAATTTTTACTGCCCATAAATATACAATGACTTGCTTTCCAGATAAGGAATATTTCTCCAAAGTAGATATTTTCGTATTTCTTTACTCTAGTGTTCTGTGACTGGTAATTGCTTATTTGAAAAATAACTCACACAAATATTAAACAGAAACAGACTAATGGTTCACTCAAGGAATATTTTTTTATTTATTAATCTGCCACAAGCAACTTTATTACTGATACAGCAATTAGGAGATAAGGGGATAATTCATTAATCACACACTCAGAAGAAAAGAGCATACAGTTTGTGCATTCGAACATAACATCAAATGCAAGAAAAAGAAAAAATATTATAAAATATTCTTCTATGGATATAAGAAAAAATGAGACATAACTTAGCATTTGAAATTAAAAATTCAGATTTCTCTAAAATACTGTTTTATTCACAAATGTTTTTAATCATAAAAATTTATAAAATATATATTAAATGTTTATATTTATAAAAATACAAACTTCCTGAATAAAAGAGTAAGAGAGAAAGAATAGTTATATCATAGAAATAGTAACTAAAGAACAAAATCCAGGACAAAACAAACCAATTAACTAAAAATAAGACTCTTAGCTCAATATAGCCAACAAAATTCAAAATGTTGAAAAGGGAAATTATGAGTTAAAAAATATGGTGTGAGTGATTTAGGCACTTGTGGGTTTTTCTTGGGCGGGGGCATATCTGGTAGCACTCCTGGGTTATTCCAGGCTCTCTGTGCTTCGAAGTTACTGCTTGCCAGTTGTGGGGACCATATGGGAAAACAGGGATTGAACCTGGGTCAACTGTGTACAAGGTAAACACCCTATCTCCTCTGGTCCCTGTTTGGGCACTTGTTAATAAACTTGTTAATAGATTTAGAATACAACTATATTCCTTTGAAGTTGTCAATTGGGAACAATTTTTTTCAAATAAAGAAAACATGTAATAGTTTCTAAAAGTTACATGTATATTTTACCTCATAATTTAGAGTTTCTCTAATATCCGTTTAGTATCTCAGTAAATGTTTATTATTTATCATTGAATTTCTTATCCATATTATGTGAGGAATAACATGTTTATATAGTTAGAATAATGTTTTTCTTTAATTTTAGTTATTAAATTGTTTAATTCTTCTCTGGGCCGGAGAGATAGCATGTAGGTAAGGCATTTGTTTTGCATGCAGAAGGATGGTAGTTCGAATCCCGGCATCTATTATGGTCCCCTGTGCCTGACAGGAGTGATTTTTGAGCATAGAGCCAAGAGTCAACCCTGAGAGCTGCTGGGTGTGACCCCAAATCCAAAAAAATCCTTCTCTTGGAAGGATGGACTTTATGGAGATCACCCAGTATAACTGAGAATTGCTGATAATACTGCTCTGCTGAGCGTGCCACTTGGAGCCTAGGTTCTGAGATTAGTCTGGGACTAATAAGGTAAGCATCAATTTTTATAATGTAATATTTATTGACAAAATTTTACTATAGGAATATAGTCTAAGTCCTTAAATGAGCATAAAGAGCATAAACAGATAAAATAAACAATAATTTTGCAAGCAATATTTTGAAGAGCCTCAATGTTTTTATTCTTTTTTACATTTTATTTCTAGCTATGAGAGTTATAGTAATGTCAGAGTCATATGTATGCTATTAATTATCTATATAAATAAACTGCTAGACCCATAAACCTCTGACCTAAACTCCAGGTTAATTTCATTGCAGGCTAGTATTCCAAGTTGCTGTCATAGATTGGTTATTTTTTTAGTATAAATGTCCTTTCCTTTACATATACTGCCAATGCAGATAGCACCATAGTGTTTGGGTAGAAGAAACAATGAAATAATACAACTAAATTAATAAGTTTATCTGGCATATTTTTGATTCTGTAACTTCAGTAATCATTTAAAAGTTTTAGGAAAGAATGGACTTCCATAAGACTCCTAGCTCAATAGCTAGGAAGGATATACTTTAGTTAAAGTGAAGGAGAGATTGGGAAACAGCCAGTTGACATATTATACAACCTGGTGCTATGTGAAAAATTTCTAGAAGAACTATGACTTCTATCTGGCATTAATCTATAATGATTTTTTGAAGGCAGAACTAACGCATATAAAATAATTTTTCTGTTAATTTGACTTAGCTAGATACTGATGTTTTACAATAACTGCACATTTCAGCATGTACCAATACAATGATAATAGAATTACAATATGTTAATATTATATATATATATATTACAGATAAAAATATTCACATCATCATAAATCTGTAAATGCAAATTCTTGAGACTTCTTACTGAAGATTGGATAGTGCTCATAGGTACCATGAGACGTGCAATAAAATAAGAAGCAAAGCAATGCAAACAAAAATAGACTGTAAAACCATTGAAAGCATGAAAAATATATTATGGAATATTAGCCTTTATAACATATCACACACTTCCCTCTTGATTTTTCTTTGTATGTATATATTGTAAAGAAAAAAATGTGAGGATAAAAAGTGAACCTGTTAGAGTTTAGGGTTACATAAACAAGACAAGTGCTAGACACACAGAAGTGCCCATATTGGATGAGGTTTTTGCTGACATTAATAATGTCTGAAAGTAAGGGATAACAGAGAAAAATCAGCATGAAAACAGATGTATTTTTCACAATGTCTTTATAGAAGAAAGGCTTTGGTCTGTGAATAGATGCTTTTTGTGTTTCTGGCTCAGCTTTGCCCTGTCTGTTACCTAATTCAGCCCACACTTTTCCTGCAGGCGTCTACATTTTATATACCTCTAGCACTATTCCTTGGCAATGCTCAGCTATCTAGCATTACCTAAGGCACCATGACAAAATAACTTTAGCAGGTTAGAACAAAATGCTCAATTATCTAAAAGCAAAGGGGGGTGTTTTATTCAAAGCATTTGGCATTGTACATGAAATAATCTCCTGTATAAGGTCTAAGGTTGTCCTTTTTTTCTGCCCCTTAGAGACATGGAAATGTAGACTTCATCTTTGTTTGTATAAAGCCATTCAAAGAACTTGCTTAAATGACCAATGAATTGTCTCAGGTATAGTATCCTCTAGGAATGCCACATTGTTATTTTTACAATAGTTCAATTATTGTATATTTGGATGTCTTTGCTTTTAGTTCATATGTGTAACATCTGTCAACATTTAGTTTGGGAACCTGGATAAGCTATTGTCACACCTTTACACATAGAGAGCATTGAAAGCTTTGTGGCAAGTTATGTAATCATATCTGTTCCAAGACTTGTTTGGAATCTAGTATTTGTAATTAAGGTCAAAAGGTGATGCTCTGAAGTGGCACTCTACTGGCAGTCATGAAGTCCTATACAAGTGTTGCTATAGATCTGATTCTTAGAGTTCTCAAGAATAAAAATGTTACTAACACCCTATACACATGTTTAGTTTGGTTTGAAACTTGGTGTTATATTGCCATCACACACTGACTTGTATAATATCATGTGCAGGAACATAAACATTGGGTCTTTCTTTGTGTGTATTTAATTTGAAGTCATTATAATTTGTGAATTTGTGCTTAACACTAGGCACTAGACATGAGAGGACAAGTTTCATATAGTGGGTCATTAGAAATTTTAACTTAAATGTGGTATAGATATACTCTATTTAAATGCATAACATTTTATAAATATATCAAGTATTCACCTTAATTATAAAATCAGAATTTTATTTTATAAAATAAAAATCAGAGATTTTTATTGAAGATGGAAAAGAATATTTGAACTCAACTTTCATGTAAAGAAACAGAAAGAAAATATTTTCTACTTTTAAGTAATATTTTACTGATTGTAAGGCATTTAATTATAGAGTGATACTAATGTGTATAATGATAAAATTAAAATAGAAATATAATTGGACTAAATTACTTTTATTTTTTAATAGTGTATATAATAAGAGACCAGGATATATAGTTTGCAAAGTTTGTTATGCCACATTAGAACCATTATACATAAAAAGGTTATAGACAAATGTCCTAAAATGCACAGATATCTGGTAATATATTTTGAAAGCTATAAGGTTCAGAAACTGATATAAAAATCTCACTGGTGGAAAATTTTTGCCATTGTCATCAATCTAAATTTTTTACTTTATCATGAATTAAATAAAACAGAATTATTAGGCAAAAGAATGATTGACATACAGGTCTATAAAATAATGAAAAGAAGAAGTAGGAAGGAGGCAGAGGAGATGATAAAGAAGAGGAAGTAGAGGAAGATGTATAGGACAAAAAAGGAAGAGTAGGATGGAAGAAAAGTAAGAAAGAACAGAAAATGAAGAGGAAACATGGAAACATCTAAGGTTATTTATTTAGAACTGTTTAATGAAAATAAAAATGAGATTTTATTTCATGCACTGGCAAGAAACTGCAACCAACACTCCTGCTGATTCATTCTATATGGCTTTTCTTCTCACACCCTAACCCTAAATGTGGACTGTTGCATGCTACCAGATTAAGCTTCAGAAGGACCCCCAGCACAAGGACACTACCTGATCCCTTACTGCTTCCAATTATTTTTCAAACTCATCAAGACCATGGTGTGATATCAAAATGTGTCCTGGATTTCACCCCCAGAAGAATATCCCAAAAGACTTAATGGGGATACCTATATTTCCTTTGTATGCTTAATAACTCTATGGTAATATCTTAGTGTGTTTATTCTCAAATGTAAAGGTAGCCTCCTCCATCCTTTTTTCTTCTTAATTAATTTTCGATTAATTTTATTTATTTCATATATTAATTTTTATTTATTTATTTAATTTATTTTATTATATATATAGTCTTTAAATTAATTTATTTTGGTTCTTCTTGTTACAAATACCTAGAAGAAAATGTCTTGCTTGGAGTAATAGCTGAGGTCAAAATCATGGAGCAAAGATTGTGTAGCCTGTCATTTTTACCCCCCCTCCAATGCACCAGCAATATAATATGTCACCATTCCCTTTTGCAAAGGCATACTAAAAAAGGGAACTTTTATCTAAAGAAAAAAGCTTTTATCTACTAGGGATAAGAACCCATACATTTTATAATACAGACTCCATCCCCCGTGGAACCAACTTAGTCTCCATGTGATCAGACAGTAACCATCCGACCCCAAGTTCCAGACCCTAAACATAGTTCTGAAACAGTTCCCTGCAACAGCACCAAAAATCAAACTCCCCCTGGGGAATTTGAAAAACTGCTCTGGCACCAACTTGTGCCAGTTTTGACAAGACATCCTTACAATAAGGAAACAGCAACAACTTGATCTAATAATAGGTTGCCCTATCTAATCACCTAATCTATTGTAAGATGAAATCAGAAGACATGTCACTCTTTGATCTGTGCAAAAATCAAGATCACAAATTACAGAAGACTGACTTTGACAAGAGCAACTGGGCAGAACTTATCCTGGGACCAATAAGAAAGATCCTAGCCTAGACTTCAGCCTAGGATTTGTACAAAATCCAAGATCTCTAATTTCAGAGCTCTGACTTTGACAACTTCGACAGAGCAGAACTTCTGGAATCATAATGAAAGACACTATCCTTGGCTTTGTCCTAGGATCTGTGCAAAAATCAAGACCATGAATTACAGAAAACTGATTACAACAACTGTGATGGAACAAAACTTCTAGAACCATAAAGAAAAGCTTTATCCTAGACTTCGTCCTATGACCTGTGCATATACCAAGATACCTAGCTACAGAGGATAAATTTAATTATCCACAAATGAGCAGAATGTTTCCTGGCACCATAAAAAAGACCATGGGGTTCAATAATGAGCGTCTATGAAGCCATGACAGTATGCTTCAGTATCCCATGACAGTATGCTTCAAAAGTGAATAAGCCCTGTACCTCTTAGGCCAAGGGGACTTTCTTTCTAATCTTCCCAATACTTACTGTGTCTATGTGAGAAAAAAAAAAAGGCACAAAACCTTGCCACACCAACCCCCTTCTTTTTCCTTTTTCCTTTTTTCTTTCTTGGAGTTGTTGTTTTTTGTTGTTGTTGTACTTTTTTGTAGTTGCTTGTTTAGTTTTGGGGTTTTTTTTTGTCATGCTTTTCTTTTTTTCTCTCTTTCTTCTTTTAAATTGATATTTATAACCTCTAGACATACTTCTCCCAGCTTTTTTTTCTTTTTCAAACAGAACCACAGAACTTGAATCATCTTGTTCTGCCTCACAAATTCAGGGGGAAAAAATGGATGGTACCAGGACCAAACAGTCGAATGAACATGGAGTAGAAATAAAAAATGATCAGACTTAAACATCAAACCCAAAGTCAATGACAACAAAATTGATACCCAAAGTATATCATCTATACAAAGAGGGCGACCAGTTACACTAGCAGTCTAGGGGGCAAAGGAGGAAGATATGGATGCATACTTAGAACAAAGGTGGAAGG
This sequence comes from Suncus etruscus, assembly GCF_024139225.1. Classification (NCBI taxonomy): domain Eukaryota; kingdom Metazoa; phylum Chordata; class Mammalia; order Eulipotyphla; family Soricidae; genus Suncus; species Suncus etruscus. The sequence continues at coordinate 60,993,495 of NC_064851.1, read as the reverse complement.
AGGAAAATACTGGTGATGGGAGTGGATGTGATTCATTGTAACAATCAATCTTAAATATTACTGTAAAAGATTTGTAATTCATTTGTTCACAATAAAAATTATATTTAAATATTTATATATAAATTATATTTAAAAATACATAGAAAATTGTACAAGGAATAGGACACTAACCTTACACTGCTATGGACATTGGTTTATTCCTAAGCACTATCAGGAGTTATTTCTGAGTAGATAGTCAAACATATATATGCTCAGCAAAAATGGATATGGACGAATGCCAAAATAAACAGTAAACTCAAATTAAAATGGTAATTGGAGGCTCGTTGTCCCATTTAATTTGGCCTTGTTTCATGCTGGCCTATTTTTAAGAAATACATTTATTCTGGACTTAGTAGTATGTCTTTATTGTCTAAACAGAGTTTTTCACTATAAAAAAGCAGTTATTTCTATCTATGGTCCAATGTCTTAAACCACTGACCCTGAAATAGTATTATTTACAAATTTTTCTTTTGATTATGAAGTTAGAAATATATGAGTGAACTCTATTTTAATATAAAAATAGCAAACTTTAAAATAATGTAATTTTATTTTTATAAGATTTTATGCTGAGAAACATTAAAATAATGTAGTATAACATAAGACAATTAACTAAAGAAATATAATGATTATTTTAATATTTTAATATACTCATATTTAATTCTCAGGTGAATTTAAAGTGCTTATCAGATACAGTTGAAGGACATCATAATCACTAAAGAGTTTATTTACTAACAAAATAATGTTATTTTAAGACATGAATAATAAAATGATATGTTTCAATTAAAATTCTAATAGGACTTTCAAAAAGAACAAAAGGTGACTAGAGGAAAAAATATCTAGAGTTATGTTATATAATGGATGAAAATTATAAATTTATTATAATTGATATTTATTATAATAGACATATTTACAATACAAAGTACAGATTTAATGAATATTAAATGAGCAATCAGAGCAATAGAACAGCAGGTACTTACATGAGATGAACTGGATTCTATCCCTGGCATTCCATATGTTTTCTTGAATCTGCCAGATGTGATCCTTGAGTGCAGATTCAGGAGTAACCCTTGAGCACCACAATGTGTGACCAAAAGGAAAAAACAACACACACACACATATATACATAAAATGCAACGAGAAAATTATAAATGCAGCAAACAAGAAAAACACATAGATTAGCTATGAGACATTCACTAGTTAATAGGACTAATAAGAGACAATGAAATAATATAGCCACATATGCTGAAACACCCAAAGAAAGCTCAGGGATTGAAAGAAACTTCATATTGATGATCAGCATCTGGACTGCACAATCTAGTGTTGATGTCTGTCACTGCAATGCTACTCAGGCTTGTGTGTGTTTGGGCCCCTCAGAAGCCTCAGAACTATACTTAATAATGATCGGAGAGTTCAGTTTGTGTAAGAGACCAAATGCATGATCAAAAGCAGTTAAAGGATGGGTTGAAGCCATTGGAACTAAATTCCCAGTCATCAGCTGATGCTTAAACAAATATTTAATGCAGTAGTATTAATTTGATATGCAAATATATGGAATTGGTATTAGAATTCCTTGAAACAAGACAAGAGGTTCCATAATCTCCAAAATGAGGATATTACATGCATTTTGAAGGAAAAAATACAGTATGATTACAGGATAATGAGACAAGAAATCAAAAAGCAGTGAAACCAATAAACCGAGTGAGTCATACTACTTAGTATTCTCAGAGATATGAAAAAGAACCACACTTAATTTTTAGTCAAGTATGAATCATTGAATGTTTTTTTAAAGAATCTCCATGGTCTGATTTGTATTTTACAAATATTACAATGAAAGTTTTGACAAGAATCTGAGAGAGAAACAATATAATTAAGGAGAGTTGATTAAAATCTGTTACAGTAATCATGTTAGGACTTTGATTTTGAAAAAATAGAAGCTATCAAAAGTGTTCTCTTTGGTTCTACTTTGAGAGCACTATTCATAAAATTTTCTGATTAATTAGAAATAAAGTATGGGAGAAAGAGAGGAATCAAATTATTTGATGATCTTGGGCTTGACAAACTTAAAATCTGAGATTGGTTTCAAGTGCAATGAAGAATATGAAATTGAAAGCTATTTTCTATGAAAATAGTAGATTGATTATAAATATGTAATATTTTATAAGATAAAGTTTAAATGTAGAACAAAGTTATTAGAACTGGATATATTATAAACTTTATATTTCACCATTTATCCTTACACTCATCTTTCTACATAGGCCCTTCATGAATTTTCAATGAATATTTTTTAAATTTTATTTATTATTAAAATTAAGACAAATAAAATTATTAAATGGTTAAATAATGTAATAAAGATCCATATGTTTCTATTGGTGATAAACTTTAAATAATATAATTTAACATCAAATGAATATGAATTCACTATATCTAACTAATATTACCAGTTGTATATTTGCTTTTTTATTTTACCATATTCAAAAGTGAACCCAGGATTTAACACATAAAAGACAGGTATTTTATTGTTGATATACATCCCCAACTCTATGTTTTTCTCCAAATTAAAATAAAATAACTAAAACATTTTATTCTATTTCAATTAGATTTTTATAGATTTTTAGCTGGCATGTAGAATTTCACATACTAAGTTTTATTCTCATTGTTCATTTTTTCGGAGGGGGGTGCACAGCTGGCAGTGCTCAGGTGTTACTCCTGGCTCTGCGTTCAGAGATTTCTCTTGGAAAACTCTGGGGACCATATAGGATGCTGGGAATTGAACCCAGACCTGTTCTGGGTTTGCAAAGTGCAAGGTACACCCTACTACTGTGCCCCTCATTATTTCTAAATAAAAATTATAAATATGTCATGATTGTATATGGAATATGTATGCATATATTTTTTATTTCCCTCACTTAGGCAAACGTTAACTATAACATGGCCTAACAATTCTAAAAGTATAAAAATCAAATATTTTAGAAAACTATACATATGTGTAGAATTTGTCAATTAATGTATAGGAGTAAAAAAATAAACACTTTTTTAAAATCTGATGAAAGTCCAGACTTACTATCCAAGTTTCAAGCTTTAGTGTGTGTGTGTGTGTGTGTGTGTGTGTGTGTATTCTTTAATTTCCTTCCCAATTGTTGGACAAAGTTCAGTGAGGAATAAAGAGAACTTTTATTATACCACTATTAACAAAAACAAATGCAGCTCATGTTTAAACACCTATTCAAACAATGCCCCTTGTAGATGTCATGCTCAATAAAATATTTACTTTCCAAAACCAAGAATAAATTACAAAGAAAAAGAAAATTCATACTTCTTAGAGCTAAGTTTATATTGAAAGTTAAACACCCAAGTGAAAGATTTACATAAAAGAATATGACCTACATGATATAATGTACATGAGTGAAAATTGCTTCTCAGTTCTTCATAAAATTTTAGCTTGACTGGCAGGTACAGTGTAAAAATAATATTCATGGTCTGCTTTCATTTAGATTTCTACTCTTCCATGTCACAGTAAATTATATATAATATGTATATATTTAGTATTTTATTATAGCAAGTCACTTCAAAACGTGTAGTATGCTTGTTAGTGATATAAACAAATATGTGCTAAGTACATATTTTCTTTAATCATTGTCTAATATTGTTTATTGATATAGAAATTTTCCCATTTGTATGAAAATATAAATAGTGATTTTTCACACATTAGAGGGCACATGCAAAGGTACACACATCATGTAACATATGTTGTATTATTTGTCTTTTATAATGGTCAACAGATTTATGTCATATATTTATTTGATATTCTAAAAATTAGAAAATAGTCTACTTGTAATGTACATACAATCCTAATATGTGATCTCATAAACATTAACAAGATGTTCTTACGCATTAATTTATGAAAATATAAGCACAGAGAAACAAGCAGTAAACATGTAGTGCATTTTTATTTTAGAGTGTAACAATGGGCATACTCAGGGTGAATTTTGATGCCGCAGAAAACTAGGAAGATAAACATATAATTGACAGTTTTTTATTACTGAAAATGTGTAATTTAGTTATATTTGATAAACTATTATAATCTGTGACACCGAATATAGATATAAAAACATCAGTTGCAAAAATAATTCTTGGTGTTTTAATAAGATTTAATAGCTTTTAAAAGCTTAGTTTTTTATTAAGAGAAGTGGGGTTTAGGCCATATCCAACTATGTTCAGGACATACTATTGGCAGTGTGTGCTCAGGAATTTTGTAAGAGGTGGTGTCCAGAGCCTGTATACCACTCTGGGATTTAAACTAGGCTTGGCTGCATAGAAGGCAATTGCTTAAACCTCTATACTATATATATATATATATATATATATATATATATATATATATATATATGTCCAGCTCTTAGCATATTTGTTAGAAAAATTTAGCATTGATTAAAATACAATAAGCTGAGTGTGTCAAAATGTGTATTTAATTGTTATAAAATACATTAGTTTGAACCCCTATTTTTAATACTGATAAAATGTTATTTTAAGAAATATTACTTCATGAGAAGTTTCAATGCAAATTAAATTATGTATTTCTGGCAATGATCCCCATAAAGTATTTTTTCAATGACTAAGGTAAGAAATTTATAATTAGTAAACTATAACAACAATTATATGTTAAATTTTGTGCATAAGCATTCCTGTTTATGTGTTAGAATTGGCAGCACTTGTTATATAGTGGGATGTGGATGTCTGTTATGGACATTTCTTTAATGACTTTAAACACTGAGTAAGTGCAGTTCTTCTCAATTATTTTCTGTCATGTCCTAGGAAGAAGAAAACATTTTTTGAGCCCCCAGTATGATTGTAAGTAGTATCTTTATTTAAAAAAAACTTTAACCTGCAAAACAAAAATATATAAAATAATTTGAGCTGATTTATTAATCAGAGGTGATGTCTGGATTAATGACTACAATGAGAACGTTTTGCAATGCATAGCTTTTCCAAGCGGGGTTTGAAGCAGGACACAGAAACTCTCAGCTTCAGAGACATAGAGACATAAACACGGGGCTTAGCTTGTTATGACAGTGTTTGCAGAGATCAAATGTACCCCCCTTTACGGAAACTCGTGCCCCCCCGGGGGTGCGCCCCACTTTTGAGAAGCAAATAGTGGATTAGGTTAGTGGATTAGGTGTAAGGTAGTTAGTTAATCCACTGAGTTAGTGGATTAGCTGTAAGGTAGTAAGGAATCAGATAGAACGAATTTTAGGCTTATCATGGATGAAAGTACATGTGGGATGTATAGATCTACATGGAACTAAGCTCTGAAATGACAGGGTTCAAGAAGTATTTTAAAGTTGAAGATGGCTACTTAAATTCCAAGATTAGAAGAGATAATCACAAAATAAAAATTAAAAAAAATGCAAACATCAAAGCAAGAATCTAATAAAATACCAACAATTATTAAGCAAGAAATAAGAAACTTCCACAATGGAAGTGGAAAAAAATTACCGATTTTAGATATTGACATAAAAATTCACTAAATATATAATCTCCAGGAAAAAATTCTTTACTTTCTACTATAACAGATATCAACAATGTTAAGCATAAAATGGAACTATTAACTAAACATATCAATAAATTAAAAATTGAGGATTTAATCTAACCTACTAAGGATAAAAATAACAACAGATACAAATTTGCACTTATGAGAAGTTATTTGAGAGCAATAATCACAAAACTTCAAGCAAAATAACAAAACGGTAAAGCATGATAAGCAGAACCAAAAACTCACTGAAAGGCTTCAAGAATAAAGTAATAGCTACTGAGGACAGGAGAGGAGAATCAATGAGTTCAAAGAGGAATTGCATAAAACTTTTAGACAATTGCAGAATTTGGTGGAAAGCCTCAAAATAAAGGACTAGCTAACAAGAGAACTTTGATATGAATTTAAGTGGAACAAAATAAGTGTCTTTGGGTACCAGAAAGCTAGTCAGAAAAGACCTATGAAGACAAAACAGTAAAAGGTATTATTAGTGAGAAATTCTCAGTTTGAAAGTACATGCACCCACTAACTGAGAGAGTGAAAGATACCAACTAAAAGACAAACAAACAATACTTCAGAAGCATCCTAATCAGAATGAGTAAAACTGTAGCTAAAGATAAAATATTTAGAGCAGCATGATAAAAGAAAAAAATCACATTTAAAGCAGCATCCTTAATATTTAGAATAGATTTACCAAAGGAAACCCTGTGGGCTCAAAGACAGTGCTAAAATGTAGTGAAAAAAAAATCAATGAAGTAAATGCATCGAAAAGCTCCTATGAAGCAAACTTCACCCTGATGCAAAAATCAGACAGAGACACCATTAAAAAAGCTGAGAACAGGCTGATTTCCCCAATAAATACAGATGAATTCTTAGCTAAATGCTAGCAAATAAGACTGGATAATTTATCAAAAAGCCCAGACACCATGACCAAGTGAGAATCATAAGCAAATCAATCAACATAATATACCATATCAATAAAAATACATCTTATCATATCAACAATTGCAGAGAATGAAATTGATAAAATCTAGCACACATTCATTATAAATAAAACTATCAATAAAATAGGAATTGAAGGAACTTTACTTAACAAAGTCAAAGCCACTTTTGGCAAGTCCCAAAAAGAATTATACTCATTAGGGAAAAACTAAAATCCTCTCGTGTAATAGCAGGCACAAAACTAGATTGTATTCAATAACATACTAAGATAGCAATTAAACAAAATATTATGAGCATACACATAGAAAAAAATGAAATCAAGTACTCACTATTTGTAGATGACATAAAACAATATTTAGAAAGTCCAAAACTAATATAGAAAGATCAAACATCCAACCACAATCATATTTGTAATGAAGGTGTTTAAATAAAAATATTATTTATTAAAAAAGAAAGATCAAAATCATTGATTTGCATATCAGTGTCATTCAAAATTAATATGCAAAGCTCTCTAACTTGTCTATATGCAAATAGAAGAGAATATATAGTTATTTATTTAAAATACCATTATAATTATGCCTTCAAAAAATTGGAATCTGTTTAAATTAAGAGTTTCTCTGTACAGAAAAATAAATAACATCACTTTAAGAAATCAAAGAGATATTTACCTAGCATAAATACCATAATCATGAAGGTTGTTTTCCCAGGGCAAGGCTTATGCATTTCATTATGATGTGCTGATCCCTACGATTTACTCCAAATGTTGTAAACTTGGAAAACCTCATTTGTGCCCTTCCCTATAAGATAAACAAATAAACAAACAAATAAATAAATAAAAGTGGACACAGAAAACTACATTCTCTTTTCATGGTTTGATGGGTTAATATCATTAAAATGACAATAATCCCTAAAATGTATAGATTTAAGTGCACTCCCTCTAAGGATACCATTATATTTTTTCAAATAAATAGATAAAACACCTAACATTTAAATGGAACAATACCTTTCATCAAAAACTAGAACAACCCTTTGGAAAACTATAAACTGAAGGACAAGGTACTGGAATAAAGACAGACCCTCAGATAATAAAATATTTTAAAACAGACCATTAGGTTTTTGATAAGTTAGTCTTCAATAACAAAGCAGAAATTATGAAGTGAAGCAAAAAAACTCTTCAACAAGTGGTATTGGAAAACCTGGTCAGCTATACGAAAAATTAAAAAAGAAAAGAAAAAAACTCAGACAGCTTTCTAATGCCATGCACAAAAGTTAAATAAAAATGGATTAGAGACCTGGGTATCAGATTTGTCTTCACAATGTGCAAAGATTAAAAACATACATTAAACACCCCCCATGACATTGCAGTTAAAGACATCTTCAGGAACCAAATATGACAAATCCCCAAGAAAATGAAGGTAAAGTAAAACAGAGGGACTACATAAAATTAAGAAGTTTCTGAACCCTAAAGAAAACAATGACCAAAATGCATCACATAAATGGGAGAAATTATTTACCTTCCAACCATCTGCTAAAAGTTTAATACAAAATATATATAAAGCACTGGTACAACTTTATAAGATGAATAAATTTTATCCCATCAAAAAATGGAGAGAAGAGATGTAAAGTGTTCTCTCAAGAAGAAATATAAATGGTAAAAAGGCACTTGAAAAATTATCTGCATTACTAATTCACAGGAAGTTGTAAATCAAAACAATATAATATCACACCCGAGAGACTGACACACATTAAAAAAGGAATAGAACAACTAATACTAGTGTGGCTGTAGGGATAAAGAGACACTCATTTACTACCTTTGAAAATGTTGAGTAGTGCAGTATGTCTCAAAAATATGCAGACATTCTAAAAAACAACATCAGTAAAAAATAACAACTAAAAATACCTCAAAATTGAGCTTCCAGTACAATTTTTGGATTATATCACAATGGCACCCCAAAAAAAGTGGAGAAAAGATATTTTGACCACTATGTATGTTTTTACAAGTACTATCCATAACAATCAAAACCTGGAAACAAATCAAATGTTCAAAAATAGTTGTCTGGATAAAGAAGCTATGGCACATATTCATAGTGGTATAATAATTGGCCATAAGAAAAGAACCATGCAATTTACTGATACATGGAAGGATCTGGAGAACATTCTGCTTAGTTAAATTACTCAGAGCGAGAAAGATAAACATAGAATGATATCTCTCATGTGTGCGACTGAAAGAAGCATGTTTGGGCCGGGGTGATGGTTCAGTAGTAGGGCATTAACTTTGCATTTAGCTGACCCAGGATGGAACTCTGTTCAATACCCTGGTGTCCTACAAGCTCCCCCAAGAAGGAGAAATTTTTAAATGCATAGCCAGGAGTAACCCTGAGTGTCACAATTATGGCCAAAAAAAAAAAAAAATCAAAGGAAAGAAAAGAAAAAGGAAGAAAAAGAAAGAAAGGAGTGAAGAAAAGAAGAAATGAAGGAAGGAATTGAAGAAAGAAAAGAAAGAAAGAAAGAAAGAAAGAAAGAAAGAAAGAAAGAAAGAAAGAAAGAAAGAAAGAAAGAAAGAAAGAAAGAAAGAAAGAAAGAGAGAGAGAGAGAGAGAAAGAGAGAGAAAGAAAGAAAGAAGAAGGAAAAATGATGAAGAAAGAAGAAAGAAAAAAGAAAGAAATAAAAAAGAAAGAAAGAAAAAGAAAGAGAAAGAAAGAAAGAAAAAGAAAGAAAGAAAGAAGAAAGAAGAAAGAAAGGAAAGAATGAAAGAAGAAAGAACTAAAAAGAGAAAGAAAAAAGAAAAAGAGAGAGAAAGAAGAAAGAAAGAAGAAAGGAATAAAAAGAAAGAAGAAAGAAAAAGAGAGAAAGAAAGAAAGAAAGAAAGAAAGAAAGAAAGAAAGAAAGAAAGAAAGAAAGAAAGAAAGAAAGAAAGAAAGAAAGAAAGAAAGAAAGAAAGAGAAAGAGAAAGAGAAAGAGAAAGAAAGAAAACATGATGGTAGAATAGCAAATACTCACAGAATATGAACGAAGAATTTGAGAACTGGTTTTTAGTGAGAAACAAGCCCCATATATGCAACAGAATAGGAAAGGTAGTGCTGAGGTGGTTAAAAAACAATGTTAGAGGAAAGTTGTTAACCAGTAAGAGTGGATAGTGCAAAATGATGGTAAAATGTTATATAGGAAATCTTGGGGCCGGGTAGGTGGCGCTGGAGGTAAGGTGTCTGCCTTGCAAGCGCTAGCCAAGGAAGGACCGCGGTTGGATCCCCCGGCGTCCCATATGGTCCCCCCAAGCCAGGGGCGATTTCTGAGCACATAGCCAGGAGTAACCCCTGAGCGTCAAACGGGTGTGGCCCAAAAACCAAAAAAAAAATGTTATATAGGAAATCTTATTAGTGACAGTAATCTAAACAGCAGTGCAAACCACATATGCATTATACTCTTCCATTAATAATAGTGCAAACCACAGTGTCAAAAGAAAAAAGAGAGAAGTAAAGGCAGGAGAGATGTCGGTGGGTTCTTGTGGGAGAAGGAAACCTGGGACACTGGTGGCAGGAAAATTACACAGGTGCAGAGCAGTGTTTAATCTATGACAGAAAATTAACCATTAACAGTTCTAAAACCACATTGCTTAAATAACATAATTTTAAAAAAATTATGTATGTATCAAAGTGCATCTAGTAAAGGGAGGAAAATATTAGCTAGAGGGAGAATCACTGGAAAAGAAAAGTGGACACTGTGGAAGGGTAGATATTGAAATGTTTTATCCTGAAGCCCATTCATAAATAAATGTACTTTAACAGTGGCTGTATAAAAGTAATAATATTTTAAAATTTAAGCTGGTAAAATGTTGAGAAATAGTTCCTCTATTAAACTTATTTATTCAACATGTTTCTCTCTCTCTATTTTTTAATAATATATTTATTTTGGGGCCAGAGAGGTGGTACAGCAGTAAAGTGTTTCCCTGCACCTGGCTGACCTAGGACAGGAAGGACCACAATTTTACCCCTTGGTGTCCCATATGGTCCCCAAGCCAGGAGCAATTTTTGAGTGCATAGCCAGGAGTAACTTCTGAGTGTCACCAGATGTAGCCCAAAAAAAACAAAAACAAACAAAAAATATTATCTTTATTTAAGCATCACCATAATTACAACCATGATTGTAGTTGAGTTTCAGTCATAAAAAGAATATTCCCCCCTTCACCAGTGCAACATTCCCATCACTAATGTCCCTACCTCCCTCCTGCCCCACCCCTGCATGTCCTCAATTCAACTTATTTATCCAATATGTTTCTCTTCAGAAAACTATGAATTGCCTAGCTCTCCCATAGTACAACTTTTCTGGGAAACTTTTTAAATCTGAAACTCAGTAATAGAAAGCTTTAGAAATAAATCTCAGGGAAGGAAAAGGGAAATTCCATTGTATTTTTCAGCAACGGCTGTAGACAACATCATCACATAAAATAGTTTTCAAAGCGATTTTCTCTTCTTTGTTGTCTATCTATATTAGAAGAATAATCCTTCCAATGGGACTATTTAAAAGAATTACAAAAAAGACAAAATAGAACATGTGTGAACAGGCCAGCTCTAAGTGTAATAGAGTGAATAAGATTTCTGTCTCACTCAGTATAAAGTTGTGATCTTATGTATTTGATTTTTTTTTTAGTTTTTGGGTCATACCCAGCAGCACTCAGGGGTTACTCCTGGCTCTATGCTCAGAAATTACTCCTGGCAGGCTAGGGGGACCACATGGGATACTGGGATTCGAAACACCATCCTTCTGCGTCTATGGCAAATGCTTTACCAATTTTCTATCTCTCTGGTCCCATGTATTTGATTTCTTAAAGTGACATTTAACTTTTGAAAATAAGAAATATTTTTCTTAATCTGAAATAAAGTTTCAAATACTTTCGTTGTCTCTCCAAATTAGGTTTGCATTAAAATGTAATTGTTAGTTTAGGAATAAAAAATGCACTAAAATATTTGGTCAAGATGATTCACAATATTACCAAATTTTAAATAAGTATTTTTGATAAAAATTGTGATACCTTAAGGAATATAAAACTAAGATAAGCTGAAGTATATAAAGAGAACTTATAAAAATTTCATGAATGCAAAAGCCCAAACTGGCTGTACACCATCGCTGGGAAAGGCATGTGCAGATGTGAACCACACCTTCTAACAGGTAAAGGGAGAGAGAGAATCTGACCAAGGCCCAGACCAGTGGTGCTCCGCCATAAATGCAAAGGGTAAAGGCTCATGAGGAGGTGAACCACAACTTCTGACAGGTAGAGGGAGATGGGGAAACTGACCCAGGCCCAGACCTTCTGACAGGTAAAGGGAGAGGGGAATCCTTGCCGTGATTGGGCAAGGCAGTGGGGACCTATGCTTTCTGGCAGGTAAAGTGAGGTAGGAGACTTGAGGGCAGGGCCAACCTCAGCGACCCCAGCCATCATACCCACCTAGAGCCGCACTTCAGAGGAGGGACCTAAACCCACGCCACAGGTGACAAAGAAGGACTGAAACCCGAAGAAAGAACACTCCAAGCCAAACCACCAAAATGCAAAGAAATATGGATAAACTAAGGAAGACACTAGCAGCAGGCACATAGAGAGAAATCCTAGCAAATTTCTAAGTCCAACAAAATGCACAGGCCCAATAGATGAGGACCTAAAAGCAGCAATGAAAGACATGGCAATATAAATAAAGGAATCACTAGCCAGTGAGTTCAAGAAATCCATAGATGAACAAATCAACCAACTCAAAAAAAAAAAACTTTTACAGAATATGAGAAAATCCATACAAATGGAATTAAAGAAAATAAAAATGTCTAGCAAGCTATAATAGAATTTCATAGTTGGAGAATCACATAGAAGAACTTGAAGAAAAACTACAAACCAAAAATGATAAAGAAGCCAGTAAGAAAATAAGCATTGGAAGAAAATGCTAGGTATTTAATGAAGAGAGACAAAATAAATAATATATGGATTGTAGGAATACCAGAAGGTGATGAAATAGGGTAAGGGGAAGAAAAGTGGTGAGGGAAATAATAGCAGAAAACTTTCCCAATCTCTGGAACGAAGCTCTGGTGCAAATCCAAGGGGTGAAAGGAGTCCCTAATAAAATAAATCCTAATAAACCAACACCAAGACATATAGTAATTCAAATGGCAAGAGAGAAAGAGAGAGAGAGAGAGAGAGAGAGAGAGAGAGCGAGAGAGAGAGAGAGAGATGAACTCCTTAAAGCAATAAGGGAGAAAAAATTCTCAAGTTCAAAAGAAGGAACATAAGAATCAAACCAGTGGAATGACATATTTAAACTACTGAACAAAAGAAACTTCCAACCTAAAGTCTACTACCTGGCAAAAAATCTCATTCATATGGGAGGGAGAGAGAACTAAAAACATTCTCAGACAAAAAATAACTCACATTGTTTGGGAAAAGAAAAAACCTGATTCTAAATGATCTACTCAGAGATGAATTACACAATACAAACACCCAATTGTAACAACAACCACCCTACGCCCTGCACGAAAACCCTCTATGTCAATAATCTCCTTAAATGTCAATGGACTAAACTCTTCCATTAAATGACACATAATAGAGAGTTGCATTAGAAAACAGAAACAAGATTTCTGCTGCCTGCAAGAAACACGCCTAAAAATACAGGATAGACACAGGCTTAGAATTAAAAAAAAAATGGAAATCAATTATTCAAGCCAATGGAAAATAAAAAAAAAGCTGGGACAGCCATTCTTATATAAGACCAAATTGCATTCAACCTCAACAAATTTATCAGAGACAGAGAGAGTCACTATTTACTGATAAGGGGAACACTAGACCAAATGTACTAACTCTGATTAACATTCATGCACCAAATGCAGAGCAAGAAAAATATGTAAGGCAGGGATCTCAAACTCGCGGCCCTCCATACAACATTTTGTGGCTTGCGGCCGGCCTTCAAATATTGCAGTATTCACGATTATTCGCTTACTGAATAATCACAATAAAAATAACATTAGCAAGAAAAAAATCGCATTAAACATTCGCATACCCCAAGCAGTTCCGTTCCGGGTATGCAAATGTTTAATGCGATTTTTTGCGATTTTTTTTATTAATGCAATTTTTTATTGCAAATATTCGGTAAGCAAATAATCGCGAAAACTTTGCGCCTAGCGCAGACGTCATTTCCGCTGCTCCTGCCCGCTGTCCCCCCCTTTTTTGTGAAATCCCTTATGCAGCCCTGCGTCACCCCGACTTTGCCTCCTGCGGCCCCCAGGTAAATTGTGTTTGAGATCCCTGATGTAAGGCATTTGCTTGCAAACCTGGAGAAACATATTGAAGGAAATATGATACTAGTAGGAGATTTCAACACTTCACTATCACCACTGGACAGATCCACCAGACAGAAAACTAACAAAGAAATAAGAGACCTAAATGAGAAATTAGAATTCTAGAACTAATGGACTTTTATAGGGCCCTCCCTGCCCAAAAGCTGAATATACATTCTTCTCAAATACACATAGAACCTTCTCCAGAATAGACCATACCTTAGGATATAAATCTATCTTGCATAAAATCACAAATATAAGGATTATTAGAAGCACCCTATCAGAACACATGCAACAGAGATCAAGAACGACTGTAAAAAGAAACTGTGGAGAAAATCCAGTACCTGGAGATTAAACAGCAGGCTGCTCAACAACAGCTGGATCAAAGAGGAACTCAAGGAAGAAATAAAAATATTCCTTGAGATGAATGATAATGAAGAAACAATTTGTCAAAAGATGTGGATACAGCAAAAGTAGTAATTAGGGGAAACTGATAGCAATATAGGCCTATGTCAGGAAAGAGGAAAATGAAAAAAATCAACAGCTTAAAGGGACAACTTACAGATCTGTAAAAGCAGCAGCAAAGATACCCAAACACAGACAGAAACAAGAAATAATAAAACCAAAGCAGAAATAAACAACATAGAAACTAAGAAAACAATACAAAGAATCAATGAGACCAGAAGTTGGTTTTTCAAAAGAATAAACAAGATAGACAAACCACTGGCAAGACTCACCAAAAGAAAAAAAAAGGAAAACACTCAAATAAATAGGATCACAAATGAAAGGGAAGATATTGCACAGAACCCCCAAGAAATCCAAGATCATGAGGACTTATTATGAACAACTATACTCAGTTAGGCTTGAGAACCCAGAAGTAACTGACAGATTTCTAGAAAAATATCATTTTCCAAGACTGGATAAGGAGAATATAGAAAGCCTAAACAGTCCAATCACATCCAAGGAAATTGAATCAGTAATTACAAAATTCCCCAAGAACTAAAGTCTAGGTATAATGGTTTTACAGGTAAATTCTCTCAAACATTCCAAGAAGAATTACTAGCATGGATCCATGGCTCTTCCAAAACATTGAAAAGACAGGAATCCTTCCTAATTTTTTTTATGAGGCTAATATCAACTCATTTCCAAAGATGGCTAAGACACCGAAAAGAAAGAAAACTACAGACCAATCTCAATAATGAACATAGATGAAAAAATATCTTAGCAAACCTAACTCAATAATACATCAAAAATTATACACCATCCGAGGGATGCAAGAATGGTTCAACATATGCAATTCAATCAGTATCATACACCATATCAACAAGAAAAACAAAAATCACATTATTATTTCAATCAATAATTGAAGAGAACAAACCTTCCTTGAGATAGTTGTAGCTATCTATAAATAGCCCACAGCAAACATTATTCTTTATGGTGAAAAACAGTGTTTCCACTAAGGTCATTGATCCCAAGATATGGAACAAACCTCAATGCCCAAAGACAGATGAGTGGATCGTGAAGATATATTTATACACAATGGAATACTATATAGCATATGATCATTGAGACCACTGAAAGAGTCGACTTCAAACCACAGACTTATGTTACAGGACATACTCATCAAGCATGTTTTGACAAATTAACATTTCCTTTTACTCTCTCTCTTTTCCCTAATTCTTTCCTTCTCCCCTTTCTTCTTCCTCTTCTTCATCACCATACATTCAATCTATAAAAAATAAAACCCACAGTTAGTTTCTCTTTAGGAAAGGAACTTTGATACATAATATGCAGCTGACAATACTACATAGGGTGGCCACCCACAAGCCTCAATACCATATTGCTTAGTACTCGAGAAGTGAAAAGTATGTGTATCCCGAAATTCTTTAGTCATTATCTAATGCTGAAACCCTCATTTCGCAAGGCCCAAACCCATCACTGCTGAAGTGCCTAGAAATTGTGAAAACCTCCCAAGTCCTATATATCATCGCAAACTCTTTATTTTACTTACCTAATTCTTTAAAATTTATTTTTATAGTAGTAACTTATTTTTATTTTCTCCTCTCTACTAACTGCTGAACCCGGTGTGTGAAGGCAAGTTCTACCAAGTATATATTAACTATGTTCTGTAGATTGCAATGAGGGCAATATAGTGTTGGAATACAATTTGAAGTTTAATTTTCAAATATTCAAATATCAATCTGTCTCCTGATAAACACAAGTTTTAAACCCCTGAAGAGAGTATACTTTAATGTACTTTATAGTAAAAATAACATTTTCTTATGATGACATATGTAAAGTCTTCCTTCTTTAGAGTAATACCATGATATTATTTCCTCTTTAACAACTAAATTTTATGTCTTAACATTTACTTTTCTGGTGAAGTACCAGTAAAGGGCTGACACTTTATAACTGAAACCCAACTATAGAAAAGTTTGTAACCATGGTTCTTAAAAGAAGATATTATAAAAAATAAATAAGATAAAATAGTGCTTTTGAGTACACATTTGATTTATTTAGATAAATGTATTTCTATGAAATAAATATTTGCTATATATAATTTTTAGTAAAAATAAAGATATTTATTAAGAAATATATGACTTTTGCATGGAGGTAAGGCGTTTGCCTTTCATGCAGGAGGTCATCGGTTCGAATCCCGGCGCCCCATATGGTCCCCTGTGCCTGCCAGGAGCAATTTCTGAGCCTGGAGCCAGGAATAACCCCTGAGCACTGCCAGGTGTGACCCAAAAACCAAAAAAAAAAAAAAAAGAAATATATGACTTTTATTAGAGAATCATTTTGTGTTCATTATCTCAGCTGAGAGAAGCAATGAGAAAGTCTAGAGGCATTTACAATGAACATAATCTCTTTCTTTGATGTCATTGCATTCCTTTTTAAGATATGGGCCACTCTGATGCAAGCCATTCATTTGAAAGAAGGCAAAAAGAGCAAAAAAAAAAAAAAATCCCATCAGCCTTTCTACTTGACAGGTGAATGTAAGTGGCACTTCTAATGCTGTTACTAATTTATTAAGTATTCCAAAGTTAGAATTTAATCGGAATATTTTTGTCACATTATCCATCAACCAACCTAGAGGAGATGGAATTTTCTTAAACAGCGCACTGTGCAATGCCTTAGGCAGGTTTTTATTCATTTTAGTTTGTCACACTTACTGGTTCCATTTTAATGATTTAGTTAATTGTGTGACAAGCAATGATATATGATAGTGACCTAATGCCTAGTCCAAAGAATATGTCAAGGTCTAGTGGCTAGGTCACTAAGAATCACTTTTATTTTCAAATTTTTAAAAAGTTTTTATTTCATTTTCCCCTAGAAATTTCCAAATTTTGATAAGAAAACTGAAGTTAGAAAATAGTACATTCATATAAAAACAAGATGAGCATGAAAAGTCACTTCAGCAGTTTAAATGATCAAGTTAAATAAAACACAATTTAGGTGAAAAGATAATTAAGTATTGAGAATGTAATGATCCATCTAATAGTGGGAGAGGATGCAGAGAATTTCAAATACATCCTCCCCATTTAAAAAGCACATTAAGAAGTGGGAGAAGAAAATCACATTTATTATTTTATAAGGGATATATGCACTTAATATTACTGCATTTATGACTAAACCTGTCAATTATTGCACAATAATATAATATTAAATATATACTTTATAATCTCAATAAAGCATGAATGGGTATATCTTATAAAATCACGTATCATCAGTAGAAAATAATAGTAGTAATATCTAGATTCTTCTCGGCTTTTATTTTTGATAAGAATTTTGCTGGCACAAACTTATATTGACCTAATCATTATTTAATGCATGTAATTTTAAGAGGGAAATAATAAAGAATAAATTATAAAAATTAAAATTAGTAATGCAATTAACATTTACATAAAATATAATATTCTTTATGAAATTTTGAAAGTAAAATTTTCTTGAGTAAAGTATAAATAAAGATCACTTACTTGATGAGGAACATAGCTAACAATTGTACTCCTGGTTTTATTTTCAAGGATCATTCCTGGAAACTAGGGGATCATATGATGTGCCCAGAGTTGAATTCTGATTGGCCACATTCAAAGCAAGCACCTTGCACACTGTACTAGCTCTCTAGTTCTTATGTCCTACATTTTTTTGTAAACTATTTGTAAATCAATATAATATTATTTAATGAAAAGTAAAGAAATATTTGCAAGGCAGGTGATCTCCAGTCAAGTAACTAAGTCTGTGGTTTCTGAATCTCTCAAATTGTTCTGAATATTATTTACATTACACAAAATATATTTTTCTTTAATTCCAATAAAATATTTTATATAAAAATATCAATATTAATTTTAAAACTAAGTTTGTATTAACAATGCTTGTGTTATGCTGGAAAGGATTTGAAGGTTACTGATAAAGACCAAACTGAAGAATGAACACCACAAATATCAAGAGTATCACAAGAAGATTATAAACTGTTGTAGGTAAATATAATTAACTAAAGAGTAAATAATTAATTGAAAAAATTTGTACCTTATAAAAATAAAATAATTCATCTCATATTATATAAATCTTGAATTGTTAAATATTATAAATAAAATAAATGAATAAATATAATTATCACTTTATAATTATAAAATTGTGATAATAAATCAGTACTATAGAATACATTATTGAAATGTTAGGTAAACGGATTGCGTAAAGTTGAAGTATTATGTAATTTCTTCTGTTTTCCTATGGTTTTGATGTTTTTGTTGTTGTTACTTATTTTGTTATTTTTAAATTTGCTTTTGTATTAGGGGCCACACTCAACAGTGATCATGATTTACTTCTGGCTCTATGTTCAAAGATGAATACAGGTGGGGTATAGAGGACCATATTTGGCGTCACCAAAGTGGCCTGCTTCAAGGGAAGCTTAATATAACCTGTACCAAAATTATATTTCACCTTATTTTAATAATGTTTAGACATTCTATGCTTGCAATTGAATAATTTTATTATGCACTGAAATTCAGTAGAGAAATAAAAGAATGACTTGGTCACAATTAATGTAATAAGAAGTAATTCTAATATCATAATCTTATAGAATGTTTTATGCTTCCATGTGGTAATGTTTCTAAAAACTTTCCAAAATATTCAACAAATGTCATATTCTCAGACGGAGCCTTGCAGAGGTTTAAATGGAAGAAAAAAACAGTTTGAGCTATTGTTTCTAGAAGCTTTTTGATACACTTTTTGAGATTTTTAATATAGTAACATCATTTATGAACAATTAGAGTTTGACTTCTTCCTTTTCTATTTGGTACCACTGATATATTTTTCTTGTCTGATTACTACAGTAAGTATTTCCAGTACTCTATTGAATAGAACGGGCAAGAGGAGTCAGTATTGTCTCATGCCAGATCATAGAAAGAAGACTGTTGGTTTTCCCCCATTGAATGCAATGTTTGCCATTTTCTTGGGAGTTTTTATAAAGGGTTTTTGACCTTGTCAAATGCTTTCTTTGCATCTATTATTATGATCAAATGATTTTATATTTTTATTTATTTATAGGATGTATTATGTTTAATGACTTGTGTATATAGAACCATATGTATATTTCTGGGATGAATCCTACTTGGTCATGGTGTAGAATCTTGTTAATGAGCTTTTAGATTCTATTTGCTAGTATATTGTTCAAGATGTTTGCATCTGTTTTCATTGGGGGTATCAACCTGATTATATATTAGGTGATGTCCCTGTTTGCTTTTAGTATCAAGGTGATGTTAGCTTCATAGAAAAATATTTGAAAGTTTTTATGTTTCTTCAATTTCTGGAAAAGCCTGAAACAGATTATCAGTATGTCTTCTATAAATGTTTAAAATAACTCACTAGTGAATCCATCTGGCCTAATCTTTTGTTAATTATTGGGGGGGAGCTTTATGATTAAAATTACTATTTTCCTAATACTGATAGGTCTTTTCAAATATTCCAGATCATCTTGCTTCAAATTTGGGAAGTTGTGTGAACCCAATAATTTTCCATTTCTTCCAGTATATCTTATTGTGAGGCATAACAATTCTCAAAGTATTCTCTGATTCCACTTTAAATTTCTGTAGTATCTATAGTAACTTCTTTTCATTTATGTTTCAGTTTATTAAGTTACTCCATCTTTATCTGTTTTTATTCTTATGAATGATATATTGGTCTTGTTTACTTTAAAAATATTGTTCTCATTGATCTTTGAGTACAAAATACATACGCAAAATCCATGACTTTTATATATAAAAATAATGAAGAATGCCTCTCATCATTTTTTTCCTTAGAGAAGCTTTAGCTATTAGTGGGTATATATTGTTTCAAATGAATTTTAGGGGTGTTTGATTTACTTTTTTGAAGAATGTCATGGGTTTTCTTAGAGGAATTGCATTTAAATCTGTACAAAGCTTTGGGGAATATTGTCATTTTAATGATATTTATCTGCCCAATCCATGATAGGGAATGTGTCTCAAATTTATTGTGTCCTCTTTTATTTTTTGAATCAGTGTTTGGTAGTTTTCTTTGTATAGGTCCTTTTCCTCTTAAGCTAAATTAATTAGAAAGTATTTGAGTTTGCGTGGCACTGATTTGAACGGGATTGTTTTAAATATCCATTTCTTCTCTATCATTATTTTTGTATAAAAAGGTCATTGATATTTGATTGCTAATTTTGTAGCCTGACACTTATCTATATGAATCTATTGCTTCTAGAAGTTTATTTGTAAATTCTTTAGGGTTTTATATATAATATTATGTCATTTACAAACAGTGAGAGCTTGACTTTTTCCTTTTCTATTTGGATGCTCTTGATATCTTTTTCTTGCATAATTGCTATGACAAGTACTTCTAGTACTGTTGAATAAGAGTGGTGAGAAGGGGTGACCTTGTCTTGTAACAGATTTTAGAAAAAAAGTTTTTAATTAATCTCCATTGAGAATAATAATTGCCATTGGCTTGAGGTAAATGGCCTTGATTATATTGAGAAGAGTTCTTTCCATTACAATCTTGTTGAGAGGTTTTTTTTTTTATCAAGAATGGATGTTGAACTTTATCAAATGCTTTCTCTGCATCTATTGATTGATATGATCATATTGTTTTTATTTTGATTTTGTTGATATTATGTATCATGTTGATTGATTTACACCTGTTAAACCATCCTTGCATTACTGGAATGAAGCCTACTTGATCATGTATATGACCATCACGATGAAGATTTTGATCCTATTTGCCAGAATTTTGTTGAGGTTCTTTGCATCTGTATCATCAGGGATACTGGTCTTTATTGTGTTTTTTTTGACAGCATTTCTGTCTAGTTTTGGTATCGGGGTGATGTTAGCTTCATTAAAACTATTTGGGTGTGTTTCTATTTCTTCAATTTCCTGAATGAGCCTGAAAAGGATTTGTAGCACTTTATCTTGAAACGTTTGAAAGAACTTGTTAGTGAATCAATCTGGACCTGGGCTTTTTGGTTTTTGAAGACTTTTGATTACCATTTTAATTTTTCAATAGTAATGGGCCTGTTTAGATATGCTTGGTCATTCTGATTGAACCGTGGAGATTATGAGTCCAAAATTTATCCATTTATTCCAGGTTCTCATGTTACTTGGCATATAATTTCTCAAAGTAGTCTCTGATTAGCCTTTGGATCTCTGTATTATCTGTAGTGATCTATGACTTTTAATTTCTAATCTGGTTTATTAAGTTTTTCACTCTCCCTTTCAGAGTTTTACTAGTAGTTTATCAATCTTGTTTATTTAAAAAAAATCACAACTTTTCTTTTATTGATCATTCAGATTGTTATTTGGGTTTCCATTTCATTAACTTTTGCTCAAAGCTTCATTATTTTCTCTGTCTTCTTGGGTTCATTTCATTGATAATTTTTTTAATTTTTAAAGCTATTTATGTATGCCCCTTCTTCCATCCTGACGTGTGCTTGGAAAGCTATAATTTTCATTTTAGTACCTCTTTGCTCTGTCCCACAAATTGGATAATTTGTGTTTTCATTGGCATTTTTTCTAGGAATCTTTTGATTTCCTCTCGATCTACTGGTTGTTCAGTAGTGAGTTGTTTAATTTCCACATGTTAAAGATTTTCTTCTGTGTCTTTTTGTAGTTCACTTCTAATATTAGTTCCTTGTGATTGGTGAAGGTAGTCTGTACAATATCCATCCTCTTGATTTTATGGAGGTATGTTTTATGGGCCAGCATGTGGTCTATACTGGAGAATGAACCATGTGAATTGGAGAAGAATGTTTTTACAGTTCTCTGAAGGTAGACTGCCCTATATATTTCTAGTAGTCCACTCTGTTCTTTTTCTCTTTTCAGAGCTAGTATATTTTTGCTGGTATTAAATCTCATTGACCTATCAAAAGTTGACAGGGCAGTGTTGAAGTCTCCCACTAGTATTGTGATTTTATCAATGTCTTCTTTTAGATTTGTCAAAAAATGTATTAAATATTTTGCTGATACATAATTGGGTGCATATATGTTTAGGAGTGTGATTTCTTCCTATTTTATAAACCCCTTGCTTATTTGGAAATGTCAATTTTTTTTTTTTTTGGTTTTTGGGCCACACCCATTTGATGCTCAGGGGTTACTCCTGGCTATGCGCTCAGAAGTCGCTCCTGGCTTGGGGGACCATATGGGACGCCAGGGGATCGAACCGCGGTCCGTCCTAGGCTAGCGCAGGCAAGGCAGGCACCTTACCTCTAGCGCCACCGCCCAGCCCCGGAAATGTCAATTTTGTCCTTTATAACTTTTCAGAGTCTAATGTTATTTCAAATGATTTTAATATTGCTACCACATATATTTTAAGACCGGTTTTGCTTGGATGACTGTCCTACAACTTTTTATTTTGAGTCTATGTTTGTTCTGACTATTCATATTTGTACCTTGTAGACAGCAAAATGTTGGATTCAGCTTTCTTTATTTTGGGGCCACATCCAGTGACACTCAGGAGTTACTCCTGTCTATGCTTTTAAAAATTGCTTCTGGCTTGGTGAACCATATGGGATGCAGGGGAATGGAACCTCAGTACACCCTTGGTCAGCCATGTGCAAGGCAAATACCCTACCACTGTGCCATCGCTCACCCCTGGATTCATCTTTTGGGTCCATTTTGCCACTCTATGTCTTTTAACTGGTGCGTTTAGCCCATTGAAGTATAAAGATAACTGTCATGGGATTTAGTGCCATCTTTGTGTAGATGTTTGTTGTGTCTTTTGGTCTATCTTGTCTTAAAGTAGATCTTTCAGTTTTTATTTTAAGCTTGGTTTTGAATCTGTAAAGTTTCTGAGCTGCTGCTTATCTGTGAAGCTATGTATTCTTCCTTCATACCTAAAAGTGAGTTTGATTGGGTGCAGTATTCTAGGCGAAGCATTCAATTAGTTGAGTTTTGTCACTATATACCACCACTGCCTTCTGGCCTTGAGAGTTTCTTGTTAAAGGTCTGCTGTAAATCTTATGCTTGCTCCTTTGAATGTAATTTCCCTTTTTGTTCTTGCTGCTTTCAGTATTCTATCCCAACCTGTGGGATTTATCATTGTGACTACAATGTGTCTTGGTGTGCTTTTCTTCATGTCTCTTTTAGTGGATACTCTTTAGGGGTGCATGATTTGTATGCATGCATTCGTTAGTTCTGGGAATTTCTTTGTAATGATGTCTTTGACTGTTAATACTTTGTGGAGGTTTTATTCCTGGGTCTCTGGTACTCCCATGATTCTTATGTTATTTCTTTTAAGTTTATCAAAGACTTCTATTTTAATCTGTTCACATTCTTTGAGGATTTTTACATTGTCTGATCATTTGCTTTTATGTACTTTTTCATCTTTTTAAATTTTTATTGTGACCAAAATGCATTACAAGGTCTTTCACTGCATCATTTATGGTGCATAGTGACAATGAATGAGGGGCATTCTCACCAGTGCTGTCCTCCCTCCACCCCTGTTCTCAGCATGTATCCCATATCTCCCTCCTTTACCCCCCAGAATACTAGTGCAATTGGTCTCCACTTTACAGCTTGTTGTAGATTGAGCATCCATTCCATGGCCATTGGAGATAAAGAGGATAAGAAAAAAGGGAGAAAAATTTGGTAACAACTACCAAATAAAGAAATAAGAGATAACAACTACCAAATAAAGAAATAAGAAATATGAGGATAAGAAAAAAGGGAGAAAAATTTGGTAACAACTACCAAATAAAGAAATAAGAGAGGGAGAGAAAGAAAAATGGAAGAAAAAAGGAAAAAAAGCACCCGGTAAATAAAAAATAAAAATAAATCACCAAATAATAACCACAAGAGTGGAAAAGAAAAAGAAAAAAGAGAAAAATAAAGTAAAAAACTACCAAATTAAAGCAAAACAAGAAAAAGTAGGGTTGCTGGAGTGGGAGGGTTTGACGTTCCCCCCACTTTTTTTTTTTTTTTTTGCATAGGCACAGTAAGCATTGGGGAAGAAAGGAAATTCCCGTGGCCTAAGAGATTCAAGGTTTCTCCACCCTTGAAGCATACCATCATGGGATCAACCCCTGGCTCCATATATGCTCATTATCCCATCCCAAAAGCTTTTTTGTGGTGCCAGGAAACATTCCTCTCAGTTGTGTGTGAGAAAATCAAGCCACTGTAGCTAGCGATCTTGGTATTTGAGCAGGTCATGGGACAGGGTGTAGGATATAGTCTTTACGGTTCTAGAGGTTCCTATCCAGCATTGTTGTTGTGTTCAGACTGTGTGTGCAGCCATCATGCTTACCCAGAATAGCATTAGCAACACAGTATGACACCTTACGTTTTTGTATGGGCACAGTAACAAAAGGGGAAACTATAGATACAGAAACAAGATCTTATCTTCTATGGATAAGAACTCACACTTTTTATAGCAGAAGGGTGCCTCCCATCCTGAACATGTATCATGTGGATACAACGGTAGTCTCCAGGAGAATGGACAGTGTTAGTCCAATCCCAAATCCCAGATCTCAGACGTAAAACTGATACAGATCTGGGCAACAGCACCAGGAACTAAGCACCATTGGGAGATTTATAACACTGCTCTGGCATAAACTTGTGCCAGTTTTGATATGACAATGAGTAAATGACAACTTGACCTAAGATCAGGTTTTCCTATCATATCACCTAACACTAAATGGAAATCAGAAGAGGTATCATCCTTTGAACTGTGAAAAATAAGAGCACCAACAGCAGAAAACTGACTTTGACAACCATGACTGAACAGAACTTATCTTGGGACCTATAAGGAAAACCTTACCCTAGGCTGTAGCCCGGGACTCATAAAAAAAAAAAAAAAAAAAAAAAAAAAAAAAAAAAAAAAAACAAGAACAAGAGCAGCAACAACAACAACAACAAGATGTCTTATTGCAGAGGCCCAACTTGGACAACAGTGATTGAGCAGAACCTTTAGGGACTGAACAAAAACAGGGAGCAATTGTTAGGTACTTTTTCAATCGATTAAGCTCTAGGGAGTTGTTCTGCATCTCTTTTTCCAGCTCACTGATTCTGTCCTGAGCTTCTCACACTCTATTGGAGAGGTTTTGTTTTCATTTCATCTAGCAAGTATTTCAGTCTTGTTATTTCAGTTTGAAGTTTTCTGATTTCTACCTTTGTGGTATTTTCAGCTCAATCTATGCTTTGTTTGAGTCCTATGAATATCCTCATATTTCTCTCTGAACTTCCTATCTGAGAGACCAACTAACTGATTGATACTTTTTGGGTCATCAGAGCTGCTTTTTTCATACTTATGCATGGTGTTGTCCTACATTGTTTCCTCATTGGCATGCATGTAGTGTGGTTTTTACTACATTTTGTGGAGGAGTTATTGGGCTAGATACAGTGGTTGGCAACCTGCGGCTTGCGAGCCACATGTGGCTCTTTACACTTTTAGTTTGGCTCTTCTTGTGCCGGGCAGCTGCTCCAGGAGTCAGGACTCTGCTCCTAGCCTCTGTCAGTGCGCACCCTGTGTAGCTCTCAAAAGAAATTTCAATTGTGGTTTTGGCGAGATTTGGCTCAGTTGAAAAAAAAAGTTGCCGACCACTGGGCTAGAAGATGTGAAGTGAAGAACAGTCACACTCCTCTGGCTCTTCCCATTGTTTGCTGAGATCTTTCTTGGCTTCCTCATTCAGAAAAGCAGAAAACCAGGGAGGGATCAAAGCAGTGGCCTTTTATATTCTCTGTTTTGTGCTCAAGCAAATGGCAGCTTGTGACGAGCCCTGAAGAGATTATGTTTGCTGGGACTTTATTGGCTGCTGCACACAGGAAAGCAAGAGGCCAGGCAGGGAGCAAATCAGCAAACTTTTATACTACCCTTTGTGTGCCCAAGCACATGACAGGAATTAGCTGCCACTCTTCTGGGTGGATACAGCCTACCTTGTGATTAGCCCTGAAGAGATTATGTTCTTGGCTGCTTCAAGCAGGAAAGCAGTAAACCTATATTTTAACATTCTCATAAAAGAAATTTCTTTAAAATATTTAGAAAAATTTTGATTTTTTTAAAATATCATTTTGTGTATACAATAGACAGTATCATCACTAATATATATATATATATATATAGACAGTCCCCTTTAGAAAAAGTTGTATTTCCTCAAAGCTTTAAACCTTTTCTAGAAAATGTAATACTCTCTCTAAAATTGTATGTCTGTTAGTTTGTGAGTCTCTTTGTGTGTAAGAAGATAGCAATAAAACACAGAATATTTTTTCTAGTTTACAATGTACAAAGCAAGTGGAAACCTTAATGGATAATGTCAATTAGAATACAAGAAAATAGTACAAAGATAAAAACTCTAGGGAAAAAAGACAAAATTACAATTGAAGTCATAAACTAAAAATAAGCTCCTTAAATTCTTAAGTTCACTTCAATCGTTTTAGGCCACAATCATTTCTTATATTTTCTATAAACCTCTCAGATGAAGATACAGCTATCATTGTAAACTAGGGTTTCATCAGTCTATCTCAGAATTTAATAAGAGGAATTAAATATGACTAGTAAGAAATATTTATTATGGGGCTTAAGCGATAGTGTAGCTGTAGGACATTGGCTTTGTACACACAGCTGACCCACCACGGACCTTGAATTTATCCCCAGCATCCCATATGGTCCTCCAAGCCAGGAGCAATTTCTGAATGCATAGCCAGGAATAACCCTGATTGTCACCAGGTGTGTTCCAAAAACTAAAAAAAAATTATCAAGAAAACCAAAAACATAATTTACAGGATGCCATAGACAACAATTTTACAGGATTTACCCACTGTGATTTCTAATATATATTGCTGCAAAAGCATGGTAAGTATTAGATGACCCATAATGGATAATTTTTATAAAATTACTTTTCAGTTATATACATATGTTGGCATAAACTAATATTTTTGCAATGAACTCTATATTTTGTCCCTGATTTTCATTTAAAACCAAATAAATTTAAGATCCAATAAGTTGACAGATTCCATGCTATTTATATTTGTATTCATTATTGGATTATCAAGAAGACTAATGGAGTACTATACTTGGTAGAACTTTGAAAATCTACTTCAGAGAGTATTCACTACATAATGACAAATAATTGTAAAAAGGCAATGGGAAAATGTGTTGGCTGAGAGAATTATTGGCAACAGTGAGAAGATAACATTTCTTGCAGCTGGACAGAAAATTTTGTGAGGCAATATAGAACCTGGTGAAAGGAAAAGAAAGTTTTATTGTAGAAGAATGAGAAATGCCAGCAACTTAGAATGAAGTGGAAAGCAGATTTTACTGTTTGGAGAACATTCTTCAAGAGTATCCAATAAAATTTTCATATTGTTAACTGAACAATCATCCTATTTCACAAGTATCAGCTACTTGCCCTTAATTTGTATAGACATGTATTATGAAGTAGTGTACAGGTGGGTTTTAGTGTTCATATTTGTATATGTGCATTTATAATATTGATAATTTTGGTAAGTAGGATTTATTATTAAATATATTTTAATTCAGAAGTTACCAAAATATTATTCCACAATTCAAGAATATTACTGTAAGTAACACTGAAAAATTATTAAATACTTTTAAATAATCTTATTATTCAATAATTTAGTGAATATTTTCTTATAAGTACTTTAAGTAATTTATTTAATTTTCTCAAATTTATTGGTACCTATTAAAAAGATATATAAAGAACAATGATACTCAAGGTATCAGAGGATGAAGCTGCATATTTATTAGGTATATATGAGACAAAATTTCTCAGAAAATATATGTAACAGTTTTAGTAAATAATAGTGAATCTATGCCTTTGTTAAAGAAATTTTATTATATGAAGATACTAAGATTTCTAAGGTTTAGTACTTTAATAGAACTAATGCTGATTTTTAAGACTGTATATGTTTTAGGAATACAAATTTTCCCCTCTCAATATATGTTGCTAATCCATACATACTACCAAAGGACAAATAAATACCTTTGAACCAGATGCTGGACTTTCCTTCCTTTTAGATTCTTCTCTGTCTTCCCTTCTGTTATCCTCAGTTTTCAGGTGAAATCCAAAATATCTGTCTTTACTTGACTTTAACTCTTACTTTTGCTTCTTTATATCTCACACATGAGGACTAATTTCTTATTTACTTTTCCTTTTAAATGTTTTTCTTTGTAAGACCCCAGTCAGTTCCTTTGAGGTTGTCATAGAAAGCAAAGCTTCATCATTCGTCATTGCTAGATCATATTCAGTTGAGTGCATATAATCAAGGAATTTTCTTAACTGTAATTCAGAACTCTATGTGAGGTCACATAACTGAATGAAAAATGGCAAATCTTAAATAGTTCTTTTAAAATATTATTCTTTGTAATTTAATACCAGTAAATGTCACATATGTGTACTTATTTATCATACCTATATACCCAGAGTAGCAAGTGGAAAATGTTTAAAAACAATAAAATAAATTGTACTTCTTTATCCATAGTTTTTTATTAGGCACAGAAGTTGTTTTTAAAAATTGAATATTATAAATAGCACTGCAATAAATATAGAGCTAGATCTTTTAGCAATAGAATTTTTCTGTTTTGGAGGAAGATGCTGAAGACTGCATACTATAGACCTGAGCAGCTGGAGAGACATCTATGATTAAGTGAATTTCTGGTGAGCAATAGAGAACAATCTGAATGGCATGGAGTGGGTGCACTTGTAGGTTAACTAAATTTTGAGGTCAACAATTACATTTTTTGAAGATTTATTTTTAGTTTAGTCATAGTGATTTGCAAACATGTTAAGCTTAAAATACAAAGAAGCCTCCACCAGAGTAATTTATTTCTTTACACCATTGTCCCTGTTACACTGTTGTCACCCCCTCACTTGAGAGCTACTTATTGAAGAACAGTTCATAGTTTCCTGTTGCCTTTGGGGCAATAGTTGTTCCTCCAAGTTCTTCTATATATCTTGCAGGTAAGAGAGATTATTCTGTGTCTGCTCCTTTCCTTCTGGCTAACTTCACTCAACATAGTCCTTTCTAGATCCACCCACACAGCAACAGAAAGAGGTATTTGCTTTATTGTGTTCAAATCTGACAAGCTGGGGCATTTTATTTTCCAGGAGGAAATACTTCTGATTTTTGTTTTCCTTGACCGACCTAGCTCAAGTTTTGTTTTGTATTGTTTTTGTTTTAGGGCCACGCCCAGTGGTCCTCAGGGTTACTCTTGGCTTAGAAATCACTTCTATCAGGCTCAGAGGACTACAAGGGAGGCCAAGGATCTAACGCTGCTGGGTCAGCCTCATGCAAGTCAAACACCCTCTCTGCTGTGCTATTAGTCTGTCCAGGTAATTAATGCTCAGGTAAGTTTTAGGCTAGCTGGAGCACTCCTTGAGGATTTTCACTCATGATCTGTTATTAAGGACAGTTGGTTATAGTGTGACATACTCCTGCCAAATGGTGCTTGCCGGAGGTTGGACCCAGAATGTCCAACCTTTCAAGCCTTGAGTGACTAGCAGCATCCATGAGAAGAATTCAAGTAGACATGGGGGGCAACTTGGAGAGTAAGGTGACGTAATTGCATGGAGTTTAAGTGCATACTTGGTTACCCACTACTCAAGTCTGTCATCATTTTCTATCTCCATTAGTAGTATTATCCACTTATTTTTAATTTAGGAAGAGAACCATTCGAAGTGAGCCCAGTTTGACTCAGATTCCCTTACAGCGAATCTCTGCAAGGAGTGTAGAGTACGAAGTAAGAGTCCGAGAAAATAGTGCTGCATATGAAGCCAGAAATTAGTGGGGTCATACTCATAACTGGCAATGCTGTAGGGAGCACTCTGTGAAAGTGGATGAAGAACGTGTTTTAACCTTGTACTATCTTTCTGAACTGTGATATATATTTAGGACCATAGGCTAAGGCTTCAATGTACTCAAGTTAAACCCAGGGTCAATTCCCACATATTAAAATCTCTTCTCTACTATAGATTAATGCACTGTAGTGTTTTTTTTTCTGCTGAGAATGTAGCTCCCCATAATCTTGCTAATAGCTCTCCTTTATCCATTTTTATGGAAACTACTGGAATTTTAGTTCAATTTCTTTGAATATAATTCAAGTTTTAGTGCTTTTTTTTTTTTTTTTGCAAAGATTGAAAGAGAATATAGAGAAAAGTTACCTGTTTGTCCATTATGGCTCTAATAATTCTAATTGTCAGAATAATTTATTTTTTGTTTTGCTATTTCATTTTTGTTGTTGCCACACTCGTGGTGCTCACAGTTTACTCCTGTCTCTGTGCTCATGAATAATTTCTTGCAACTATATTCCGGGAATATACTCCAGTAAACTGTATTCAGTGTTGTGGATGCAATTACAATGAGTGTAGATAAGTGATCCAGTGTCCCTGGTCTATCTCTTACCCTATAAAGAAAAGGGCAGAGACTTATGTAAAGAGAAAAATGTTTATGAAGGCACAGGCAACAAGATAGAAACTTAAACATGGCAAAAAGTAAACAATAGACTGCAAGCTACAGGTGAGAGCTGTTAGTATTGTTTGAGGGTTCATATAGCATTTTAAGGGGAGGAAAATGTTTAGCTCTTACATATAAAAGTAAATATCGAATCTATTTTTGAGCCTGTTTGTTCATTGGGAGGCAGTTGCACCAAGTAGCTTTTTCTTTTGTTGAAGACATAATAAAACCTGATTATTGTTCCCTAGTTCTAGTCCTGTATTATAATGCAGAGTAAAATAAGTTAGCAAGTGAAATTTCAAAAAGAAACTTTTACTTTAATGGTTCCTTTAAAGTAACTTTTGTTTTCCAGTTGGTGGTAGA
Organism: Suncus etruscus; assembly: GCF_024139225.1. Classification (NCBI taxonomy): domain Eukaryota; kingdom Metazoa; phylum Chordata; class Mammalia; order Eulipotyphla; family Soricidae; genus Suncus; species Suncus etruscus. The sequence goes on along the minus strand of NC_064851.1, from coordinate 60,962,394 downwards.
AGACCAGAGAGCTTTTAAATTTAAGAAGAAATTACTGAGATGGATTATGAGGTAAACATATCAGAGTGACTCTATATGCTAGAGAAGTTTTTATCTGAGAGTAAGACCCAGTAGATCTGGGTTTATTATGCAACTATAAAAATGGTGGTCAATATTAGAGTCCTTACTTTTGCCAAATTTTGAGTTTCTATATATCCTGTAGAAAATAAATTGCAGAATCTAATAGAAAATTCTAGGTTTGTCATTCTGAATACATTATTATTCTCACAAAAGCTGTACTACTTTATTAAAATTTGAAGCATAGAAAACTATTAACTGTCCTTTCCACCAAGTGCCCATAGTCAGGACATGTTCATTGATATTGAACTAGGGGTAACAGCCAATTTTTGCCAATGAATAAATAATTGAAGTTTAAAGAACAAAATATGTTAACAAATAGATGAACAAGACTATATTTTCCTTTCTATCCACTTGGTTGTTTTCTTCCACTTCAACCCTTCTAGATTGTTTCTTATATAATTTTTCTGAATAATCTTGTATTTCATTAAAAATAGACTAATGTTTTGAAAAAAAAAGTAACTTTAAAGTTGAGAAGAATATTAAAAAATATTCTATTGCTGTGGTAATTGTTATTTCCCATAATATTTTAGAAGTTATTATCAGGTGCACATAATCAAATAAATTATAGTTGACTTATAAATGCCTTAATTTTAGCTCATTTTTGAGCCTATTTATTATTCTATAATATATATACCTTTTTTATTAAGCATAATTAGATGTAAAAGTCAAATCTCCAACAACTTGACTTTATCCTCCACTCACTAATAATAATTTTTTAACCACCACATTTGAGAATACCACATCACCGGCCTATGTTTGTATATTTATAATTATCTACTCAAATGTTATATAATTACCAAATAGTTATAATATAAACACAATACTAAATTATAAAAAATATGTTAATATAAATTAAATATATAAACATACCGTATATACTTGAGTATAAGACGACTTTTTCTGGCACAAATTTTGTGCCAAAAAACCAAACTCGACTTATACTCCAGTCATACAGGTTATTTGATTGGTGCAGGTGCCGAATCAAATGCACAGTCTCCAGTAGTCTTCTGCTGTCTGCAGGAGGGGGTGGTGCTTCAGCACAATCCACAAATTACAGCTGAGCTGAAGCGCTAAGCGGCTGAACTGAACTATATGCCACTAAACTATTTAACCCACAATATTCTGCACTTTGTACGAGACCGGGTAGCAGTGATGATGATATCTGCGAATTCAGTGATGATGACAATGTCTATGCTGATATTCTCATATCGATAGAGCTAAAGCTTGGACATACAGATGAGGAAGAGGAGGAATCCAGTTTTGAAGGATTTTAACCTTTGTGATTTAGCTTGATTACCTGTTAAGCTACGGTTTTCTGCACTTTACTTAAAGTTTTAAAGTTATTGTTGCTAGCTTACAGTTTTTCTTTAGCAATAAATATAAAACAATATTTAACCTACTGATTCCTCAATTATTGTAATTGTCTTGGTTATATATTTTTATTTTTGAAATTTACCAGTGGCTGCTGCATTTTCTACCTCAGCTTATATTTGAATCACTGAGATTTCCCAGTTTTTAGGGTTACTATTAGGGGGTGTTGGCTTATCCTCGAGTATAGTATATAGATTTGCATAGATTTGTATATATGTATATAAATGTGTATATATAGATCTGTACATATATTATATATTTATATATTTACATGTATGTAAAACATGTATATATATAGGTGTGTATATTATTTATGATTAAAATATTTGCACATAATACATTAAATGGAAACACAATCACATTTATATGTATACTTCTGTTAGGGTTACTCCTGGCTTTGTATTCAGAAATCAATTCTGACAAACTACAAGGACCGAATGGAATGCTGAGGATCAAATCCAGGTCCATCTGTGTACAAGGCAAATGCCCTACTGCTGTGCTGGTCCTCTGACCCTATCTTTTTCATTTAAATATTACATACTTATATATATATATTTACATTTATAAGAATATATATCACTATAAATGGATGTAAATGCTTATGTTTGCAATATATACGTGTAAATATATAAATATGTATAATCACATATGTGTATAAACTTATATAGAGGCTGAATACAGCTTTCTGAGCCATATGGTTTCTTTCTCAATTACTCACTTTGTAATAGTATAGTTAAAGCAGCCATAGATATGTAAACTAACGAGGTTGGCTATATTCCAGTAACTCTGAATCATAAACATGGAAATGTATTTTTTTAAATACATGAGTTTGTAAAAAAACATTACCAGCTCATTATCTACTAAGCAGATATATTGATCTTCAGCCTTAACTATGTTAATCATCTAATGGATCATGTATTAATTCAGAACATGCTTATCTTTATAAGTACTATCAGAATATATACTATTGCTTTTCTCCATTTGTTTTTATAAAATTATCACATATAAATACAAAACATTTAAATAAAACACTTGAGAATATTTTAAAGCACATTACAGTGAGGACATTTGACCTAGTATTGACTATTTCTTAACTCTTGTGAATGTGGAAACAAAATGTTTTCACACAATAATGAATGTAAATTTATTTCAGTTTCACAACTAATTTACAACACCTGTTTCTTCCCATGAGCAAATTCAGATAGGTCCACATATCAGTGATTCATGTATCAGTCTTTAAGCATGCTCAAAGAGGCTGCTTGTGAAAATGACAAACTCCCTTCAATTTGGCAGGAGTAGATTGTGGAATAAAGACACATGACCATCTGATGAGCTTTCTCTGAGGGTAAACTATGCCAAGAAAACTATCCAACTCAGCTGCAGAGATGTAGTAAGTAAACAAAACAAATGGACTTTATTCATTTTGTTTTGCAAAAACACTGCATGTCCAAAAAGTTTTTAAATTCATTCTCATTCATATTAAGTATAATTTTAGTCTTCAAAACCCTTTCTTTTCCATTTGACTGTAAATGGTGTGAGATATTTTGTTTTATTTTCTTTGTTTTCTGTCATGTTGAGTCATATGTGGTTGTATTCAGGAAATATTCTTGTCTCAGTACTCAGGTATCAGTTCTTTTGACAATGCTCAGAAGACCTTCATGATGTAAGGCAAGCACTCTGCATCAAACCTTTGTATTATCTCAAAGTACTAATTACAATATAATTTGTCTGTTGAAGTTCAACGTCTTCATTCATGCAGAACATGTACAAGTTTTTTTTTGCACAAATTTATTTAATGTTGTTCCCTTGAAATAATCTTGCTGCTGACAATTTAAAAAATTTCTCTACTTTTTCAAGTACATTTCTGCATCCCTGCTTCACTTATATCTCCCTAATTCAAATGCCAACAAAATGCATTGTTTTTCTTTTATTTTATTTTCATGTGGGTGCTGGGACACACCCTGTGGCACTCAGGGGTAGCACTAAAAAATAATATTTGGCAGGCTTGGAGAACCTTCTGAGATGCCAGGAATAGAATATGGGTTTGCCATGTGACTACACTGTATATTGACAAACACTACTGGCTGTGCTATTGCTCTGGACACTGCATTTTATTTTTCAGTAGCTTTGATTTAGATTCTTTTTGTCACTGCTATTTCTTGTTTTCATTAAGTTTGCCATAATATTTTATTTAGAAGTATATTTTGATAAAAATTAATAACTTTTAAAAAGTAAGCAAAAATACTCAAAAAACTTTCAATTGATCATTGATTATTTTCTGCTTCTGTACATAATCAATATGTTACTATAAAGGTTGTAAAATGCAGTGAATTTTATAGTCAGACTTTAGTTTCACCGATGTGACAAAACTGTAGTTCAGATACAATCCTCAGGAAAGTCTGGTGTTTGAAATACCAAAGGAAATTTAAGTGTTTTAGACCCTTTGATATGAAAGCAAATATATTGAGGCTGGAGCGGTAGGGCATTTTCCTTGCACGAACTGACCTAGGATGGACCGAGGTTCCATTCACCAGATTCCCATGTGGTCCCTCAAGCCAGGAGTGATTTCTGAGTGCATAGCCTGGAGTAACAACTGAGCATCATTGGGTGTGGACAAAAAAAAAAAAAAGCACATATATTTGTATAGGACAGATAGTTCTTCTAACTAGAAGGAAGGCACACAAACTTAGATTATAAGTAATAGAAACAAATAGCACTGAGTAATTTGTAAATTCTCAGACTAAGGACATTACTAGATAGTAAGTATATCCCTAATCTTCCTTATAAAGAATTCCCCTTTTGTACTGATTACATATATAAGATGTTCTCTTAAAGGATTTTAAAGGCAATTGGTGCCAACAAATATCATTAATATATTAATTTTTGTTAGAGATGGAACCATAATGAAAAATATTTCTACTATATTAATTGCCAACATTTTGATAACAATCTCCATATAAATGCCATTTGTCCAGAAACTGACTTCCATTGCCAAAATTAAATATGCTGTATGGATGTATTTTTCAAAAATTGCTAGATTTTAAGTCATATCTGTTACTATTTGATGGTTGCTCCTGACTTGGTACTGGGATTTGGTCTCAACATTTCTTAGAAAACAGTTATTGATGGAAATAGAACCTGGAGTTTGTGCGTGCAAATCCTGTGTTCATTTCATTGAATGGTTCTCACATACCTTTGTCATTTTATTGTTATTTATTTGTTTGGGGGCCATACCTATCAGTGTTCAGGCATTAATTCTAGCTCTGTGCTTAGGGATCATACTTGGTGAACAAGGGGGAACAATGGGAGCTGCTATTAAAAAAAAAAAAAAACCTAGGTTGACTACTTTCAAGAGAAGAGCCCTAAAAAACTACTCTATTACTTTAGCCCCATTATGTCAGGTTTTTTTTTGTTTGCTTTATGCCATACCTGACAGAAATTAGGAGATACTATTGGCTCTGCACTTAGATAAATCTTGGAGATGATCAGGGAATCATATGGGATGACAGGTATTGAACCCAAGTCAGCAATGTGCAAGGCAAATACCCTACCAATTGTGTTATCACTGAGGACCAATCCTCCTTATTAAGGGTTCTTTTTTAACAGCCATTTAATGTATTTATTCATTACTTCTTTGCAAATATAAAACATAGAATTTGACAATCCTAAGAGAAGTACAACTATTTACAAATATCAAATGATAAAATCTGAAGAAAACAAAAATAATTTTCCAGGAAGCATTAATAAACTGATGTTGAGATAAAATAAAAAAAAGGCTTGTGGTGAGCTTTATATTGTGAGTCACTCCTTCCAGGCCTTAACTCTATTGTCTCTGGATCTTATTACAACAATTACTTTAATTTTCGTAAAACTCATATATGAGTGAGAATCTTCTATGTTTCTCTCCCTCAGACTTATTTCACTCAGCATAATAAATTCCATGTACATCAATGTATGGAAAAATTTCAGAATTTCATCTCTCCTGATGGCTGCAAAATATTTCATTGTGTATATATACTATAGTTTCTTTAGCTGTTTCTTTGTTGAAGGACATCTTGGTTGTTTTCAGAATCTGGCTATTGTAAATAGTACTACAAGGAATATATTTGTGAGGAAGGGGTCTTTGTATTGCATTTTTGTGTTCCTAGGGTATATTTCTAGGAGTGGTATAGCTGGAACATACGGATGCTCAATTTCCAGTTTTGTTTGTTTTTTTCTTTTGGTTTTTGGGTCACACCCAGCAGCGCTCAGAGGTTACTCCTGACTCTATACTCAGAAGTCGCACCCTGCATTCTAGGGGACCATATGGGACGCCGGGATTCGAACCACCATCCTTCTGCAAGCAAGGCAAAAGCCCTACCTCCATGCTATCTCTCTGGCCCAATTTCCAGTTTTTAGGAATATCCATATTGTTTCACATAAAGGCTGGACTAGATGTCATTCCCACCAGTAGTAAATAAGAGTACCTTTCTCTCCACATCCCTGCCAGAACTGCTTGTTCTCATTCTTTGTGAGAGAGATGGTACCTCATCATTGTTTTGATTTGCATCTTCCTGATGATTAGTGATGTGGAGCATTTTTTCATGTGTCTTTTTGTCATTTGTATTTCTTCTTTGACAAAGTGTCTGTTCGTTTCTTCTCCCCATTTTTTGATGGGGTTAGATGTTTATTTCTTGTAAAGTTCTGTCTGTGCCTTGTAAATTTTGGATATTAGCCCTTATCTGATGGGTATTGGGGTGAATAGTTTTTCCAATTCTGTAGGTGTCTCTTGTATCCTAGGCACTATTTCCTTTGAGGTGCAGAAGCTTCTCAGCCTAATATATTCCCATCTGTTTATCTCTGCTTCCACTTGTTTGGAGAGTGCAGTTTCCTCCTTGAAGATGCCTTTAGTCTCTATGTCATAAAGTGTTTTACCTATATGTTGTTTTTATGGTTTCCAGCCTGATAGCAATGTTTTTAATTCATTTGGATTTTACCTTTGTGAATGTGTTAGCTATGGCTTTGAGTTCACTTTTTTGCAAGTAGCATGACAATATTAAGGAATGAAAGAAGTAGAATGCCTGTCTCGAATACAGGCAGGGGTGGGGAAGGAGGTCGGGCATTGGTGGTGAGAAGATTGCACTGATTTCTTTTTATGACTGAAACCCAACTACAAACAGGCTTGTAATTATGGTGCTTAAATAAAGATTTTAAAAAAATAAGGAAAAATAAAAAAAATAAAAAGGTTTATGATACAGTGTTACTCTGACTAAATATATTACATGCTTTGTTTCTAGCATGCTAAAGTTCCAATCCAGACTCTGGTCCTAAATATAAAAGTACAGTTAATTATAAAAATTTTTATTAAATATAAAATACTTTAATTTTTAAATGGAACTTAAAGGAAAAATTTACTAGAGAACCTATTGTTAATTAACCTTACTAAAGAACCAATTATATTCATTGAAATGATGCCTGTTATTTTAAATCAGTATACAATGAATAAAACAATAATAATTAAATTAATCTACCTTTTCTTAGCATAATACAGTCTTAAGTTAACAAGCTTTACTTGTTTTTATAGAACTGCTGATAAAAATATTGAAGAATATTGAAATGACAAATAGCAGTCTATTTAAAATGTATCTTTTAACTAGAATGAAAAAAAGCAATAATGCTCTTACATTCACCATGATTCAAAGAGAACACATGAAATAGAGAAAATAGCAGTTATGAAAATCTTTGCTTTGCTTCTTGATATTCATTAAAATATTTTCAGATAATGTTACTTAGGAAATATGTGCTAATGCTTTGATTAGTAATTATCAAGTTCCTTTCTGAAAAACTACTTACTACATTTTGTAAATATAAAAACTTATGTATTCCTTGTTTTAAGCAAAAAATTAATAAGAGGACTTTTGTCCTCATTTAAATTCTAGTGATACTCATTATATGCATAACATCCTTTTCATAAAATCACATTTAACTAAGTGAAATTTAAATTTATTTAAACAAACCCTATACAAAACAATTTATTACTCCAAATTATTAATAATAATTAAGACAAGTTTTTCTAAGAGAGAGATAGCCCCGACACTAATTTTTACATATGTTTTCTCTTACAAGTCCAGCGAAGGCAAGATTTGATATAACTAAGAAACTTACTGCTTTTAGGAGAGTTTTTAAGCAACATGAAAATATCCGATATCATACAATCTCCCATTAACAAAGCTATTACTGGCACAAGTTTTCTCTGAGGTGTAGAGTCAAGCACTCTGCTTGCAGAGCAACATTTAACCAATATACAAGATGAGAGAACAAAAACAGGATATTTTCTGAAATTACATCTGAATGATACTTAACTAAATGGCTCTCAGTCAAACTAAGAACACAATTAACCGTGATGGGAGAAAACTGTCTGACACTTTGACTATGGCACCATTATCTTCCTACATGTGTTTTTAATTGATAGGTCCTTTAAGAACCAAATATGTGGGAAGTTATTTGTTCTGCTGTTTTATGTGCATTAAAGTAGTTTTTGAAGAAGGGAGCCTGGTGATTACTAATTTAACTTTGAAACATTTATCTAATGAACGATTTAAAGAAGGGAACTATCTTGGAATCGCCATCACACATTCATTTAAAGTACTATAGAATAATAAATAATAAATTACAGTGTTTGTGTATACTCATATTGTAAAATCACCATACACCACATTTCCAACCCCAGGTTAGCTGATCTGAAGCAGAGCTGCTGCACAAAATAATCCAAACCAAACTGAGGGTGAAACCTGTTAAGTCTGGCAATCTTTTACCTTGAGAGTGAGCTGGCTGCCAGAATTGTCGTTTTATTGAGTATAGAGATCACCCTGAATTGAGGAATAAGGACAGAGTAAGAACAGATAGCTTAGGCTATCCTGAGCCAGTCCCATCCAGGTTTACATGTAAGACAATCTCTGTTTGGGGGTAAAACCAAAGGTAAACAAATAGATACAAAGGAACCATGGATGATCTTTGATTCAGGTTAAACCAAGTTGTAAACAAGCAGATACACACAAAACGGGGACATTTTTTGTTTTGGGTAAAATGAGATATAACCTTAGTATGTCTGGAGTCTGTAGTTCTTCATTTTTTTTTTATTATGGAACGCTTCATGAATTTGCTTGTTATCCTTGCGCAGGGGCCATGCTAATCTTCTCTGTATCGTTCCAATTTTAGTATATGTGCTGCCGAAGAGAGCACTGTAGTTATTCTTAAGGCAGCATGCTTTGTGGATAGATAGACCTATTTTTTAGGTCAAGATATTTTTCTATTTCTCCAACTTTTGCTGCGTCTTTGCAAACTTATGGTATTCCCTTTTCTTTATATAGAGGCATCTGTCCTTCCCTTAGGAAGTTCACTCTTCTTTTGCATGTGTATTACTTTGTTTTGCCTCATATTTCTGCATTTTTTTCTATAAAGTCAATTATGGGGAGATGTTGGATTAACTTGATGACATCCCACTCACTATATACCTTATTATTACTCATTGGTTGAAAACAGCTTTGAATGTAGCACCTTGGATTGGTGTTAAGTCTACTTGATCTTCATCTCAGGGATCTGATTCTTCCCAATATATATCTTTGATCTTAGGAAAATGCTCTCTTGTATTTCCAGATTTCCCCACTGAGCTGCCTGCTTCTTCAGAGCAAAAGGCTTACAAGTTGGGATTCCTGAACTTGTTTAACTCCCCTATATAGTGTGTGTAGATTATTTCCTCCATCAGTGTTTACTTCTAGAAACACATCTCAATAGTACCCTGGCTTTGGAGTCTGAGTCCTAATTATCACATATATCATGTTTTCATATCTGTTCAAAGTGTTCTTTAATGTTAAATGAAATGATATCAAGCTTCAGTCAATGCATACTGCAATCTTTCCAAATCCTCTATAGATTCCCAGAGGAAAGGGAGAATTTATATTTTTATGATTGTTGAGTCCAGTCTCCCAGACCAAACCACAGACTAGAAAAATCAAGGTGCAATGAAACAAATAGCAGTTTATTGAGAGTCACATACCAGTATGCTGGGGGTCAACCAAGTGTAGTTGGCAACCCTGGCCGAACTTGCATTATTATTTTTATACTCAGTTTAGAGAAATTTTAAATGGGCTTGGTGACATTTTCAGAGATTGGCTACACATTATAAAATTGCTTATAGGGCACTAGGTGATCTGTTAAGCTATACCTAAATAAGAGTTCTTCTATTGTAAAAAGAATGTTGGCTGGGGGTGGACAGATAATACATAACTGACTGTCTGACTGACTGTGTAGGGCTTGATTTGCTAGCTGGGATGGTGGAATTTTCTGGAAACATACTGCTTCATATACAGTAAGAAGTCTACTGCAGCACCTGAGACCCATCATGGCTTCTGTCTAGTCCTTTAAATGGTCACTTACTTTAATTTTCAGTTTCCCTTCCTTATTTAATTTTAAAAAGAAAAGTATAAAACTAAAATAATATTGAATTTGCTCTAATGTATTTTGCTACTGTAGCACTGTTGTTTATATATAGCCATTTCTATTTTATTGCTACCTCCCTCTTAGATTTTTCAGACACTCTGTCATATTTCTTTACTGGACATCCTACCCAATGAACTCAGAATCTAATTTTTTTTGTGTTATTGTATGTGTGGTTGTATTGTTTTGTTTTGGCCTGCACCTGGCAATGGACTCATGGCTTAATCCTCTTCTGCACTCAGTGGTCATTCTTTGTGGGCACAGGAAATTATATGTGTGTTGAGGCAAGCACTCTAGCCTCTGTACTATCTCTCCACTACATATGAGACTAATTTTGTATGTTTGCAATTTAATTAGCTTATTCTGCTATAAACTCTTATCTCCCATATAGTCTGTCAGAGTCATGAAAAGTGATCACACTCCTACAAACACAATCTAGAGGGAAAAGTAACATATATATGGGATTATTGGAAAGTAGCCATTATATGTTGACACTGTTGGAAAATTAAATATTAAAGCATCTCTGTAAAATAAATATTACCATACTGTCCCTATTACACAGAAGAAAATATCTGACGTTTGGTGATATTTTCTGTCTTCTATGTTCACACAGAAAAAAAATCTAAATTATGACTTGAATATGAACTGTCCTATCTTTTACCAGTACACAACATGTCTCTGGCATTGTTACTTAATAATAAAATTATACGTGTGTATATGTGTGGGGTGGACTTAAGACTGCAAAGATGATGGTAAACAGGAAGTATTCCTGACTCTGTATTCACAAATTGCTCATGCCAGGGTTCAAGGGATAATATAGTATTCTTGAGCTTGAATCCTGTTTGACAGCATGCAAAACAAGTGCTCTACTTACTTTACTATTGTTCCAATCCAATTATGATAGTATTTATATATACATATTATAATATTTATTATCATTATAATTTTCTTTCATTTTTTAAAAAAATGTGAATATTTAAAAAACTTAGAGATTATCAAACAATTATTAAAGCAGAAGCCTCATGCCCCAACTCAAGGGCATTGGAGAGATGCAGATCTGGAAGTAAACAATGATACAGGAAATAATTCACACACAGTTAAGGCGATAAAACAAGTTCAGGAACTCGCACATGCAAGCCTTCTTTTCCTAAGGAGCAGATTGCTCGGTGGTGGAAAACTGAAACCTCAAGTGGTTTTTCCATTGGAGCTGGGGTCTTTATCAGCAAGTGCCAGACCACAACTTAGGGCAGAGAACATGCGGTTTAAGGCACAAATCCAAAGGATGCTTCCATCCAAAAGTGCTCCTAACTAATGACTAACAAGCATATCCTGTATAGGGTGAAACCTGGTTAAACCAACAATTGTCACTGTTGGAATATTTTTCATTGGTGTTAGTGGAAATAACTGCTAAATTGTAGAAAACATAGAGAAATTATACAGAACATGTTTACATCATCACAGTTTTATTTCTTCCCACAACGTAAAACTTTTTTCATGAATGGATTGATTTGCAACAGGTTTGGGAGGATAAAATAAACAGAATGATTCAAAATTTCCATCTATTCAAGCTGGGATACTTTATATTAATTGTCATGCATACATAAGGTATTAAAACTTACAGCACCCTTTGAGTCAGTTCAAAACTATAAAATTATATTAAAATTTTTAGGAAAAAATATTTAGAATGAAAGTGTCTGGATAGTGAAGATGTAACTGAGAAACATTTCTGGCAATTTAAACAATTAAGCAACATAACACTGCATGATTAAGAAGCCAGAAGAACTCAATCATTTGAGTAAAAATGTAAGCTAACAAGGTGGTCAGAGCCTGGGAGTACTTGGACCAGAGTGATATTAGAGGAGGTAAGAAATTTATCTTAGGGGTCGGAGCGGTGGTTCAAGTGGTAAGGTGTTTGCCTTGCACGCTCTAACCTAGGATGGACCATGGTTCTATCCCCTGCATCCCATTTGGTACCTCAAGCCAGGAGTGATATCTAAGATCATAGCCAGGAATAACCCCTGAGCATCACCGGGTGTGACCCCAACCCCTCTCCCCAGAAAAGAATTTTACCTTAGTGCAGTTTACCACAGTTTAATCTCTGCTTCTCTGTAAATCATTAAATATAGCCACTAAATACAGCCCAAAATACAACGTAACAGTACACTATGAACCAAGAATCTGATCAAATTGCACAGTATAATCTCAGTTATGGGGAAAAGTTGACTTCTGCAGAATGCTAAAGAGAAGCAGTTACCTGTCCCTACTTCTTCCAGTGCTCTCACTATAAAATAAGTTTAAGTTCAGCTGCCCAAGGAGTTTGCAAAAATATTTCCTCATTGAGTGTTTATTATTTTACCTTTCAGTTTTGTTTTAATATAGCTTTTATAGCACAGATTATTCACCTGTTCTAAATAAAATAATAAAAATTGGAAGTTAAAATGAAAAATTTTTTTAAAATACCAAAGGAAATAAGGATCTATGGAATATGATAGACACATACACACTAAAACATCCTTAATTATTAAATGTCTTTAGATTTTTGCCAGTTGTCATGCCAGTGTTAGGTTCATGATATCAACCCAGTGATAAGACAAAGAGACCAGCCAGCAATGCAAGTCACAAAGTGAGGTTTTATATGCTTAACTAGCTAAGGGTCCAAGATTTCCACCTGGGAATAGGCTGCCAGTCAAAGACTTCGAGTCCAGGGCAGAGAGGATACATATAAGCCATGGCCAACCATGCCCATACATCGGAGCTGAATGTACAGTGCCAGGAGCAGATAAAAGAGAAAAACACCATTCAAATGCCACAAGATACATAATTCGGATGTTACAAGGCCCATCCTGAGTGCAGGACATGGATGCTATCTATGTTCATTTGTCATCAACTCAACTGAAGGCCACATTCCCATAAGCTAACAAGGGGGTTATTCAGAAACAGTTTAGCAAAATCAGAAACTTACATGAGGAAAGAGGGAACCTCAGAATCCTACACCAGTTAATAAATAACATACATAAATGGGGACGCTAGGGTCTTATGTATCAGAACAGATTTAACTAAGATTTAACTAAGTACATTTTATCTACTTCAGCAATAAAATTAAAGTGATCAGTGATTTTATTTTATTAATATATGTAATTAGTAATTACAAAATAAATTTTAATGTAATCATAACAGGAATCATTTAAATTATTTATGGTCAGAAATTTTATTTACCTTTATAACATTTTTCTCCCTAAAACATGTTAGTTATGAACTGGTATTTAATACTCTGGCTTTAAGGATATTTTCTTCAAAATATGTTGTATGGACACTAGTGATTTGAACCATCTCTTCTAAAAGGAATTCACTTTTTAAAGCATGTCAGCATGCTTTTCTCAAACACAAGCATTAAGGAATAAGATCATAGTCACAAAATTGCCTGGAAAGTGGCAGCAGTGAGATGCCAGAGGAGCCATAAATGCTTTCTTTGAAATGTCGCCTAAGGCAGATTGTACTTTCCAAAAACCAAACTTGAAAGAAAGAAAAATAAGATTATCTCCTGAATTGTCAGTGAAACTGAGGGTCATTGAGAGTCATCTGTTATGATGCTAAACTTCTTGTTCGCCACAGGAGAACTTGGCTTGGGATACTGGTTGATGTTGGTGCCATCTGATGAATGGCAGAAGCTTCTTCCATCCTTTGGTGAATCAACTCCCTAGCCTTCATATTCAAGGGTCTAATAAATGCACATTTCTCTTTGTCTGTCTTCTACTGAAAAAACTTGTCTCACCAAAACCATTATTCTGGCTTAGCAGGCTTTAAAATTGCAATTAACAAATTAAAACAAGTTTTCCCTGTTGAGACTATTTTTAGTAGAGAAGCTATAAGAAAATTATTTGAACACACTGAGTTTCATTTAATGATTCTTAAATATGTAATATTTTATAAGTGAGTCAAGATATTTTTACTGAAACCTGTTCAAAACAGCCACATTTTAAGAGTAAATTAGTAGAAAATATTAAGTTTAATCATTGTTGTATAAACATGTCATTAAATCTAGAAGTTTGATAGATATGTTTGGGATCATTTGTATCTTAAGTGGTGCAGGTGTTAAGTGGAAAGCATTAAGGGAAATATTAGTAATTTTTAAGATACCTAATCATTCTCACCTTTCACGTAAACTCATGATTTTTAGAGAGGTAAACTTTTTCTTTTTTTGCTGTCTTTATTAGATTTATTTTTAATTCAGTTTTTCCAGTTTAAAGAAATTAAGCAAATTTGGTCATATGTTTAAGATTTTATTTGGATACATTGTGAGTTATTTCTCCTACTTGGAATTATTTTCTTATATACTAAACACCGATATTTTATTTAAATATTAGATAATTAGTATTAAAATAGCAAAAAATTCTTTTTTGGAGGAGACACACCCCGTGATGCTCAGGGATTATTCTTGGCTATGTGATCAGAAATTGCTCCTGGCTTGGTGGACCATATGAGATGCCAGAGATCAAACTACGGTCTGTCCTGTGTCAGTTGCATGCAAGTCAAATGCCTACCACTGAGCTCTGGGCCCACAAAAAATTCTTAAACTTCTAGCAGTTACATTGAATGCAGAGAGCAACTTAATAACTCTTCAGTTCATACTTTTAATCTATTGTAAAACTTTGTAAACAGCTAAATCAATTAGTTTACCAAATTCTAAAATTCAATAATGTGCATTCATTTAATACTTGAATAAGTAAGTGATATAGCATAAAGAAAGTACAGTTATTTGATATAAAATAAGCATTAGGTGGGTCAGTATAGTCCACAGGACTTTTATCTTGTACTTGGCCAGTTGTTGATCCTTTTCATCCTATAAGAACCCACAGGACTGATCTTTGAGAGCAGAGCCATGAGTAAATTCAGATTATTTGCAGATGTGTTTACAAAAATATATAAACACAACCCAGTCAAGTATTAGGATATGCTGCATCTTTCAAACACCAATTTATACTCTTAAAGCAAAAATTACTAAAGAACAATTAATTTATAATTTACTAATTAAAGGATTTAATTTAGTTTATGATTTGATCCCAAATTCAAGAGTATGTTAAAAGTAACTTAAAACATTTTCTGAACACCACCACTTTTACTAAATTTACGTGTAAATTGTTTGTGCTTTACATAGCATTTCAATTTCAATTTTTATTTTCCTTATTTTACATTATTATTTCTTACCTATAATATAAATCTAAAAATAAATGTATGAATTTTTTGTGAAGTGGGCACAAGTCAGTACTTACTCCTGACTCTGTGGTCAGGAATCACCATTGGCAGGGCCGGGGATTCCATATTGGGTGCCAGAGATCAAAACTAGTTGCCATATGCAAGGTTTCACACACTATACTATTTCTCAGGTCCCCAAAAAGATGTAAGCTATTTAATAATTAAAAGGTGAACATTTTATAATCAATTGTCCTCAGTAATTCAAGAAATAATTCACGAGTCCCTTTTATCTCTATAAAGTAACCTCTTCTCACTTAAATGAAAATGCCTCTCATTTTTCTATCATCCAATTGGACTTCTTTACACTTAAATGTTATTTACCTGTCATCTTCCTTAACTATATAGGAATTATTACTGCCATTTCTCTTTTCTTAAATTTATTCAGTGAAGAAACTTGATTACATCTCCTCTACTAGATTATAGATTTTAGAAGTTTAAACAAACTATTTTAAGTCAAATTTTACTTTAAGTCAGTGCTATATTTCACATGTGGAATCATCAAAGGTATCAAATGAGCAATTGTCTCTTTTGTTAAAAATTGTAGTTTTTAACTATTAAAATTTAACTCCTTTAGTGTACAAAGTTTTGCAAACATTGCTCTTGAAACTCTATCATTTCTTCTTCTAGTATATGAAGAATTGTTCTTGTGAAGTGGACTTTCTGTCATCTACATTTTGCTTAGCCAGTTCTATAGAAGTTTCTATATAGAACAAGTATGATAAATGTTTGATTCCTCCCTTTTATTTATATCCAGTTTATGTTCTGAAAATTGTATTGGCTGTAATTCTCATGTACTTGAAACACAAGTTCTATAACTCATCTTTAAATACCACAGCTGTGCCTTTCAAAAAAGAAAATGCTTATTTCAGTTTTGGCCACATATCCAAGTTATTAAAAATTTGCATTTGAAATATCATACCCTTAGATATATAATGATCCAATGAGTTGCATACTGTACTTCTTTAAAAATTGCACCTTCACAAGATGGATTCTCAGAATGCCACTAATTTTAATTCATCTTATGGATACTCTAGTTTACTTTGTATATTACCATTCTAATTTTCTATATACAGTCTTATTTTGATTTTGAACTAGATATTCAAAATAATTTATTTTATCTCAATTACTTTTTTAAAATTTTTTATTTAGAAAAAATAAAAGTAATTCCATATGAATTTCAGGGTGTTTGATTCACTTCTTTGAAGAATGTCATGAGTATCTTTAGAGGGTTTACATTAAATCTGTACAATGATTTGGAGAGTATTGCCATTCTAATGATGTTAATCCTTCCAATTCATGAGCAGGATATGTGTTTCCATTTCGGCGTGTCCTCTCTTATTTTTTGAAGCAGGATTTTGTAGTTTTCTTTGTATAGGTCCTTCACATCTTTAAGTTGACTCCAAGATACTTGAGTTTGGGTGACACAAATATGATTGAGGTTGTTTTCTTAATATTGATTTATTCTCTATCATCATTAGTGTATAAGAAGACCATTGATTTTTGCGTGTTACCATATTTTCTGGCGTATAAGACGACACTCTAATTTACAGTTTAAACATAGGTTCAAAGGTTCAACTGTAATAGACTTCCTCTCTGACTCTGGCCAATCTGAGCAGGCTTTTTACAGTGTAGATTCGGGTACAGAACATTGTATAATTTGCATGCAAAAAAAGCCTAAATGGATTGGCTGACTTAGAGAGGCAGTCTAAGCAGCCTTGCAATGATTGGTGCAGGATCAAGTTGGGAAATTTGTTTCATGGCAATATTCATACGATTTTCGTTTAGCGGCATATTGAAAGTGTTTTGGGATATACTGGGTATATAAGACGACCCCCTACTTTTGGTTGACTTTTTTTCGTTTCAAAAGTCGTCTTGTACACTGGAAAACACGGTAATTTTGTAGCCTGCCACTTTGCTAAATGAATCTATTGTTTCTAGAAGCTTTTTGGTAGAATCTTTAGGGTTTTCTAAGTAGACTATCATGACATCTGCAAAGAGTGAGAGCTTGACTTTTTCCTTTCCTATCTAGATACACATGGCTTGAGTATTCGAAGAATATTCCCCAGACATACAATTAACTAAACTTTGATAAAGGGGAGAGAAATCCAAAATGAAGCAAGGAAAGCCTCTTCAATAAATGGTGTTTGCACAACTGGTTAGCCACTTGCAAAAAGCGAAATCAGATCCCCAGCTAACATCATGTATGAAGGTAAAATCCAAATGGATTAAAGACCTTGATATCATACCTGAAACCAGAAGGTATATTGAACAGCACGTAGGCAAAACACTCCATGATATTGAGAGTAAAGACATTTTTAAGTAGGAAACAGCACTCTCCAAACAAGTGGAAGCAAAGATAAACAGATGAGAATATACTAAGCAGAGAAACTTTAGCACCTCAAAGGAAATAGTGCCTAGGATACAAGAGCCACTCATTGAATGGGAGAAATTATTCACCCAATGCCCATCAGATAAGGGGCTAATATCCAATATATAATATATACAAGGCACTGACAAAACTTTACAAGAAAAAACATCTAATTCCATCAAAAAATGGGAGAAAAAAACGAATAGACACTTTGTCATAGAAGAAATTACAAATGACCAAAAGACACATAAAAAAAAAAAGCTCCACTTGGCCTATAATCCTGTTCCACCTCTCAAATTGAGGGGGAAATAATAGAGGGTACCAAGAACAAACAGTTGTATGAGCACTAAGTAATAGCAAACATGATTGAACTTAAATACCAAAGCCAAAGCCAATGACAACAGAATCGATACCCAATCTACAACAACCTAGACACAGAGGGGATCACTTACATTAGCAGCCCAGGGGGTAAGGGTAGGGGACATGGGTTGCAGGCTGGGAACCGGGTGATGGGAGGACAACTTTGGTGATGGGAATTCCCCTGATTCAATGTTAATGTGTACCAAAAATATTACTGTGAAAGATATGTAATCCATTTTTGTCAAAATAAAAATTATTATTATAAATAAAAAATGCTCCACATCACTAATCATCAGGGAGATGCAAATCAAAACTAATAAGGTATCTTACACCACAGAGATTGGCGCACATCACAAACAATATGAACACGCAGTGCTGGCAGGATGTGGAGAGGAAAAAACTCTTATTCACACTGCTGGTGGTATGTCGTCTAGTACAGCCTTTATGGAAAACAATATGGAGATCCTGCACAAAACTGGAATTTGAGCTCCCATATGATCCACCTATACCATTTTAGGTATATGCCCTAGGAACACAAAAATACAATTCAAAAAACCCTTCCTCATACCTATATTCATTGCAGCACTATTTACAGTAACTAGAAAATGGAAATAACTGAGATGCCCTTCAACAGAGGAATGGCTAAAGAAACTGTGGTACACAATAGAATAATATGCAGCCGTCAGCAAGATGAAGCCGTGACATTTTTCTACACATGGATGTACAAGGAATCTATTATATTGAGTGAAATAAGTCAGAGTTAGAGAGAAGCAGAATAGTCTCACTCATATAAGGGTTTTAGAAAAACGTAAAGACATTATTGGAATAATCCCAGAGAAAATAGAGTTAAGTGCCAGAAGTATTGGCTCACAATTCACAAAGAATGGTGAATGCTGTTAGGGAAATAACTACACTAACATCTAGTATGACAATGTTAATGAATGAGATATGTAGAATGTCTATCTTGAATACAGGCAGGGACGAAGGGGGATATCAATCAGGGCATCGGTGGTGGTAATGTTGCACTGGTGAAGCGGGGATGTTCTGTTTATAATTGTAACCCAACTACAATCATGATTGTAATTATGGTGCTTAAATAAAGATTTTATTTAAAAAATGTCATAAATGAAAGCTTATGTGCATTTGCATCAGAATAAAAGAAAAAGAATGTAAAATAATTTCTTAGAAACTTTTTCTGAATGAAGCTTCTTAGCACTATGGTAATCATAAATATTTAAAATATTAGTAAAATAGACTTTGTTTTCTAATGCAAAATACATACATGGAAAATTTTAGTATTATGTTTAGAAATGTCTAATAATTTAACTATCACTGTGGTATCATAGCATATTTTAGCTTCATTATTATCTTAGTTTGTGGGTCTTTTATATCTCTATATAAAATTTATAATTAAATTTTATAGATACAAAATTACTGATATGATGAAAATTTTATTAAATATATTGATCTGAGAACTGATACAGTAATAATAATTTTTCTATACATATAATGTAATATTTATCAATGTTACAAATTTCTTTTTAAGCTTTTATTTATAAAATACAGAAATGGTATTATTTATCTAATTACTGGATTGTTATAAGACTACAGGAATTTGACTTGACATGACCTGTTGAACGGTGGGTTGTGCATTCCACAATCCCCAGAGAGGGAGAGGGATTACAATGTCCCTTAGGTAAGACAAAAGACTCAGTCAAGCAGCAACTTCGATGCAGGAAATATTACACACAGTAGGGAAGGTATAGCAGGCCAGAATACTAACCACAAACTGTTCACCCACAAGCCAGTTGCTTCACCACGTGGAACCAGGAGCCAAGATGTCAGCCTCTCCTCCAGGCAGCCTGAGTGGCCTTTATTAAGATGAACCAAGTCCACCTCCAAGGGGAGGGGAAAAATCCAGATGAAGAGACAATGGGAAAACATCTTTGTAAAAGGAAAATCAAAGGACCAATTGAGAGACATCTAATTAGAAAGCAATATGAGGACCAATCCAAAGGCCTCTACCAACAAAGACCTATTGAAGATAAACTTGGAGTTTTGAGTGATCATTTCTTCGCATATAAATACATACTGTTTAATAATTAAATCTCTACCAAGACCAATTGAAACAGCATACTTTCAAATTTCCTATTTTCAAATAAACCGAGGAGTATTTTAAATTTAATTATAATAGTTATATATGAATATAAGTATAAAATATATGCATAGTACACTAACATGACTGAACCCATTCAAATAGTTAAAATTTTAACATGAAATGATAAGATTCCTATGGAAGCCTCCAATCACTTCTATCCCAATTCTTTATTTTCTACTTTAATTATTTTAATGATTATATTCCTCACAGCGCAGTATTTTGTCATGATTTTTAAAAAATTTTTATTGAAACCATTGTGTTTTACAAAGTTCTTTATAGTTGGTTTTCAGACATACAAGCTTCAAAATCAATTCCAGAACCTCCCTCCATAAATGTTTTCAAAGTGCATCCCATACCAGCATCTTGCCCCCACCCTTGCAGCATAACAGGTTTCATTTTCATTGAATTTCAATTTCATTGAATCCAGTTTGAATATTTTGTTCTGTCCTTTTTTAATGACTCCAATGAACCTGAAACCTCTTATCCCTTGCTCCAAACTCTTTCATAATCGTGTTTCTCCTCCTACTTTCAATTATTTTCCTTCTCCTTGCTATGCTTTGGGACCTAGAGTGTTCTCCTATCACCTGATTCTTTGTCTTGAAAATAGACATCATCTCTGAATTCTGCTATCTGCCTTCATTTTATTTTATACAGTTGTAATTTGTAATGTTAAATTGATTTATTTAGCCTTCACTTTTCTTATTCCACTTTTGTTATATGTTTTCTGTTCCATCTATTTAATTTCACTTTCCTCTCATCAGTGTCATCATAGTTAAAATTCCAGTATAATGTACTTCTGGGAGTTTCTTCTAAAATTAAGTTTCAATGCATTTTATATATTGATTAATTTAATTTTGAAACTTATTATTCATTTATATATGTAAATATTTCTAATGTGCAGTAGTACAATTGTCATCAGAGCAAAGGGCCTATGATCTAAGGGGCTTATATTTTTTAATAAATTTATTTTTAATTATGAGAAGAAAGATGCAAAGAAAGAGGACACGGTAAAGTTACAGTGGAAGGACAATTACCCATAAATAGAATTCTTAGAAGAAAACCCCTTGCTGATACCTTAATTTTGAACTTTCAGCCAAAGGGGCTTAATATTTTTAAGGGAGATTTTTATAAATGTCTATTTAAAAGCTTTTAAAGTTTCCTTTATACTGTTTCTACCAGATCATAGTCAAACTTACTTTCTATAAAATTATGTTATTCTTGGCTATAGGTAAGATTCTTTTATTGTGATTTTAACCTATATCTAACCTGATTTAAATTATGTTATAATTTAAGTAAACCTCTGTAAAAATAGTTTCATTATTTGTAGTGTTCACATATCCTTCATTCATGTATCCAGTATTTTTACATTCTATTTAGTTATGGTTAGAATGGCTTTTTGTATTTTTTATCTCAACTTATTGGGTTTATAATGAGTGCTCTGTCTAATTTCTGTTGTCTTCAGTCTCTTTCTTTAGCAAAGGTTTTTTTTTTATTTATTTAAAGATCTTGATTACAAATATGATTGTGATTAGGTTTCAGTCATGTTAAGAACACCCCCTTTCATCAGTGCAAGATTCCCACCACCAATGTCCCAAATCTCCCTCCATCCAATCCCACTCCTACCTGTACTCTAGACAGGCTTTCCAGTTCTCTCATTCATTCACATGATTATGGTAGTTCTCAGTGTAGTTATTTCTATAACTGCACTCACCACTTTTTGGGGTGAGCTTCATGAAGTGAGCTGGAAGTTCCAGCCCTCTTCTCATTGTCCCTGAGGATTGTTGCAAAAATGACTTTTATTTTTCTTAAAACCCATAGATGAGTGAGACTATTTTGTGTGCCTCTCTCTCCCTCTGAAAGAAGGGGTTTTTAAGATAAGTTTGTATGAACTTGTACTAGGTAAAGGTTTGGTAAAAGCAATTTATTAGTAAGAGACTGTAAAGCCTGGGTATAGCAATTGCTCGAATTCATTGAGGACAGTTAGAACTTCATATTGAAACTTTAGGAACTGAAATGTCACTTAAAGGAAATTAACTGAGAAGAAATGACATAATTAGAGACTTACCTGTTGGCAAATTGTGGCTTCCCACAATACTAGTGATTCAAAACTAGCATTATGTTTATTAATGTTCTCACAAGCAAGTAAAATTGAAACTGTCAGTGTATCTTTACAAAATAATGTTATTATTGTATGTTTTATAAGTTTTAGCAATAGTGCCCTTTTTGTTCATAAAAATAGGTAAAGAAGTACTAGCCTGTTTAAATATTAGTGAATGTGTTTTTATTAAAAACTTTATAATTTAATGAATTGGATGATTACAAGTATAAGTCAATAGGTTGACTTCCTATTTCAAATTAAACAAGATTATTTGAATGATTGTATATGGTTATATTTCATTTATTCTCTTTGGAATAATGTTCAAAGAATATCTTTATTTAATTTTTTGTTTTGTTTTGGTTTATTGCTCATACACGATGGCTCTTAAGAGTTACTCCTGGCTCTGCAGAAATAGCTCCTAGCAGGCAAAGGGGGCCATATGGGATGCCAGGATTTGAACCACCATCTGTCCTGGATTGGCCTCATTCAAGGCAAATACCCTACATTTGTGCTATTTCTCCATCCTCTATTTCAGATTTTTATCATATGATTTAGTATAAAGATGACTACTTTTCTTAATTTATTTAAAAGTAATAAGCCTTAGGGTCTATTAAAATGTATTTATTTTGATAAATCACTCCTTATACAATTACTTTTTTCTAAAATACTGTGTTAAAATAATTTAATAAGAGCCAGAGAGTACAGCAGACAGGTCATTTGTCTAACACACAACGGACCTGGGTTTGATACCTGGCACCATATAAGGTTCCCTGACTATCAGAAATAATGCCTAAATATAGGTCCAAGAGTAAGTCCTAAGTACATCAAGGAGTGGCCCAACCCCAAATTTTGGAGAACTTTGGGTCACTCCCAGGGTTTTCAGGGGTTATTCTTCACTTTTGCTCACTCCTAAAGGGCTGAGAAGATTATGTGAGACACCAATAACTGAATCTGGCTCTGCCACATACAAAGCCAGTAAGTATGCTATCAGGTATAATATATTTTCTCTCCTTGCCCCAATTTTTAAATAAGAACTTTGAATGACTAGTTCGATGTGATTCCATGTAAAATCGCCCCATGCACCTTATCTCTAACCCCAGATGAAGCATCTGAATCAGGTCTTGCATGAAATAATTCCAACCAGTTGAGGGTAAAACACGTGTAGTCTGGCAGTCTTCTTCCTAGCATGGAGAGACTGCTGCCTGCCAGAACTATTGTTTTTATTGACTATAGAGACCATCCTAAGGTGGGGCAGCTGTCCTGAACCTGTCCCGGTCAGATTTACATATAAGATAATCTTTGTATTGAGTGAAACCAAGTTGTAAACAAGCAGATACAAAGAAATCAGGGATAATCTTTGTTTTGAGTAAAATAAGGGATAACCTAAAAATTCCATATCATATATTTTGATTTAGTTTCAATATAGTGAATATTTTTTATTTTTATTTAGTACTCTGTATTTAAGACTATGTTTGTCTTAATTTTATTAAGATACCTTTAATATTGAAAAATTAAACATTTTCCAGTCTTTAGCTGTTTCTTTTTATTACCCATTAGTCATTAATTTACTGTACCTTTCAATAATAATATTTTTTTTGAGTTAACATGATAGTTTGTCTATCACTCAGCAATGTCCAGGGGTTACTAGGCTCTATGCTCAGGAATTAATCCTGGTGAAGCTAGGGGACCAGATGGGGCCTTGAGTATTAAAACCTGGCTCAGAAGCATAAAAAACTAGCATTCTACTTATTTTACTACTCTTCAGTCACAGATCTTATTGTTAATATTGAATAACAACTTTTTTCTTTTTGGTAAGAATGCAGTTTATATTTTCCAGTATTTATACATTGTAGTTGTCTGGGTATCTTTAGTTGTTTCTTCCCAGCCTCTGAAGTTATTTTTCTCCCTCATTTTCAATATTTTAATTATTATAATAAGTGTATAATTTACCCTATTCTGAGAAATTTTTATGTTTTTAATTTTTGTTTTACGTAACAAAACGTCTGAAGTCTCTTATTTTACATACTTGTACAGGCTTAAAAACATTTCACTGGCACATGTGTGTGTGAGTGAGCTAAGTTCTATGAGCAGTTAGAGTTATTAGTCTCTCAGAAACTCTCAATTGTACTCATTTGGTGTTTGGATGGCACTTGGTGGAGAGGGCACAACAAGGGTTCATACATTTGAAAGGGAAAGCAACAAGGGTTCATACATTTGAAGCATGCATTTTACTTATGAATTACAACCAATGCTTATATTTTAAATACCCATCAACCACATATTGACTGTCCAAATTTTTGTTCTTTTTAAAAAGAAGCATTTATTTCTCCAAGATATGAAAATTGCTTGATTTATATTCTTCAGGTGATAGAAAATGATTACTTCTTTTTTTTTTTAGTTTTATATATTATGATTTATTTACTAGGATACAGTGAGACTAGCTGCATTTTAGCTGTTATTTTTTTACATAATTTTTATTTTAATCATAGTGGCTTACATATTGTTGACAATAATATTTTAGGTATATATTTACATAAAATCAGGGGGGATTCCCATCACCGGTTTGCCCTCCCTACTCCTCCATTTTTGTCCTACCTCCCATATTCTCTTCCCTCACCCCCAGGGCTGCTAGAATATGTGGTCCCCTCTGTACCTATCCTATTACTTAGTAGTCTTGCGCCTGTTTGGTCCTGATGCTTCCCTTATTTCCCCCTCTAATTGGAAGGCAGGAGTAGGTAGTTCAAGTTATGTGGTTTTGTTTAAAGAGGAGAAAAGTAATAAACTGGGGTAAAAGTCTAATACGCCGAAAATTAGCGGAATTCTTCTAGAGGCTCTCGTCATCGGTTTGAGAGATGAAGGAGAAAAAGAAGGTGAAACACTCCACCACTACGAAAAGAAGTGTCAAATATCTATTAAGGATTCCAACAATAACGCTAAGCACCACAAAAACAAAACAAAACAAACAAACAAAAAACGCCATGGTCTTGAGATAAGCAACATGGCAGAGCATAAAGAGAGAAAAGAAGGGGCCGGAGAGATAGCATTGAGGTAAGGAGTTTGCCTTTCATGCAGGAGGTCATCGGCTCGAATCTCGGCGCCCCATATGGTCCCTGGTGCCTGCCAGGAGCAATCTCTGAGCCTGGAGCCAGGCATAACCCCTGAGCACTGCTGGGTGCTACCTAAAAACCAGAAAAAAAAAAGGAGAAAAAAAGATAAGTATAAGTGGGGGCAACAACTTCAATAACCACACCAAAACAAAGAAATCAACCAAAAATAGATAGATAAATAAAAATAATAATAATAATAATAATAATGAAAATGATTACTTCTTATGAGGCCATTTCTTTTGTCTTAATTTCTGTTTATGATTCTGCTAATGTATTGCATTGTCATAAATATCTAATGACACCTTTATTAGTTATTAATAAATATATGGGCACAAAAAGATGAAGAGAGAGTTTCATCTACAGAGTTCAATGCATTTTTCTAATAATTTTCTTTCTATAAAATAAGATGACACTTACTTGGAGAACTGTGCAAGAGTTTTACTGTGAATAATTCATTCTTGTAAAATAAAGTCAGAGACATTGAAAGGCAGTCTGAAAAACCTGGATTACTCTATTCTAAGCATTGCAAATATGAAACAATTTAAAAACAAACAAATTCATTTGCTATCAACACAAATCTGATTCAGATTTTGATTCTGACATATTGTTTATTTAATATCTTATATCTCTTCAATAAAGTAATAGGGTATTCAATATATAGTCATTGTAGGGCCAGAGAGATAGCATGCATTTCATGCAGAAGGACTATGGTTCAAATCCGGGAATCCCATATGGTCCCCCCGTGCCTGCCAGAGGCAATTTCTGAGCATAGAGCCAGGAGTAACTCCTGGGCGCTGCCAGGCGTGACCCCAAAACAAAACAAAACAAACAAAACAAAAAGTATATATAGTCTTTGTAAATTATATGCCAAATATTATAACAATATTATTTACATAGAAATAATTAAAGTTGATAGCTCAACATTAAAAATCATAGATTAAATTTTAGTATGAATATACTCAATAAATATTTTCTAAGTTGGAAAATACTCTGCGTGCTTTTCTTGTTAATGTGTTTTTCAGTGTGCAAACTATGTAAAATCTGTTTTTTCTCTGCTTCATATGGCTAGTATTTTTATTTGTGTTCTTGAGGTTTTATTCCTTTTTTTTTGTTTTTGTTTTTGTTTTTTGGGCCACACCCAGTGAAGCTCAGGGCTTCCTCCTGGCAATACACTCAGAAATAGCTTCTGGCTTTGGGAACTATATGGGAAGCCTAGGGATCGAATCACAGTCAGTCCTAGGTCATCAGTGTGCAAGGCAAACTTACCTTACCACTGTGCCACCACTCCGGGCCCTATATTTATAATTCTTGAATAATCATTGCATTATTAATACATCAATTATTAATTGTATCATTAATATTTAAGGTATGCAACATTATAAATTAAAAACTGTTGGGGATCGGAGAGATAGCATGGAGGTAGGGCATTTGCGTTGCATGCAGAAGGACAGTGATTCAAATACTGGCATCCCATCTGGTCCCCTGAGCCTGCCAGGAGCTATTTCTGAGAGTAGAACCACAGGAGTAACCCCTGAGCGCTGCTGGGTGTGACCCAAAAACCAAAATCAATAAATCAATAAATCAGTCAATCAATCAATCAATAAATAAATAAGATAAAATAAAAACTGTATATACTCCGGCCTAGGATTTGTATAATAACCAAGATCTCTAATTCCAGAGGTACCACTTTGACAACTGCGACAGAGCTGTTCTTCTGGAAACACAACACAGGACTTTATCCTAAGCTCATCTTAGGATCTGTCCAAAAACCAAGACCACCAATTACAGGAGACTGATTATAACAACAGAGGGAACAGAACTGCTAGTACCATAAAGAAAGATGCTACCCCAGGCTTCATCCTATGACTTGTACAAATACCAAGATATCTAGTTAGAGACCCGATACTATCAGCCACAGCTGAGCGGAAAGTTTCCTGGCACTGAAAAAAAAAATTACTTGGGGTGTGAAAAGGAGAGTGTATGGAGCCTGTAGTTATACATACCCATGACAGTATGCTTCAAGAACTGGGAAACCCTGGATCTTTTAGGCCAGGAGACTTCCCTTTCTAATTTCCCCAATATTTACTATGCCCATGCAAAACAAAACAAAACAAAAACAAACAAACAAACAAACCTTGCCACAACAGCCCTCCTTCCTTTTTACTTTTCTTGTATTTGTTGCTGTGGTGCTTTTATGTAATTGCTGATTTTGGTCTTTTGTTTGAGTTTTGTTTCTTTTGTGTTTTGTCTATTTGGTTGTTGTTTATTTTTGTTTATTTTGGTGAGTTTTTTGTTTGATTATTTTGTGGTGATTTTCTTCTATTTTTCTTTTCTTCTTTTAAATTGATATTTATTACTTCTAGACAGACTCCTCTTGATATTTTTGTTTGTTTGTTTGTATTTTACATATACATATTGGTTTTTTTTTTCATCTTCTCTTTTGTCTCAAACAGAACCACATAACTTGAGTCATCTTGTTCTACCTCATAAATTGGGGGGGGAATGGATGATGGTACCAGAATCAAACAATTTTAAGAACATGAGTAGAAATAAAAAAATGATTAGACTTACACACCAAACCCAAAGTCAGTGACAACAGAATCAATACCTAATCTTCAACAAGCTATACACAGAGGGGACAAGTTATAATAACAGTCCGGGAGGCAAAAGAGGGGAATGTTGGGAACAGGGCTGGAGGGAGGACAAAATGGTGGTGGGAATATCCCTGATTCAATGTCACTATGTACTTTAAATATTACTCTGAAAGACTTGTAACTCACTTTGATTACAATAAAAATTAAAAAAAAAGACACACCACAAACTGGGAAAAAGAAAAAAACTATATATAATATATTTAGTGTAATACTAAAAGTTCACTTGAAAGCCCACTCACTGCAGAGTTATCTAGATTTATGAATACAAATCACTGTTGTACACAATCTATAAATAAAGTTTTGATACTAATATATCCTACCTCTTATATTGTTTGAAAAAGTTATAAAGAGAAGAGACTTAAAAAGTTCTGAGAGACCCAGCTATCTTTTTTAAGAAAAATAATTATTGGCAAACAGTTTAATGATCACAAAAGCTTATTTTCATGCTCTCCAACCAATAAATTAAATTTTAATTTCAAGTCTTTTAATTTTGAGAAATTTTAGGGTTTGAGCCAGAAAAATGAATTGTCTGCCACCTTTGCTTCAATGCTTTCTGAATTATGATTTTAATTTACAGTATACTTGGATCCTTCCATGAAACTTACTTCGTTTTTCTCATTTTACTTATTTGCATAATACAATTTGTTGAAGCAATTGCTTCACCAGTCAGTGTAGTTATTGTCTTTGTAAAAATGTACTGCTATTTTTGACCTTGAAGAAATGAATTTTTTTGAAATTCAGGCATTTTTAAATGTCTGATAGATCGATTAAATAACTATTCATCTTTGTGTAAAATTGTGCTTATCTGAATCTAGTATCTTCTGTTAATTTGTAAATGTTTATAATTTCCTTTATTCATAAAGAATTAATTTATTTAATCCATCTCCAGCAACAAGCAAAGGACAGGAGTTTATATTGCTCATCACTTGTCAAGTCTAGCAAAAGGGATCTAAGGTTTCAAACACTACGATTGCTCACATGCAAGAATAATGACACAAGCAAACCAGCACTGTGATTCCTGCTGCTTGTGTAGTTCCAGGTTCTCTTCATTCATCTTCACTGCTGTAGGATAATGAATTCTCCTGAGAGTTACAAAAAGTCTTGGTGGTGATATGGAAATGAGTGCTGAAGATGAACTCGGACTTCTCATGTTGTGCCTGTTTTGACATAAGGAAGATTTTCATCATGCTTAATTTTATGCCAGAAGAGAAAAATAAGTAGGTAAGGGTTTTTTCTCTGAGAATTCAGCCTTCCTTACCATTAATGACACAACATTCTGTTTGCTCCAGCAGAAGCTGAAAGAAATAGTAGCTTAGAAACCTATGACCTATTCCCTGGGCCCAAAGAGTTTGAAAACATGTGTTTAAATAAATATTAGTTTATGAACAATAAATTCACTTAAAACATTAGAGCAATGACTATATAATATTGTTGTATTTATATATGTAATGATACATTTTTAAAATATATAGAACCTTAACATATTTCTATATATTATTAACATTTTGAAATAAATAGACTTTTACTAGGATCAAACTCAATACAACTTATTAGATTTTATTATGGAGTTTTATTGTTTATGTTATTAAATTTTAAAACATTTTTCCATGCAAAACCTCACAGGTGTTATAGATTTAGATTGGTCCTCTTTCCTTTAAAAACAAGCTTGACCTACTTTAAGAACAATGCTTTCTTTAATTAATAAATCAATAATTTATGGCCTTTGTTTGTACATAAGATATTAAACATATGCACTGTAAATCTTTATGAACAAAGAAACAAAAATCTTGTGATTAAAATAGGCCTGAGAAATTTCACTAATGGGGCATTTTCACATCTAAGGTCAAAACATTATAACTTAAGGAGGGGAATATTTTACCTATATACAAGAAAAAGTATTATTTACCAAGATAATCTAAAGCATGTATTTTTCTCATTTTGATCTTTGGGAGAGTTTCAGTGTCGGTGTGCTAGGAATAAAGAGAAATCAAGGCTGTAGTCTGACAATGATTCTTATGGCTGTGGCAAGGTTTCAACTTTTGAAACTGCTACATTTTAAAACTAAGCACTTTTTTACATAATATTATAAAATGTTTAGTCTTTTTTTATTCAACCTGGAGGGAACATTTATGGGGATTAAACTGTTCCTAGAAATTCAATGTCCTGTAACATGTTAAATCAATGTGGTTAGACCATATTTCCAATAGAATATAGATAAATATGAAAATATACAATCACTTTCCATTAATAAAGCAGTTTTCAAGTTTGGTGCTTCATTATCTTAGTAAAAAATGAGTCAAAATTGATAAAACTAAAATTTAAATACTCAATTTGTTACGCTTCACATAAAATTGCTACCTAGTTTAAAAATAAAGCAAAACAAAGTAAAAATCAGTTGCATATTTAGTATAATAAAGTAAAATGTTGAAGCAAAACACAGACTTTTTTTCCTTTGCTAACGAAATATAAATGATTTTGAAATATCATGATTTATTAAATGGTCTGGTTTTAGTTTGTATAACATTTTTCTGACAGGTAAAATTATAATTAAATTTAGTTATTATATCATTATATAGGTAATTTGGGTACACATTCATTTTATGTACCTTAGACTAAATCCCACATTTGTTTGACAAGAACATTCCCTTTATAAAAAGCCACTCTAGCATTTATAAGGTAATTATAAGTTATATATTCTGTATAAATCAATGAATTAAAATGTTCTCAGTTAATCTCATTTGCTAGGTGAACTGTAGGCATTTCTAGATCTCCTATTTTGATTCTAGATGATATTTGTAAAATGTGATCCTGAAATATTTAGTTACTCAATGGTTGATTAGTGTACCTTTAAGGTTCTAGATGGAAATGATATCTCTATTTGACAGCTACAAAGGTCTTGACATGTAGCCTCAAACCACATAGTTGTCAGGGTCTCTAATTACCAGAGATTTTTTAGGGAAAACATCATCAAAAAATGAAGTTGTCCACAAATTCAAAACACTATTATTTTTACTGTGACTTTGTGGGGTATCTCCTTGGCTGCCAGGCTTGTGGAAAAAAGAAAGAATGCATTTTCTCCAAAAAGAGTTGGTGATATCATCACAAATACTTATATACTTGAGATTTGGTCAGATTCATGTCTCTGAAGAAAATCATAGAGGATGGTGAGTCAGGGTCATAGGCAAAGTGTTGATTATGGGTGATGGATGCAGCAGTCTTGGCTTTGGCAGCACAGAATCCTGGTGCTTCCTTTTCTCCCAAGATTGTCAGCATTCTGCTATGTGAAAAATTAATTTTTTAATTTTTAATTTTAACTTACATCTAAATTCCTCTTTCTAAAAAGAATTAATAGTGACAACAATAGAGGCTGCAATATTACCTTTAGGATATAGTTATATTTTGTTTATTGGAGCTATATATAAATAGCTAAATTCAAAAGTATGATTCTAACAACCATACTCTAAACTCTAAAATATGTAAACATGATATTGTTTAAGTTTCACAATGCACAGCAAAATATTATGCATATAATTTGATTCAGATCACTTTGTTCGCTAAATTCTTCACTAAAACAAGTTGAATAAACCCTTTCAGTCAGCTTCCATAGTCCTCAAATTCACATTATTTCTATTTCATAAATTAGGAGGCCAATTCCATAGAACTGGAAATTTTTGATGATAAGGTGATAATTTCTCCTGAATACTATAGACCACTATGAAGTATGGTCCACTCCCCACCTAGAATCTGCAATAATCAATTTCTCCCAGCATGCTTTGGTATAAGGGTATAATAAATAACTCCTTCTTGATTTGATCATTTTGACTAATC
Organism: Suncus etruscus; assembly: GCF_024139225.1. Lineage (NCBI taxonomy): Eukaryota > Metazoa > Chordata > Mammalia > Eulipotyphla > Soricidae > Suncus > Suncus etruscus. The sequence continues at coordinate 60,930,602 of NC_064851.1, read as the reverse complement.
GTCAGTTTGCTTACAACAGCATATGTACTTTGCAGATTCATGGTTTTCATTGTGTATATACTCCATATCTTCATTATCCACTCATTCCTCATTTGACAGATAGATGATTCTATATCATATCTCTTATGAAAAGTTCTGTAATTAATAATGGTAAGCATATGCCATTTGAATTACTGCTTTTGTTTTCAGGGGGTAAATACAAGGAAGTGAAATTCCTGTCAGAGAAAAGTTCAGTTTCTTTATGAGGAATATGAATATTATTTTCCATAGGAATTTAGATACAGAGAACTAGGGATTTAGACTACACAACTTCCCCATAAGCAGTGCTCAAGATTTCCACTTATACTTTATTTATGACAATACAGATTGTTTCCAACTTTAGAGAGAATGAAAAACACCCTCTCAAGCTCATAGTTTTCTACTGGATTCATACTTGAGGTTCAATCCTGGTGGGATTCAGGCGATTATAAATTCATTTGGGTATCTAGCTTTGTCTTCCATATGTAAGTCAAGCATCATATCCACTGTACAATCTATCTGGCTTACTGCCAGTTAATTTGATACTTTTGATTCTTTCTGGTGTTAAAATATATTCCATTGTCATATTAATTTGAATGTCCCTTAATTAATGTCCCTGATAAAAAAAACTATTCATATGCGTATTGGCCATCATTATTTTTTTCAGTAAAATATTTGTCGATAATGTCTCCCAACATTTTTTTTTTTTTTTTTTTTTTTTTTTTTTTTTTGGTTTTTGGGCCACACCCACCCGGTGACGCTCAGGGGTTACTCCTGGCTATGCGCTCAGAAGTCGCTCCTGGCTTGGGGGACCATATGGGACGCCGGGGGATCGAACCGCGGTCCGTCTCCTAGGCTAGCGCAGGTAAGGCTTACCTTACCTCCAGCGCCACCGCCCGGCCCCAATGTCTCCCAACATTTGGATATAAATTTTACTTTTTATTGTTGATCATAGTAGGTTTTGTTTATATCTCGGATATTAAGTCTTTGCATGATTATTGAGTGCAGATATTTTTAGCAAAATCTTAGCAAATAAATTTGATACAGAAGATTCCACAAGTTAAATTTATCCAAGTCTTTTAAGGATGATTTATCACATGCATGTCAATTAAAAATATATATCAACATAAGAAAAGATTAAAAATATATAATCATATCAATATATTTACAGAAAGCTATAAACAAGATCCAATATTTATTCATAATTAAACAAATACAATAAAGTAAAAGTAATAGGAATATTCCTCAGGAATTTAAATATTATATATAACAGATAGCTATTGTTATTAATGATAAAAGTGTGAAAGCATTCCCTATGGAATAATGCAAAAAACTGGGATATCCACTGTCTCCACTTTTGTTATTGTAGTATTATAAGTCTTAGCAATAGAAACCAAAAAATTAGAAATGAAGAAACTAAAAGTGGAAAAGATATATACAGATTATATGATAATATAAATGGAAGACTTAAAGAGTACACTAAAATCTTTTAGAAACAAAAATATAGCAGAATGACTGAGGTTGAGGGAGGACAATTCGGTGATGGGAACTCCCTTGTTTTTATGTTAACATGTACCTAAAATATTATCGTCAATGATATGTAAGCCACTATGATTAAAATAAATATTATATTTAAAAATAAGTAAAAAGAGAGAGATTTGAGAGATTTGCACTTACTAAAAATTACAGTATGTATCAATTAAGAAAGATACAGAAACAAAATATTAAAAAATAATTTATTTTCATGGCTTATGAATTCTATATTGTAAATATAATCATGGTACCTAAATTATGATCATGGTACCTAAATTATTATGTACATTGACTTCAATGCCAATCCAAATTAAAATGATGTTATACAACAACAAAAGAGTCAATAACAAAGTTTGTATAATACATGAATAGTAGTTTCAAATCAAAACATCAATGAGACAGAATCTCACACTACAGAGAATTTTACAAATCACAAGAACAAGAACAAACAGTGCTGACACAACTGCAAGGAGAAAGGACACTTTCACTGCTGGTGGAAATGATAACTAGTCTAGTCCTTTTGAAAAATGATATGATATTCCTCAAAAACCTAAAATTATGCTTCTATATGATACAAAAAAGTAGCATTCCTCAGAATAAATAATTGGAGCCCAAAAACACAATGTAGGAGAGCCCTCTGCATTTATAGGTTCATTACAGATCTAATCATAATAGATAAGATTAGGAACCAACACAATAACAGGTGAGTGGATAAAAAAATACATTGGTACATCTACACAATGGAATACAACAAGACTCTTAGGTAAAACAAAATAATGTAATTTGCTTATACATGGATGGATATTGAGAGTATTATGCTAGTTAAATGAGTCAGAGAAAGAGGCATAATTATAAAATGACCACATTCATTTGTGGGATATAAAATAGTATGGTAATAAATTCAAAGATGATAGAGAGGAGGGTCAGGAAGACACATCCATGGTAGGAAGCTTGCTACAAAAAAGACAGGGGGCTTCAGTTTGTACAGAGAAATGACCACTCTGACAAGGATAGCTGTAAATTATCACTCTGGGCAAAAATTGGAACTGAAAGCAGATAAAGTGATAGTCATAACCCCCAATAATAATATTGCAAACTCCAGTGTCTAATAGAACAAAGAAAAGAAAAGGTGATGATTTTTATTGTCACATATGAATTTAAGTAGTGAATGATCCACTTCTTTGAAAAATGACATGGGCATTTTTATAGAGATTGCATCTATACAATGCCTTGGGTAGCTTTGCCATTTAAATGATCTTAATATTTTAATACATTAACATTATAATATGTTAATACATTCCTGCTCATAGTTTAGGAGGATTAACAACCTTAAAATGACAATTCTTTCCAAAGAATTGTACAGATTTAATGTAATTCCTATAAGAATGCCATAACTTTTTTAAAGTAGTAGATCAAATGCTCCTGAAATTCATATGAAACAAAAAATGCTCATGAATTTTGGGAAAATGAAGGTGGGAAGCATCTATTTTACCAACTTTAAATTTTACTGGAAAGCATTGGTCATTAAAATAGCATGGCACTAAATAAAGATAGAACCTCTGATCAATAAAATTAACATGAATTTTCTGAGTCTAACTTGCAGGTGTATTATGAATTATTTTTGATAAAAAGTAAAATAATAAAGTACAGTGATGAAAGCCTCTTCATCAAGTGATATTGGAAAATCTGGTTAGCTACATAACAAATAAGTGAACTCAGATCTTTATTTAACACCTTGAACAAAGGGCAATTAAAATAGATTAAAGATCTTGCTGTTTAACATGAAAACATAAGATAGGTATAAGAAAATAGGCACAGAATACTCCATGAAAATAGGTCTCCAACCCCTCCAACTCAGATGAGCTCAGTGCATAAACTCTCCCATAAACCCTCTACACTCAAACCTTGGGAACCCTATCTCAGTGAGGATTGGGTACAGGGACCACACAGGCAGGTTTTAAACCAGGACCACGTGTAAACCGGCCCCTACCCCAAAAGCCCCCATTATGTCTCCAGCCTCTGCCAGCCAGAAGCCCATACTCCTCCTCAGAAGAAGTCAGTGGGAACTGCACATACTCACTCTGGCTGCCACTGCCCCACAAATCTCCTGGACACTTCAGTTCATATCAGACTGTCCTAGGCATATCTGGTCCAACATCTTTTTCCCTTATGAAATATATAGCCACAAAATCAGAAGAACAACACAACAAAATAGTTTGTAATATTTCTATCATACTTGGGCAACCTCACTTACCTAGAATAAACAAACTCTAACACAGATATAACTCCAACCACTTCTCACACAATTAAATAGAGCACCTTTAAAAAAAACACCCTAAGACTCTAGCACCCCAAACCACCCAATGCAAAAAACAATTGGAAAATGAGACACCAGCAGCAGGGGAAATAGAAATTCTAGTACATTTACAAATTCTCTAAACCTCACAAACTATATATAGATGAAGATCTAAAATTAGCATTAAATATCTTAGCAATAGAATTCAAGGAATCATTAGCCAAAGAAATTAAAAAAAAATCCATAGACAAATAACTCAACCAACTCAAAGAACTATATCAGAATATAAAAAAACCCATACAAATGGAACTAAAGGAACTAAATATCATTCTAACTATAGTAGTAGAATCACACACAGAGAGAATTGAATAAATGAATTTGAAGGCAAAATACAAGCTAGTAAAACCGAAGAAGTCAATAAATAAATGAGAAAAACATTGGAAGGATATGTAAGGTACCTAATGAACAAATACAAAAGAAATAAGAAGTTCAGAAGGGGAAGAAAAGGTAAAGGTAGAGGAAAAATGTGAGGGGAATAATAGCATAGAATTTTCCCACTCTTCAAAAAGAGACTTCTGTGCAAATCCAAGAGACAAAAATAATTCCAAATAAAAAAGACCCTAATAGATCAACAAGATATAAAGTAATCCAAATGGCAAAAGAAAACAATCCAGAAATTAATTCTTCAAAGTAATATGAGAGAAAAATTACATAATGTACAAAGAAAGGAATATAAGAATCAAACCAGATTTCCCATTTTAAACAATTTAGACAAGAAGACAGTGGAATCACATATTTAAATTACTGCATAAAAAGAAATTTCCAACTAAAAATCTAAAAACTCTCATTTATTTGAGAGGGAGGGCTGAAAACATTCTCAGACATAAAGAAACTCACAATACTTGTGCTAACCAAGCCACATCTAAATGAACTACCCAAGGATCAAATACACAAACCAAATACCCATTTATAACAACAACAACAACAACAACCCTACATAATATAACAGCACCCAAAACCCCCTCTGTCAATAATTTCTTTAAATATCAATAGAATAAATTCTTCCATTAAAAGGCACAAAGTGGGGTCAGAGTAGTGGTGCAGTGGTAGAGCATCTGCCTTGCATGCGGCTGACCTAGAACAGATGGCAGTTCGTCCCTCCTGTATTCCTTACGGTCCCCAAGCCAGGAGCGTTTTCTGAGTGCATAGCCAGAAGTAATCCCTGTGCCTCACCATGTGTGGCACAAACAAATAAAAAAGGTACAAAGTAAAGGGTTGGATCAGGAAACAAAATCTTGATATCTATTGCCTCCAGGACACACACTTATAAGTTCACAATAGACACAGGCTTGGAGTAAAAGGATGGAAATCAATTATACATGCCACTGGAAAAAAAAAAAAAGCTGGGACAGACATAGTTATATCAACTTATATCAGACCAAATTGCATTCAACCTCAGAAAGGACTCAGATACAAAGTTGGACACTACTTATTTATCAAAGGAACAGTGGACCAAGAATTACTAACTCTGATCAACATTTATGGATCAACTGTGGAGCCAGCAAAATATGCAAGACATTTGCTCATAAAAATAGAGAAACATATGAAAGGAAATTTGATGGTAGTGGTATATTTCAACACGCCATTTTCACCACTAGACAGATACACTAGCCAGAACACTAGAAAACACATAAGAGCCCTAAATTAGAAACTAGAAGAACTAGGACTAATAAAATTATACAGGACTCTCAGATCACAAATGAATGGGAAGATATTATAACAGAACCTCAAGAAATACAACATACCATGTTGGATTATTATGAGCAACTGTACTCAGTTAAGTTGGAGAACCTAACAGAAATAGACAATTTCATAGAAAAATATCTCCTGAGACTTAATTAGGTATAAGTAGAAAGCCCAAACAGGCCGATCACAAGTAAGGGAATTGAAACAGTAATTAAAAAATTCCCAAATAATAAAAGTCCAGGACCAGATGGTTTTACAGGTGAATTCTATTAAACATTCAGAGAATTTCTACCATTGATCCTTAGACTCTTCCAAAACATCAAAAAGAAAAGAATCCTTCCCAGTTTCTTTTATGGAGTTAATATTATCCTCATTACCAAAGCTTACCAAGAAACCACAAATAAAGAAAACTACAGACCTATCTCACTAATGAACATGGATGCAAATTTCTTAAAAAAAAATCTTAGCAAAGCGAATTCAACAATACATCAAAAAGATTATGCATCATGACCAAATAGGTTTCATTCCAGGGATGCATAAATGGTTCAACATATGAAAATCAATTAACATAATATAGTACATTAACAAAAAAAGACAACTCCACATGACCCTATCAATTGATGCAAAGAAAGTGTTTAAAAACTCTAATACTCATATATGATAAACACTAAGCAAAATAGGATTGGAAGGAACATTACTCAAGATAATAAGAGCTATCTATTTTTGTTTGGCCTAATTTATTTTTAATATAATTTTATTTTATTTATAGTGGCTTACATATCATTCACAGTAATATTCCAGGTACATATTTATGTTGAGTCAGGGGAATTCCCACCACCGAACTGTCCTCCCACATCCACTCCCATCCTGCCTCCCATATCCTCCACTCTCCCCCCAGGGGCTGCTAGAATGCGTGGTCCCTTCTGTGTCTAGTTTATTACTTAGTGGTCTTATAACTGTTTGGTCTTGGTGCCTCCATTACTGCCCCCTCTAATTGGGAGGCAGGGCTAGAACGTTCAAGTTAATGTGGTTTTGTTTGAGGAAGAGAAATGTAATATAATGGGGTAAAATTCAACTGCGCTGACTATGAGCAGAGTCATTCTAGAGGCTCTCATCCTTGGTTTGAGGGACGAAGGGAAAAAGAAAAAGGTGAAACACCACAGCAGTTCAAAAAGAGGAATCAAATAAGATATACAGTGAGTACTGTAGCAATAAAAATCTGCACCACATAGTTGCCATGGTCGTGAGATAGGAAATATGACAAGGTGCAAAAAGGAAGAAGAGAAAAGAAGAAAGAAAAAGTAAATATATAAATAAAAAATGGACAACTAATTCAATATCCACCCCAAAACAAAGAAATCAACAAAAACTAGATATAAAAAAAAAGGATTATTTAGTGTTTTTGTCTCCGCCCCCCCCCCCTGCATAGGCACAGTAAATATTGGGGTCATCCGAAATGGGAATCCCCTTGGTCTAAGAGATACAGGGTTTCTCTACCCTTGGAACATATTGTCATGGGATTAAGACTCCTTTCAAGTTTATTTACTCTCCCCTTTGTGTTTTTGTGGCATATGGAAAACTTCTGCCCCAATCTGGATGATAAAACCAGACCTCTAAATCTAGAGGTCTCAGTCTGTGCACAGATCAAGGAGTGGAACTTATGATGAAGACTTTCTTTGTGATTTTAGAAATTCTGTTTCCTCGATGTCATTTTAGTCTGTCTTCTGTGGTTAGTGGTCTTGATCCTTGCGCTGAAACTCGGATGGAACCTGGGATATCGTCTTTTGTTTTGTTTCCAGAAGACCCATTCAGTTGCAATGGCCTCAGTCAAGTCTCTGGAATTAGAGGTCATGATTGTTGTGCAGGACTTAGACCAAACCCTAGACTAGGGCTTTCTTGTTGGTTTCAGAATACATACTGCTAGGTCATGGTTCTCTATCAGTCAATCATCTGTAGATCACGTTCTTGGCTTTTGCATGGCCCATAGTGCGATGAGTCTTCTGATTTTGTTTTATCATTAGTTGGTAAGATAGGATAACCTGTTCTTATGTCCATTTGTTCCCAATTTCCTCGTTGTCAGGATATCATATTAGAATTGGCACATGTTGGAGGTTGAGTAGTATTCAGGATGTCCCAGATGGGCTTTGGTTCCTGTAGCTGTTGTGAAGAACTGTGTCATTTCTATGTCTGGGGTTCAGGATTCAAGTCTGGATGGTTGGTGTATAATATTCTGGAGTCTAAGATGGATCCACATGACATATTTTCAAGGTGGGAGATTCCCCTGTATTGTAAATAAGTATGAGTTCTTATCCCTAGTAGATTAGAGCTTGTTTATATACACGATATTTCCCCTTTTTTAGTGTACCTTTGCAGGAAGAAATGGTGCTTCATTATATTGCCTGTGCATTTGGTGGTGAAAAGAACAGAGGAACAAGTCACACACCCAAAAAGCATAAAAATAGAAGTAAAAAATATATTTGCTCACATATGTGAAAAATATTTTTAAGTAAAATAAAATAAAAAATAAAGAGGTAGTGTTATACAGGTCTTATATTTATGATGGAAGTATAGGTTTCCCATTGCCTTTTGAGATTTTCTTGTGGGGTGTGGGTTCCCAGGCACCTTTTTATCGCACACCCTGCCCTTCTTGAGATTGGTAAAAGATTTGAGGGAGGGGGGTCTTGTGTAAAGTTCTTGCATTGGGAATCCTTTTAGGGCTAAGTCCGGTATCCAGCAACAGTCCACGTTAGGATAAGTTGGTAGGGAGGGCCACACAGCATGAGTCAGCAGGGGTGTTGGTTGTCTTTTCCTGCCGGGGACGAGGTGTGGGTTTGAGTGGATGTCCCTTTTCTTGGGTGCTGGGTACTGGTTCATTAGGGTAGGAGGTCAGTCTTGCTGCCTAATAGATTAAGAACTGAGGGTGAAGAGTTTTAATAAATTGGAAAATATGGATGGGATTGAGTGGTGAAGGGGTAGTTGGATTCCTGGAAGGGGGATAGGGGAGGTTTTAACAATGAAATACTGAAAGCATTTCCACTAAGCTCAGGCACTAGACAAGGCTGTCCACTGTCTCCACTCTTGTTCTACATATTTTCAGAAGTCCTAGCAACAGCAATTAGACAAGATAAGAAAATCAGAGGAACTCAAATAAGGAAAGAGGAAGTCAAACCATCTCCAATTTGCAGATCACATGAGGATATGTATTGAAAATCTTAGAGTCTACAGAAAGGCACCAAGAAACAATAAACTAATATAGCAAAGTGACCAGCTACAAAGTCAATACACAAAAGTCAGTTATATTCATCTGTAAAAATAATAGGAGAAAAGAAATAGATCAAAAAGCTTATCCCATTTTAAATAGTATCTAAAAATAGCAAGTACCTAGGAATCAACTAAGATGAGAGGTGAAATTCCTATACCACAAAAACATCAGTAAATTTTAGAAATCATTTGAAGGAGACCTAAGGAGTTGGAAGAGCATCCATACTTATAGGTAGGAAGAATCAATATCATCAAAATCAAAATAAGGGATTAGAAGAAAATTCCATGCTCATGCATAGGAAGAATCAACATAATCAAAATGACGATCCTACCTAAACTACTATATAGATTCAATACAATGCCTATAAAAATTCAGACATAATTCTTGACTTAGAACAATCAATTATAAAGTCACGAGGAACCACAAAAGAACTAGGTTAACCAAATCAATATTAATTATCAAGGAACTGGGTGGTATCTTTTTACCTCACTTGAACCTTTACTACAAAGCCATACTGATTGCAAATGGTTCTGGAACAAAGACAGAGTCTAAGACCAATGGGTCAGAATAGATCATACAGTGACATACCCAAAATATACAGTCAATTAATATTTGACAAGGAAATGGAGACACATACCCTATACATAGATTGGGAGTATTAATATCATTAAAATGACAATATTCCCCAAAGCATTATATGCAGATTTACTGCAATTCCTCTAAAGTTACACATGACTTTCTTCCAAGAGGTGGATCAAACACTTCTGAAATTCATTTAGAAAAATATACACCCATGAATAGCTAAAGCGACCTTTAGGAAAGAGAAAATGAGGCACCAATTTCCCCAACTTTAAATTGTATTGCAAAGCAATAATCATTAAACCAGAATGATATTGAAATAAAGACAGACCCTCAGATCAGTGAAATAGACTAGATTATTCAGATAATGTTTCACAATTATACAATCAATTAAACTTTGATGAAGGGCAAGAAATGCAAAATAGATCAAGGAAAGCTTCTTCAATAAGTAGTGTTGGGAAAACTGGTCAGCTACATGCAAAAAAGTGAACTTGGACCTCCATCTAACACCATGCACAAGGCCAAATCCAAATGGATTAAAGACCTTGATATCAGACCTGGAACCATATGGTATATAGAAGAACAAATAGGTAAAACACTCTATGACATTGAGACTAAAGGCATTCAAGGATGAAACAGTGCTATCCAAGCAAATGGTTGTGGATATAAACACATGAAACTATATTATGCTGAGATGACACCGCACACAAAGAAAATAGTGACAAGAATACAAAGACCACCAACAGAAAGGGAGAAACTATTCACCCAATACCCATCAGATAAGAGGCTAATATCTAAGATACACAAGGTACTAACAGAACTGAACAAGAAAAACATCTAACCTTTACAAAAAATGAGGAGCAGAAATGAACAGATATTTACTCAAAGAAGAAACACATATGTCCAAAAAGTACATGAAAAATTGCTCCACGTCACTAATCATCAGGGAGATGCAAATTAAAACAACAATGAGGTTACATCTTATACCACAGAGATTGGAACTTATCACAAAGAACAAAAACAATCAGTGCTGGTGGGGATGTGGAGATAAAGGAACTCTCATTCACTGCTGATGAGAATGCCATTTAGGGCAGCCTTTATAAAAAACAAAATGGATATTCCTCATTTTGCATTTTGTAACTTGTAATTTTGCTTTCATATAATCTATAGCAATTCTAGGTATCTACCCTAAAAACACAAAAACACAATATAAAAATGCCTTCTACACATTTGTATTCATTGCAGTGCTGTTTACAGCAGCCAGAATCTGGAAACAATCAAGATGGTTTTCAACTGTTGAGTGGTTAAAGGAACTGTGGTACATATACATAAATAGATACTATGCAACCATCAGGAAAAATTAAGGCATGACATTTTCCTATACAAGAATGGTCATGAAAACTATTATTATGAGTGAAAAAAATCAGAGGAAGATTAAAATATAGTCTCATTCATCTATTAGATTTTAAAAAAATAAGACATTATTTTAATAATACCCAGAGTCAGTAGACATGAGGGCTAGAAGGACCAGGTCAAGACATGAAGTTTATGACAAGGAGTGGTGAGTGCAGTTAGAGAAATAACTACACCAAAATCTATTATGACAATGGTAATGAGTAAGATAATTAGAATGCCTGTCAAATACAGGCATGGGCTGGGAGGGGAGGAGTGAAGTGGGGGGCATAGGCTGTGGAAATGTTGAGCTGGTGAAGGGGATATTCTTTTTTATGGCTGAAACCCAACTAAAAACATGTTTGTAATCATAATGCTTAATTAAAAATATTATTAAAAATAAAAATAAAGCAATTGCCAAATGTTGCACATTATGTATCTTATCTTTCATGCATTAATTCAGTTCAAAAAAATGGAAGAGGAGCACAAAGCCTTTACTCTCTCTGTAGCTGTTTACATTGAAGAGCTTTTGAATCAATCTCTAACTACAGAAGGATATAATAATATTCTAATGTTTTTATTCACAGAAACAGGTGCAGAATATGTTTGGAAGCCAGAGACTTCCACTGCAGTGCTTGCTATCAGTATGTTCTAGTGCTTTAATTTTATTATGTATAAAATAATTCTCCAATTTCTTTGGCCCCAGATACTATTATTTTTTATTTCCACAGACCACTCAGAGAGTCACTTTGTCGGGGAGGGAGGTGTTATTGCAGGGTATGTTCTGCAATACCACTCCTAGGTATATACACTATAAATACATAATACCAAATACAGAAAATTATCTGCATCCTTTTTATCACAGCAAAAAATAAAATAGTCATATTTTTAAACAACCCAATGCCTAAAAACAGATAAGTGCATAAAGCAACAGTGGCACAGTTATAAAATGGAATACTATGCAGCTGTTAGCTAAAATCATATCATGAAATTTGCTTATACATACCATATTTTCTGGCATATAAGATGACTCTTGAAACAAAAAAAAAATCAAACGAAAATCGGGGGTCGTCTTATATGCTGAGTATATCCCAAAAAATGTTTCAATATGCCTTAAAATGGAAATTGTCTGAATATTGCCACAAAACAAATTTTCCAACTCGATCCTGCACCAATTACTGCAAGGCTGCTCGGACTGCCTTTCTAACTCAGCCAATCCAAGCAGGCTTTTTATGCATGCAAATTAGACAATGTTTTGGACCCGAATCTACAGAAAACCGGAATCTACACAGAAGCCTGCTGAGATTGGCCGGAGTCAGAGAGGAAGTCTATTACAATGTAACCTCTGAACCTTTGCTTGTTGTGATTGGCTCACTGTGGTACATATAGCTGCAGCACAGGAATGTTCTGTCATATACAGTGAATATAGGTCTAAACCTATGTTTTAACTGTAAAATTAGGGGGTTGACTTATACGCCCAGTCATCTTATATGCCAGAAAATACAGTAGATAAATATAGAGAGTATTGTGTTGAATGAAATAAAAGTCAGAGGGAGAGGGATAAACATAAACTAATATAACTCATTTGTGAGTTATAAGAAGAAAAAATAATATGGTAATAATATCCAGAGACAATAGAAATGAAGACAAGGAAGCCCCATTCATGTTATAAAGCTTGATACAATTAGTGGAGCAGTGCAGTAAGGGCAGAGAAGCAATTCTTATGACAATGTTAATTGAAACTGATCACTCTGCTCAAAAACTGGGTGTTAAAATGAGAAAAAGTGATATTCATGGTGTCCCTTCATTAACAACATTAAAACCAGTGTCTAAAAGGATAAATATAGATATATAACATTATCATAAATATAAATATATAGTGGGAGAGAGAGAGAGAAAAGAAGAGAGAGAGGAAAAGCATGGTCCATGCCCCAGCAAAAAGACACCATGAGGCAGATACCACCTTTTCTTCTAGTCAAATGTACCCATAAAAACAAGAAGATAGAAATTGTAGAAACTACCTTCTCAAATTATGATGCATTTAAAATACAATGAGATTATTAAAAAAAAAGTCAGAGAAAAAACATTAACACCAAGACATAAAAACCCTCACTAATAAACAACCATTAAATTACAGAAAAATAAAAAAGAGGAAATCAAAACATTCCTGGAAACAAATGAAAATTAGAGAACACTTAGAATTTGTGGGGCACAGCAACACTATTATTAAGAGAAAAAATTATATATTTGCAAGCATTCTTCAGGAAGGAAGAAAATCTTAAATACAATAATTAATGGTACAGCTCAACTTATTGGAAAATGTTCCAAAATTTAACTAGAAATAGGCATATAGAAGTAAATTATAAAGCTCAAAGCAGAAATAAAAGAACAGCAAAACACCCTTAAAAATCAATCCAAAAGATCAATAAGTTTGTTTTTTGGAAAAAAAAACAATATCTATAAATCAATAGCAAAACTCACAAGAAGAGAAATATATACTCAGTATATCAAATAAAAAGTGAAAAGGGTAGAGGTTATTACAAGTACTACAGAAATTCAAAGGGTAATTTGATTTGAAACTGTAACTTTGAAAAAGTTTATCACACAACAACAGAACCTGGAAGACAATGACAAGTTTTTGGACTTTTATATCTTCCCAAGGTGGGATCAAGATGATCTGGAATATCTTAACATACCTACCACTATTGAGGAAAATATAATGATAATTTAAAGGCTTCTCAAATACAAATGCCCAGATCAAGATTATTTATTAATTAATTGTTTCAAATCTTTAAAAGGACTTACTGCCAATATTTTTCTGGCTTTTCCAGAAAATTGAAGAAACAGAAACTCTCCCAAATAGTTTCTGTGAAACTATCATATCCCAGATAGCAAAAGGAGATAGAGAAATCTATATCTTTGATTAACACAGATGCAAAAATACTCAACAAAATACTAGTAATATCATCCAAGCGGTCATCAATAAGGTTATACACTGTCATCTAGTAGAATTCATTTCAGACATGCATGGTTGGTTTAACATTGACAAGTTACTCAATATAACCATAGCAATAAAAGGAAAAATTATTTGATCATATCAATAGATCAGAGAGCATTATACAATATTCAACACTTGTTTATTCTAAAAACTCTAAACAAAATGAAGTGAAAGTAACTTTTCTCTATATAATCAAGGCCATTTATCACAAGCCCATAAAAATATTAAACTCAATGAGAAAAAACTAAAAGCCTTTCCACTAAGATCTGACACAATACAAAGTTTCCTCCTCTCAACACTTTTTATTCAATATAGTACTGGAAGTATTTGCATGAGCAATCAGATAAGAAATATATATCAAAGCAATCAGATAGGAAATGAAGAAAATAAATTTTTGCTGTTTTCAGATGAGATAATATATTTTAGAAACTCCAGAAGACTTTACAAAAAAGCTTCAAGAAACAGTAGATTTGTATAGGAAAATGGCAGGCTACAAAATTAATACACAAAATCTCATATTTTTATAGACAAATAATTAAACAGAAGAAACGACTTTAATTACAAAACAATCCTACTAACCATCATGACACAGAAAATCAAGTAACTTGGAGTCAACTTAACTAAAGAAGTATAACACCTATACAAAGAAAACATCAAAAGATTGCTTCAAGAAATAAAACAGGACACAAGAAAATGCAAACCTATTACCTACTCATGGAAGGAAGTATTAATATCATTAAAATTGAAATAATTATCAAAGCATTAGACAGAATTAATAGAAACCCTTTAAGTTTACCCATAATATTTTTCAAAGAAATGATCACACACTTCTGAAATTCATTTGGAACAATAGATTCCCATGAATAGCTAATTCAATCCTTAGGATAAAACAGATAAAATCATCACTTTCTCCAACTTTGAATTTTACTATCAAGCAATACTCATTAAAACAGCATGGCTTTGGAAGACAGACATATCCTCAGATCAATTCATCAGACTTGAGTATTGAGACACTGACCTCCAGATATTCCATTAATAAATCTTTGAAAAGGAGCAAGAAACACAAGAAACACATCTCTTTAAAACCATGCACAGAGTTCAAATTAAAATGGACTAAAGACCTTGAGACCAGACTTAAAACCATTAGGTACATAGTGGAAAATGTAGGCAAAGCAATCCTTGACATTAATATTAAAGGCATCCTATGATAGCTTCGGCAGCACATATACTAAAATTGGAACGATTACAGAGAAGACTAGCATGGCCCCAGAGCAAGGATGACACGCAAATTCATGAAGCATTCCATATTTAAAAAATATACTAAAGGCATCTTAAAGAAGAAAAAAACATTTTCAAGCAAGTGGAAGCAATGATAAATAAAATGGTCTACATTAAATTGAGAAGCTTCTGCACTTCAAAGAAACAGTCACTAAGATATAAATGCTACCCACAGATTGGCATAAACTATTAACCCAATATCCACCCGATAAAGGGTTATTATATAAGATATGCAAGTTACTTACAGAATTTAACAACAACAACAAAAATCTTTTCGCACCATAAAAATGGGGAGAGGACATCTATAATTTCCTCAAATAAGAAATATTGATTAGGGCCCGGAGAGCACAGCGGCGTTTGCCTTGCAAGCAGCCGATCCAGGACTAAAGGTGGTTGGTTCAAATCCCGGTGTCCCATATGGTCCCCCGTGCCTGCCAGAAGCTATTTCTGAGCTGACAGCCAGGAGTGACCCCTGAGCACCGCCGGGTGTGGCCCAAAAAAACAAAACAAAAAAGAAAGAAAAGAAATATTGATTAAAATAAACATGAACAAATGCTCCACATTAGTAATCATTAGGATAATACAAATCAAGACAACATTAATGTATCATCTTATGCCACAGAGACTGAGATACTTCACAAAGAATAAGAACAACAAATGCTGTTGTGGGTGTGGGGAGAAAGAAACTCTTATTCATTGCTGATTGAAATGCTGTCCATTTCAGCTTTTCTGGAAAACAATATGGATATTCCTTAAAACAACTGCTTTTTGAACTCCCATATGATCCAGCAATAACACTCCAAGGGCATATCAAAAAAGGAACACAAAAACACAATACAGAAATTCCCTCTATGCTCCAATGTTCATTGCAACATTATTTACAATTGCCAGAGTCTGGAAGCAACCAGATGCCCAACAGATAACTGCTAACAAAACATTGTTATTTAAATGCAATGGAATACTATGAAGCCTTTAGGAAACATGGAGTCATGAGATCTCTTATACATGGCTGGACATGGAGATTACTATGCTGAGTGAAATGAGTCAGAGGGAAAGGTATAAATGTAAAATAATCTCACTCACTTGTGGAATATAAGAAAAATAAAAAACAGTATGGTAATAATAATTAATAACAATATAAATGAGTATCAGGAGAAGTTAATGATAGGAATTTTGCCACAAATAGGGATTATTACAGTTAGAGTACAGAGGTGTCTACTATGATAATGATAGTTGGAACTGATTACTCTGAATAAGAACTAGGTGTCTAAAAGGGGTATTGTGACATGCATGGCATCTCTTTATATATACATATATATATACATAAATACATACATACATACTTATATATATAGAGAGAGAGAGAGCAAGAGAGAGATAAAATGCCTTTTCCTGAGGCAGGAGGGTGAGGGTGGAAGGAAACTGGGAACTTTGTGCACTGTAGTGTATAGCAAATCGAAGTGTCTAAAAAGTAAAGAAAAATAAGAGAGAAATAGAGATATGTAGAGAGAAGAAAAATGATGTCCAAGATACAGAAAAGGAAAAGGACGTCAGGGAGTATGAAAGGGAAACTGGGGACACTCTTTGGGGTAAATGTGCACTGGTAAAAATTTTTTTTATATTGTCTGACTGTGAAAAAACTATTATGAACAAACATAATAAAAATAAAAAATAAATGAATAGTTATATAAATATTAGTGTTGTAAATTTGGAAGGAGAGAAAAATAAGAACAAGGAAAAAAATAGCAGAAAATTTTTGACTTTTTGTGAGTCAGTGTACAAATTTTACTCAACATATCCTGATACACCCAATATGAATAAAAATGTGAATAGAAAATGAAAAGATATTTATATTACAACTATTTTATTCAATGAATATCATAGGTCAGCCTTGACAGTAATATAACAAAATAGTTTAATAATGATAAGTCCAGGCCTTCAATAATTGGCCACTTACCATTATTATCTCTATCTGATGTAAAATATGTAACGCATTTCATGAAATCTTAAAACTGCATCTGAACAAATTTTCTTATAAATTAAGTATGTTCTTATTGAATATAATGACCTATATTTAAAAACTTTCGAGGTACAAAATTTGACACATGTTGATTTGTTTGTCTTTCTCCCTCACTAATAATTAAAAATATATGTTTAAGTCAAACATAATGTTTTTCATTTGCACAAATGTATTCTCTTTAAACATGAGTTTTTAATGATCTTCCCAAAAGCTCTTCTAAAAATGTAATTCTTACTTATCCTCACTGTCAGCAGCACTTTTTTAATCAACTTTCCCTAAACACTTAGCTATGACTGTTCACAAGTTCAATATTTATATAAGTTTATTTCTTCCTAATTTTTGGCAATAACTTTTTAAAATTTATTTAAAGAGAATGCATCACATAGTTGACATAACTGATCATAAAATATTTGTTTCAAGATGACAAAAAGCAAAGTTATTTAAAAAATGGATAATAGAAAGAAAAACTAAAAAATGGAGAAAGGATATACTTGCTCAGTAGCAAGTATATTTGTGAAAATGATTGTATCATCAATGAACTCATTAAAACAATAGTAGAAGGTTTAGTTAGCTCTTCTTTTTTTTAAGAATAAGAGTTAAAAAATATGGCAAAAAAAGGTGTGTGAGTGGCACTTGTTGTTTGCATAGGCCCAGCAATATATGGGGGATATAGAAAGGAAAAGCCTTGGCCTAAATACAGGAGACCTTACCCCTGAAGTATACTGGCATAAAAACAACTCTGGGCTCCAGGCATACTAGGTTGTTCAACTCCTGAGTCATTCTCTGTGGTCCAGTAAAAGATCTTCTCATAGCCGCTGTTGTTGGTGTCAGGTTTATGTAGTTAGAGATCCTGGTTTCTGTGCATATCCTACATAGAATTCAGGAAGATATGGAGCATCCTCTGGTTTCACCTCACCATAAGAGGGCAATGCAGAGAGCCTTGCCCTGAAAACAAGTTGTTGCTGTTGCTAAGTCGTCTGGGTATTCGAAGAACCCTTTTTGGAATAAGTGGATGCTAGGGCACGGCTCTTTCTGGTAGAGGTTTTCTTCCTGGTGATGTCATAGACTACAGTGGTTGTTTCTGTAGATAGTATCCATGGTTCAGGGGTGAATGAAAAGTGCCCGTTCCTCTGAGGCCTAAGCCAAGTCATTATGACAATGTTCATTATGTAAGGCCCCACAATTTTTTTTGCAATACTTTTTAATATTTTTTTAACTTTCATAAATTCCTGAGAGATTGAACAATTCTTTTCATATTTGTACTATCAATTACTAGTCAAAATTTCTGATGCATAAAATATTAATGGTTATTTATAAAATTAATCTATAAAGAAATGAAAGGAGTGACTACATTACTGTCATCAATTGTTTACTGGTTTGTCACACAACAGATCTTTTAACAGTATTTAAAGGCATCTCATTCTAGTAGCAATTGTTTTGTATGTATTTTAGAAAGCTCTAAAACTCTGTGGTCCATTAACTAATTTTTGAGAAAGAAACTGAGAACATAAAATCAAATGAAGAAAGTTTCTTAAACAAATGGCATGGGGACAAATAGATAAGAATATGTAACAAATTAAATAGGATTCATATCTCCTAGCTTACATAACATTCAACTCAAAGTCAATAAAAAAAAATCTTGAGATAGGTGGAAAACTCCAAGACTTAGACCTAAAATAGGACTTCAAAGGTCAAATGCTAAAAGTAAAATGTACAGAATAAAGTCTAAACAATTGAGACTGCATCAAACAAAAAGTTTTTTTTTTATGACAAAAGAAACAGGCTAAAACTAAGAGGCAGACGATTGGAGAAAATATTTGCACTCACATCAGATAAATAGATGATATTCAGGATATATATATTACTAACAAAAATTAACACCCCCCAAGTGTAAAAGCCCCATCAGAAAAAAATGGACAGAGGAAATACACAGACAATTATCTGAGGAAGACCAATAGATGAACAATAGGTACACCAAAAAAATGCTCATAATCACTTATTTTAGGAAAATTAAAATCAATTCAAAAGTGATGTATCATCTTACACCAGTTAGATATCATCTTACACCAGTTAGAATGGCATATATCAAAAATATCGGAAACTATATGCTGAAAAACAAACTCTAATCCATTGCTAGTGGAAATGTTGTATGGCTCAACACCTAGGGAAAATAGTATTGAGGGTTTTCAGTAAAATCAGAATCAAGCTGTCATTCCAGTTTTGGCTATTATCTTCAGGCTAGTAAAGCATTTATTCAAAAGGAAATATACATGCTAATATTCATTACAGCACTCAGCACAATACCAAACATTTGGAATAAACTAGATGTACTACAAGACATTAATGGATTATGAGGATGTGCTACATTCATAAAATGGAATACTATATAGCTGCAAGGAATGATGCAATCATGCAATTTGCTATATACCATGGATGTAAATGGAAGGTATTATGTTAATGAGGTAAGCCAGAAGAAGGTTAAAAGCAGATAGGTATCAATTTTGGATGGTGGATGGTATTTAGGATACCATGAGGAATAAAAAGGTTTGAATAGGAATTGTCTAAATCACTTTGTCCCAGATTATATGAGGAGAAGAAATAGAGTGGAGTGAAGAACAACAAATATGAAATAATGAGTAAAGATATTGGGCCCGGAGAGATAGCATAGTGGTGTTTGCCTTGCAAGCAGCCGATCCAGGACCAAAGGTGGTTGGTTCGAATCCCGGTGTCCCATATGGTCCCTCGTGCCTGCCAGGAGCTATTTCTGAGCAGACAGCCAGGAGTAACCCCTGAGCACTGCCGGGTGTGACCCAAAAACAAAAAAAAAAAAAAAAAGATATTAAGTGGACTCAGGTATGTTGATGATGTTGGAAAGGATAGAATTAAATTTCCACAAAGTAAAGAATCAGCTACATTGAAATCATGATACCCAAACTAACAACTAAACTCATAAAAATGTTCTTCTTAAGATAGCAGTCTAGGAAGTGGGAAAGATTTAGGCAACACTGATGAACAGAAATTGACACATGAAGTAGAAATGGTGTTAAAGAATATGTATAAAACAAAATCATTAATAATTTTGTGAATCACTCTGCTTTAATTGAAAAATAAAGAAAATTTCTAAAACATTTTGTAAAATTAAACTATATGATTCTTACAATAAAATTTTAATGAATTTTCCTTTTTGTAGAATGCAATTTATGAATATTGAATTAATGGTTCATGTGAATATAATTTACACTACATATTATATAGAATATTATGTTACACTAAACCTAGGTGACAAAACTAAATGCCTATCAACAGATTATTTGAACTAAACTTTGAAGTAACTTTCAAGATTTGGTCAAGATTATGCTATTAATTTATATTAATTTATTATGTTTTCTCAGTTTGGTTTTCCATATGCTAACTACAAAAGTAAAATGTAAAAGTAAAACAAATAAGAAAAAACAAGCATTAAATCCACTTAATATCTGTGGGAGCTTCTCCCTGGTGTCTGGTGTTTTGCATTTTTCAAGTGTCATCATGACTTTTCATCCTCTCCTGAAGAAATTTCTACAAAGAAAAAAATCTGCAGCACTTCTAGAATATAAAATTTACCAGGAACTTGAAAAAAAAAAGCAAGAAGATTGGCATTATTTAGATAAGTCTTCTTCTGAGGTGTTTCATTTACAAATAAAACACCTTCATCAGAAATTTTATTGTTTACATCCTAAATAGGACTATTGTAAAAGTTCTTGAACTTTGGCATTTGCCTGAAGGATCTATAGGAAGCTGTTTCCAGGATCAGGAACTGTATGCAGAAAAGCATTCAAGCCATTCACAAAACACAAAATTTCTTTACTTTCTAATCAGTATTATATATACTATTTAAAATAGTTTTAGTAAAACTTGACTGTCACCAATTACTCTAACAAAAAAAAACAAAATTAAGGAAATAAAATAAATAAGGTAGAATAGGGTTCATATAATATTATAGACCTTTCTTGAAAAGCTGTATTTGAAATAAAATTCAAATTTATATAGAAATGGCAAATTAAATTTGGAGGATTTTATTTCACAAAATTTGCATTTTAAATAAATATAGGATAAAAATAATCATAGGTTGTATTCTTTCTATAGAGGCTATGGATTCATGTTTAAAAGTTGACTCAAATTCTAATTCTAAAAGAATCCAAATAATTTTAGCACTAACTAGAACCATTATATTCAATAAAAACATATACGTGTAAAACAATACTTTATGATATTTTATATTTTTGGCTCATATCTGGCTCATATTTGGCAGAATTATGATTTGTTCCAAACTATGTGCTCAGTGTTCACACCTGTCTGGGTTGGGAAAAAATATAGAATTGCTATTAAATTTGAGTCAGCTGTATGCAACTGTCTACCACTGTCTACCAACTATTTGCTAACCCATTTTTCACAATTTTATGTTAATTAACTAAAGCATGTTTATCTATTTTGTCAACTTTTATAGCAATTTTGTGAACTATTAAGCAGTATTTAATCTAAAACTTCCGTTTATATTGAAAAATTGCAGTTAGAAATGTTATTTTGAAATATTTTTAATTTAATCATTCTTTCCTAAATTTTGTACTTACTATAATGAAAATAATTTTTCTTTCACTTGAAAAAAAAAAACAACTTAAAAGATTAGAGATAATTCTTTGCTGCCCTTGCCTACATTCCTGACTTCCAATTCACAAGTAAAAATTGAAACAATTGTACATGTGCATAGAAAGCTTCTAATTCTGTAATATCTCTCTATCCCAATTTGAAGACAATCTCACATGTGTCAAAAAAGTGAATTTTTTGAAGTCAACCTCAAGTATAAAAATTCCTACAGAAGCATAGAAGTGGTCTTTAAGAATTTCTTCTCAGACTCATTGTATGATGATAACTTTTGTTCAGAGTTATTATCATGAACTAAAATAAAGTACGGATACATCATTTATGCCATCCTAGCATAAATGGTGATTGAAGGGTAAACCACTTCTTTTAAAATAATATACCCGAATTTATAAAACTTCCAACATTTTATTAGCTTATACAATATTTAAGTAGTATCAGTTTGCTCCTGATAATAAAACCATACTAATAGTATTGGGTAAAGGTAATATGAAAGATCCATTTATAATCATACATAAATTTTAAAGATACCAGATGGTAAGCAGTTTTATTTTATTTTATTTTGGTTTTTGAGCTACACCCAGAACTCTTGGATCTGTTCTCAAAAATCATTTTTGGTAGGATTGGGGAACCATATGGGATGCCAGGAATCAAACCCTGGTTTATCCTGGGTCTGTCACGTGCAAGGCAAATGTCTTACTCTGCTCTCTCTGGCCACAACAGACTTTATTCTTATAATAATTTTTAAATCTGCTAATGGTAACTCTGATGCCTCTTTTAATAGCAACACGTTTTAAGTCTTTAGGCACACTTGTTTACCCCAGTCCATGACTCCTAAATTAAGTGTACATTTAAATTGAGGAGTTTGACATACTTTGATAATAATAATAACCTGAAAACTTTTATTTGTGACTTATGATAATGTATTTTGAAAAACAGCTGTAAATTTGACTTCTTTAATTTTGTTGAGAAAATTCTAACAAGTTACATTCAATTTTCTAGTAATCTGGAAGTTGTCTACTTTATCTCAGCATATAAAAATGAGTACTTAAAGTGAGACATTATGGATAACTATGATTTCTCTCTGTGTAGTTTATTTACTCTGTGTATTTTGACTTTCTGGATATGAAGTCTTAACATTGTGAGGGTAGGCTTAAGACATATATTTCTTTTTGCTGCTTGTATAGTCAAGAATAAAAATGTTACACAAAATTTGTAAAATTAAGAATACTCTTGACTATAGTAAATAAATAACCTCAGGAGAGCAACATGTCTGTGAAAATTAGGGTCTGACACTGAAAGCAACCTGCACAATGGTTGAACAGAGATGTTAGTACGTTATAGTTTTAAAAGTTGATAAAAAAATAATTTTATTGTAAATATACTCAAACAGGCAAAATCAACTAAAGTCAGCTGGTAGGTAGAAAGTAAAATAAAAATCCATATTTATATACCATGATTAATTCCACTTATAATACATTTTCTATTAACAGTGATATGAAACAGAGTGTTGACCCATCATCTGTCTCAATGCTATCATTGAGAAGAGGAACATTATTTTGGTCACACACACAGTGGCGTTCAAGTGTTACTCATGGATCTGCACTCAAAAATCACTCCTGGCAGGCTTAGAGGATCATATGAGAAGCTGGATATTGAATCCATGTACACCACATACAAGGCAAATGCCCTACCCGCTGTGATATATTGCTTTAGCCCCAGAAGGGGAGCATCTTAAGGTACTCAATACTATTGTATAATATAGAATATGTAAATTTATCTTAGAATTTTTTCTAAATAAAAGCCAAATCTCCATCTATTATTCAAAAACTAATTGTTTTATTGGCAGAATTCAAAATTACTTTTTAAAAAATGCTACATTAATATTTAATATGTTGACATTCACCACCATTTATTCCTGAATTCTACCATCTGAATGTGTACCCTTCCGACCTCCTATCCTAGGTTTTATTCCTAAGAGTAGAATAAATCCTTTAAGATACAACATCATAACATCAAAGGATAAGTAAGCAGCTTAAATGGATCTTATATCACATAGGATAAGGTAAATAGTTGAATTCTAATTAATTTTTTTGTTGTTTTTGGGTTACACCCAGCGATGCTCAGAGGTTCCTCCTGGCTATGTGCTCAGAAATTGCTCCTGGCTTGGGGAACCATATTATAGGACTCCAGGAGATTGAACCATGGTCAGTCCTAGGCTAGCGCAGGCAAGGCAGACACCTTACCGCTCCGTGCCACTGCACCAGACCCTAATTATTTTCTTATTGCCACAGGGGATTACAGAATATTCTAAAGAAAGGAAATGCACTGGGCAGTAGTACAAATTAAATGCTCCACACATATGGGTAAATTATCCTTTTCATAGAGAGAAACACAATCAATTAACTCACTCAAAAGAAATGAGATTTTTACTATACAACTCTACTCTTCAAATGGAGAATCAGAATGTAAAGCACCCCAGTCTCTCTCAAGAGCAATCATTATTTACACATTAATTTATTCAAATAATATTTATGAATTCACTACTATATGTCAAACACAGTAAAGTCACAGAATATAAAGCAATGAGTAAAAACTTGTTCCTTATTTGAAATAGGCATCAATGGCTTTATGACTTTAATGTAGTGATTTTCTGACCTAATTATAGAGAGATGTAATTTTGCCATGGCTTCAAAAATTTAGTACTACATATATTCATACTAAACTATTATTAGTTTCTTAGGATTAACTGTGTGACCATTAAATAGTGTCTAAAATTATCGAATATTATTTAGAGATTACACTCTATCAAATATGATAGAGTAGGTAGAACTAAACGTGAACATACTACAATATTATACATCTTGTTTTTATCAATTAAGACAGTGAGGCCTGAAGTAGAGATTAGAATTCATTAAGTAAATAATTACAAAAATGTTCCTCATCTATTATGTGTCGGTTAGTACTCTGGCCAAAGAAAGTTGAGAATTTTTCAGAAGAACTAGTAGTCAGCTGATGGTTTTCTAATTTAGAAATTTGGCCCATTCATAAATATAATTAAAGAAAATTCAATACATCGTGGAAATATTTCATTGAGTTGAAGTAAAGTGTTTTTTAAAAATTTAATATTTTCAGGCTGGAGTGGATGGCCAAGCAGTAGGGCATTTTCCTTGCACCCGGCTGATCCAGAACAGACAGCAGTTCATTTCTCCAGTGTCCCTTATGGTCCCGCAAGCCAGCACCAATTTCTGAGTGCATAGCCAGGAGTAAACCTTGAGCATCACCAGGTGTTGCCCAAAAAACAAATATAAATAAATAAATAAATAAATAAATAAATAAATAATTTAATATTTGTTCAGCTTTTGGAGGCATTGTCTCTTTTTTCTTTTTCATTGGATTTACATGTTCTGTTAAATTTTTCTTTTTGAACCTTTTCTTGGTTGCACTCTTATGTCTTTGAACAAAATTGCCTCATTCTTATTTCACCCTATTATTTATCGTTCATACAACATATATTTTATGCTAAATATTTAAGCAATATCATATGTGTTCAAGTGAATCTGTATATTTATATTTAAACCAATTCTTAATTTCTAAGACCAGATTAAAGTCTGTAATTATACTCATATCAGTGAGTATTTTTATTCCATGTGTCTAGGAAGCCTAGCAAAATTTACCACAGATAAATTTACTAAAAAGTTAAAAGTGAACTTGCTTATAAAAATTTTGGCGATTACCCAAGACAATTTATGTGTACAAAGTTTATATTTTGTTTGGCTAACTTTCATTTTACCTAGCTTCAGAGAAGTATTTCTTATAAAATAATATATAATAATATATAATCCCCTGTGTTATACAATGTGACAAATTTTTTTTTTTTTTTTTTGGTTTTTGGGCCACACCCGGTGACGCTCAGGGGTTACTCCTGACTATGCGCTCAGAAGTCGCTCCTGGCTTGGGGGACCATATGGGACGCCGGGGGATCGAACCGCGGTCCGTCTCCTAGGCTAGCGCAGGTAAGGCAGGCACCTTACCTCGAGCGCCACCGCCCGGCCCCACAATGTGACAAATTTAAAGTAAATCTATATAATACACAAGATGCCATAGAAGCTTCAGTTTTTTAATACCTTAGTTCAAGATGTACATATATATATATTATATATATTATATATATATATATATAAATACTAGAGTTATAAAAACTATAAGGATCAGATTGATGGCACAGTGAGTGTTCAGAGTGTTTGCCTTGTTTGATCCATGGCATCCCATGAGCCTGTCATGAGGGATTTCCGAGCACAAAGCCAGGAGTAATCCCTGAGCACCACAAGGTGTGACCTCACACGAAATACATACATATATATATATATATATATGTATATGTTCAATAATTTAGCAGACTATTAGAGTAAATACATTTGTATGCAGATTTCAGAGTTTTGTGAAATTTGACTTTAGATCTTGTTCTTATTACTTTGAATAAAACAGTTATTTGCAAAATAGATTGTTATAACTTTATTTTGTTTTTCAATATAGAAAAACTTAGTTTTAGTTAGTGAATTGATCACAATTTTAGGTTAAATAAGATAAATTGCATATTTTTCATTAGAAATGTATGAAATATAATAACTTGCCTTCAGATTCGATAAAATATTTTATTCTTGTCCTTTATACTTAGAATTAATGTTTAATTTTCAAAAAAAATTTGATCTTGCCATGAATATATTACTAACAAATAGAAAAAATAAATTTGTAAATTGGAAAGCATTACTCATTTAATTGCTTTCATAGTGTCATTTACTTTTATGTAATTAAATTTATTGGTCAATACCACATGCTTTGTCAACACAATGCTAAAACATCTGGATGAAAAGTGGGAGGTCTAGTAACCAAGCCAGATGGTTTGTAAGTGAAGGCCAAAAATCCAAATGGCATCAAAAATCAAAGTATGTGGATTACAAATATCATAACTTTCATTCAGTTGCCCAATTGCCCAAAGCCTAAAGCAGGCACACAGTAAAGACCCTGAAAGTGAAGTAAGCTGCAGTGAAAAAGAAAGATAATGCATTCATAAAAAAAATTCACTGTTCATGTTAAATCAATTTTGACCTCCAGCAAAATAATTTTTGTTTTGCTGATTTAAAATGCAACCTTTTTGAAGAGAAAAAAGAAAACTTGTTTAGCTTATTAGATTCACTTTTATCTGTGATGATCTTTTGACTTTTTTGACTAATTTTCAATACAGCTCACGAGTTCAATAAATAGGCCCAATTAAAAATTGCCTTTGATTTCGATTAAAAGTTGCTTGATATTAAGTATTACAATATTCCACAATCCAGAATTTTATCTAGCATGTCATATTCAATAAACAGTCTTCTTTGCTATCTCTGAATAATTAACTTTATCTTTGTCACTCTGCACAAAATTAATGAAAGCAGCATAGACATGTTCATTTATTCTTGGCATGAGAATCTTATTATTTTGGTCTGTCCCACGGTAGTAATCTCTTACTTGGTACTTTGTAGATTTAATGTGAAGTTATTTCTGACTGTCTGGCAGAAGATGTCACAGTTTCAATATGATCTTTTCTTTTCTAATCCCTAACATGATAAATAATATTAAACATAAATCTAAGATAATATTAGTTTATTAATCATTTATTACATGTATAATTTTTAAAACCATATATAGGTAAATTATTTGGATAAATCTACTATTATTCAAAAGTTTTTTTTATAATATTAGTATGTGTTCATTCCAAAGAATACTATACACATCAAAGTAACCATTCAGATAGTTATAGCATTAATTTATACCTATTGACTAAAGTGCTGTGTTTTTTTCTATAAATCTTATATTCATACAAGCAATAAAGAGTTGTAAATTTATATTTTGGAAAGAGAGATTGAGCCACATCTGTCAATGCTCAGATGCTCATGGATTATTCCTTCAAGTGCTCAGAAATCTAAGGCAGGCCAGGATCAAAGTTGAGTAGACCACATGAAATGCAAACCCTATCCTCTTTACTGTTTCTTGGGCTGAAGTTTTGTCCTTTTTTTTTTGTTTATGTTTTGTTTTTTATTAACACAGTGCTTAAGTTTGACTTTGTCCTAACTGAACTCATAGAGCCCTCCTGGTGGCTCAGGGGAGAATATAGTGCTCAGATCAGACACAAGCAAAACAAACACCGTACCTACTGTACTATGTATCTCATCTTAAGTTTTATAAATTCTATAAAAAAATCAGTCATTTAATCTTTAATAAGAAACTTCCCAAGGAGTATATTAATTAATAGTTTGCCAATTTAAATGGCTCCAATTTGAAAGCATGCTTTGAGAACTAACTCTTCTTCCAAAAGACAGTATTGAAAATGCCACATCACACTTCCATGTGAAATTTATTAGTGGCATTTTGGAGTTTTTAATAAAGTCACTTTAAACATAATATTATAACTGGAGGTAATGTTGGGGTGTTTAAATGAGCAGTTCTTTGAAGAAATAAATTTTGCACTGTGTGGGAGGAAGGGGTAGATTTTTCTATAATGTTACAATGAAGCTCACAATT
The DNA here is from genome assembly GCF_024139225.1 of Suncus etruscus. Taxonomy (NCBI): domain Eukaryota; kingdom Metazoa; phylum Chordata; class Mammalia; order Eulipotyphla; family Soricidae; genus Suncus; species Suncus etruscus. The sequence goes on along the minus strand of NC_064851.1, from coordinate 60,902,278 downwards.
GACCTTTGACAGGTAAGAATTTCAAGTATTGCTTTTAAAAATCTGTAATGTACAGTTAAGAGAATTATCAGAGGAATGCAAGAGCACCAAAAGAGGATTTCAATGTGAATTTTGTCTTTTTCAAATGAACTTAAAGGAACAAGTTACAGCTTAGTACGACATGTCTATCATTGTTCTTCCATATCTATTACTGTTTACATTCCTTTTTTAATACTACATAAGCTTTTAGCAGGTATATATTGAACACTTCAAATTCATGTTAGATAGGATCAGAGGCCCTAAATATTCACAACTGATTTTATTTTTTTTCTGTCCATTCTTCAAGACTATATGTATTGTCTCATCTTGATTTATAATAAAACTTGAAAACTGTGCAATAATTATAGTTTTGTGCTTTTCCAAGGAATGATATGAAAATATTGCTCCTATTCTTAGTGAAGAATATCAATTTTGTATAGGTTACTTCAACATAAATTAAACATAATTTTTGTTGTTATTAAAAAGAAATTCAGTATTTCTTTATAATGATAAGGCTACATATCAATTTATTTGTGTACATTATAATTTACACTCTGTATTTTAAGTTGTGACCATTTTGGAAATAAGTCTGTAGACATGATTAGTTAATTAGATAATACCATACTAAGATACAGTAAACTCAAAAGTAATTGTGCACGTGTTTTGTTTTATTTTTCTTAATGTTTTTTTGGCTGAAAATTCAAAATTAAGGTGTCAGCAAGGGGATATCTTTTGAGAATTCTGTTTATGGGTGATTGTTTCCCACTGTAACTTCACCTTGTTCTTTCTTTGCATCTTTGTCTTCATAAAATATAAAAATAAATAAAAAATAAAAATAATAAGAAATAATAAAAAGAAGAAAAATAATAAAAGTGAAAAGTAATGTGTTACATAGATGAGAATATTATAATTACTGCTTAATATTTAAATTAATAAAGATTTTGTAAATGTCAAGAAAAGAAAGAAGAAAAAGAGAAAGTAAAATAAAAAAATAAAAAGGTAAAAAGACAGAAGAAAAGAAAAAGGAAGAAAAAAGAAAGAAAGAAAAATAAAGAAAGAAAAGAAAAAGAAAGAAAAAAGAAAAAGAAAGAGGAAGAGAAAAAGAAAAGAATATCGGTGCTTTGAAAATAAATATGAGAGATAAATTATGATAACTGTAATTCTTTACCTCTTTTTTGATAGTCTGAGAAAGGAAAAGGTATTGATTTCAAGAGTTCAGGCCTCCAGACAGTAAGTACTTGAGAATTGAATAAATCAAGCAAATAATGAGTCATGGTATTTACTTTTTCTGATTCAGAAAACATAGTAAATTAAATTTGTATATATTGAATTTCATGTTTACATATTATAAATATATGTAAAAATAAATGTTAATTTAGTAAGAGAATTTATAGTCAAAGTAACAATCCATAGATTAGAATCCAAAGCAGTAAATAAATAATGATTGGATTTTCAGAGTGTGTTTTATGATTTCTGTTGAGCTTATCATAGACTTCTATTTTCATCTGTTCCCATTCTTTGAGTAATTTTTCCATTGTTTGATCATTTGCTTTGAGGCTTTTTTCCAATTTCTTCTGCTGTATGTAATTGTTATGTATCTCATCTTCCAGTGTACTGATTCTATCCTCAGCTGCTGTTAACCTGTGGGAAATCTCAAACATGTTTTTCTTCAATTCATCTACTGAGTTTCTCAGACCTGTTATTTGATCTGAAATTTCCGTTTGGAGTTTTCTCATTTCTATCTTCATATTCTCCTGATTCTTTTTAGTTTTCTCTTCTATACTTTGTTTGAGTTCTTTGAACATGTTCCATATTGCAACTCTAAACTCCTTATCTGAGAGACTGACTAGGTGGTTGATCATGTTCAAGTCATCAGAGTTGCCATCTTCATTCTCTATGTCTGGCACTGGCCCATGTTGTTTCCCCATTGTCACACTAGTACTGCGTGTTTTTCTACGTGTTGTGATTGTATTCATTGGCTAAATGCTGTGCACCGTCGCGAAGGGGAGCGGAGCAACTGTGCTCCTCTGGCTTCTCCCTTTCTGGGCGTGTCGACTCACCTCCACGGAAGGCTCACAGGAAGGCAGGCTGGCAGATGGGCCGCACCCAGGATGAAATCAGGCCAAAAATGCAGGACAGCAGAGTAGAGAGGCAGAAGGGTGCTGGCATCTGAGATCCAGCGAAGTTCAGTGGCTCCTCCCTTTCTGGGCGTGTCGACTCACCTCCACGGAAGGCTCACGGGAAGGCAGACTCCCCGGAAAGTTCACAGGAAGGCAGGCTGGCTGATGAGCCGCACCAAGGGTGAAATCAGGCCGAAAATGCAGGACAGCAGAGTAGAGAGGCAGAAGGGTGCTGGCATCTGAGATCCAGCAGAGTTCGGTCGTGTTTTATGATTTTACCATAAAATAAAATCAAAGAAAAATATACTCTATATCTATACTCCTGTTTCTATCTGAGAAAATTAAAGATTGCTCAATTAGAGGGATAATTACATTTAAGATAATTATATCTATCTCTAATTTTTACCCTAAATGTTTAACACATTTTATTTAAGTAAAACATTTTCTTTATTAATTACCCCTTTATGTATGAATTTAATTTTCTGTTTAAATCTATTCAAATGATAAATGTTCTAAAATGGTGCTTTTTAAAATAATATCTTAAGATAAAATTAAAAGAAGAAAATTTAGAAAAGAATAGATCACTACAAATATTTTATCAATAGTTCTTAAATATTACAAGTAGAAATCATATAGATTCTGTAATGCCAAAATCATTTGTTTCAGCTGGTTGTCTACTTAATATATACCTAAGTAAGTTGTTATAAATTCTTTTGAATAAATCACATTGGTATTTTGAAATATAATATTTTAATATACATTTACCAAGTCCAATAAAACAAAAAATAGAAAGTAACATTTGACACAATTTGACACTATTTATAATTTTGTCAATCTATTAGGGTAATGATAAAGCCATAATTAGCAAAATGAAAAAAATCTCTAGACTGTAGATAATTAAGCCTAAGTTAAACTTCAGAGTTGCATAAAATTAGAATTCATTTCTGACTCTAATGTTTTTATAAAGAATATAGTGATAAATGATTTTAATATAAATAATTGAATTAAATTGAAAGGTAGAAAGTACTCTTTATATCTATATATTATTCAGTTATCTATTAAAAATTTTAGTTGAAAAACTTTAATTATCTTTTTTAAAATTCAATGTGACTATGAAAGATAAAAAGGGCAAAAGATATCTGAGTAGAATTATTTAAAACCCATAATTATATACAGAATATTAAGGACTATAAAAGTATAATTAGGTAAAATGCCAGGTTATATTTTATGTTAGAATAATGGAACTGTTGTATTTGAGTTCATCATGAACTTCTACACTTTCAGTGATGTGAATTAATAGCTTCTTTGTTCAATTAAAAACTTAAGTAACTGACCTTGTGATGTGTGTAAATATATGTAGGCCTAGGTATTACATTTATTAGCAGAAATTTTATTCTATACCTTTGTGAAAAATTGATGAATTGGTTTTTAAATTAATGTAATCAGCATTGATAGAGGTGTTATTTATTAGTTATTAATCTTTCAGTTCATTATAAAAGACATTTTAGTATTATAACAAAAGCAAAAATATAAAAACAGTAATAGTTTTTAAAACCATAAAAGCAATCTAGAGGGGAATAGTGTTGAAATGTTTTTATAAAAACTAATTTTCATGTTGTTTAAATATCATATACTACTTAAGATATGCTTATGATAATATTGAATAAAGTAAATGATGACTTTTTACAATGCAGAGGAATGCATAGCAACCATTACTCTTTGAAATAGTTGTCATTTTGGTTTAGATAAAGGTAACATTTTAGTCTTTTTGAAAATTAATACTTCTAATATTTCTAAATAGTTATATAATTCTATAAGAATTACAAAATAAAATTAAAAGGTCTTAATATGATAAAGTGAAAGATACAGTCACTTTTTAAATGCTATGGGTGTTATTTTTTGTGTATGTGTATGTATGTGCGTGTGCTAGAAATAAAACAAATTAGGACTATTGTCCTCTTCAATAATAAGATGCTCGTTCAGAATATACAACAACAAAATGACAAGTCAACAGTATTGTATTAAGTACATTTCAATTGTAAATCAATATCTCAGTAATCCAGAGCTGGAAAATCATCACCACACACGAGATGATTTTCTAGCTGTGGCTGAATGAAACAAGGAATTTCTTTTATCTGTACTATGTAATCCTTCATTGCTATCTTAGGTAGTATAGGGTTAAGTGTTTGAACGACTTAATTAGAATGTTAAAAATTTGGATAGAAATAAAGCACTTACTCAGGTCTGTTAAGGACTCTAACTCCTACCTGCCTTACTGCACCTGCATCTTGTGGAAGTTCTCCCTGGTACCTTTATGCCAAAAAGCCCCCTCCAAACACAGAGAGAGTCACTCTGCCAGATATTTCTCAAATCCAAAACCACAGATGAATTATCTGCATCCTCATCCTTAAAATAACACTAACCCTAATGTTTCTGGTTTTGATATGTTGAATCAAATGCCTCCATAATTACCCTCTATGCAAATGGGATCATTAGTTATTTGCCTGTATGAACACTGGTATAACATGTGAAGGCAATGACATTGTTAGACCAACAAACTATTGATAATAATACCAATTAGATAAGGGGCTAATATTTAAGATATACAATGTACTGACTGAACTTAACAAGAAAAAAAATCTAACCTCATCAAAAATGGGGAGCTAGCCTAGGGTGGACTGTGGTTTGATCCCCCGGCATCCCCCATATGATCCCCCAAAGCCAGGTGTGATTTCTGAGCTCATAGCCAGGAGTAGCTCTTGAGTGTCAAACAGGTGTGGCCCAAAAAGACAAATAAAAAAAATATGGGGAGAAGAAATGAAAAATTATTCAAAGAACTACAAATGGCCAACAAGACACATGAAAAAATGCTCCACATCATTAATCATCAGGGAAATGCAAATCAAAACAGTGAGGTACCTGTCATGTCACAGAGACTGGCACAAATCATAAAGTATAAGAACAATTAGTGCTTGCAGAGCTGTGGGGAGAAAGGAACTTTCATACACTACTTGTGGGAATACCATCTAATCCAGGTTTTATGAAAAACAATATGGAGATTCTTCAAAAACCTAAAAATTGAGCTCCCATAAGGTCCAGCTTTACCACTCCTAGAAATATACACTAGAAACATACACATACAATACAAACATGCCTTCTGCATACCTACATATTAACTGCAGTGCTACATGCATAGCCAGAATCTGGAAACAAGCCAGATGTCCAGCAACAGATGAATGGTTAAAGAAACTTTGGTACATATACACAATGGAATACTATGCAGCTGTCAGGAAAAATGAAGTCATGAAACTTTTCTATACATATTTGGACATGGAAACTGTTATGCTGACTGAAATAAGTCAGAGGGAAAGACATAGACACACTAGTCTATGAAATTAAAGAAAATAAAAATACATTATTTTACAAATACCCAGAGACAATAGCGATGAGGGCTGGAAGGGTAAGCCTACAGTATAAACCTTACCACAAAGAGTGGTGAGTTCATTTAGAGAAATAACTGCACTGACAACTATCATGACAATGGTAGTGAGTGAGATAAACAGAAGGCCTGTCTCAAATACAGAGAGGGAGTGTGGAAGGAGGAATAAGAGGGACATTGGTGGTGCAATGTTGTACTGGTAAAGGGGATGTTCATTTTTATAATTGAAATCATACTACAAATATGTTTATAATCATGGTGCTTATATAAAGATATTAATCATGGTGTTTTAAATAAAAATAATTAATATATATATATATATATATATATATATATATATATATATATATATATATATAAAGACAAATTCAGATTTCAGATAACTGAGAACCTGGAGCTTAAATTACAGCTTCTGTAAATCTCTTAAAACAATGAAGAAACCAAAAATCCACATGCTTTGGCAAACAGTACAATAGTTCCAGTAAATCATGAAATTTAAATAAAATCTCAAGCTTCTGCATAAGGAACTGAAGTCAATGCTCTATGCAATCACCATAGAAATAAGGAAGGCACTGAGAGAACAACTTAACCATTTGAAAGCGAAATTGATCCAGGGTATCAAAGAGTCTTTACAAATGAAATTAAAAGGGTCAAAAAATAAATTGAATTCATGATGCAGAGAACCATATCATTGCTTTTAAAGATAAAATGCTGACCAACACCATAAGTAAGGTGACAAAAGAAAAGAGAAATAAACAAAAGAAGAAAAATAAAACAAATGATTGATCATAGCAACGAAAGTTATCATTAAATCATAGGAATACTAAAATAAAAATAAAAAGGTAAAGAAGAATGGCTAGTGGAAAATATAATCACTGAGAACATTTCTGATCTCTAGGAAGAAGCAACTGCATAAATTCTGGAGGTCCAAAAAGTATAAAACAAAACAATACCAAAGGAAAACTTAAAATGATACGTTCAATGTGTTGAGTAATAAAATGCCTAACTTAGATTCTACTATTTTTGCAAGGTTATTGTTTAGACTTAAAGGAGGGTTAAGAACCATTTAATATAAACAAAATCTTTCAGTATTTGCAATAATTAAACCAATTTTTCATGAATATATTGTAAGGCTAACTATAAAATACAGACTTGCAAAACAAATCGATTCTACAAACTTATACAAAGATAGCGACACAGCACAACATTTTAATAATTTATCTTAAATCAATGGAATAATCTCTCCTATAAAAACACAAAAAGTATCTCGATGGATCAGGAAATTACATGCAGCCATTTTCTGCCTTTAGAAAATACACCTAAACTCATAGGTAAAATAAATATTCAGAGTGAAGGAATGGAAATCATACAAGCAAATGGAAAGAAAAAAAGAATCTGAGACAGTCACACTTAATGTCACACATAAAGATTCATTATAAAAGTAAAGACAATTATGCATATAATTTATTGATTAAGAGCAAAATATGAACAAATCATATCAACAATGTATTTATTCACCAAATGAAGGCCCAAAAAAGTTTATAAAGCTTCTGTAAAAACAAATAAAAAACATATCGCAAGTAAAACAATAGTAGTGGGAGACTTCAAAACTCCACTTTCCCAATATATGGATTATCTAGAAATTACAGCAGTAAAGAGATAATAGCCCTAAATGAATATCTAAAATTGCTGTATATGTTTCATATATACAGGGATCTTAATATCTCATAATGAGAATAGATATTCATTCCTATGCACATATAATATTCCCCAAGATGGATCACACATTCAAGAAAAATTGAAACACACAAATTTTTAAATTTACATATTTCAATGTAACTTCTCAGATCATAATGCTATGAAAATAAAACTAAATTGTAGAATGAAGATGGAAAAATAATTCAACACCTGGAAACTGAATAAAACAGTGTTAAAAAGCAACTGAATCAAAGAGGAAATAAAGAACAAAAGATTTTTTAAACTAAGAAAAATTAATATATTAACTATCTTAATCTAAGGAATGCAACAAAATTTGTATTCTGAGGGAAATTCATAGTATTCAGGCCTCTATTAAGAAAAAAACGAACAAACTAAAATATATATCAAAAATTTGGAGAAAGTAAAAAAACTACTTCAAAGGGTAATAGAAGTAGAAAATAATAAAAAGTGCAGAAATAAACAACATAGAATTATAGAAAGTAATTAAAGAATCAATGAAACCAGAGTTGTTTATTTAAAAGAAAAAAACAAAATGCATAAACCGTTAGCTAGACTTAGAAGAAATAAAGAGAATTTTTTAAAAATATTTGGATCAGTGCTGAAAGAGTAGAGGTTACAACAGAGAGTTCAGTAATTCAAAAGGAAATTAGAAATTCAAAATATAATGGAGGGGAGGGGAAATATATAATGGAAAACTTTATGATCTTAAGATTCAGAACCTAAAAGAAATGGTTATATTTTTAGAGTCATGTAATTTCCCAAATCTGGATGAGGTGGAAGTACGAAGACTAAATAGGTTAATCAATCACAATTAAGAAATTGAAACTGTTATTAAGACTCTAACCAAGAACAAAATTCTTGGTCTGGGTGAATTAATTGATTATTTATATCAAACATTCAGAGAATATTTTCTGCATTTACTTCTTTTTCCTTTAGCTTTTGGGTTAATCCCTGCTGAGCTCAGGGCTTACTCCTGGCTCTACACTCAGAAATTGCCCCTCAGGGGACCATCTGGGATGCCAGGATTTGAACAGTCTGTCCGAGGATGGCAGCATGCAAGGCAAACACCCTACCACTGTGCAAACTCTCTGGCCCCTGCATCTACTTTATAAAATTTCCAAAATATCAAAGGCAAGGAAAACATCCTAACACCTATTTGCTAACAGTACAATAATACTCAAACCCAAAAAAATGTTTCTAGAAAAATATAATTCAGATCAATCTCCCTGATAAAAATTTATCCAAAATTCCAAAGAAAACTTTATCTAAACAAGTTCAATAATATACATTCAAAATCTTTTTTGATCAAGTGTAATACATCTTAGAGTTGTAAAGATGTTTTAACATATACTAATCAATTAACATAATATGTTAATAAAAGTAAAGATAAGAACCATATATTCTTTACATCATAGGTAAATGGTGTGAAGAAGGCTTTTGACAATATCCAAAATTTACTTAACACTTAAATCAACAAAATAGAGAGGAGGCATATTCCTCAACATTTTATTTTCAATTTATAACAAACCAAAACCAAGCTTAATTCTATTTTTGTATTAAAATAATTTTATTTAAACATAGAGGTTTATATGATTTTAATAGTACACATTTTCATACTCATATAGTTCTTTATTATTGAGTTTTAAACATACAATGTACACCACCCTTGACCAGTGCTCATTCCTGACATCAATGTCCCCAGTTTCTCACCCACTCCCTGTCCTCTCCCTACCTGCTTCTAATGAAAACATTTTATTCTATCTCAATCTTACTGTTATCATTTTAGAGTTGTAGTTTGCAATATTGTTCATTACTGTGTATTATGCCTATTACTTTATCTTTTTTTCAGCAACCAGTATTTGCCCAGATTAATCATTTTCAACTATCATTGTCCTATCATTGCACTTCCCACTATTTTTTGTAAGCTACCTAACATAGAAGGGTCCTCCTGGACCTCATTTCTATTGTCTCTGGACATTATAACCATACTATCATTTTTATATCCCACAAATAAATGTTATCATTTTTATTCCTCTCCTTCTGATTTATTCCACTCATCATAATACTCTTTATATCCATCATAATCAAATTTCATTACTTTATTCTTCTTAGCTACTTCATAGTATCCCATTCTTTAGATTTACTACAATTTTATTATTCACTCATCTTTTCTCAGTCATTTTAAGTTGTTTCCAGATTCTGGTTACTGTGAATATTGCTGAAATGAACATATGAATGCAGTGCTGCAAATGAACATATGAATTCAGAGGGCTTTTATGCTTTGCATTTCTTAATGGCAATATAATGAAACCATACCTGAGAAATTAGGCACAAAGCAAAGACATCCATTGTCTCAGATTTTATTTATTATGTTATTATAAGTGCTGGCTACTGCAATCAGAGAATAAAAACAAACTAAAAGTATCGAAACTGCAAAAGAAGTAAAATTATCACCATTTTGAGATAACATGTTAATGTACAGAGAATATCCTAAAACACCAACAAAATGCTCCTAAAAATAAAAAACCAATAGAGCAAAAGAGTGATCTTCAAGTCAATACACAAAAAATAGGAGTTGCATTCTTATATTCAAAACAATGAATCAGAAGAGAAAGAGATCAAGGAATTTATCCCATTTAAAATAGTATTCAAAGAACCAAAGTGAAAGCACAGCAGCAAGGCATTTGCCTTGTACACAGGCAACCCAGGACTGATGGTGGTTCAAATCCCAGCATCCCATTTGGTCCCTCAAACCAGAAACAATTTCTGAGTGCATAACTAGGAGTAATCCCTGAGCGTCATCAGGTGTGGCCCAAACATTCCCCCCAAAAAATAATATTCAAAAACATCAAGTATCTGGGAATCAACTTAACACAGACATGGGAGATGTATGTAATGATAACTTTGAAGGTGATATAATTAAGAAGAAAAACACCTTTTGGAAAAATCAATATTATTAAAATGACTATCCTACCTAAGCTTTTAAATGGATGTGATAAAATCTTATACAAATTAAGATGATACCCTTCAAGGACTCAGAAAAAAATTGTATAGTTGAAAACCAATTATGAAGATTACTGTAACTATTGTGCTTAAATAAAAATATTTTATAAAAGAAAAAAAGAAAAATAATCAGAAGAATCATAGCCAAAGTCATGCTTAAAATAAGAAATGAAGTACAGAGATATTTCATTACTTACTTTTGAACTATATTACAAAGTTATAGAGATTAAAAACTACCTGATACTAAAAAGAGATAGGCTCTCCAATCATTGGATTAGAATCAAATATCCAAGGACAAAGCACCATTTATATGGACAGTTAATCTTTGATAAAGGAGCTATGTATATGAAATGGACTTAAAAGAGCCTCTTAGGGCCAGAAAGATAGCATGGAGGTAAGAAATTTGCCTTGCATGCAGAAGGATGGTGGTTCGAATCCCGGCATCCCATATGGTCCCCCAAGCCTGCCGCAGGCTATTTCTGAGCATAAAGCTAGGGGTAGCCCTTGTGCGCTGCCGGGTGTGACCCCTTCCCCCCAAAAAAAAGAGCCTCTTAAAGAAATGAAATTGAAATTAAAGCTTAATTTATATCTCATACCCTTAACAAAACTTAGTCTAAAGAGGCCTAATGTCGTTGAGATACAAATGGAACCTACAAAATGCATTGAAGAAAATAAGGGGCAGAGAGATAATACAGTTTGTAGGACACTTCCCTTACAAACAGCCAATCCAGGTTTGATTGCTGGCATCCCATATGGTCCCTTGTGCACTTTTCAGGATGATCCTTGACAGTAGAGCCAGTAGTAACCCCTGAGCATCACAGGTTGCAGCTACAAAAGCAAAACAATGGAAACCTCACAGGAATCTTCAATAATGTAATACCACAGAAAAAGACAACAAAATAAAAATAAACAAATGTAACTATATTCATTTAAATATTTTGCATGACAAAAGAATCTTGGGCTAAAATAAAACGTAGCTAACTGTATGGAAAATATATTTGCATTCAACACTGAAATAAAGGCTTGGTATTCAGGATATATAAAATACTAACAAAGATTAACACAACAAATTTCAAAAACCCATCACAAAATAGAGTAAATTAATAGATACTTCTCAGAAGAAGACAAGAAGACCATTAATAGTCACATGAATAAGTGCTCATCATTGCTTATCATTAAGGAGACCTAAATCAAGGCAATAATGAAATATTTTATATTAGTGAGAGGGACACATATCAAAAATAGTAGGAACAATCTGTGCTGACATGGATGTGATGAAAAAGGAACTCTCATCCTCTGCTGTTGTCAATGCTAAGCACTTGACTTTATAATACAAAGTTTATTAAAAAACAATATAGTGAGGGATTTGGGAAATTAAGATTAGAATCAAAGATTACTTAGAAGAGTGGTAAAGACCATGATAATTTGTAATGAACTATAATTGGGGCTGGTTTCCACAATTGTTTTTTCTTTATAGGACAAGTTTCTTTTTTGTTTGTTTGTTTTTGTTTGGTGGCCACATCTGGCGGTGCTCAGGGGTACTACTGGCTGTGTGCTCAGAAATCATTGCTAACAGTAGCAGAAGCATCTGGGATTCAGGGGATTAAACCCAGATTGGACCTGGGTGGGTCTTGGGTCAGCCATGTTCTACTGCTGTGCTATCACTCCAGAGCCCATCTAGAACAAGTTTCTATGAAGTAAATGAGAAGTCAGCAATCATGATAATTAAATGAAATTTATGAAATAAAACTTAGATTATGGATGACCCAATAAGAACTATAGAGATCTCAGGAAGGTTGAAATAAAGGGCTATGTTGGTACTGAGGTCTGATATAAACTTTTCAGTGTTAGGAACCCTACTGCAATTTGGAAATCAAGGAAGCAAAATAATAAATATAGACATAGTGTTGTAGCAGAAATAGTTCAGTAAGAGCATAAGTATAGTTGGAAAATGGTAGCCTAATAATTCAATTATCAACAAATATTAATAACTTTCCAATGATTACATAAATATGAATACCAAATGTGTTGATGTGTTTTATCTGAATCCCAGTACACAAAATTTCATGCAGGATGTTTTTATTTACCCCTTAGGCTACCATTTTCCAACTATACTTATGCTCTTACTGAACTATTTCTGCTACAACACTATGACTATATTTATTATTTTGCTTCCTTGAAGAAAGCTTTACTATGAATTCCAATAATTTAATATAAACCAAACAAAAAATATAAGTGGAAATGGATGATGAACCATAGACTCTAGAGTTCACGTATTTCATATTGCTCATAACAGGGCTGTAACTATTAAACAAGTTAAAAATTAATGATAAGAAATTTAAGTAGCAAGTAAAAAATTGGTAATAGAAGTAATTCTACTTATTCTAACAAATATTAAGTAGATTAATATGTTAAGTGGTAAAAAATGCTATTGGGTAGACCTATAAAACTTAAAAGTTTTCAAAGAAAAGTATTGGATTGCTTTATGGTACCAGAAATAAGGTACTTACATATTCAAATCAATGTTGGCTTAATTGGGAAGAATTTTTAACAGTTGAAATTTTGTATCTAAAGTTTTTCTATTGAAGAAAATTAGTTCAGTGTAGTCTGGACAAATATTAAAGGGGTTAATGTAAATTTTATATATTGGTTTATAATATTTTATTAATAAATATTCATTATGCAAAATATTCAAGTATGTTAAATGCAAAATTATTAAAATAGAATATTTATCTTATTTTAAAGCATAATGAAGGGAGCATTTTGAAATTCTTTTTACTCCTCTTAGTATCGCAAGGTATTATATTACATTATCTGACACTTAACACAACCTCATAAATAGTTCTGGATTGAAATGAAGACTCTGGCAGATTTAATATAGTCTTAGGAAAATAATAAAAAGGTAGAACTGGATAAAGAGTATAGACTGTGATTGTAGAAATAGGAACAAAGTTATTAAACGTTATAAAATCTTGTACAGTGGGAAATAAAAAGTGCATTCAGAAAGTCATGAATATTTTTCAAAACATGTAAGAAAAATAGTAATTTTATCTTATACATTTGGGTATAACCAGCTATGAGAGAACTAAGACTAAAACTTATTGTATCTAAAAAAATATTACTTTTCTATTTAAAAAAGAATACATGTTTTCTCAGAACTAAAAAGATTCAGATTAGCAAAGTTATTGAATTTTATAACCAGAGAGTGAACTAAAAACTTTCATTTTAATATTTATTTTGAATGGGTATATGCCATAAGTACATTAATGTAATATTAATGGGCATGTAGTAATTGCTTTATATATATTGAAGATAAATAATCTGCATATTTACATTTTATTTAAAAATGCACAATCACTATTCACAAGGGATATCATATTTTTCATGTACCACAAAATTCAATCTTGATTTTATCAGATTTGAATTAATTGTCTCACAGACATATTTTTCACTCTCCTCTTTTTGTGGATTCTAATATGATAACTCCCTATCTCAGCATTTAGGAATGTATAATGGTTTCCATTTTATTCATCATTATTATATAAACTTGTAAGAGATATAGGCTATACCTCTCTTTAAACTGCTAAAATTCTAAAAATCTAAAGATACATTAATTCTTCAGAACTGAAGTACCCCAATTTAACTGGCTTGTAGTTTATATTTTTGTCACTATTTTATAAAAGCATTGAAGAAAATTTCTCCGGTTTCTTTGTATCACAATGCTTATCAAACATGTATAATCAATAAAGTCAACTGAAGATCTTGAAAAATTTCAAATTTGAAACACATCCCCAAGAGATTATAATATGGAGCCTTAGGAGATCTATTGGTTCATGTGTTCAAGTATCCTCAACAAGTGGCTCGTCAAGTCAGGCAACGTATAGAAATTTGGTCCACTGTTTTGGTTCATTCAGTCTTTCTCTGCACAGCATATGATACTCTGCAGGAGTAACATACTCTCAAGGATGATTTCATGGTAGGAAGACCAGTCTCAGAGCACCGTAACCCTTGCCCAGAAGTTTAGAAGAGATCAATGGCAGGATCTGTTTGACCTTAGTTTAGCAAAAATATTTTCAGTGATGATACTGAAAACACCTGCTTATCCATTAAAAGCAAATAAGGAAGTAATAAAGTAAGCGCTTTATTGCAGATGAAGAGTCAAGAGACAATGAGATAAATTAAATTTGTAAATAAAAGAATAACTCTTATAGCTAAAGTCAAACTTTCATGCTTATAATCAGTTCACTATAGAACAACACCTGTCACCTACACAGCCCTTTGATATAGACTTTCTTGTTTCATACCACTTTAGTAACTCCATAAGGCAACTCTTGGTAACTCCACAATGTAAGCCCATGTCTAATATTGTGTTAGACTTATAGCAGACACTCAGTAAATGGTTATTTTAGATAACAAAAGAATAAATAATATGATTTTGACAACAAACATTGAATCAAGTATTTTACTTAATGTGCCTATTTATTTTAACTCTTGTTGAGTCTCAAACTCAGGGATTTTATTAATAAGAAAATTATTTTAGGAAATGAGTAATAAAATATTGTAATTTGGGGGGCAGGGCAAAAATATTTTAATTTTTTTCCACAGTTATTTCCTATTCTCAATGAATAAGCTCAGAGCAAAGTACTTTATAATGCCTAAATTCAAATGATGGCTTGTGAAAGCAGTCTGCATTTACATCACATGAAATGAAGCCTATAAAATATAAATAATATATCTTGTGCCTGAAATAAGTAACAGCAAGAGTAGCATTTTTAGAAAAAATTACACAATTTTTCTTATAATAACGTAGTTTTTATGGTAAAAAGCAATGAATTTGTGTCTTCACAGATCAAATTATAAGATTTCCTAGTGCAGCTACATAAACTTCATTTTTTATTCTTTTAACATAGAGTTTCTTTCCAAGATTTTTATTGTATTTATCTCAGGTAAGAAAATCAGTATTACTATAGAGAAAAGGAGAAAATCTTTTTTTCATAGTTTTATTAGGCTCTTTAAAGTTGCAGGTGTTACAATTAACATAGATGTTATTCAAAATAGAAACCAGGCTCACAAACTGGTATATTTGCAACTTTTATTTTTACATTTATTACTATGAATTCTAGTTGGTATTATGGAGATTTCTCGTCAGATATACCTCATTACTAAATGAGTTAGTATTATATTTCTTCTACCAAAACAAGATTTTTATCAAAATATTTATTATTTTTAATAGCATACCATTCTATCCTTATACAAAAATTGATGCTCTAATATACTGTCATATGCATTGATTAGTTTTTAAAGAACATTTTAATGAAAATATAAATTACTATTATTAAGTTTTATTAATGTTTAATACAACATAGCAATGTATTAATTTGTATTATTAAATTTGAATTATTCTTAAAGAAATTAATTACAGAAAAGTAAATAAAAATATTAAAAATTTTAAATTAAAAAGATGATAAGGTAAATGATAAAAATAATAAGGTTGATGAAAAATTTAAAAAAATATAAAGCAATATTTGCTCATCAGCAAAGTTAATATCTTAATTGTATGACAGTTAGGTTCATCCCCAAGGTACTCAAGAAAAAAGAAATCAATAGAACTCTACACAGCCACAGAATTTTAAAATCAGTTTGAAGTAAAATAAGGAATAATAAGACAAAATAATGGTTTATAATAAGTTGTAAGGTAATATATTTCAATTATCCAGAGAAGGCATAATTTAGAAATATAAGAAGATTGTAACATAGATAAATGGTTATGATATATGGCAGGCATATTGCTTGGAAGGTCCACATGTGGGTGATTTGAGACAAATCTCAATGTCCTCACATTATCATATCAACAGATTCAGAGAAAGCATTTGATAAGGTCCAATACCCATTCTTGATCAAAACTCTCAGAAAGATGGGAATGGAAGGACCTTTTCTCAATCTAGTTAAAGCCATCTACCACAAGCCAATGGCAAATATTATCTTTAATGGAGAAAAACTAAAAGCCTTTCCTCTAAATTCTGGTACATGACAAGGCTGTCAACACCCACCACTCCTCTTCAACATAGTACTGGAAGTGCTTGCTATAGCAATCAGGCAAGAAAAAGACATCAAGGGAATCCAGATAGGAAAGAAAGAAGTCAAGCTCTCACTGTTTGCAGATGACATAATACTCTACTTAGAAAACCCTAAAGACTCTACCAAAAAGCTTCTAGAAAAAATAGACACATATAGCTACAAAATTAACACACAGAAATCAATGGCCTTTTTATACACCAATAATGATAGGGAAGAGATGAACATCAAGAAGGCAATCCCATTCACAATGGTGCCACACAAACTCAAATATCTTCGAGCCAACTTGACCAAAGACTTGAAGGACCTATACAAAGAAAACTATAAAGCCCTGCTCCAATTAATAAGAGAAATGGAATCACATACCCTGCTCATGAATTGGCAGGATTAACATAATTAAAATGGCAATACTCCCCAAAGCATTATACAGATTTAATGTGATCCCTCTAAAATTACCCATGACATTTTTCAAAGAAGTGGATCAAACACTTATGAAGTTCATCTGGAACTATAAACACCCTCGAATAGCTAAAGCACTCCTAGGGAAAAGGAACATCAGAGGCATTACTTTTCCCAACTTTAAACTGTACTACAAAGCAATAGCTATCAAAACAGCATGGTATTGGAATAAAGACAGACCCTCAGGTCAGTGGAATAAGCTTGAGTTCTCAGACAATGTTTCCCAGACATACAATCACCTAATTTTTGACAAAGGAGCAAGAAATCCTAAATGGAGCAAGGAAAACCTCTTCAACAAGTGGTGCTGGCAGAACTGGTTAACCACTTGCAAAAAAAGTGAACATAGACCCCCAGTTAACATCATATACGAAGGTAAAATTCAAATGGATTAAAGACCTTGATATCAGACCTGATACCATAAGGTATATAGAACAACACATCGGTAAAACACTCCATGACATTGAGACTAAAGGCATCTTCAAGGAGGAAATTGCACTTTCCAAACAAGCAGAAGCAGAGATCAACAGATGGGAATACATTAAGCTGAGATGCTTCCGCACCTCAAAAGAAATAGTGTCCAGGATACAAGAGCCACCCACCATGTGGAAAAAACTATTCACCCAAAACCCATCAGATAAGGGGCTAATATCCAAAATACACAGAGCACTGACAGAACTTTACAAGAAAAAAAAACTAATTCCATCAAAAAATGGGGAGAAGAAATGAACAAACACTTTGATAAAAATGAAATACAAATGGCCAAAAGGCCCATGAAAAAATGCTCCTCATCACTAATCATCAGGGAGATGCAAATCAAAACAACGATGAGATACCATCTCACACCACAGTGATTGGCATACATCACAAAGAATGAGAACAATCAGTGCTGGCGGGGATGTGGAGAGAAAGGTACTCTTATCCACTTCTGGTGGGAATGCCATCTAGTCCAATCTCTATGGAAAGCGATATGGAGATTACCCCAAAATCTGGAAATTGAGCTCCCATTTTACCCAGCTATTTCACTTCTAGAGATATACATAAGAACACAGAGTGCAACACAAAAACCCCTTCCTCACACCTATATTTATTGCAGCACTATTCACAATAGCCAGGCTCTGGAAACAACCAAGATGCCCTTCAACAGAAGAATGGCTAAAGAAACTGTGGTACATATACACATGGAATATTATGCAGCCTTCAGGAGAGATGAAGTCATGAAATTTTCCTATACATGAATGTACATGGAGTCTATCATGCTGAGTGAAGTAAGTCAGAGGGAGAGAGAGAGAGGGAGGATAGTCTCATTCTTCTATGGGTTTTAAGAAAAATTAAAGTCATCTTTGCAAGAATCCTCAGAGACAATGAGAGGACGGCTGGAACTTCCAGCTCACTTCATGAAGCTCACAACAATGAATGGTGAGTGCAGTTATAGATAACTACACAGAGAACTACCATAATCATGTGAATGAATGAGGGAACTGGAAAGCCTGTCTGGAGTACAAGTGGGGATAGGTGGGATGGAGGGATATTTGAGACATTGGTGGTGGAAATGTTGCACTGGTGAAGAGGTGGTGTTCTTTTCATGACTGAAACCTAATCACAATCATATCTGTAATCAAGATGTGTAAATAAATAAGAAATATTAAAAAAATCTCAATGTCCTGCTTAAGGGTCACTTAGCATCTGGGAAGAAAATAAAATTCTAGGGATCAAACATTCACATCTAAATCACTGGGCTCACCACAACCCACTGAACTATTTCCCTGATCTTCACATAGCTTTTTGTGCCACTGGGTGACTGGATATAAAGGTTGTCTCAATTATTATCTTCAATGTTTTCTTGATCACAGTGTTTAGCCCATAGGAGAAAAAGAAGCAACATAATGCAAGCTTTGCCAGTGAGCCCTCAATATTCATTCTAATAAAACTTAGCAGAGAATTAACACATAGTTTAAAATATAACTTTAGCAATTCTGTGAAAACTCTTAAACCTAAAAATTAGGTGAAGTGTTTTGTTTTTTATCTTTTTAGGAGATGGAGTTGCTACTGATAAATCTCCCTCTGAGACAGAAAATAAAAGTAAAGCTTCATTTAGAAGTTTGTTTCTCAGAAAGTACAAAGACTTCCTCAATTTCTAAGCAAACATGTAGCAGTAAAGAGAAAGATATGGAATTTTCCAATCACTTGAATATCTTTTCCCTGTGCTGATCTGAGGGCATGCTTTGATAATTGAAAGTTATGAATACAAGTCATTGGAATGTTGGAAAGAGGATTACTATACTCCAGAAGTTTGTGATAGTGAAATTCAGTGTAGTAGTCTTAATGAAAGATTGTTATAGAAGATCAGGGGCAATGTATCTGATGTTTTCAAATATATATTTTGTCTAGAGGGACTGTAAAAGATTTTTCTTTTTAGAGTATTTCATTTCTATTTTGTCTATTATTTACTTGACCTCTGTATCTATACCCTTTATAGAGATATACCCTGTTTAGAGATATCAGCTAAGAATCTAATTAGAAGCAATTTAATATCTCAAATAAATCAAAAGAACTTACATCTTTAATTTTATCTCTTAATAGTTTTATATTAAAAACTTGAAAATATTTCAAACTTAAGTAATGTATATTTTGCCTTTTTTATTAAAATTACATTTTAGATAATAGAAACATATTTTTATTATTAATGCACTATAAAATGCCAAGTTTTTTTGTCTGAAATTTTGAGATTATTCTTCATCTTCATTTCTACCTCTATTCTGTTTCCCTTAGGCTATTTCAAATGTGTGGAATAAAATATATTTCTCTGTCTACATGTTAAAATTTTTTTCTATAATTTGTGGAACAATGTATACCTGTTTTAGGCAATCTCTCAGACCTTTTGGATAATGGCAGCTACTACTTCTTTTTACAAAGTTTCTTATCCTATGAATTAGCATCTTTGAATGAGCTTTCTACAAATAAGTATTTTTTCTATTCTTTCTCCCTTTTCCATCTTTACCCTTTGTATCAATATTTCTTTCCTAAACAAATGATTTTAATTAGTTTGTTTTTCACAGAGTAAAAATGAGTAAAAATGATTCGAAGTATCATATCATAATACACTCACCACTAAAACAACTATCACTGTCTGCACAATATTTTGTGTACACTTAAACCACTTTTAACCTCAGTCCTGTTGCCAAAATCTAACGATTTGTTTCAGTAGCTTTGCTTATTCCCCTCCTTGTTTTTATATTTAAAATGCATGAGATGGAACAATTTATGTTTTTTTCCTTCTCATGTCAATTTTCAAAAACCTATGTTATAAATTTCAAATGTTGTATTTTCATCTATATTTTATTGTGCTGATATAACACAATTGTTTTTATTTGTTCTGCTATGGGGCATTGGAATTATATTTAAAACATGCCATCTGTATTCTATAAGTCTGTGGTTCGCAGTTGATGGTTTCAATCGTCTGAATGGTCATATTGCTCAAGTCCTAATAAAGTACATAAACCAGAGAAAAGGGGTATATTGGGGTGTTTTATAAAGACATTTTCATTATGCAAACTGAATATGGTATCTACTATGACTGAGCACCACGGTGTCAAATTATGGTGTCCACTATTTGTATCCAAGAATCCCTGTGGACAGAGAAGCTGAGAGGTTATTTTATACCTAGCAAGATTAAGGCACTAAAACATATTGTTAGGAAAACGTTTGGCCAAATTAACATTTCCTTTCTCTCTTTTTCTCTCTCTTCTCCCTACTTCTCTCCTCCCCTTTCTTCTTCCTTATCATCATTAATTCAATCTATGTCAAATAAAACCCACACTGGTAGTTTCTCTTTAGGAAAGGAACTTTGATACATAAGATGCAGCAGACAATACTACATAGGGTAGCCTCTTACATAGGTAGACCTCATTAGCACATTGTTTAGTTCTCGAGATGCGATACCTATGTGTATCGTAAACTGCTCCAGCCATTATCTAACTCTGAACTCTTCATTTAACAAGGCACAACCCCATCGCTGATGAAATGCCTAGAAACTGGGATAACTTCCCAACTCTGAAGCAGCAACCCAATCCCATTTACTTTATTTATTTTTTAAATGTATTTTACTATATTTACTTATGTTTTGTTCTCTCTCTTATCTTCTGCTCTCCTTTCCTCTCTTTCTTAAGCTATTTATTTAGCTTTCTAAGCTAATTATTTATCTTAATCCAACCCATCCGTAAGAGCTAAAAACCATCCTATTAGGGTCAGACCTCTAACAACAACTTAAGAATTTATCACTAATGTATGTACATATAGAGAGGACTCCTCCAGGAAAGTAAAACATTAATTGTAAACAATCCATGTCTATAGCATATATAGCCCCTCCTTTATACTATCCCTCATTCCCCCACTTCAGAAATCCTACTATCCCTTCACCCCCCCAATCCCAATATGATATCCCACCTTATTAACACTCTTTACCCTCAGTTCTTAACCCATTAGGTATCAAGACCAACCTCCTAACCTAATAAGCCATCACCCAGCTCCCAAGCAAAGGGACACCCACTCAGCTCCAAATCTCTTCCCCCCACAAAAAAAACTACAACCAATACTCCTGCTGACGCATGCTCTGTGGCTTTCCTTCTCACCCCCTCCAAATGTTGACTGTTGCTTGATACTGGATTTAGCCCTAGAAGGACCCCCGCGCAAAAACTCTACCTGAGCCCTTTCTGTCGCAAATCATTTCTGAAACTCAACAAGACCAGGGTGTGTGATGAAAATGTGCCCAGGATGTCATCCTCCACAGAATATCTCAAAAGACAATGGGGAAGCCTATATTTCCTTTATAAATTTAAGACCTCTATAATACTACCTCTTAACCTGTTTATCCCCAAATGTAATATAATCTCCTGCATCACTTTGTTTCCTTAATTACATTTTAAGCTACTTTTTATTGAATTTTCCTTATATATAAGTATATATTATATATAATTGTTTAGATTTTATTCTCCTCCTTAAATGTATCTGTTTTGGTTCTGTTTGGAATGAAAACCTACAAGAAAAAGTCTTGCCTGGGATTAAAGCTCAGCTCAAAACTAGGCAACAGAGATGATGGAGAAAGACACTCTCATCCCCAAATGCACCAGCAATATAATATAGCACATTTCTTTTTACACAGGCATACTAAAAAAAGGGAAATTTCATGTAAATAAATAAGCTCTTATCTACTAGGGATAAGAACTCATACATTTTACAATACAGGGGCACCTTCCACCTTGAACATATGTCATGTGGTCTCAACTTAGATTTCATGTAATTAAACAGCGACCATCCAACCCCAAACCCTAGATATCAGACATAGAACTGACACAGTTCTCTGGAACAGCTCTAGGAATCAAACTCCCTCTGGAACATTCTTAATACTGCTCTGATACCAACAGGCACCAGTTTTCATATGATATCCTGACAATGAGGAAATGACAAGAACCTGATCTAAGAGCAGGTTTTATTACTTCACCAACTAACAATAAGATGAAATCAGAAGACATGTCATCCATTGATTTGTGCAAAAGCCAAGATTACTAACTACAGAAGACTGACTGTGACAACCATGTCTGGGCAGAACCTCTCCAGGGATCAAAAAAGACCCTAGTATAGACTTTGGCCTCTGCCAAGATCCCTAATTCAGGGGTTTGATTGAGACAACTGCAACTGAGCAGAACTTCTGGAAACATATGAAAGACTCTATCCTAGGCTTCATTCATCCTAGGATTGGTGCAAAATCCAAGACCACCAACTACAGAACACTGATTAAAACAAAAGTGTGGGAACAGAACTTCTAGAACTGTAAAGAAAGACTCTGTCTTAGGCTCCATACTATGACCTGTGCAAACACCAAGATATCTAGTTACAGAGGCCTGATGTTGTCATCCACGACTGAGAGGAAAGTTTCCAGACATCACAAAAGGACCTAGGGGAGAAAATAAGAGAATAAGAATAGGGAAATCCCTTTCTAATCTTCCCAATACTTACTGTTCCTACGCAAAAAAAAAAAAAAAAAAAAAAAAGAGGCACACATTAATTTTCTTTTTTTGTTATTATTATAGTTGTTGCTTGTTTTTTTTTGTTTGCTTTTTTTGTGCTTTGTTTTGTTTTTATTTTGGAACCATGGCTATTGTTCCACTGTTGTCTTCATTGGTGTGGTGCTTTTCAGGGTTTTTTTTTTTGTTGTTGTTCTTTGATTTTTTTGTATGTTGTTATGTTTTTCTTCCTTTTTCCTTTTTTTCTCTTAAATTGATATTTATAGCCTCTAGGAGGACTCCTCCTTTTATTTTTTTTTTTGCTTGTTTTATTTTTGCCCTTTTTTTTTTTTTTTCTTCTAACAGAACCACATAACTTGAATTATCTTGTTCTGCCTCACAAATTGAGGGAGAAATAATGGAGGGTACCATGATCAAATATTCGTATGAACATTGAGTAGAAATAAAAAATGATAAAACATAAACACCAAATCCAAATCCAATGACAACAGAATTGATATGCAATTTACAACATGTTAGACACAGAGGGGACCACTAATTACCAGCAGCTCAGGGGGCAAAGGAGTGGGTTATGGGAAACATGCTGGGAACAGGGGTGGAGGGAGGACAACATTGGTAGTGGAGATGCCCCTGATTTATTGTCACTATGTACCTAAAATATTAATGTGAAAGATTTGTAATCCACTGTGGTCAAAATAAAAATTATTTTAAAAAATTTTAAAAATCATGCCTTCTATAATCAGAAGTAGAATACTAATTATTTGTTACTTTATTGGAAATACATATCAACTTCCTCTAAAATAAATACCTAACAATAAAACTATAAAAATCTTAAATACAAGATGACAAGTTTATTAACACGATAGTACGTGTGGCATAGTTTATAGCAATAATAATAAAATAAACATCCTCCTTTTTTATTTTTTAAACACTTAATATATAGATCTGTGTCTGTGGTCCAATTGATCGAGTATTTGTCTTTTATGTGTAGGACTCTGGGTTTGATCCACAGAACTACTGTGTACATCATTTCTATGTTTGACCATTGCTGCAACATGTACAATAATTTTGTTTCCAGATAATTACTTACAGATTCATAATGGGTCAGTAATAAATTTATGTTTTTCTGGGAGATTAGCACATTGATCTGTGGTAATATTTAAGACTAATTTTAATGATAAGAGATGTTAAAGTTGATTACTCCATTAAAATATATATAAATGAACAGCATATGAAAAAGTAACAATAATATTTATTGGTGTTGCCATCATACATTTTAAGCAGACATATATTTATTTATTCATTTATTTTTGCTTTTTAGGTATATACAATGATGTTTTGGAGTTACTGCTGGCTCTGAAATTCTGATGGAGCTTGGAGACAATTTAGGGTGCCAGGGATGGTTCCCTATGCAAGGTACAAGTAGCTGTGCAAGACAAGCATCCTATGTACTGTATTATTAATCCAACCTCAATACCAATATATTTTGAAGACAATTTATATTCATAAGAGCTAAAAAATTAGTCCCAATACTAAACAGATTCATAAATACAAGGAAAAATTATCTGTAAGAAGTAAGGATTTTTTTAAATTAATTTAAGTGATCCCAAAATAAAATCATAACGTAATTGTTTGGTATGCCTTGTGTGTGTGCCTACTGTAAAAATTATACATCAAATTTCTTTCATTGAATCATTTAAGAAAAAGTTACTTTGAATATGTTAATAAATAAGATAGTATATATGACAAAAATTAAAATTATAGAGAAGGAAAGTAATTGTTTTATAAAATTAGTGTACTCAGAAAGGCAGGCTAGGAATCTGACTTTTCACTTTGGGATCTGGTTGGTAGCTGGTTGGGGTGGAGGAATGTTCTGGTTCCTGAGGATTTAAGGATTGAGGGTAAAAAAGTGTTCAATGGGGGGTAATAGAACAGGGGTGAGGAAGTAAAGGGCTAAAAAGGATATTTAAGTGGTAAGTGGAGGAGGAGAAGGAATGGTTATATAACAGGTGGAAGAATAATATACAACATAAACAGACATTATGTATATTATAAATGGACACTAGATGGATATAGAGGATACGCTCACACACACACACACACACACACACACACACAGACATGGAAGATCAATCCACGGGTTACAACTGAAAACCTGAACTAGGTGGAATGGGTCAGGACAATTAAAAAATAAATAGCTGGCAAGTCAGATGTAAAGTTTTTTTTTTATTTTTTAGGTCAATCATCATTGGTGAGATAAACTTAACTGAAGAAAGGCTTCTTGGGTTTGATTGTGTATAGAGCATTCTTTGTTTTATGTTCTATTGGGTGTTTTTTTTGGGGGGAGGAGGCCACACCTGGTGATGCTTAGGGGTTACTCCTGGCTATGCACGCAGAAATTGCTCCTGGCTTGGGGGACCATATGGGACACTGGAAGATTGAACCACGGTCTGTCTTAGGTTAGCGTGTGCAAGGCTTACTGTTTGTGCCACTACTCTGGCCCCTATATAGTATTCTTAAAAACGATCATAATTTTCAAGTATAGAATACTAAATGATGGGGCCGGAAAGATAGCATGGAAATAAGTTGTTTGCCTTGCATGCAGAAGGACGGTGGTTAGAATCCTGGCATTCCATATGGTTCCTTGAGCCTGCCAGGAGTGATTTCTCAGTGTAGAGCCAGGAGTAGCCCCTGAGCGCTGCTTGGTGTGACCCAAAAACCAAACAAACAAATGAACATTAAATGATATGGTAATGAGCACCAAAAGAGGAGTCATCACCATGAAATATCATCTAGAGGGTTGAGCATCCATGTTCTTTTCTTAAAAAAAATTTATTAGCATGTTGATATAATGGTAAACTACCTAAAATTGAAAATAAATTATAATAACATGCTCAATGAATGAGCTCTGTAGCAGGAGTTTATGGCATGTAGTTATTCCATTGTTATCTGTGAACATAAGCATTAGATTATGTTAGCAAGCATAATAATATAGAAAATTAATAGATTAGAATTTTGGTCATGACATAATCTTAATAAGCACTGACTTTTGAGTCTAATAATGCAGTGCAATGTGAAACTAGGGTGACCAACCTATATATCCAAGTAACACTGTGAACAAAATGATTAAGGAGTTATAGACATAATAAAATTAAGATATTAAAACTTCTTATAGTGAGTACTTTAGTTGGAGTCCATGATTCTAAAAGCATTCTGCACCAGTTTCTGAGATTAAAAACATTACAACATTATTATAGATATCTTTAATGAGCAATTTGGTTGGAGCATGCTCAGTGTAAGGAGCTGCATCTGTTACTGAAGGTCTCTTTGAAGTATAGAAGAGAAACTGACATTGCTGCTGCTGTTGATTTGCTCTTGCAGCTTCATTTTTCCCACCTTTTTCACTGGACTGTTGCTCACTAACAGATTCAGTTTTTGACAATCTTCCAGCTCAGGACATTTCTTGATATGTGATTGCTGGGAGCCATTTTTCAGACTCTAAAAGACCATGTCATAGCATAAACCTGTTCTGTGGATATTATCCCCTTCCCAAGACCATTTCTTTTGCTGCATTTCCTTCATAAGTATAATTCTTATTGTTTATTTCCTTATGAAGCAGCAGTTTTTCCAGTTTCTTTTTTCTTTTTTGTGGAATTTTTAATAGGGAATTCTAGTAAAACAAGTTTCTATTATGTTCTGAGTTCATGGTAGAACCCATTTATTGGGATTGTGTAGTTTGTTAATTTTATGCCCATTTGCACCAGTAGTACATGCGCATTGTTTCTCTTTTGCATAGACACATTAAAATTTGGGAAATATTACACGTGGAAATAAGTTATAAAATAGAGATAGGAACATATAAAACTTATATTGCAGTGGGTACTTACACTCTAAATATCTGTTATAATGATTTGGTTTGGGATTCAGAAGATCAGACATTGGCCATTCATCCCGAACCTTGGATCCTATCTATAAAACCAGTATAGCTTTCTGCACCAGCACCAATCAAACTTCTACCAGGAAGGCTCAAATGCTGCCATTCCATCGACTTGCTTCAAAATGGGTTCAGGTGACAAACTGACAACTTTGTAACAGCAACAACTTGCATTCAGGGCAGGGTTCCCTGCATTGTCACCTAAGAGTGAGATGAGACCAGAAGACACTCCGTGTCACCCTGACTTTGAAATAGTCTGTACCAAGAAAACAGGATCTCTAACTACAGAAATCTGACCATGACAACCATAATTATGAAGAACTTTTCCTGGGATCACAGAGAAAAACTTTGGGATTAAACAACAGAATATGACTGAAACTGTATTTGGTCTTATGGCAGAATGCTTCATGGGTAAGATCTCCCTGTTTTTAGGCCAAAGGTTTTTCCTTTCTAATTTTTCTATGTTTTCTGTGCTGAGAAGAAGAAGAAGAAGAAGAAGAAGAAGAAGAAGAAGAAGAAGAAGAAGAAGAAGAAGAAGAAGAAGAAGAAGAAGAAGAAGAAGAAGAAGAAGAAGAAGAAGAAGAAGAAACTGCCATACACTTTTCTTTTTTATATCTTATCTTTTAAATCAGTTTTCCTGCCTTTGATCATAAAACTTTAGGGTATGGTTTACTTCGTGTTCAGTCTGCTGTGGATTTATGAAGAAATAATTTATAGTCACTGTCTTATAACCCAGAAAAATTTTAAGGCATTTATTACTTAAATGTGTTGGCCAAAAATGAACAGTTCCTGTAACTGCTTGTGCTCAGTTTAACAATTTCAAGAATATAATGATAATCAGATTGCAAATTGTGTAACTGATCATCAGCTACAGATTGATTTTTATATTTTTCTAAAGTAGATCTAAGAGTGAGTTACTATGAAAAACTATGATCTTATAGTCAGGTTGGTATTTCAAACATTCTGCACATGCTGGCATAATTATGTAAATGTTGTTAACTTTGAATTAGTAGGAAAACGTTCATATTCAGAATATTGTTATGAAAAGTATTTTTTCAAACAAGATTGTCCAGAATTAATCAATTTTAAAAAAATATTTAAATTGGTATTTATTCTAGGATATCATTTCAATCCTTGGCACATTTTTGTATGATAAAGTCTAATATGGACTTTATAACTTGCTCTAATTTCAATTTTTGGGGTTTTCTAATAAAAAAAAGTATCATTTACAAACTATGAAAACTGCTATGAGAAGTTTAATGAGGTGACATATCTAAAATGTTATCTAGGAGAAATATTTTTATTATCACTGAAGATAATGCCTCAGCTTGACTGGTTGGAGGGAAAAAGGAGAAAAGATACCACAAGATATCATTGTATTAAGGTAAAGCAATGAATTACTACCTGCAGGAAATTGGCTTCATGAAAGCAAACGACAGAGATCACATCAGGATTACATGAAATCAATCAGAGGCAGGCAGAAGGAACATAAGCCAGATGAAGTGAAGTCTTTCATGATAGGCAGGAGAATATATCAAAGCCAGCCTTGCTAATTTGAAAAAATCCACTCCCTTCTCTAAAGGTGAGAACTTGACTCCAGACAGCATGCTGGCTCCACTGGCCGGAGAGGATGCTATGATTCCATTTGTGGGTTTCTTAAAGAATAATTTAAGGATGAAAAAGGCCAGCAAACCTGAGCACCATTAATTTAAATCACTAGTGGGATAAAATTGAGAACACAATTTCCAACATTTATTTTTCTTTCAGGAAAATTTTATTTGTACACACTAGATCTTCCTTTGTATTATATTTATAAAAATTGTTATTTATTTATTAAATTTAATTTAGCTGAACATTGCAATTAAAACATTGTTCAAGTTTGTGCATATGCACCACCCATGCACATTTCCCACCACCATTGTTTCTTGTTTCACTCCCACCCACATATATTTTTCTTTAAGAGTCATGTATTCATTTTAAATACTAAGTAGCTTATACTTAAAGAAATACAATTTTTGAAAACAGAATAAAATTAGCCACCTAAGATAAATTGTGTATGGAAGGAAAGGGATATTGGCTCTGTGTCAGTGTATGTTGAGTGATACATATATGTATCCAAATATGTAAACATTTACACTATTGAAAACCAACTTTATTTCTGTCACTTTAAGACATTCCAGCTTGACAATTATGTGAATAAAGTAGAGGAAGAGTCATGTGACAAGAAGATTAGACTCTAAAATATATGCAGTGCCAAAATTATTTTCAAAAAGAAAGAAGGAGGAGCCTAGGACAGACCGCGGTTTTAGCCCCCATTGTCCCATCTGGTCCCCCAAGCCAGGAGCGATTTCTGAGCAAATAGCCAGGAGTAACTCCTGAGCGTCGCCGGGTGCTGCCCAAAAACAAACAAGAAAGAAAGAAGAAAAAGGAGGAAAGAAAAAAGGAAGGAAGGAAGGAAGGAAGGAAGGAAGGAAGGAAGGAAGGAAGGAAGGAAGGAAGGAAGGAAGGAAGGAAGGAAGGAAGGAAGGAAGGAAGGAAGGAAGGAAGGAAGGAAGGAAGGAAGGAAGGAAGGAAGGAAGGAAGGAAGAAGGGAGGGAGGGAGGGAGGGAGGGAGGGAAGGAGGGAGGGAGGGAGGAAAGAAAGAATTAAAGAAAGAAAAAGAAAGAAAAGGAAGAAAGAGAAGAAAGAAAATGAAAGAAAGAAAGAAAGAAAGAAAGAAAGAAAGAAAGAAAGAAAGAAAGAAAGAAAGAAAGAAAGAAAGAAAGAAAGAAAGAAAGAAAGAAAGAAAGAAAGAAAGAAAGAAAGTAAGAAAGAAAGAAGAGAGAAAGAAAAGGAAGAAAGAAAGAAAGAGAAGGAAGAAAGAAAGAGAAGGAAGAAAGAAAAAAGAAAGAAAAAGAGTTAAAGAAAGAAAGAAGGAAGGAAAGAAGGAAGGAAGAGAAAGAAAAAAAAGTATAGTCAAAAGCAAATTTGTGAAGTCATTGTATATTCAAAGAGGTAATTAAGTTGTTTTCAGAAGAGTAAATCAGCTATATTTCGCTAGTTGTCTATTTTGTTATATCACTTATTTCTGAACATTAGGTGTTTCAACACTCATTGGCATCTATCATGGTGTATTCCTCCAGGAACGATAATATTAAACAGAATAGGAGTTATCCAGAAAATCTAAGCACTATTTCTGACACTATAATATTTGTGGGTTGCTAGGGCTTCTGAAAGTATGTGAAGATGGGTCAGGGTGCCCAAACTCTGGGTGGTGTCAGTCCAAATAATGGCATTCCCAGAGTATTTGTGATCAGATAAGTACCTCTGCAGAGGTATGTAAGAGTGGTAAAGCAGATCTATTTGGAAAAGCAGCCAAAATCATGCCCACAACCATGACAGTTATGTCTGCACCCAGCCAGCTCTATATATTTACTCTTAATCTACAGAGATAAAAAGCATTCTGTGAAAAATTATCGGAATACTAGACATGAAGCTTAAAGCTGACCATCTCAGAGGAGAGAGTAGGCCAAGACCCTTCTCTGCTTAATCTCTGCCTGCTTCACCCATCACCCATTACCATTATTTTGACAATGGCCCTGTTTAACCATTCCTCTAAGACTTTCTGCAGAGACACCAATTTGACCAAAACTCCAGATATGTCTATATTTGTATTATTAAAACCAGAATGTCTTTTTATGAGAAATTTTACACTTCATCCCTACCTCCCTCCTGCCTTCTCATTTTTTCTGGAAGCCCTGACAATCAAAACCATGCTCACAACTTCAATTGCTATGTCTGCACTTGGCCAACTCTATAAATTCCTCTGTTCAGAAAAGTGATGCAAACTAATTTCTACATTTAAAATATGTATTGCTAATTTATTATAGTTTGATTAAAATATTTTGTGAAAAGATTGTCTTTATTTTATAGTTAATAATAGAATATAACCCAGAATAAATCACTTAATTATTTGATTCTTCTGTGTCTGCATAATGGGGATAATTTTAAAAATTACTTCCTGGGAACTTCAGATGTTTAGAAAACTGCAGAATATATGAAGAGTCATCTTGGTGCTTGCTATTATTCTCTTATCTTCATACCTTCTGTAAGAATTTATTCAGCTGTCTTAGGATACAGAAACAAATATATATTAAAACTACTAGTCAACCTGTATTCAGACTAAGATCATTATATTATTCCTACCAAAAATTACTATTTCAGATTAATAAGAAAATTTCATATAGAGAAACCTAAAAATATGCAATAATTATCACTTGAATATATTTTCAGAGTTTTTATCCTGGTACTACCAAAAGTGAGAAGTTATATATTTCATTCTGTGTTACATAGTTATGTAAATAATTAATAAATCTCCACATTATCTAATAAAAGATATAATGCTAAGTGCATTTTTATTAACATTATTTTATTTTATTTTTATTAATATCTTTATTTAAACAACTTGATTACAAATATGTTTGTAGTTGGGTTCATATTCTTTTCTTATAGACAATTGATCTTTTATCCAGAGTAAAAATATCAGAAATCTTTCATTTATTTCTCAGAATAATTACTAAAAAATTTTATTGTAGAAATAATTCAGCCTGCCATGTAGTAAGCTTTTAATATGCATTAACTGGGATGTTAAGAGATAATAAGATAATACACAGGGGTATTTATTTTAATCAGTGTTTTAGATAAACATAAGCCTACAACATCTGTTTTTAAAGTAAATGTTTGTGTATTGTACAAAGCATATAAAGCAAGCATAAAATGCATATAGTTTTATGCACTATACTCAAATATTTATATTAATATATTTAAAAATAATATTCATATATTAATTATTATTCAGAATGGAATGTTTAAAGTTTAAATGTAAACATCAAGTTGATCATATAGTTAGATAAATAGATATACATAAAAACTGATTTAATCATGAAGAGCTATTAGTACTTGATCTGTTTTCAGGAGCCTTGAAAGAAGATGTGATATATCCAATCACGCTAAATAAGCAGCTCATTTCTTTAGTAAAATGATACTGGCATTTTAGTGATTTCTGCAAACTTGAAATATTATCAAACATGTTTGTTTTCTAAATAACAAGAAAGAATCACCTGTTATCTCTGGCTTACAATTTATGAAGTCTTTACAAGTTATGCTAGCTAATCAGTACAGCAATTGATATAGGAAGTATGTTGAGAAGGATAATAGAAACACGGAGTCCTGATTGTCCTATTAAAATTAGAGCAATTCATCACTTAGCATCATTAGGCACTGATAACTTGAACTGTATACAGAAAGCATTTCAGAGTTTTTATAGTCTTCATTCAACCTAAGTCTCTGGTTTATAAAAATGGCTAGATCTGTATTAAAATAGAGATATTGGTTGCTGAAAGAAATGAGCAGTTTGTTAATCACATTACAAAAATCATAAAAATAGTTAAGAAAAATTAAATTATAGGTTATAGACCATATGGGCTTTTTATTTGGTCTATTTCAATATAGCGTTGATAAATGGCATATAATTTATAATACTGTCATTTAATAATTAAAATGACTTTTATTATTTTGTTTACTGGTTTCTCATTTCAAGAGACTATAATTTTGCCTAGTGATTAGTAATGAATTTTTCTCAGCAGTACCTTCTAATATAACTCAGCATAGATAATTTTCTACAAAGATTCACTCTCTGCCTGAATAATACTAATCCTTTGATTAGGCTCAAGGAAAATCTCAGATCCCTGTAGAGTTCCTGATGCACTGACTATTCATAAATGTGATAACAAGGTTCCAAGCAGTGAGAAATGTAGGCCTTGTACCTGCTCTTTGCCCTTAGTGAAACAGGTCACAGGATTAGTTTTGTAGAGTTTGCATTGGAATCAGACATAATTTATTTACAATCTGTGTACTAAGAGGCTTTTAAGAGGTTTGTATTATATATTATGGATGGAAGAAACTTGGGCCCTGTAAGTCGTTATTTCCTCTTTAAAGTACACTTAAATATTTCCTATTTAGATGCATTAAATGTATGTAAAAATAATTACATATACTATACACAATGCAAGGTATTCTGGAGACCATATGATGTGCCAGAGATAAAATCCAGGTTGATCATGTGCATGGTAAGCACCTTCTCCACAGTCCTATCTCTCTAGACCTAGATTACTGGTTAACAAAGACTATAACTCTGCAGCAGGCAAATGGAACAATGCATAAATCAAGGTATAGGAAAAGGGTGCTAAACTTGTAGGTTCTCAGAGTGATCTTAATTTCTAAGCACTTTTCATGTAACTATTAGTCTCTAAGGTCTCAGAACCAATTGTTCTGTGTTTTTCAGTGTTTTTGTGAAGACCTAATTAAATAAGCATACTTGATTAAATTATTAATCATTGCTGATTAAACATGATCTTCAGCCCCTCATTTTGGCCCCAGGGAGAGCCATAGATTGGATTGGAAACTCTCAATATCTAATCCCTAGTTCGATTGCTTTGATAATCATCTCCCATCCTCAAATTACCTAGCTGCTTTGAAATTTTTCATTAACATAACAAAAGATACTTCTATTACCCTTAGCATATTTAAGAGCTCTGTGACTGAACTGTGATGAAGACCAAATATATGTTTCTAATTGTAAATCACAATAGCATGGAATGCAAAAGGCATAAACCCCAAATTTAAGGAACTTGGATTTGGTCCAGCTATATGCATAATCTTCCTACACAGTTTTACATGTAAGTATTTATTATGATTAGCAAATTCATTTTCAAATATAGTTAAATCTTCCTGAGAGTAAATGGAAGAATAATTTTATTAATAACAGTTTAATCTGGCATTTTACAGTCATATTTTTCAAGTTTAATAGAAACAGTTTTGTATCACCTATAATAACATAGATTATGATTTTTAAGCCAGAATTAAAAAATACAATGACAGGGATATTTTAATGAAAGGTATTCCTAATTATTTAGGCATGAGAAGTGTAATTTTTTTTCAATGTTTAATTTTCAGAATGTCTTCCAAATGTACTTGTTAATCTACTTTTATAGTAGGAAATGTGGTTTTCTTTTCTGGCATATTACATAATCTAAATGGCATTTCTAAATGAAAGATCTAATATAGTTTCAAAACAATATTAAACAGTTAATCAGTTTTAAAATAATTTTGTAGAGTACAGGTAACTAGAAGGTGAAAATAACAAACTTGAACAAATAACAGTAAGCAGTTGCCAAAGCATGTTGTATCAAGAAAGTTAGTTCTGGGGCCGGGCGGTGGCGCTAGAGGTAAGGTGCCTGCCTTGCCTGCGCTAGCCTAGGACGGACCGAGGTTCGATCCCCCGGCGCCCCATATGGTTCCCCAAGCCAGGAGCAACTTCTGAGCGCATAGCCAGGAGTAACCCCTGAGCATCACCGGGTGTGGCCCAAAAACCAAAAAAAAAAAGAAAGTTCTGAAGACTCATTTGTTTGTTTGTTTTTGGGCCACACCTGGTGACGCTGAAGGGTTACTCCTAGCTATGCACTCAGAAATTGCTACTGGCCTGGGAGACCACATGGGACACCGGCGGATTGAACGGGGGACGCCATGGTCCATCCTAGGTAAGCCACATGCAAGGCAAATGCCCTACCGCTGCATCACTTTCAGGCTCCAAGATTTTTTTTTTTTTAAGTGGGAAATGGGACAGAAGAGTGACTTAGAGTGACGTTAGCTTTAGGATGATTCAAACGAGACAGCATGGGTATATTCATGTCAGAAATCTCCAAGAAAGTTCTTAAAATTTAAATCAGAGGTGTCTAGGTTAACTTTTCTGGTATTTGGCGCAATGCAGAAGGGGACAATATCTCTTCAGACCATATAAAAAGCTATCAATTGCTGGTGTTGCATTATGAATCAATACTAGTTATCAAATCAAAACAAATCAAGCCAAGACTTTAATGTAAAAGTTACTAATTAGCTAGAAGTCTTGCTTGTGAAAAATAAACTTCTTTTGAAAAACTCAAAATGAATAAGAGAGTCAAGAAACGGGTAACTGATGGCAATTAGTAATAAGAAATACACAGAATAATTTGCCATCACAAAAAAACAATTGATTATGACAACCAGTAGAATATTATGGATCTTAACAAATATATTGAACTAGTAATTACAAAGGAACACATAAATGAAATATTTTTAAAGTTTTAAAAATGTATAAGGTTCAAAATATCATTAGATAGCAAAGAAAGCATGGAACAAACTGAATGTTCCACAATTAAAAATAAAGAGGATCTGAGAGTAAAAATAAGAAAACTTCAAACTGAAATAACAGGACTTAAAAACTTGGTAGGCAAAGCATACATAAGGATAGATTAATAAGATCTAATAAGAAAATAATTTATATTATATTATTAGAGTATAGACTTTAAAATATTCAAAAGCTACTGATAAATTAATTTTAAAAATTTGTGATAAAAATTAGAATTTAGAAAACTTAAAGTTATTTAGTATTAATCACTTAGCCACAGTTGTCAACAGTGCTAGTTAGTCATTCTATGGTATAAATTAATTACTTAGAAAATAGTAAAAATCTGTAAGTTAATTAAATTCTTGCATAATTTGAATAGATATACACTTATGTAAAATATGTTTAAGTATGTAGGTTTATATAATATAGCTGCATTTTTCTTTTTTTTGTTTTTTTTTTGGCCACACCCATTTGATGCTCAGGGGTTACTCCTGGCTAAGTGCTCAAAAATTGCCCCTGGCTTGGGGGTACCATATGGGACGCCAGGGGATGGAACCGCAGTCCTTCCTTGGCTAGCACTTGCAGACACCTTACCTCTAGCGCCACCTCTCTGGCCCCATAGCTGCATTTTTCAATGTCAAAGTAATGGAAGTATTATTATAACTTAGGGTATCAATAGGATATTTTATCTATAATTAAATTACCTATAACTGCAAATGTCAACCTGGGTAATATCCCCTATGTTAATCTAATACTGAGTGAAAGGCACTATATAAGTGATTATATGCAATTTAACTCCATTTATTGTATACAATTCAAACATAAATGCAAAACACAAAGGCAAAAATGATGTATACTTCAGTCTATGTGGAACACACATAAAAAGTGAGGAAGTGATTAACACAAGCATCAGGATGTATTTATTCTAAGGCGATGATTAGGAGATAGAAGATTGAAATTGCATTTATTTAAGTATACATATGGATTCTAAGTAACATTAAACTTTATCCTTCAGGGCTTAAGCAGAACATTGTGTGAACACCTGCTCAGTACAATAGTTTTTCTTTAAAATGTTGATGAATATATTTGATATATACTGTCTTTGTATAATGACATTTAAAAATAATTGGAAATACATCGTTTTATATATAGTTTAGATGTTTGGCAATCTGGAAATCTTAATCTGAATTATAATATAAGTGTTTCTATGTAAACAAAATTAAATAGTATAAAATACTCAAGAACTTTATCTTAGACTAGTTATCTATAAAGAAAAACAGGTGAGAAAGGGCTATCAATATATATGCTAACAATATATATGCAAGATCACAGATTCTGAACTTGAGTGAAGACATCTGTATGTATAGATGACCCAAAATCATATTTCTAAGACATAGACATTATTGTATATAATGTAAAATCAAATTAGAAAACCATGTGTAAGGTCAAAATACAAAACATTGGATAGAAACACTAAAATACTATAAGTAAAATAATAGCTCACTTCCATTTTGATCCTTTTTTCCCTGATAATAAGAGATTTTATGTAAAATGTATGTGCTATTTGTCATGTGTACATATCCTTTGATGCACCCAATTTATTTTTTCTTTAATCTGTAAGCACCTTATATAATAGTGTAGTTTTCTTTCTCTCTCTCTCTTTCTTTCTTTCTTTCTTTCTTTCTTTCTTTCTTTCTTTCTTTCTTTCTTTCTTTCTTTCTTTTTCTTTCTTTCTTTCTTTCTTTCTTCTTTCTTTCTTTT
Source organism: Suncus etruscus (assembly GCF_024139225.1). NCBI lineage: Eukaryota > Metazoa > Chordata > Mammalia > Eulipotyphla > Soricidae > Suncus > Suncus etruscus. Next base: position 60,865,527 of record NC_064851.1, on the reverse strand, counting down.
TCTCTCTCTTTCTTTCTCTTTTTCTTCTTTTTCTTTCTTTCTTTTTTCTTTCTTTCTTCTTTCTTTCTTTTCTTTTTCTTTCTTTTTTCTTTTTTCTTTCTTTCTTTTCTTTCTTGATTGTTTCTTATAAGTCTTGTACATTATCGCTTTCTTTCTTTCTTTCTTTTTCTCTCTTTTCTTTCTTCCTTTCTTTCTTTTTTCTTTCTTTCTTCTTTCTTATTTCGTTTCTTTCCTTTTTCTTTCTTTTTTTTGATTGTTTCTTATAAGTCTTGTACATTATCACTTTATAATATGTAGACTATGCAAATATTTTTCACATTTAGCAATTTTGTTGAGGGAAGATGCATCCTTTGTGACATTGAGGAGTCATGCCATTTCCAGCTTTACTTCACCCAGCAGTATAGACTTAACAGTTTTATGTTTATGCCTGACAAATAAGTGATGTTAAGGACTAGAGTTATTGGAAGCTACTAGAACTATTGTAATGGTGATGAGCCTAGAAAATTACAATGCTGGGAACTAAAATCAGGGCATCAAATATGTTTGGCATATTACATAACTCTGTGCCTGTGAGTTATTTCTCAAGTCCTAAATCATTTTTAGAATAAATTTTCACTGAATTACCATGAGATACAAATACAAGATTGTTCATGATTGGGTTTCAGTAAAAAATGAATCAAAGGAAGAGGTATAAACATAAAATGAGACCAGTCATTTGTGGGATATATAAAAGAAATAGATAGTATGGTAAAATTACTCCATAGTGATAGAGATAAGGGTCAAGAGACTGGTCCATATAGAAAGCTTGGTACAAATAGAGGGAGGCTCTGAGGAGGCCTGGCAGGCTTGGAGGAATATATGGGATGTTAGGGATCAAAGTAAAGCCAAATAAGTACAAGTCAATAAGTACAAGTACAATACCCTACCTGCTGTACTCTCACTATGGCCCTATTTGTTGCAATTTTAAATATTGTTTTCTTAATGCTTTTTTTCTCTTTAAAAATATTTTGCATGCGAATCTAGGGGCCAGAGAGATAGCACAGTGGTAGGGCATTTGCCTTGCATGCAGAAAGACTGTGGTTCAAATCCCGGCATTTCATATGGTCCCCTGAGCCTGCCAGGAGCTTTTTCTAAGCATAGAGCCAGAAATAGCCCCTGAGCGCAGCTGGGTGTGACCCAAAAAAACACACAAAATTTTTTGCATACATATCTATGATATTTATGTATATTCTCTTCAGGTTAACTGTTTGTGTCTGGTAAAATTTATGCTAATTTGTATGGCACATTGAATATTTCATATATTCTGCAAATAGTTGATATTTTTAATTATTTTCCATTTTTAATGTGTTTAATTTTTTTATTGCCTTTTTTTTTTTTTGGTAGTTGGATCATACCCGGCAGCACTCAGGGGTTACTCCTGGCTCTATGCTCAGAAATCGCCCCTGGCAAGCTCAGGGAACCATATGGGATACAGAGATTCGAACCACAGACCTGCATGAAAGGCAAACGCTTTACCTCCATGCTATCTCTCCGGCCCCTTGCCTAATTATTTTTACATAAATACTATATTTAATTATAATGATAAGAGTAGATAATTCTGAGTATCCAATCTTTCCAATTTTCATCATCATGATATATTTTAATTATGATTTTAATTATGATTTGTATTTATGCAATTAAATAATTGATAAAAATTTTCCCTATCTCAGTTTACAAGAACTCAAAATTATAAACCCAAAAAATATAAACGACATGATTTTATCAAACTTTCCTGGAAATTTTATTTATATCAGAGGAAATAAGGTAAATTTGAATTGTATCATAAATTTAAGCATGAGTCACATTTCTTACTAAAAAGTGAATTCTACAAGGTATTGGTCCTCAAACTATGGCCCTCTGGCCACATATTGTATTTGTATCTGTTTTGTTTCTTCATTGCAAAATAAGATATATGCAGTGTGCTAAGAATTCGTTCATAAGTTTTATTTTTACTGTAGTCATACCTTCCAATGGTCTGAGGGACAGTGAACTGGCCGCCTGTTTAAAAAGTTTGAGGACCCCTGGAGGTCTTAGGCATTCAATAAATATGAGGTCATTAATGTTGATGGGTTAATAAATCTCAATGGCTTTCTATAACACACTCATGTTTGCAAGCCATCAGAGAGGAAGGTTTCTATCATTTTTCAGGATTGTATGTATGACCCACGCAGGTGTCAGAATGAAGGATATATTCCTCAAAATCCTATGAGTTGTTGTAGAAATGAATGAACACAATATTTGACTTCATACATAATATTATTACTGTTATTAAAAATAAGTTCAACTTACACATAAGGAAAATTTGTATTGGAGCAAGTTCTATAGTAACTGTTCTTAGCCACACTATGTGATCAACGAGTGCTTCTGAGGAGCTGAGTGCCCAGTTGTACAATATTTGATAATACTATACCACAGGACAGGCAGTGTGAATGAATAAGTAATGTATATTTGAAATGTTTTGATTCAAGAGTGGCAAATACTTAACTATTCCTATTTTAAAATCAATTTAATGTTGTAAAATAGGAAGAAATCGTGTATTTAAATTTAAATTTAAAAATGCTTTTATTTCTCTTTTTCTTATAGTGATACCTTTTAGTGATATCTTTTGTATAAAAATCAATTATTATTCAATCAATAAATATGCCATTTAAAACAAGATTAACTTAATTCCTTAGATTGCATGGTCAGAGTTTAGGCTTATGAAACAAATGGTCAGGTGTTGCTAATAACTTAATAATTAAGAATTAGAAATATACATATTATTTGGCTTACATTCCTATAAACTGAGCAGATATATTAATATACTCTAATATATTTAGTAAAAAATCCATATATTTGCTTCATAAATAAATATTCAAAAATTTGCATTATTCATCTAACACTTTTAGATTTATGCAAATAAATTAAACAATTAACATTTATAAAATATACACATATTGCACATAAGAAGGCATAGGTGTACATTTCTTTTTTCCCAGAAATTACTTGGGTTTCAGGAATTGGTGTTATTTACAAATTTAATATGAGGTACCAGTGTCATATGACTCTGTGGCCTCATTTGTTATAATGCAGCAGGCTACAGGACTATGTTATACATGTGAAGTTTAGTTTGATATAATGATCTTACATGAAAATTCAAGAACTTGAAGTGTTTATGAAAGAAGGGCGTTGAGAATCTTGGATTAAATAAAATTACTCCAAAGATATTCTGAGACTATAGAAATACCAAATCTTTTATATATATATATTTTAAAAGTTAGATTACTTAAAAGAGGATACAATCGTTTAATTTTGCATAGGCAAAAAAATTTTATTTATTAATTTTTTTAAAATTTATGGATTTGGGTGTGGCTTGCAAAATTTAAAGAAACATAATCTCTCAAACTCAGAAATAATGTCAATTCCCTAGATTTCATCAGACTATATTTCCATCTGCCAAGTGTTGGAACCAGCTATCCAACAAAAAGACAGAGGGTTGTATGTTTGCAAGGTGTATTCTTTTCTGAGGATGCCAGTCTCCCCACAGCCAAAATTAACCCCTAAAGCCATGATGGCACAAAGCCACAGTGCTGGGATGGCAGCTGCAGCAACATAAAGAGTCTGATTGCACTCCCAGATGAATAGCGCTTTCTTGTTCTTAATGACACCAGATGGCACAGCTCATTGGAGACTCTTAGGATGCTAGGATTACAAGTGTGATGACCTTGTGAAGAAAACTGGGAGAAGATGACTGAGAATATTTGGGAGAATCTGCAGAGGGGTCTCCTGATAGCAATAGAAATAAAGTGATTTTACTAAATTGTGGAAATGAGATTCCAACCCAAGTTTTCTTTCTCAGTGTTAACATTTTTATCAACACAATCTATGGTAGAGTTGGTTAATAATACAAGCCTATAAAGTTATTAATAATACATTAATGCACAACAATGAAATGACATAGAAGCGGGAAGACATTTCAATTATCTTTACTTCAACCAAAATTCCAAGGTAAAAATATTGTTAAATATCTTTGTTATGGGGCCGGGCGGTGGCGCTGGAGGTAAGGTGCCTGCCTTGCCTGCGCTAGCCTAGGATGGACCGCGGTTCGATCCCCCGGCGTCCCATATGGTCCCCCAAGAAGCCAGGAGCAACTTCTGAGCGCATAGCCAGGAGTAACCCCTGAGCGTCACAGGGTGTGGCCCAAAAACCAAAAAAAAAAAAAAATATCTTTGTTATAAAAATCTATCATAGAAAAATGCTCTTCAGTGAAATATGTTTTTATTTTTTGTCTTTTATCTTTAAACTATTTGGCTGTTTTATTCTCCAGAACATTGAAGTACATACTTTCTAAAGAAAAGGGGGCACCAGACGGGGAAAAAACTATATATTATTTTCTAACATGTAGGCTCTTGGGAATAGTAAAGTCTGTGTGTGAGAGTCCATTCATTCTATACCAGATGGTTTTGCAATTAGCTATATTTATATTATCCCTTTAAACCTATTAGTGAATAAAAGGACAATGTCAATGATTATTGCTTATGAAAGTTCAATTAGAAAGAAGTCACTCAGTGAACTATTTTCTCTTTCATAACAGGTATTTGAAATGAAAATTCTCTAATAACCATATGAAAGTCTAGCTACACTTTCCATTTTCAGTGTTTGTTAATAAATTCAACATTTAAATGCATAAATAAAAAGCATCATGATTTAAAGTGATGGTTTGTTAAAGGGTATGATACCCCAATTTTTTCTTCATAGAAGCATTCACATCACATGTGCTTGATGTGTATGAATTGGAAGCACTGACTTTTACACCACTAATATACTTCTTATCCACTCCACAGAAAACTTTTTTTTATAAATGGGAAAGGTTATGTAGCAATATGTCAACTGCAATGAAAATACTAACGAGCTACTCTCAATAAATAAAGATTTTTAAAAAGTACTTCCTGACTTTGGGGGCATTTGGAAAGAGAAAGGAGAAAAGTCGTCTTTTAAACTACTATACTGGGGAATTATCTTTACTTGGAATGTAATCTTCTGTCATAATATGTTATGAAAGCACACACATGGATGGTTTCATAATTATAGCATTCAGAACTGCAAATGCTAGACTGAAGATTGCAAATCCACTTTCATTATAATTACTTGTTTTCGATTACTGATAACATTTGAAAAATTGTCCTTGGGACTAAAATTCTCTCAATATAATAAATAAGGGAGAGGTGATAAATGTATGTGTCAAGCAGGCAGAAAAGGAGCAGAAGAAGTTGAGAGGTGAATGATACTTTGTTAATAATAGTATCCTCACTGAATATGAACCTTTATCCTCATGGCTCTATCTGGAAACCTCCATGTAGGCAGTGGCCATCCATGACAGCGTCAAGCCTATTATCTGAATAATTCATGGGCTCAGTCTGCTATTAAGAAGACAGGTGTAATTTCCTTCTGAGTGATATGAATTGTTGTTTAAGCAGTATAAATGTATCAGATAATTTTTAATTTTCCACTCCATTTTCTCAATAGTAATTTAAATGGTAAAAGTCAAATAATTTTAAGCTCGAATAAAAAATACTCTAAACTTTCAAAGTAATATGTGTTGTCATTTGTGTTATAACTTTTAATTTTTATATTTCATCCTCGTGAATTGAAATATTCAAAGAATGATTATTATTTGCAGCATATACTTTGAAAATTATCATATGAATGAAAAATGTTTTTATACTAACAGGGAATACATAAGAATTCTGTTCTATAAAAAGTTGTATGTATATTTTTCATTGAGATTTCAAAATCTTTATATTAATTGATTTTTTTCAATATTTCAGAATATCTGAATAATGAAAGTGTGGCAAACTACATTTCAATTACTAAAAATTAATTTTAATGTAAGTGCTGTCAAACTGAACAAATATAAAGATATCAAGGAAATTAGAAGAGGAACTAAAAATATTCATAAACACTTGAAATAGTAGGAAAGATGGATGGGTAGATATATCTGAAAGAAAACAGCTATTTATTTTTTAGTTAATAAAACATCAATTTAGGACAAACTTTCCTTTCTCAAACTAAATTTTAGAAATAGTATTATCCAATTAAAAGGACAGGATTGGTGCCAAATACTGAACTAAGCACAGATATGTTTTAATATGCATATATGTATTTTCAGTTGATTTTAGAAATTTACCACTTAGAAGACTAAAATTTCAAGATTACAGTGCCAACATGGTCTATTTCTTATAAGGTTATCTTCTAATATGTAGCAGGGGTCTCAAACTCAATTTACCTGGGGGCTGCAGGAGGCAAGTCCGAATGATCCTTGAGTGTAAAGTCAGCAGTAAGCCTTGAACATTGGGGAGTGTTACCCAAACAACTAAAACAAAACAAAACAAAAAGATTCCTCTAGGACAGGGCCACAAAATGTTGTATGGAGGGCTGCAAACGGCCCGCGGGCAGCGAGTTTGAGACCCCTGAAGGGGTCTAGTTCTTTCTTTCTCTTAACATAGCTGAATGGGCATCATCTTTACATCAGGTGTCAATATCTCTTAACAATATTTCTTAACTATTAAGAGGACTTTAGTCATTATTGCTTATCTTTAATCTTTACCCTAATTTCTTCTTCTTGTGATCAAGATAGTTAAGATTAGATGCTGCAGAGAAAGGTCAAAGTAAGAAAAGGAAGGAGAGAAAGATCCAAATAATGCAAAGCTATATAAAACAGAAAACTTACCCATTTTTTACTACTGTTCTACAATTACAGTTTAGGAAATATATTCTAATAATTTAAAATGATTTTAGTCTTCTGATTCCCTTATGCATTAAATTTTCTATCATTTCAATATGTCTATACTAGCCCACCCCTCAATAAATTAAAACAATAGCAAAATTACATACTTATTCAACCAATTTCATTGCTTGCGTCCAACTCTGAATTTTAAATTTTTAATATTTAATATTAATTTTTACTGTAAACATTTTCTTCATGTGCAAATAATTTTATATTGCTCTTTAAAATATCTTAGTTAAATTAAATTGTGAGTCTCTGCTTAATATCCCTATTTTGCTCAGCTAACAGAACTGTTAATGGAACTAACAGGACTGCTATTCTCTCATCTTCACTGATTCCCATATTTTCTCACTGTAATGAGAAATATTTCACTTACAACAGTCTCAAAGATTTTTTTACAGTTGACTTATTTTCTATACTATCACTGCCCAAAGAGTCATACTTAAATTATTTCAAATAGATTTTCATCAGAGTATAATACATTAAATATCATGATCCTAAAAATATCCTATTTGAAAATAAATTTGAATATCAGGTATCAATGGATCATTTAAAAATCTCTCAGTTTAACCATAATTCTGCCCCTGTATATATAATTGTCATATACAATTTTTGTTAATTTAACCATAATTCTGCTCCTGTATATATAATTGTCATATACAATTTTTGTTAATTTCAGAATTTAAAGCTGCCTTTCTTCTCCTTACAAAAATATTTCAACAAATATACTTTTGTCACTAAAATTATATTTTGTTTATTTGCTCTTTCAGCTGAGAGATTTTGGACTGACCCTAGCTGTGTTAGGGCTTATCTCTGGCTCTTGTTCATGGTTCACTCCTCAGAGAATCAGGAGAACAAATAGGTTCTGGAAATTGAACCAGGATCTGCTGCACGTAAGGTAAACTCCCAATATGCTGTACTATTATTCTAGCCTTTAATATATATATTATATAATTTGTCACTAATTACTTTATTATTTGTGGATAAAACGTTATTCATAGTTTTTTCAAAGATACAAAATTATTCATGATTTAGTTTCAGTCATACAATATACAACGTTCACCAGTGCACATTTCCTACCCTCAGTTCCCTCATTTTCCTTCTCACCCTGCTCCTTGCTTTCATAAGGGACAGATAGTTTTCTTCTCCCCTTATCTCTCATTCTCACTTTTCCCTACTCCCTTTGGTTTGCAATATTATTAGTGAGGGGTATGATGCCTATCACTTTATCTCCTTTCAGGAGCCAATTCTTGCTCGAGAGGAATTACTTACAACCATCATTGCCATAGTGGACCATTCTATGCCCTGCCTGCACTGTCCTGCTATTTCTTCAAAGATTTATATCATGGATTGCCTTCCTGGCCCTTATTTCTATTGTCTTTGGTGTTTTTTTGTTTTGGGGCCACATCTCACGGTGCTCAAGAGTTACTCATAGCTCTGAACTCAAAAACCATTCTTGGCAAACTTGGAGGACCATATGGGATGCAGAGGATTGAAGTCAGATCAGTTCCTAGTTGGTGGAGTTCAAGGCAAATGTCCTATTCAGTGTGTTATCGCTCAGGCCATACTGGCTTTGATATTATTACCATAGTAACTTTTTTCCTTATAACTCACAAATGTGTGAGATCATTCTATGTCTATCCGCCCCGTCTAACTCATTTCATGCAATTCTCCAGACCCATGTATGTGTAAGAAAATCTCATTATTTCATTTTTCCTAATTGCAATGTAGTATTACATTGTGTAGATATACAATAGCATTTTATGCACTCATCTGTTTTCAGGCACATGAACTGTTCCCAGGTTCTGGTTTTTGTGTATATTGCTGGATGGAAAAATTAAGGGATTTTAGACATAGTTTTTTGTTTTGTTTTTGTTTGTTTATTTTAACTCTTAATATATATTCTAAGGATTTGAATTACTGAAACATATGGGAACACAATTTTTAGCTTTTTAAGAAATATCTATGTTGTTTTCACAACAAAGTTAGGCCAGTCGTTGTTTCCATCAGCAGTGAAATATTCTGCCAGCATCCACACTATCACATGTTGTTCTTGTTCTTTGTGATGTGTGCCAGTCTCTGTGGTGTCAGATCATATCTAATTGTTGTTTTTATTTTCATGTCTCTTATGATTAAAGGTGCAGACATTTATTTATGTGTGTTTTGGTCATCTAAGTTTTTTCTGTGAGGAAACGTCTTTATTTCTTTGAGAAATGTCTATTTATTCCTTCCCTCCATTTTTGGATGTGATTAAATAATTTTTTCTTGTTAAGATCTACCAGTGACTTATATATCTTGGATATTATTCCTTTATTAGATGGGTATTGGATGAATAGTTTCTCCCATCCCATTTTAGCCTTTTTATTCTAGTCACTGTTTCTTTTGAAGTGTAGAAGCATCTCAGTTTAATGTAGTCCCATTTGCTTGTATTTGCTTCCATTTTCTTAGCCAGTGGTGTTTCACTTTTGAAGATGTCTTTAACTTTTCCAAATATTGGCTGCCTAATATCATATGGTTTTGGTCTAATATCAAGTTTTTAGTCCACTTTGATTTCAGTTTTGTGCATTATGTTAGAAAGATATTTGAGTTCACTTTTATGCATATAGGTGTAGGTTGAACAGTTTTCCCAACATCACTTGTTGAACAGGGTTTCTTTGTTTCACTTATAATGTTTTATACTTTTTTTTATTTTGGCTTTTGGGCCACAGCAGTGATGCTCAGGGGTTACTTTTGGCTATGCACTCAGAAATCGCTTCTGGCTTGAGGGACCATATGGTACACTGGTGGATCAAACCCAGTTCGTCCAGGCTAGCATGTGCAAGGCAAATGCCCTACTGCTTGCACCACCACTCAGGCCCCAGAATGTTTTACACCTTTATAAAATTTATTTATGATATAAAAGAGGATTAATCTCAGAATACTCAAGTCTATTCCATTGATCTGAGGTCATACTTAATTAAAATACCACACTGTTTTAATGACTAGTGATTTAAAGTACAGTTTAAAATTGGGGAAATAGATGCATCCCATCTATTGCTATCCCAATAATTGCTTTAGCTACTTGTGAAGGTTTATTTCTCCATAGGAATTTCAAGAGTGTTTGATTTATTTCTTTGAAAAGTGCCATGAATATCTTTATATGGATAATATTAAATTTGTACAGTGCTTTTGAAAGCATAACCATTTTAATAAGGGTAACATTGTCAATCCATGATCAGGGTATGTGTTTACATTTTTTGTATACTCTTAAAATTCTTGAAGTAGTTTTTGGAAGTAATCTTTGTATAGATATTTTACACTTTTTAAATAATCTTTCTTTAAGCACTGTGGATACAAAATAGTTCCTGATTGGGTTTCAGTAATACAGTGTACACCATCCTTCACCAGTGCACCTTTCCACCAAAGTCCCCAATTTCCCTCCTATCCCTCAACATCCACCTTTCTCTGGGATAAGCATTTGCTTTTCTCATTTTGAAACTGCAGCTTTCACTATTTTTAATTAAAGGGTGCCATGATTATTAATTTATCCCCTTTCAGTACTGAATTCTTATATGTAGTGATTAGTTCCAACTACTATCATTGTCATAATAAAATCTTCTTCACTTTAAATGCACTCACTGCTTTTTGGGCAATCTTCCTACTATGTCCTAATTCTCACCTCTGTTGTCTCTGGATATTGTTACCATACAGTCTTTTTTTTTTTTACAACCCACAAATGTTTATCCCTCTCCTTCTGACTTATTACACTCAGCATAATAATCTCCAAGTTCATCCATTTATAAGTAAATTTTATTATTTCATTTTCCTAATGACTTCATAGTATACCATTTTGTCTATTGTATAGTGCTACTATGAATATAGAATCTCAGAGAACATATATGTATTGTGTTTTTGTGATCCTAAAATATATTCCTAGGAGTGTTATTGCTAGATCATGTAGTAGCTCAATTTCTATCTTTCGATAGCTGTCCATAATGTTTCCAAAAAGATGGAACAATCTGCATTCCTACCAGAAGTGAATGAGAATCATTTTCTGTCTGAATTTAAGCCAGCACTGGTTTTCTCATTATTTTTGATGTGTGTCAGTGTCTGTGGTGTGAAACAATATCTCTTGTTGTTTTTAATAGTATCTCCCTGTTGATTAGTGATGACGAGAATTCTCATGTATCTTTTGGACATCCGTATTTATTCTCTGAGGAATTGTCTATTCATTCCTTCTCCTCATATTTTTCTGGGGTTAGATTTTTTTTCTTTCAAAGTTCAATCAAATCCTTGTATAACATAGATATTAACCATTTATCCTGTGGGTTTGGGTAAGTAGTTTCTCGCATTTGGTGGGTACTTTAATATTCTAGTCACTATTTCCTTCTTTCTGCAGAAAGTGCAGAAGCTTCTCTGTTTAATATTGTTTCATTTGTTTACCTTTGCTTCCACTTGCTTGGACTAAGTGGTGTTGCATGGTTGAATATTTCTTTAGCTTCAATGCCATTGAGTTATCTGCCTACTTTTTCCTGTTTGTATCTTATAATTTCAGGTCTAATATCAAGATATTTAATCAATTTTGATGGCATTAAAGAAATGTCTGTGTTCATTTTTTTCATGTAGTTGACCAGTTTTTCAGAATAACTTGTTGAAGAGATTCTCTTGTCCCAATTTTTATTTTTATTTCTTTATCAAAAATTGTTTGGGCTAGACAGATAGTCCAGCAGGTAGGGTGTTTGCCTTGTTTGTGGCTAACATAGGTTTGATCCCCAGCATTTCATTTGGCCCCCAAGCCTATTGGGAGGAATTTCTGAGCACAGAGCCAGGAGTAATGCCTGAGCACCTCTGGTGTGGCACAAAAACAAAATAAAATAAAAATTAATTGATTGTAAATGTGGGCTCATCTCTGAATATTACATCTATTCCATTGATTATTTACTATAATACCATGCTGTCTTAATAACTACTGTTTTATAGCACAGTTTAAAATTGAAGAGTGTGATTTCTTACATCTTCATTTTGCCAAGGGTTGCTTTAGCTATTCATGGATATTTATTGCTCCATATGAATTTCAGGAGCTTACTATTCACTTCTTTGAAAATGCCCTGGGTATTTTTATAAGGAGTGCTTTAAATCTTTACAATGCTCTAAAAATATTGGTATTTTTAATTAGTTTATTCTTTAAAATTCATGTGTTGAGTATATATTTCCATTTCCTATTTTCTTTTCTTATTTCCTGAAACAGAGTTTTATAGTTTTATTGATATAGCTCTGTCACTTCTTTACTTTAGTTGACCCTGGGATACTTGATATTCTGAATCCTAATTCTGAGTGAATTATTTTATTAACTTTATTATCTGTTTTTACTTGTGTGTAGAAAAGCCTTTGATTTTTGCTCATTTATTTTAGTCTGTGATTTCACTTTATGAAACTATTGTTTCTAGATATTTTTTGGTAATTTTTAGGATTTTCTAGATAGAGTACCTTGTCATCAACAAATAGTAAAAGTTTTATTTCTCCTTTCTATTGTGGAAGTCATTAATGTCTTTTACTTGCCTAATTGCTAAGCAAATACTTCCAGTACTATATTGATTTGAAATGGTGGGATCTTTTGCCAGATCTAGAAGGAAACTTTAAATTTTCTTTTTTAAAAATTTTTTTCTTTATTTAAGCATCTTGATTACAAATATGATTGTGATTAGGTTTCAGTCATGTAAAGAACACCCCCTTCACCAGTGCAACATTCCCACCACCAATGTCTCAAATCTCCCTCCATCCCACCCCACCCCCACCTGTACTTTAGACAAACTTTCCAGTTCCCTCATTCATTCACATGATTATGGTAGTTCTCAGTGTAGTTATTTCTCTAACTGCACTCACCATTCTTTGTGGTGAGCTTCATGAAGTGAGCTGGAAGTTCCAGCCCTCCTCTCATTGTCTTTAAGAATTGTTGCAAAAATGACTTTTATTTTTCTTAAAACCTATAGATGAGTGAGACTTTTCTGCATCTCTCTCTCTCTCTCTCCCTCTGACTTATTTCACTCAGCATGATAGACTCCATGTACATCTATGTATAGGAAAATTTTATGACTTCATCTCTCCTGATGGCTGCATAACTTCAAATTTTCTTATTGATTCAAGTAGGTCATGGTGTATATTTTTTTTGATGAATTGTTCTTCTTGATGAGCCTAAAAAATATAAGTAGTAGATCCACTTTAAATGTTTGAAATAATTCACTAGTGAATCTATCTGGGCATGGACTTTGTTTTTGGGAAATGTTTTTATAAACATTTCAATTTATTCTATAGTGATAAGTCTATTTGAATATTCTCAATCATTCAGATTATATTGATTTAACCGTGTAAGGGCATAGGACTCCAGAAATTAAGCCATTTTTTCCCCAGTTCTCTTGTTTATAAAGTTTCTCAGTGTTACTTGATTAGCCTGTAAATTTCTGTAGTAAATTTCATGATATTCTCCTTTTCTGGTTTGGTTTTTTAAGTTTCTCTCTTTTTGTACTTGCTAATAAATTACCAATCCTGTTTCATTTTTCAAAGATCCGACTCACTTTCATTGATTATTTGAATTTTCAGTTGCATGTACATTTAATTAATTTCTGCTTTTATGTTTATTATTTCCTTTCTCCTGCCTTATTTATTCTCATTATTTTTGTTTATTTTCCAATTTCTTAAGCTCTGCTATTAAATTTTCTATGTAGGCTGTTTCTTTCTGACAAATGTTTATAAAGTTATAAATTTTTCTTTTAGTACTGCATTTTGTGTACAACAAATTTTGATAATTTGTGTCTTTATTCTCATTTGTTTCTAGAAGTCATTTGATTTCCTCTCTGACCCATTGATTTTTCATAACGTTCTGTTTAATTTCCAGTTGTTAAATTTATTTCTGTTTATATTTGTAATTCACTTCTATTTTTAGTGCACATGATATGAGAAGATAGGTAATATGATTTCTTTCTTCTTGATCTTATAGAGTTGTTTTATGGCCCTACAGTGGTTTATCTTAAGAATGCCCATGTACATTGGAAGAACATGCATTCATGTTTTTGAAAACTATATGCTATATATTAATCTATATAGATATATGTATAGAAGACATATACATATATCTAAGCTATTTCCCTCTCTTCCTTTTTTTTCTTCAAAGTCACTATACCCTTGTTAAATTTTAGCTTGCTTAACCTGTCAAGATGTAACAAAGTGTTGTTGAAGTCTCCTATTACTTTTGTGTTAGTATTGATATTTTTCTTCAAATAACCAGTCTTTTTCTAAGTATTTAGCTGAACTCTCATGGTATGCATACATATAGGAGTATGATTATTTATGTGTGTATATACTTGATTATTAAGAAATAGGGTGAAAGCAAGAAAAACTGACCCTCTTTGTCTCATAAATATTTTAAGCCTGAAAGCTGTTTCACATGAGAAATTGTTTTCTGGAAATGTTGTCCTCCAACCCTTAACTTAAGTATATTTTTGCTCTGAATAATCAAATGTGTTTTTTGACAGCCATAAAATGTTGTCTCTTTGGTGTTTTTGTATAATTTCTCCTCAAGATAATTACATATATTTTTATCTACACACAAATTTTTGAGAGATTAGAGTACACACACACAAAATCACATACAAATATTTTGAGATCCTCATATAAGAATTAAGAGCAAATCGTATTCAATAAAGCAGAATGAGACAGAATAGAAAGGAAATTTGCATACATCATAACTATAACATACTTGCTTTTAATATACTTCATCACAGGTCACTGAACTAAAGAGAGTATAATTTAATTCAGACTCTTCCTCCTTCCTCTTCTATTAGTTAAAATCAGCCATGGGAAATAATAACTGATCTGCTCTTCTGGAATCATTAGTTCCTTAGGGAATTACAGAGGAAAATTAAAAGAGCTACTGAAGAATATATCTTTCATATTCAAGGTGGAGGTGATGTGTAGGCCCCAAACACATTTAGTTGCTTGCACATGCTTGTACTATAGAGGACCATAGCCACAAATCCACTATATATTTCTAGATTTTTATGGAGAACCATGCCACTTAAGTACAGTTGGAAATATAGGTTTTCAACTGTATAAGAAATAAGGTACTTTATTATAGTATATATTGAATATATATAGTATATAAAGCTAAGCTGCAGTACTATAGCTTTAAAGGTTTGTGCTTTAGAACTTCTTTATAGACAGGAAGTGGGAAGAAAGGAAATGGGGGGACACTGATGGTGGGAATGTTGCACTGGTGAGAGGGGTGCTCATTTTTATAACTGAAACCCAACTACAAACATATTTGTAATCATGGTGCTTAAATAAATATATTGGTGCAGTGGTAGAGCATTTGCCTTTTATGCAGCTGACCCAGGATGGTCCACTGAGCCAGTAGAGATTTCTGAGTACATAACCAGGAATAACCCCTGAGCATCACAGGGTGTGGCCCCAAAACGAACAAAAACAAACAAAAAGAACTTCTTTATACTGTTTTATTAGCATTTTGTAATTGCAACCATCTGTGAAAAGTGTGATGTCAATCTTGTTTAAAAGAAATATTTTTCCTATAAAGTATTTGGCATTCATAAATATTTTTTTTAATTTTATTATGCTTTTCATACCTGACAAAACAATTTATATCAATCTGTATACCATTTTCTTTGGGATTTAAGAAAGTTAATATCAGGTTGGAGTGGTGGCACCACAGTGGGCATCTGCCTTGCATGTTTCTGACCTAGCATTGACCATGGTTGAATGCCCTTGCATCCCATATAGTCCCCCAAACCAGGAGTGATTTCTGAGCTTATAGCCAGGAGTAACCCCTGAGCGTCCCTGGGTAAGGGCCAAAAACCAACACCCACACCAAAAAATGTTAATATAATTTTAAGTATATCTCTTCCTTTCCTTCAATGCTCCTCAAATGTCCCCTCATGTGTTTTTTTTTATATAGTCTATTGGTGAATTCTATATTTTTATAATTTTACACTAAATGTTTAGTTTTTGGGGGCCACACCCAGTAATGCTTCAGGATTACTCCTGGCCCCCTGGCTTGGGGGACCATATGGGATGCCCAAATTTGGAACCACAGTCCATCCAAAGTTAGAGCCAGAAAGACAGATGCCTTACTGTTCCATACCATCGCTCCAGCCTCCTTTAAAATTGTTTTTAATTGTTTTACTTTGTCTCACGATTTTTATTTCTTCTGTGAGTTGTTTCTTTTTTAGCTTATTACATTGTTATATTTTTTATTTTTAAATACACAAGATTTTATAACGAACAGTTGATTTTTTCAAAGATTTTAGATTAGTTTAAGTAACTATGTTTGGATATGTGTGAATCATTATTGCTTTTCTTGTTTTTCTTTTTTTTTCTCTTTTATTTCTTTTGGAATTTGGACCATACCCAAACTCAGGGCTTACTCCTGGCCCTATACCCAGGGATCATTAATTACAGGCTGGGGGAACCAAACTAAGTACTTGGTATAGAACCTAGGAAAGCCTTGTATAAAGCAAATGCTCTATTCACTTGCACTATCATTCCAACCCTACCTTTTATAAGTTATTAAATCTCAACATATTTTTCATAAGACTATAGAGTCAGTATCACTAGAGAACTCTCAACTCAGAAGTATAGTCAGTATTATTAATAATATACTTTATATAATTCCAGATATGCCCTTTGGAAGATGATTAATTATAATAACACATAATACTCTCTTATCTGTTATTTTTACTATTGGACATAGGATTGGATCTGTAATAAAGGTGCAAGACAATGTCTAGTGGATTTCTTTATCCAAAAAACAAGTTATCTCAGCTTTCTCAAGGTTTTATTTAACTTTTGTAAAATCGGTATTCAAAGTTTTATGTAGCTGGTAGAACAATAGTTCTAAGTATTTTGTGAATAGTGTTTTCTTTAAGCTGGCCATGCTCCTATTGACAACCACTTGAGCTTTTCTGTATATGAAATCTCATTTCTTCTCTTCCCATCAAAAAATGAATTAAATTTTACATCTACCATTATCTTCTTTTCATGTGTTTAGTATTAGTATTTTATTACTATGTATTTATATTTGCAGCATAGTGAGATTTTGGAAGAAGCTAAATCAATTTATTTGCTCAAGAAGCATATTTAATTAAAATTAAAACTGATCTAAATAACTTTCCAAATGGATTAAACTATTATTTTTCCTATAATAGAATTCAGACATATCGGTAATATATAATTTACTTACTTCTCAAGTCCTTTTCCACATCACTTTCCAACTGACTGAAGTGGCCATCTACAATTCTTAGGTAATGCAAAGCTCTTCTTTGTAATGCTAGAGAACAGGCAGTTCAGCTAACAAGTATTTAAGCAATGATACTGGAAACCAGTCTTTGGCAACTGTTTTGTGATTATTCTTGATGATAATAGCCTTGAACTGGGAACAGTGAGCATGAGTTAGTGGTTCACTGCACTAAATTTTCCCTGCATGTTTGAGCCTATACCTTGTATTAAGAGATAAACATATAAAATATGAATTACAAGTATATTTTCACTCGAGTTTCATTTCAGAAGAATCAGTGAAGACATTCATATTGAATATTTTTAATTTATATATCTATCTATAGAGAGAGAAAAAGGAAACTCATAAAAACTTAATTTGCTTTTTCAATTTCTCATGCTTAAGAGAAGACATAATAAACTGAAAGTACTGAGATCATATTTTATTCAAATATCATTCACTTTTGTACACACTATTTTTTCTAAAGAAAAATAAGTGATTTAAAATGTAAACATGATTATTCTTGAGACCGATTAAAAAAATTCCAGTTCATTTTTTTTGTATTGTTTTAGTTTTTTGGGTCACACCCAGCAGTGCTCAGGTGTTATCCTGGCTCTATGCTCAGAAATCGGTCCTTGAGGCTCGGGGGACCATCTGGGATGCAGGATTCAAATCACCGTTCTGCATGTGATGCAAACACTCTACCTTCATACTATTTTTCAGGCCTCTCCAGTTCAATTTTTGAGGGGCAACTGGTAGTGCTCAGGAATGTTCCTGACTCTGCTCGTAGGCATCACTCTTTGTGGGGCATATTTTTATTTGCTCAACAAACAAATATATATCACTATTCACTGATCATACATTGTGTCAGGGATATATCAAATATGGCTCACCTGCCCAAGCAAAGGACCTTACATATTTCCAGCAATAGGAGCTAGATTGGACAATCAACTAGAATACAAAGTTCAGCTACATAGTCTTTGAAGATTTAGAGAGGCTCATTTATTAAACTAAATAAGTACAATTTAATGTAGATCATAACTTCACTCTAATATAACTAATGTGCAATTTTCCTGTTTGGGCATAAGAATCTATAAAATATGTGGACAGTTATAGACCACATTAAATAAAGGCTAGCATTTCAAACATTAAGATATTATAACCTATAGCCTACAGTATAAAAGATAAAACAACCCAGTTTATTATTTTTCTCTTCTTCAAGTAAAACCACATAACTTGAACTATGTAGTCCTTCCTCCCAGTTAGAGGGGGAAATAAGGGAGGCACCAAGACCAAGACTACTAATTAGTAAGCTAGATACAGAGGGGACCACAATTTCTCGCAGCCCCGGGGGTGAGGGAGGAGGATATGGGAGGTAGGATGAACATGGAGATGTAGGGAGGACAAATCGGTGATGGGAACCCCCCTAATTTTATGTAAATGTGAACCTGTAATATTATTGTCAACAATATGTAAACCACTATGATCAAAATAAAAAAATATTAAAAATAAATAAAAATACATTTCTGATATTTGCTTTATTTATCCAACCAAATAAATATGGGAAGAATAAAATAAAATTCTCAGAATTGTGGTCTGGTTGCACAGGTTTGTGCAATGTGTGTGTATGTGTATGTTTGCTGTACTGAATTTAAAATTTAAAAGCATATATTGCCCTGTTCCCAGAAGATTTAAGATATTTTTTTTCTTCCATATTCTTCCAATTTAAGTGAAGTCTCTGGGCCTACTTCATGCTTTTACCAACCTTCCTATTCACTCATTCATCTGTGAAAAGTAGGTCTACTTAACAACTCTCTTCAATTTCAGATTTTGGAATGTAGAAATTTCAATGTAGGGATTTTAGATGCTCCCTACATTATCTCAACATGTCAGAGTTTCTCTCTTATCTAATTTATGAGCAAGATCTATCCCATGCCAACCAAATGTAAATATCCAATTTTTTAATTTGACTAGCTAAATATCATTAACCTCTATTTCTTTGGACTTCTATTTTGGTGGTTAGCAATGGTGCACTAGTCTATTTAAATTTTATTCTTTTATTCTGTCTCTCTATTTTTAATGAATATCTCCTTAGCTGTTGCTTCTAAGGAACATTGCTTCTTTTCTACTTTCTACTAAATATAATGATTAGTGCTATAGGTGTGTAGACTCCAAAGCCTAGAATTCAACCATAATTTGTCCAAAGATACTTACATTCTGACACAGCAAAAGATTATTGTGCAAGAGCATTTGAGAGGAGATTAGAAAAGGGTTTACATGTGATCAGATGAACTCCAGAAAATAAAAAAAAGAAAAAAATTATTCATACAATTAAAAGCACTACCACATTAATTATCTCTCAGGTAAAGGAGGACTATTTGTGCATCTCTTTTGTTATTAGTTGGATTCTAAAGGTTGTCTCCCAACCTGCTCCACTTGGGGCTTTCTAGGTTTTTTAAAATTTTAAAGTTTAAAAGCTTTCTAGGCTTTTTAGATTAAGAGTCCCGTTGTGGTTGCCAGAAAAGTTTTTTTTCCTGACCTTTCTTCATTATGGAACTTCTCTTATAAAGTCTTTGCTTCATTGTCCTTATTTGTGTACAGATAGGCTTAGGGGTAGGGGGAAAAGTGACTTTTTCAAATTCTATTTGGCTTTATAATATACTGATAATTTTTTATTTTTTTCTCTTCCCTTTTCACTCTCTTTTTTAAAAAAACTTTATTTAAGCACCATGATTACACGCAAAATTGTAGCTGGGTTTCAGTCATAAACAGAATACCCCCCTTTACCAAAGCAACATTCCCACCACCAATGATCCCCCTCCTCCTTCTCAACCCCTGCCTGTATTCAAGACAGGCATTCTACTTCTCTCACTCATTAAGACTGTCATGATAACTGTTAGTGTAGTTATTTCCCTAACTGCACTACTCCTCACAGTGGTGATCTTCATAGTGTGAGCCGGCCATTATGGCTCTCATCTCTATTGTCTCTGGGCATTATTAAAATAATGTCCTTAATATTTTTTAAAATCAATAGATGAGTGAAATATTCTATGTCTATCTCTCTCTCTCTGACTGATTTCACTCAGCATAATAGATTCCATGTACATCATGTATAGGAAAATTTCAAGACTTCATCTCGCCTGATGGCTGCATAATATACCATTGTGTATATGTATGTTCAACTGTGTCTTTAGACATTCTTCTATTGAAGGGCATCTTGGTTGTTTCAAAAGTCTGGCAATTAAAAATAGCTCTCAATGAATATAGGTGTGAGGAAGAGATTTTGAATTGTAATTTTGAGTTTCTAGGGTATATCCCTAGGAGTCGTATAGATGGATCACATGAGAACTCAGGTTTTGAGAACTCTCCAAATTGTTTTTTATAAAGGCTGACTAGATAGCATTTACACCAGCAGTGAGTGAGAGTTCCTTTCTCTCCCCATCCCTACCAGCACTGATTGTTCTTGTATTTCGTGATGTGTGCCAGTCTCTGTGGCATGAGTTGGTACTTCATAGTTGTTTAGATTTGCATCTCCCTGATGATTATTAATGCGGAGCATTTATATGCCCTTTTGGCCATTTGTATTTATTCTTTGAGGAAGTGTCTGTTCATTTCTTCTCTCTGTTTTATGATGTACTTAGATTATTTTCTTCTTAAGTTCTATCAGTAATTTGTATATTTTTTATATTAGTCCCTTGTCTGATGGGTATTGGGTGAATAGTTTCTCCCATTCTGTGGGTGGCTTTTGTATCCTACGCACTATTTCCTTTGAGGTACAGAAGTTTCTCAGCGGCACCTAGAGCTACTTCCTGATCCTAGTGTCAATCAAATAAGAGCACAGGGAAATCAGCTCTCCAGCATCTGACTGCAGGTAAGAGTGCTCCAGCCGACAAAACAACAATACTAAAATAAATTTAAAAAATAAAACAAAAATTCAAAAGCACCACATCAATAAAGACATCAACCTCACAATACCATGGTCTTGAAATAAAAACAAAACAAAGCATGCACACACAAACACACACACACACACACACACATACAAAATCCATGGGGGGGGAGCAACAAACAATAATAATAACAAAATAAATAAAAAGTTAATTTGTGCTTCTCTCTTTTTTTCTTGCATAGGCAAGAAATTAGAAAGGGAATTCCCTTAGCCTAAGAGATACAGGGTTTCTCCATCCTTGAAGTATATTGTCTTGGGAATAACTATAGGCTTCCATACATGTTCTTTTACTCTCTCATTGGTCCTTTGGTGGTGTCTGAAACCTTCTTCTCCATTGTGGATGATAAAATCCTGCTTCTGTAGCTAGAGATCTTGTTATTTGCACAGGTCAAAGGATGGAGCCTAGTATGGAGTCTTTCTTTACTGTTGTAGGAGTTCTTTACCATCACTGTTGTATTAATCAGGCTTCTGTAGTTGGTGGTCTTGGTTTTTGCCCCAATCCTAGGATGAAGCATAGGATAGAGTCTTTCCTTATGTTTCCAGAGAATCTGCTTGGTTGCAGTTATCTCAGTCAGACCTCTGGAGTTAGAGATCTTGGTTGTTGTACAGATCATAGGCCAAAGCCTAGTCTATGGTCTTTTTTATTGATCCCAGGATAATTTCTGCCCAGTCATGGTTATCACTGTCAGTCTTCTGTAGATATGAAGTTGACTTTTGTACCAATCATAGCTTAGACCAATTTCTTGCCATTTTCTCATTATGAGGATGTCATATCAAAACTGGAGCATGTTGGAGTCAGAGCAGTTTTAAGAATGTCCCTGAGGGAGTTTGGTTCCTGGAACTGTTGTGGAGAACTCTATCCGTTCTATGTCTGAGATCTAGGTTTCAGGGTTGTACAGTCACTGTCTAATCACATGAAGTCTAAATTGGGACCGCATGACATATGTTCAAGGTGGGCGTTTCCCCTGTATTGAAAAGTATATGAGTTCCTATCCCTAGTAGATAAGAGTTTGTTTCTATCTGTAAAATTTTCCCTTTTTAAGTATGCTTTTGCAAGAAGAAATGGTGCTATATTATATTTCTGGTGCATTTAGGGGAGAGAGTGTCAGGCTCTATTATCTCTGTGCCCTGGTTTTAACCTGAGTTTTTATCCCAGGCAAGACCTTTTCTTATAGGATTTTGTATCAAGCAGAACCCAAACAGGTGGAGTTAGGAAGAAGAAAAAACAGAAACAAGAGAGAGAGAGTGTATATATATATATGTCCACATATATGTCCACATATATGTCCACATATATATGTCCACATATATATGTCCACATATATATATGCACTCACATATATATAAAGGAAAAAATAAAAATAAGTTTAAAAATATTAAGGGAACAAACTGATGCAAGAGACTACCTTACATTTAGTATAAACAGGTTAAGAGTTATTATTACATAGGTTTTAAACATATAAAGAAAATATAGGCAGAAATCAAGCAGAACCCAAACAGGTGGAGTTAGGAAGAAGAAAAAACAGAAACAAGAGAGAGAGAGAGTGTGTGTGTATATATATATATTTATATATATAAATATATATATATATATATATATGTTCTTAAGCTGTTGTTAGAGGTCTCACCCAACTAGGATGAGTCTGAGCTCTTAAGGACTGCTAGAATTAAGATAAATAATTAGCTTAGGTATAGCTTAAGGAAAGAGGAAGAGCAAAGGATAAGAGAACAGAAAAATAGGTAAATATAGTAAAAATAAGTTAAAAATTAATAAATGAAGATGATAAGGAGGAAGAAGAGGTAGAAGAAGAAAAGGTAGAAAGAAAAGTAGTGAGAAGAGAGAAGAAAGGAGAAAGGAAATGTTAATTTGTCCAAATGTGTTTGACGAGTAGTAGGTCCTGTAATATAAATCTATTGTTCGCAGTTGATTGTTTCAGTGGTCTGGATGGTCACATGCTTTAGGACCTAATAGAGGGTATAAACCAGAAAAAAAGGGTACATTTGAATGTTTT
Organism: Suncus etruscus; assembly: GCF_024139225.1. Lineage (NCBI taxonomy): Eukaryota > Metazoa > Chordata > Mammalia > Eulipotyphla > Soricidae > Suncus > Suncus etruscus. The sequence continues at coordinate 60,842,500 of NC_064851.1, read as the reverse complement.
ATCTAGACATTTTCGTAATGCAAACTGAATATGTTATCTAGTGTGATGAGCACTGAGGTGTCAAATTAGGGTGTCCACCCATTGTTATGAAAATCTTCCACTGGAGTTCCTGGCTTCCAATCATATTATTCACTCATAACCCTGTATAAGATCCCTAAGGCATTATTATAGGCCTTTGCATTAAAAAGCTGATTATGTACCTGTTTGCTCTCAGCCGTTGTTTCCCTTGTTACTTGTTTCTTTGTGGTATAATGGATAGTCAAGGTTTTGTGTTGTACCTCTTCCATTTGTTTTGGTCACTACTCTCCTGTAAATTCTCTGAGAATTTATCAGTACTTGTTTATTTTGTCCCAGCTCTACAAACTATAATCTTTCAAACTATAATCCTCTGGGTTTATAGTGGAGGTTCACCTTCAGGGAAGATCACAGCATAATGGGGAATACAAAGAAACATCTGGGACTCGGTTTCTATTTCATGCTTATAATGTTGATTGTAATTTTTTCTCTAAGAAAAATGTTTTTAAACTGTTTTCTAAGCAGATGTTTTCTAAGGCTGGTGTATATCAGAAAACCCTGGAAGGTTTGTTAATGCAAGGATTTTAGGCAATACTTCAAGAGAGTATTTTACTACAAACAGAAATAAATAATTGAGGCATCAATCTCACACTCACATGTTTGCATATATATTATTAACAACTCTTTAACTACCAACATCTACACATATTCACTTCCAGAATGATGTCATTGGTACAAAGCAAATGACAACCATTTAAATTCTAGATAGACTTTAGAACTTTGTGCAGTTATTGCCCTTTTAAATTGACTAGTTGTAATGCAGTGAACTGTACATCTAAAGTAAGGTAGATTAAGGTAGAAATTCATTAAATCAAGGTAAATTAAAGATTAAGGTAGACATTCATCAGAATAGAAAACTAAGTATTGATCAAATCAACCACAATTAGATTACAAAACCTTAAGTTACATTAACATTCTACTGACATGTAACCAATTTAAGTTGATTTGTTTGGTATTTTACATATTCACATCACATTTTATATGAGGAGAAATGTGGTATGCATTTTACTCTTAGAATATATCCCAACTGATGAAAAGTCAGAGTTAAGTGGTCAATAGTTAGTGGCTCAATGTTGTGCAATGAAGGTCATTTTTAGATCAGAAAAATAACTAGATATTAAATATTTATGACTTTTGAAAATAATAAAGAAATTTAACATTATAGGAGGAACATGAAAAAAATTCTAAAAATGATCTATACCTTGCCAACATAAAACTTTATAAACCAAGTTTAATAAATATTCATAAATATATGAAACATTAAGAGAAAATTATGGCTAATCTGTAAATGTACAATTAATTATATAGTTATATGTGTCTGCATGTGTAACTTTTAAAAAATAAAGACAATTTCAAAGGCCAGCTAGCAAAGAAGCTAAGAAATTTGCCTTGGATGAAGTCAACTGTAATTCACTTCTTAGCACTTCATCTGGTTCCTGAAGAAAAACTGCGTACCACATATGATTCTTGAGCACAGAGCTAGAATATCCTTAAAACCAAATAGGCCACAAAATCAAATTAAAAAATATTTTAAAAGTATTTTTTAGACAAGAGAGAATAGTATATTGGGCAGAGCACTTTTCTTCAACATGTTCAATCAGGGCTCCAACCCTCGCACACCATATGTTCCCTGAGCACTACCAAGGTTATTCTGAGTAAAGAACCAAGAGTAAGCTAGATTGGAGCAACATTGGATGTGGCACAAACCAAAGCATTATTATTAATATAATACATATTATTATATTACTATATATTTTATAATAACATTTTAATTTTACAGAAACAAAATTGTTTAAGGAAGATTCCTGACAAATTATATAATACTGTATCTCTTAATTATAGTGAGATAATGTAGAAGAGTAGAATTAAGACAGAATTAAGCTCAAATTACAAATGCATTTCAATATGTACATTTACCATAATATGTATTAGTATTATTGTAACATGTGTATATATTATAGTCATAATTTTATATGATTTTATATGTATAATCTTAAAATTTATCAAATATAAATTTTATATTTATAATTTATATATGATTTTATATCTATAACATATAATTTATATAAATATAACTATTTATAATCTTGTAAATATTTTAGAAATGATAAATTAATTTACTAAAATATTTTAAAATAAAATAATAGGGCCCGGAGAGATAGCACAGCAGCGTTTGCCTTGCAAGCAGCCGATCCAGGACCAAAGGTGGTTGGTTCGAATCCCGGTGTCCCATGTGGTCCCCGTGCCTGCCAGGAGCTATTTCTGAGCAGACAGCCAGGAGTGACCCAAAAACAAAAACAAAAACAAAAAAAAATAAATAAAATAATAGTGGAATTTTAAAAAATATTTTATATAAAGAGTTAGAATATACCAAGAACACAGTAAAATTATTTCTTCTAGAAAGCAACTGTAACTTTTTACATAATATTCATTACCCTGTAAAAATGGAGTTTTAGTATTGAAATTCAGAAAATTTTAAACTTTTTTTTTTGTTTTGTTTTTTTTTGGTTTTTGGGCCACACCCGGTAACGCTCAGGGGTTACTCCTGGCTATGTGCTCAGAAGTTGCTCCTGGCTTGGGGGACCATATGGGACACCGGGGGATTGAACCGCGGTCCGTCCAAGGCTAGCGCAGGCAAGGCAGGCACCTTACCTTTAGCGCCACCGCCCGGCCCCAATTTTAAACTTTTGTGGAGTGTTTAAGGGCCCTGTATTCTCATAGAATCCATGGATTCTTTTAGATGTTACTCATACAAACATCTATTACATTGTAATTTTCCTGAAGACAGGAATCAGAAAACGTAAAAAGACCATACTTGTATGCTTAACTTATTGGACTCTAAAGTAATTTCTGTGTTTAAATTTCTCACGTTTATTTATGTTGATACGTTGTTCATGCCAGTGGTCACTCAGGAGTTACTAAAAACTAGGTGCTCCAAAGTGTCCATGCAAATTTTGGGGTCAAGTAAGGGTCTCACATATATGAAGTAGCCAGTCTAATCTTCCTATTGATCTATCTATACAGTCCTGATATTTACTTTTTTTATTTTTAATTTTGTCAAGCACTTTGTACTATCTATATTGAGAAGTAAAGAATTTATTAACTGGCAAGGGAATTGTGCAAATCTTTTTAAAACGAACAGATTATTTCATGAGCCTCACAGAGGCTGTGCAATTTCTCTCTTTTTTGAAGTTTTGTAGTATATGTCTCTCACCTATTTTTTTGTGGGGGTACTGGTTTTTGCACCACACGCAGTTGTGCTCAGAACTCGAAAATCACTCTTGGTAGGAGCAGGGGACCATAGTCAATGCCAGGAATCAAATAGGGGCCCATCCTGTGTTGACTGTATGTAAGGCAATGCCCTACCGCTGTGCTATCACTTTGGTCCAGGTATCTTACATCTTTCGTTAGGTTGATTTCTAGGTACTTGATTTTCTTAAAACTCTTTTAATTAGAATGGTCTCTGATATCTGTCTTTTCTTAGTTATTATTTGTATAATGGAATGCAATTATCTTTTGTGTACTGACTTTGTAGGCAGCCACATTACTGTATGTTTTATTGTTTATAGGAACTTTTTAGTGGACTTTTTAGGGTCTTCAATGTAGATCATCATGTCATCTGCAAATAGAGATAATTTGACTTCTTCGTTTCCAATTTGAATGCTTTGATTTCCTTCTCTTGCCTGATTGCTATTGTAGGACTTCTAATACTATGTTGAATAAAAGTGGAGAAGTGGAAATTCTTGTCTTGTGCCTGATCTTAGTGGGTAAGCTTTTATGTTTTTTTCCATTAAGAATAATGTTGTCTGTGTGCTTTTTTTAAATAACTGTTACTATTTTGAGAATAGTCCTTCCACATATATTTTGCTCTGGATTTTCATCATGACTGGGTTTTAGACCTTAGTAAATGCTTTCTCTGCATAGATTGATATAATACTATTATTTTTCTTTCTTTTATTAATGCAGTGTATGTGAATGATTTACATATATTGAACCATCATTGCATTAAATTATTTTTTATTATTTCTTTCTTCTCTTTCATTATTGTATACAGAAAAGCCATGGTTTGAGGGTATTAATTTTTTATCTTGACACAAATATACCTATTATTTATTTATTTCTTATATGGATGCCTGTAAAAAAATTAAAAATCCATGAGTTGGTGAGACATGCCCTTGGCACTGTGTTTCTAACTGCTTAGGCAGATAGGTATAATGAATCAGGGTAGAAGCTGAGAAATAATACCAAGTAGTCAGAAAAAATATTCTCTGGAGTCAGGTCTCTCTGCCATGAGCTTTCTCTGTTATGTACCTTCTCTCCTGAGCCCACAGCCAGACTCCTCTCTTTATTCAAACCAATACCCCAATATCAATCTTCAAAAGAAGAGTTTAGGGAAAAGAAAAGTTGGGTGAAACACTTTTGTTTGGAATTGATAGTGGATATTATCTTGGAGATGCCCTTGATATCTTATTTCTTGGTTAATTGGTATGGCAAGTATTTCCAATACCATATAGAATAAGTGACATAGTGACAAAAAGGGCAAAGTTTTCTTGTGTCAGATCATAGAGAAAATGCATGTAGTTTCTCCCCATTGAGTATAATATTTGCCATTGGCTTATGGTAAACATCTTTGACAATATAAAGAAATTTCTTTCAATTACCATCTTACTGACATTTATCATGAACAGGTATGGACATTGTCAAATGAGTTCTTTGCATGTATATCTATGATAATATTTTTGTTTTTCTTTTTATTAATATGGTAGCTATTCGTGGGTGTTTTTTGTTCCAAATGAATTTCAGGAGTTTTTGGTCCACTTTGAAAAATGTTATGGGTATATTTGGAGGTATTGCATTAAATCTGTGTAATGCTTTGTCACCATTACCATTTTAATAATATAACTCCTGCCAATTCATGAGCAGAGTATGTGTCTCCATTTCCTTGTGTTCTCTCTTATTTTTTGAAGCAGGGTTTTACAGTTTCCTTTTTATAGGTCCTTCACCTCTTTACTTAAGTTGACCCCAAAATACTTTAATTTGTGGGGTACTAACATGAATGAAATTGTTTTTAACAGTCCATCCTTCTCTATCATTATTAGTGTATAAGAAGGACATTGAATTTTGCATGTTAATTTTGTAGACTTCCACTTTGTTGTATGAATCTATTGTTTCTAGGAGCTTTTTGACAGAGTCTTTAAGCTTTTAAAAAGACATTATTATGTCTCTGCAAAGTGAGAGCTTGACTTTTTCCTTTCCTATCTGGATGCCCTTGATATCTTTTTCTTGCCTAATCACTATGGCAAGTACTTCTAGCACTATGTTGAATAGGAGTGATTAGAAAGGGAAGCCTTGTCTTATACCAGACTTTAGAGAAAGGATTAAATTTATCTCCATTAAAAATAATATTTGCCATTGGCTTGTGGTAGATGGCCTTGAGTATATAATAAAAAGTTCCTTTCATTCCCATCTTGCTGAGGTTTTTTTTTTTTTATCAAGAATGGGTTTTGGAAATTATCAAATGCTTTCTCTGCATCTACTGATATCATCATATATTATTTTTTTTTCTTTTTGTTGATATGGTGTATCATGTTGATTGATTTATGGGTGTTAAACCATTCTTGCATTCCTGGGATAAATCCTACTTGGTTGTGGTGGATGACCTTCTTGACGTATACATAGAATATTATGAAATTCTATTTGCCATAATTTTGTACAGGATCTTTGCATTTGTGTTCATTAGGGATATTGGTCTGTAATTTTATTTGTTGAGTGTGTCTCTGTCTGGTTTTGGTATAAAGGTGATGTTAACTTCATAGAAAATATTTGGAAGTGTTCGTGTTTTTTCAATTTTATGAAAGAGCCTTAAAGGAATTGCTAGAAGTTTCTCTTGAAAGGTTTGAAAGAACTCATTAGTGAACCCTCCTGGGCCTGGGATTTTGTTTTCGGGAAGATTTTGATCACTATTATAATTTTCTCAATAGTGATGAGGTTGTTTACATATGCTACCTCATTCTTATTTAGCTCTGGAAGGGTATAAGAGTCTGAGAATTTACCAATTCTGCCAGATTCTCATGTTACGTGGAATAGACTTTCTCAAAGTAGTCTCTGATTACTCTGAATCTCTGCATTATCTGTAGCTATCTCCCTCTTTTCATTTCTAATCCGGTTTATCAAGTTTCTCTCTTTCAATTTCTTTGTGAGTTTGCCAGTGATTTATCCATCTTGTTTATTTTTCAAAGAACCAAATTTTGCTTTCATTGATCTTTTGGATTGTTTTCTGGATTTCCACTTCATTGATTTCTGCTTTAAGCTTTGTCATTTTCTTTTGCCTACCTATATTTGGTTCCATTTGTAAATCATTTTCTAAATTTATAAGCTGTACCATTAAGCTATTCATTTAAGCCTCTTCTTTCCTGATGTGTGCTTACAAAGCTATAAATTTTCCTCTCAGAACTGCTTTTGCTGTGTTCCATAAATTTTGATAATGTGTGTCTTTATTGTCATTTTCAATAATGCTTTGATTTACTCTTTGATTTCATCTCTGAGCCACTGGTTGTTCAGTGTTAAAGTACAGGTGTTAAAGTTTTTCTTCTGTGTCCCTTTGTATTGGCATATAATTTCAGTGCCTTGTGATCAATGAAGGTAGTCTGCACAACTTCTATCCTCTTAATTTTGGAGATATGTAATACAGGTCAGCAGATGGTCTATCCTGGAAAATGATCATGTGCATTGAAGAAAAATATATATCTAGTTTTCTGGGGATGGAGTGTCCTATATATATCTACTAGCCACTCTCTTCCATTTCTCTTTTCAGAGTTAGTATACTTTTGTTGTTTTTCGGACTGATTGACCTATTAGGGGGTGACAGGGCAGTGTTGAATTTCCCACAATTATTTTGTTGTTATTGATGTCTTTTTTTATGTTTGTCAACAATTGTATTAAATACTTTGCTGTCCCTCATTGGGTGAGTATATGTTTAGGATTTCTTCCTGTTGTACATATCTTTTGATTAGTACATAATGTACATCTTTGTCCCTTACAACTATTCTGAGTGTAAAGTTTGTGTCACCTGATATTTGTATGGCCATTCAAACTTTTTGAAGGGTGTTGTTTGCTTGGATAATTGTCCTCCAGGTTTGAATTGAGCTTATGATTGTTCTGATTATTCAGGTGTGTTTCTTATAGGCAGTAAAGGATATATTCAGTTGTTTGATCCATTTTGCCACTCTGTCTCTCTTAACAGGTAGATTTAGTTTATTGATATTGAGAGATAATTGTCATGGGATTTAGTGCCATATTTGAGTAAAAGTTTGGTGTGTCTGTTGGTCAGTCTTGTCTTAAAGTAGGTCTTAAAATAGACCTTTCAATTGACCTTTCAATTTTATTTTGAGGCTGGTTTTAGTCCGCAAAGTTTCTGAGCTGTTATTTGATCCATGAAGCTATGTATACTTCATTTAAACATGAAATTGAGTCTACCTGGGAGCACTATTTTAGGCAAAGCGTTTATTTCATGGATATTTTTCACTATGTCCCACCACTGCCTTCTGGCCTTGAGTATTTCTTGTGACATCTCTGCTATAAATCTCAAGGATGCTCCCTTTAAATTAATTAATTTGATTAAATTAAATTAATTTGATCCTCTGCTTCCAATATCCTGTCTATATCTATGGGATTCATGATTGTGACTAGAATATGTCCTTGGGTCTCTTATAACTGGTACTCTCTGGGCCTGCAAGATTTGGTGGCATGTTTCTTTAGCTCTGGCAGTTTCTCTGTAATTATGTTCTTTATATACATACATATATATAATATCTTCATTAAAATATCTTGATTACAAATATGATTGTGACTAGGTTTCAGCCATGTAAAGATCACTCCCCTTCACCAGTGCAACATCCCCACCACCAATGTCCCAAATCTCCCTCCATCCTACCGCATCCCCACCTGTACTCTAGACAGACTTTCCAGTTCCCTCATTTATTCACAAAGTTATGGTAGTTATCAGTGTAGTTATTTCTATAACGGCACTCACTACTCTTTGTGGTGAGCTTCATGAAGTAAGCTGGAAGTTCCAGCCCTCCTCTCTTTGTCTCTGAGAATTGTTGCAAAAATGACTTATTTTTCTTAAAACCCATACATGAGTGAGACTATTCTGCATCTATCTTTCTCCCTCTAACTTATTTCACTCAGCATGATAGATTCCATGTACATCCCTGTATAGGAAAATTTCTTGACTCCATCTCTTATGAAGGCTGCATAATATTCCTTTGTGTATATGTACCACCGTTTGTTTAGCCATTCATCTGTTAAAGGGCATCTTGGTTGTTTCCAAAGCCTGGCTATTGTGAATAGTGCTAAAATAAATATAGGTGTGAAGAAGGGACTTTTTATTGTATTCTTATGTTTTTAGGGTATATCACTAGGAGTGGTAGAGCTGGGTGGAATGAGAGCTCAATTTCCAGTCTTTGAAGGAATCTCCATATCATTTTCCATAGAGGTTGAACTAGACGGCATTCCCACCAGCAGTGGATAAGAGTTCCTTTCTCTCCACATCCCCACCAGCACTGATATTCTTATACTTTGTGATGTGTGCCAATCTCTGTGGTGTGAGATGGTATCTCATTGTTGTTTTGATTTGCATCTCCCTGATTATTAGTGATGACGAGCATTTTTTCATGTGCATTTTGGCCATTTGTATTTCGTTTTTATCAAAGTGTCCATTTCTTCTTCCTATTTTTTGATGTGATTAGACATTTTTTTCCTTGAAAATTTCTGTCAGTGCCCTGAATATTTTGGATATTAGCCCCTTATCTGATGGGTATTGGGTGAATAGTTTCTCTCACGTGGTGGGTGGCTCTTGTATACTGGACACTATTTCTTTTGAGGTGTAGAAGCTTCTTAGCTAAATGTATTCCCATCTGTTTATCTGTGCTTACACTTGTTTGTAAAGTGCAGTTTTCTCCTTGAAGATGCCTTTAGTCTCAATGTCATGGAGTGTTTTACTGACGTGTTGTTTTATATACCTTATGGTATCAGGTCTGATATTAAGGTCTTTAATCCATTTGGATTTTACCTTCATACATGATGTTAACTGGGAGTCTATATTAGCTTTTTTGCAAGTGGCTAACCAGTTCTTCCAACACCACTTGTTGAAGAGGTTTTCCCTGCTCCACTTAGGATTTCTTGCTTCTTTGTCAAAAATTAGGTGACTGTATGTCTGGGGAAAATTCTCTGAGTACTCAAGCCTATTCCACTGACCTAAACATCTCTCTTTATTCCAATACCATGCTGTTTTGATAACTATTGCTTTGTAGTACAGTTTAAAGTTGGGCAAAGTAATGCCTCACATATTCCTTTTCCCTAGGAGTTCTTTAACTATTTGAGGGTGTTTATTGTTACAAATGAACTTCTTTTTTTTTTTTAATTTTTTTATTTAAACACCTTGATTACATACATGATTGTGTTTGGGTTTCAGTCATAAAAGGAACGCCACCCATCACCAGTGCAACATTCCCATCACCCAAGTCCCAAATCTCCCTCCTCCCCACCCAACCCCCGCCTGTACCCTAAACAGGCTCTACATTTCCCTCATACATTCTCAATATTAGGACAGTTCAAAATGTAGTTATTTCTCTAACTAAACTCATCACTCTTTGTGGTGAGCTTCCTGAGGTGAGCTGGAACTTCCAGCTTTTTTCTCTGAAAATTATTATTACCAGGGTGTCTTTCATTTTTCTTAAAACCCATAGATGAGTGAGACCATTCTGCGTTTTTCTCTCTCTCTCTCTGACTTATTTCACTCAGCATAATAGATTCCATGTACATCCATGTATAGGAAAATTTCATGACTTCATCTCTCCTGACAGCTGCATAATATTCCATTGTGTATATGTACCACAGTTTCTTTAGCCATTCGTCTGTTGAAGGGCATCTTGGTTGTTTCCAGAGTCTTGCTATGGTAAATAGAGCTGCAATGAATATAGGTGTAAGGAAGGGGTTTTTGTATTGTATTTTTGTGTTCCTAGGGTATATTCCTAGGAGTGGTATAGCTGGATCGTATGGGAGCTCGATTTCCAGTTTTTGGAGGAATCTCCATATCGCTTTCCATAAAGGTTGAACTAGACAGCATTCCCACCAGCAGTGGATAAGAGTTCCTTTCTCTCCACATCCCCGCCAACACTGTTTATTCTCATTCTTTGTGATGTGTGCCATTCTCTGGGGTGTGAGGTGGTATCTTATCGTTGTTTTGATTTGCATCTCCCTGATGATTAGTGATGTGGAACATTTTTTCATGTGTCTTTTGGCCATGCGTATTTCTTCTTTGTCAAAGTGTCTGTTCATTTCTTCTCCCCATTTTTTGATGGGGTTAGATGTTTTTTTCTTGTAAAGTTCTGTCAGTGCCTTGTATATTTTGGAGATTAGCCCCTTATCTGATGGGTATTGGGTGAATAGTTTCTCCCACTCAGTGGGTGGCTCTTGTATCCTGGGCACTATTTCCTTTGAGGTGCAGAAGCTTCTCAGCTTAATATATTCCCATCCGTTAATCTCTGCTTTCACTTGCTTGGAGAGTGCAGTTTCCTCCTTGAAGATGCCTGTAATGTCCTGGAGTGTTTTGCCTATGTGCTGTTCTATATATCTTATGGTTTTGGGGCTGATATCGAGGTCTTTAATCCATTTGGATTTTACCTTTGTACATGATGTTAGCTGGGGGTCTAAGTTTAATTTTTTGCAAGTGGCTATCCAATTGTGCCAACACCACTTGTTGAAGAGGCTTTCCCTGCTCCATTTAGGATTTCCTGCTCCTTTATCAAAAATTAGATGGTTGTATCTCTGGGGAACATTTTCTGAGTATTCAAGCCTATTCCACTGATCTGAGGACCTATCCTTATTCCAATACCATGCTGTTTTGATAACTGTTGCTTTGTAGTACAGTTTAAAGTTGGGAAAAGTAATTCCTCCCATATTCTTTTTCCCAATGATTGCTTTAGCTATTCGAGGGTGTTTATTGTTCCAAATGAATTTCAAAAGTGTCTGATCCACTTCTTTGAAGAATGTCATGGGTATCTTTAGAGGGATGGCATTAAATCTGTATAATGCCTTGGGGAGTATTGACATTTTGATGATGTTAATCCTGCCAATCCATGAGCAGGGTATGTGTTTCCATTTCCGTGTGTCCCCTCTTATTTCTTGGAGCAGAGTTTTATAGTTTTCTTTGTATAGGTCCTTCACATATTTATTCAAGTTGATTCCAAGATATTTGAGTTTGTGTGGTACTATTGTGAATGGGGTTGTTTTCTTAATGTCCATTTCATCCTTATTACTATTGGTATATAGAAAGGCCATTGATTTTTGTGTGTTAATTTTGTAGCCTGCCACCTTGCTATATGAGTCTATTGTTTCTAGAAGCTTTTTGATAGAGTCTTTAGGGTTTTCTAAGTAGAGCATCATGTCATCTGCAAACAGTGAGAGCTTGACTTCTTCCTTTCCTATCTGGATTCCCTTGATATCCTTTTCTTGCCTAATCGCTATAGCAAGTACTTCCAGTGCTATGTTGAATAGGAGTGGTGAGAGAGGACAGCCCTGTCTTGTGCCAGAATTTAGAGGGAGGGCTTTCAGTTTTTCTCCATTGAGGATAATATTTGCCACTGGCTTGTGGTAGATGGCCTTCACTATATTGAGAAAGGTTCCCTCCATTCCCATCTTGCTGAGAGTTTTGATCAAGAATGGGTGTTGGACCTTATCAAATGCTTTCTCTGCATCTATTGATATGATCATGTGGTTTTTATTTTTCTTGTTATTGATGTTGTGTATTATGTTGATAGATTTACGGATGTTAAACCAGCCTTGCATTCCTGGGATGAAACCTACTTGATCGTAGTGGATGATCTTCTTAACGAGGCATTGAATCCTATTTGCCAGGATTTTGTTGAGGATCTTTGCATCTGCATTCATCAGTGATATTGGTCTGTAATTTTCTTTTTTGGTAGCGTCTCTGTCTGGTTTAGGTATCAAGGTGATGTTGGCTTCATAAAAGATATTTGGAAGTGTTTCTGTTTGTTCAATTTCATGAAAGAGTCTTGCCAAGATTGGCAGTAGTTCCTCTTGGAAAGTTTGATAGAATTCATTAGTGAATCCATCTGGACCTGGGCTTTTGTTTTTCGGCAGACATTTGATTACTGTTTTAATTTCATCAATGGTGATGGGGGTGTTTAGATATGCTACATCCTCTTCCTTCAACCGTGGAAGTTTATAAGAGTCCAAGAATTTATCCATTTCTTCCAGGTTCTCATTTTTAGTGGCGTAGAGTTTTTCAAAGTAGTTTCTGATTACCCTTTGAATCTCTGTCATATCAGTAGTGATCTCTCCTTTTTCATTCCTGATACGAGTTATCAAGTTTCTCTCTCTCTCTTTCTTTGTTAGGTTTGCCAGTGGTCTATCAATCTTGTTTATTTTTTCAAAGAACCAACTTCTGCTTTCGTTGATCTTTCGGATTGTTTTTTGAGTTTCCACTTCGTTGATTTCTGCTCTCAGCTTTGTTATTTCCTTCTGTCTTCCTATTCTTGGGTCCTTTTGTTGAGCATTTTCTAGTTCTATTAGCTGTGTCATTAAGCTACTCAGGTAAGCTCCTTCTTCCTTCCTGATGTGTGCTTGCAAAGCTATAAATTTTCCTCTCAGTACTGCTTTTGCTGTGTCCCATAAGTTCTGAGAGTTTGTGTCTTTATTGTCATTTGTTTCCAGGAACCTTTTGATTTCCTCCTTGATTTCATCTCGGACCCACTGGTTATTGAGCATGAGGCTGTTTAACTTCCAGGTGTTAAAGTGTTTCTTCTGAGTCCCTTTGGAGTTCACAAATAATTTCAGAGCCTTGTGGTCAGCGAAGGTAGTCTGCAAAATTTCTATCCTCTCGATCTTATGGAGGTATGTTTTATGTGCCAGCATGTAGTCTATCCTGGAGAATGTCCCATGTACATTGGAGAAGAATGTGTATCCAGGTTTCTGGGGATGGAGTGTCCTATATATATCCACTAGGCCTCTTTCTTCCATTTCTCTCCTCAGGTCTAGTATATTCTTGTTGGGTTTCAGTCTGGTTGACCTGTCCAGTGTTGACAAAGCCGTGTTAAGGTCCCCCACAATTATTGTGTTGTTGTTGATATTATTTTTCAGATTTGTCAACAGTTGTATTAAATATTTTGCTGGCCCCTCATTCGGTGCATATATGTTTAGGAGAGTGAATTCTTCCTGCTCTACGTACCCCTTGATTAATATAAAATGTCCGTCTTTGTCCCTTACAACCTTCCTGAGTATAAAGTTTGCATTATCTGATATTAGTATGGCCACTCCAGCTTTTTTATGGGTGTTGTTTGCTTGGATAACTTTTCTCCAGCCTTTTATTTTGAGTCTATGTTTGTTCTGACTATTCAGGTGCGTTTCTTGTAGGCAGCAGAAGGTTGGATTGAGTTTTTTGATCCATTTAGCCACTCTGTGTCTCTTAACTGGTGCATTTAGTCCATTGACGTTGAGAGAAAGAATTGTCCTGGGATTTAACGCCATCTTTATTTCAAAATTTGGTGTGTCTTTTGGGTAGTCTTGTCTTAGATTAGGTCTTTCAGTTTTTCTCTTAAGACTGGTTTTGTGTCTGTGAAGTTTCTGAGCTGTTTTTTGTCTGTGAAACCATGTATTCTTCCATCAAACCGGAAAGTGAGTTTTGCTGGGTATAGTATTCTGTGTGAAGCATTCATTTCATTCAGTCTTGTCACAATATCCCACCACTGCTTTCTGGCATTGAGCGTTTCTGGTGACAGGTCTGCTGTAAATCTCAGGGAAGCTTGCTTGAACATGATTTCCCCTTTTGATCTTGCTGTTTTCAGAATTCTGTCTCTATCTGTGGGATTTGTCATTGTGACTAGGATGTGTCTTGGGGTGGTTTTTCTGGGGTCTCTTTTGGTTGGTACTCTTCGGGCATGCAGGATTTGATCACATATATTCTTTAGCTCTGGAAGTTTCTCTTTAATGATGTTCTTGACCATTGATTCTTCCTGGAAATTTTCTTCCTGGGTCTCTGGGACTCCAATGATTCTTAAGTTGTTTTTGTTGATCTTATCATAGACTTCTATTTTCGTCTGTTCCCATTCTTTGACTAATTTTTCCATTGTCTGCTCATTTGCTTTAAGTTTTTTGTCCAATCTCTCCTGCTGTATGGAATTGTTATGTATCTCATCTTCCACAGCACCAAGTTTATTCTCAGCTTCTGATACCCTGTCCCAGAGCTTATCCATTTTGTCATTCACTTCGTTTACTGACTTTTTCAGTCCTGTTAGTTGACATGTTATTTCAGTTTGGAGTTTTGTCATTTCTGCCTTCATATTTTCTTGGTTCTTATTAGTGTTCTGTTCAACTCGATCCATGGTTTCTTGGAGTCTGTTGAGCACCTTCCATATTGCTAGTCTAAAGTCCTTATCTGAGAGGTTGATTAGTTGTTCAGTCATTATCTGGTCCTCAGAATTGTCATCTTCATTCTCTATGTCTGATGCTGGCCTGCGTTGTTTCCCCATTGTCACACTTGTATTGTGGGTTTTTCTACGTGTTGTAGTGGTATTCATTGTCTATATGATGTAGGCAGCACACTCCTCTGGCTCCTCCCTTTCTGGATGGGCTGACTTGCCTCTAAGGGAGGGGAGTCCTCCGTGGATGAAGCCTCACACTGGGTCAAATCTTAGGCCCAAGCATGCAACAGAGAAGACAGTCCAGAGAGAAATGTTTGCTTCTGTGATATAGCGCCGTTCTTAGTGTGATTTTTCCTTCTTGTTGCAATGGAGTTCTTTCCTTAGAAAGAGTGCACGGCCGCGTAGCGAGCGGAGCGGCTGTGCTCCCCTGAGCCTCTTTTTGCCCCACTCGCAAGAGTTTCACGCAAGAGGACAGTAGACAGACATAGACAGGTCACACTCACAGTCTTTCACAGCTGAGCCCCACTGGGCTGGTGTACTTTTGCGGATTTTCCCCGCCTGGTGTCACACACAGGGAGCCAGCTTTTGCAAAGGTTAGCCGGTTTTTTCAGGCTCTTTTCTTAATAACACAACAACAACAAACACACGTACACACACACACACACACACACACACACACAAAACTTAAAAAAAAGGTAGTCTGGGAAGCTGTAATAATGTAGGAAATTAAGGTGACAAGCACCCTATGAAGATATATGAAGGTGGTGGCCTTTAAGTCATCAAAGACACAAATGGAAAACGCTAGTAGTATTACCCGACAGTGCATCATAGAACTCGTCTTCACTAAGACTGTTGAGAGGTGTTGAGCCTTTGACTAGAGACTGCTCTAATTCATGATGTGCCGTGGCTAAGGTCTCCAGTGCTTCTGACAAAATTTTGTTTTTTTCTTGCTCCTGTTCCAATTTAAAATTCCTCACCTGGACTGGATGCCTGATCCCCGCAGGCGCCGCTCCACCCAGTGAGCGCTGCTCCGAGGCTCCGGCGCAAATCCCAAATGAACTTCTTAAGTGTTTGATCCACTTCTTTGAAGAATCTCATGGGTATTTTTAAGGGGATCGCATTAAATCTGTATAATGCTTTGGGGAACATTGCCATTTTAATGATATTAATACTGCCAATCTATGAGCAGGGTATGTTTTTCCATTTCTGTGTGTCCTCTCTTATTTTGTGGAGCAGGGCTTTATAGTTTTCTTTATATAGGTCCTTCATTATATAGGTCCTTCACGTCTTTGGTCAAGTTGACTCCAAAATATTTGAGTTTGTGTGGCACTAATGTAAATGGGATTGACATCTTAATGTCCATCTCTTCCCTATCATTATTGGTGCATAAAAGGGCCATTGATTTCTCTGTGTCAATTTTGTATTCTGCCACCTTGCTAAATGAATCTATTGTTTCTAGAAGCTTTTTGGTAGAGTCTTTAGGGTTTTATAAGTATAGTATCGTGTCATCTGCAAACAGTGAGATCTTGACTTCTTCCTTTCCTATCTATATTTCCTTGATATTTTTTTCTTGCCTGATTGCTATAGCAGGTACTTTCAGTATTATGTTGAAGAGGAATGGTGAGAGCAGACAGCCTTGTCTTGTACCTGAATATAGAGGAAAGGCTTTTAGTTTTTCTCCATTGAGTATATTTGCCATTGTCTTGTGGTATATGGCCTTAACTATATTGAGAAATGTTTCTTTCATTCCCGTCTTGCTGAGAGATTTTATCAAGAATGGGTGTTGGACCTTATCAAATGCTTTTCTGCGTCTATTGATATGATCATGTGATTTTTATGTTTCTTGTTGTTAATGTTTTGTATTATGTTAATAGATTTACAGATGGTAAACCATTCTTGCATTCCTGGGATGAAATCTACTTGATCATTGAGTATGACCTTCTTGATGATGCATTGGATCCTATTTGCCAGGATTTTGTTGAAGATCTTTTTATCAGCATTCATCAGGGATATTGGTCTGTAATTTTCTTTTTTAGCAGCATCTCTGTCTGGTTTTGGTATCAAGGTGATGTTGGCTTCATAAAAGCTGTTTGGGACTGTTCTTGTTTTTTCAATAGGTAATGTCAATATCAGAATAATTTTCTTGGCGATGTTTCAACAGGCTTGGAAAGTGAATCAAAGTTTCACTGTCAAAATCTTGAGCAAAAGCAGATAATTTGTTTTCAAACGAAATAACTTCTTCTAACATTGAAAATTTTTTCTTTCCTTTCCCCTGTAGTTTAATATTAAGCTCATTTAGAGGTGAAGTAACATCCACCATGAAATATAGTTTTTGAATCCACTGATTTTTGTTAATTCTGGATAGTGAACACCGTTCTTGAGGAAAAATGCTTTGATTTCTGATAATAAGGAAGCAAAATGTTTTAAAACGTTTCCTCTTGATAATCAATGTACCTTGTGATGCAGCAGAACATCTGCGTACTCACTCTTCATTTCAACTAAAAGTTCTTTAAACTGGTGATGATGAACAGCTTTACCTACAATGGAGTTGATCATCTTATCACCAATTCCATAACTTTGCATATTTCTTCTGGAAATGTCTGTGCATAAAGTGCTTCTTGATGTATGATGCAATGGTATGTAAGTATCTCGTGACTAATTTTTTCTTTTATAATAGCAACAAATCCATTTCTTATGCCAGTCATACTTTTTGTCCCGTCTGTTGTAATTGAGATGATTTTATCAAGTGGAACATATTTTTCAATGTAACCAATTACAGTATTTGTTATATCCTCTCTGTGTGTTTGACCTTTCAGTGGCAATAATCCTAAAAGTACTTCTTTAGAACCTGTAGCTGACATAAATGTTACAAAAATGAAACTTGATCTGTATCATTTAAGTTGCAAAACTCATCAACTGCTATTGATAAAGCTGAAACCACTTTACAATCATCAACTTGTTGGTTGGTTGGTTATATTGGAAGACATTTTGGCTGTTCTATCCTTCATTGTTTTATCAGACAATGCAACTCTTTAATTATTTTTTTATAATTTCTTCTTTGTTCTTAAAATCCCCGAATAACTCTTCTGATACACTTATAAAACATTGTTTTATGTATTCACCATCCGTATATGGTTTGCCTCTCTTAGCAATCTCTTGACTAACTACAAAACTTGCAAAATTAACATAGTTGGAGATTGCACCTAGTGATTAAACACAGAATTTGAATTTTCTTGACTTCAGAAGTTCCTCAAGTGCTTTCTTCATTGCATTACCAACAAAATATTTATTAATAAAGTATTAAAGTTCTCTCCAAATTAGATTTTTTGTTATGCGCCAATTTTTCTTTACAAATAAGACAGGTTGGAAAGCTATTTACATTCTGAAATGTAAAAGACTCGGTCCTTTCCACTTTAAAATCATATATTCGTCTTTCATTTTTCCTTGTTTTTTCTTTGTAACCATGTCAAACAGGGCACCTATAAAAATGTTTCATTTTAAAATAAAGCC
This sequence comes from Suncus etruscus, assembly GCF_024139225.1. Lineage (NCBI taxonomy): Eukaryota > Metazoa > Chordata > Mammalia > Eulipotyphla > Soricidae > Suncus > Suncus etruscus. The sequence continues at coordinate 60,824,471 of NC_064851.1, read as the reverse complement.
ACCAACACCAAACCATCATCTTTAATCCATAAAAGAATTAATAATGGATCACACACTGTTAGTTCATATTCATTCCCTCCATTCCCCACCAACCCTTCCTTTTTCTGTGACAGAAATTGAGTACCCAGAGGCAGGCAGGCCGAGCCATTGCTACACCTACCTGATGACACGCTGCTGATTTAGAAGGTGCAGTCTTCTTCTGAGGGCAGCCAACAGAGAGAGGATGCTGCTTCAATGCTATGGAGCCATGCAGAAAGTCACGCCCCCGCCTATACCACATGACCCGACTGAAGCTGTGTAGAGCCTGCCGCTGGGGCTGCACACAGAGCACACACTGACAGAGGCTCGGAGCAGAGTCCTGACTCCTGGCACACAGAAGAGCTGCATTAAGGAGTGTAAAGAGCCGCATGTGGCTCATGAGTCATGGCTTGCTGACCACTGGACTAAAGGTTTTCTTTTGATAAATCTGCTGTAAAACTTGTTTGTTTGTTTGTTTTGGGGACACACCCGGTGACGCTTGGGGTTACTCCTGGCTATGTGCTCAGATATACCTCCTGTCTTGGGGGATCATATGGGACCATGGGATTTAACTGTGGTATGTTCAAGGTTAGCCATATGCAAGGCAAACATCCTATCACTTGTGCCACCGCTCCAGCCCCAAGGACTCATTTTTATATGTAATTTCTTTTTTGACCTTGCTGCTTTTGGTATTCTATCTAGATACGGTTTTCATCATTGTGAATAGGATATGCCTAGGGTGCTTTTATTGGGTCTCTTTTATTTGCTACTGTGGTATACAATAAGCCGTGAGTGAATATACACTTCAGCCTGGAAATTTTTATAATTATATTTGAATGTTGCTTCTTCATGGAAGTATACTTCTGGCTCCCTGGGACTACTTATGTTGTTTCTGTGGAATTATCCCAGAGTTCTATTGTTGTTTGTTCACTAATTTTAAAGATATTTTCCATCTTCTGTTTGTTTATCTTAAACAATTTTTCTAATCTCTTTTGTTGTATGAAGGCATCATTCAGCTCATCTTCTAGCTCACTGATTATATTCTCAGCATCTGTTTCACTCTGCTGTAGAAGCCTTTCAATAATTTTTTTATTGACCACATTTTTGTTCCATCATTTCTGTTTGATTCTTTCCTTGTTTTTACTCTTTTGAGTCTTATTGGCTATTTGTTTCATGGTTTCTTTCAGTTCTTTGAATATATTTAATGTTTCCTCTATAAAGTTATTATCAGAGAAGTTATATATGCCTGGTACTAGTTGAGTCTTTAAAAATGTTTATTCATTTGAATTGACTTCTATTTGTTACCTTTAAATTGCGAAACTGTGATGGTGTTTCTTTATTTCTCTCTTTCTTTTTTTTTTTTTTTGCTTTTTTTTTTTTTTGGTCCAAACTCATGGCTATGTGCTCAGAAATTATTCCTGACTTGGGGGACCATATGGGACTCTGGGGGATCGAGCCGCACACATAATGACCTCCATCAAATGATATATATTAAAAACAGACATATTAGGAAAACAATAAAGATAACAGAAGAAAGCTTAAGTGGTATGGAGATGTTAAGAAGAGGAAAACAACACTGTAAAATTATTGTCCCTACTGTGAAGAAAGTAGTGCTAGAAGTTTGTAAAGTTTAAGTATAATACTCTATCAATAACATTACAGCAAACCACAATTCCTAAAATTTTAAAAAATTCCTGTCATAAAAGAAAGGCATGTGGTGAGAGGAAAATTGGGAACAGTTGTGAACTGATATGGACATATATGAAAGGACCAAACCAAAATATGTTGACTGAAACTCATTGACAATAACTTTGCAAATCATGATGCCTCTATAATAAATTAAAAATAAACTAGCATGTTGATTTATAATTTGGTATTTGTTGCAATGAATCTCTCATGTATCTAAATGGCAGATAAAAATAGTCACAAAAATCAAAAGAAATTTTATGTCTGCCTGATGGTTGAATATACATAAATATCATTATATCTACTTCTTGTGATCAGTAGTTATATAAAGTTAATTCCATAAATATAATTGTTTATTATATTTTCTTTTTTGGCCTACTTTTTGGGGGGCCACACCGGTGATACTCAGGGGTTACTCCTGGTTATGCAATCAGAAATCGCTCCTGCTTGGGGGACTATCTGGGAAGCTGAGGGATGGAAACGGAGGCCTTCCTAGGCTAGAACTGGCAAGGCAAATGCCTTAACAATCTGAGCCACCACTCTGGACCTTCTTGTGATTTTTTTTGTCTACATTTAAGTTCCTGTTCCTTTGACTAATACTTACAGATTAACTAAATTTATATAAATCTTCAGTGCTATAGAAATAGTGCAGAAATTATTTTATTTGCTTTGCATAGCACAATAATATACATATGTAAATTACATCACTTGCATAATAAATTAAGGCAAGAACATATACTGATAGTGAGCACTGCTGCAAGAGTCCCTGGCATCCAATCATATTCTACATCAGATTCTGTGGATAAAACATTAGAACATTATTATAGGCCTTTGTAGTGAGAGGTTGATTGAATACCTGTTCAATCTAAACAGCTGTTTATATCATTGCAGGTTTCTTTGTAGTATAAAATAGAGTAAGGGCTTTGTGTTCTTTTTCATTTGATTTGATCACTTCTCCTCACTATATCCTAGCACCTATAGTGTTCCAAGACCTAAACTTTATCCTAATATCTGCATAGAAATCCTAAAATCTCTAATTACAGAGCACTGACTTTGACAATCCCAACTGAACAGAAAATTTCCTGGCACCATAAAGAAAGACCTTGGGGTTTGACAATGAACATGTCAGAGTATGTAGTTGGTCTCATAAAAGTATGTCCTATGGTGGAGACACCTTGTATCTCTTAGGCCAAGGAAATTTCCTTTCTAATTTTCACAATACTTACTGTGCCTTTGCAAAAAAAAAAAAAAAAAACCCAACAACAACAACAACAAAAAAAACCTTTCCAAACCAGCTGCCTTCTTTTGTTCTTCTTTTAATTTTTCTCTTTTATTTATTTCTTTAAATTTATATTCATAGTTTCTAGACTGTGACTCCTGCCAATATTTTTTTCTTTTTTATTAACAGAATCATAAAATATGAATCATCTTCTGCCTCATATTTCTCTGTCTTCCTACAAATTGAGAACAAAAAGTAGATGGCATCAGGGGCAGTCTCGTGAACAATGAATGGAAATAAAAAAAAAAACAGATTTAAATACCCAACCCAAAGTCAATGGCAATAAAATCAAGAGACCCAAAATACAACAAGTTATACACAAAAGGGACCTGTTACACTAGCAGTCCAGGGGGCTTAAGGTGGAGGTATGGGATGAATGCTGGGAACAGTGAAGGAGGGAAGTCAATACTGATGGTGGGAATTGCCCTAATTCAATGCCACCATGTACCTTAAATATAACTGTGAAAAAGACTTGTCATTCAAGAAAATAATAAAGCAAATTAAAAATTATGTCACTTGATGTCATCAACATATATGTATTTTCTTAAAATATATTGTGTTTTTATAATTTCTCTTGATATATTTTATTAACTTCTATCAAATACAATATAATATTATATTCGAATATATACTTTACAAAGTGGGTGCTATGAAATTTAAATAGTACATACAGAAAGAATGAAGAAAAATAACCAGCAGTGGCCATCAGATTGAGAAAAACCAAGACATATTTAAAGAGAATTCCTGTTGCCATATCAGAAAATGCTGCAAACATTCCATGTGAAATTTAGTTTGAAACATCAGTTTCCCAGGGGACTCCTCCTGAGTAAGTGTGATGACACCTTATCTGCAGTAGCACGATTGATATTTCTGTAGATTCATACACCAAGATGGCTAAACTGAGAACCTAACCCACCAGGAAGAAAATGCTTTCTGAGAGACTGTTTCAGTGTTACTATTTCCAGCAGATTTTCGATCACTTGATGATGGACATTTTAGGTTTATTAAGAATGTGAAACAGTTTCACTAGTTTCCCAGGGTGATGGCATATAGGAAGCAAATTATATTCTCCAAGATTATACAGCCTTAGGAGGCATGTGTCTGAGGCGGCAGGTTAACAGTGACAACAGTGAGGCATCAAAAAGTAACCAAAAGTTCATTTGCCTCCTAGGTAGATTCAAACACTGCACCTCAGCACTGTTTTGAAAGGCTAGAAACACTCTGTACACATTCTTTCCGCATGTGGAGAACAAGTGCTTTCGTCACTAAATTTAATGAACCCATTGGAATAATAAAGAAGTGTTTGAATTTAAACTTTGAATTTAAATTTATCCCAGGGGGTTAATATGCTAGTCAAAAATAGAGGGTAATTACTAGTTGTAGGAAACAGACCACTGTATCATATAGCATACCAGCATAAAAGACTCCTCTTTTAAAAAGCTTAAATTTAGGTAAGGAAATAATTTGTCAATAAAGATCTCTAAAACTAAAGTGGGTTTTAAGAAAACTCTCTATAAAACTTTTCAAAATAGAGTTGAAATTTAAATAAAATGACTGATTTCTCGCTGTACTATTAACACTATTTAAGCTGACTGGTTTTTATCAATTTAGATGGAGATTTCCTGCTCGTAAAATTTGAGAATTCAGAATAAATCTCAAAGAATTTTTTTAATCTTGACTAATAATATTTAAGGCTAAACAAAAGAATACTAGGTATTTAATAAATGTTATTATCTTTGGTCTATTCAGAATAAATCTCAAAGAATTTTTTTAATCTTGACTAATAATATTTAAGGCTAAACAAAAGAATACTAGGTATTTAATAAATGTTATTATCTTTGGTCTAATTTCCCTTGACAAATATATATATACACATATCTATAGATATACATATCTATACACTTATAGATATGTATATAAATATATTGGTGTTTGGGCAACATGCGGTGATGCTAAGGGGTTACTTCTTGCTATGAGCTCAAAAATTGCTCCTGGTTTTGGGGACCATATGAGATGCCATGGCATCAAACCACAGTCTTCCCTGGGTAGGCTTCATGCTAGGCAAAACCCTTATCGCTGGGCTATATCTCCAGCCCCATAAATGTATTTGTGATAGTCTGATTATAACCAAATCTATTATTAAAGCTACATATTTCAGTTATAAAATAATATTTATATATACATGTACTTTTTTTGAAAATAAATATACCAAGCAATATGCTTCACTAACTTTTATATACACAATAAGTAACATATGACATTTAAAATATAAATAGTACCATTTTACTTTCATCTATTCTGAGCTCTTATAAAGAAGCTAATACATAGTAAGTAATCAGTGGGTGAGTTCTGAATAAATAAATGTTAAGATTTTAATTTATGGCCCAAATATAAATTTTATATGTCATTAGTAGAGGAGAAAATTTTATTAGCTGGAAAAGGACTCCAAGCCTAATACAGAGGTTTACAGACTACCTGTGATTCCTAGTCAACTGAGTATTCAGTGCAAGACCATACAAGATGCTGTATTTCTAAGATTCTGCAGCGCTGAAAAATGTCTGGAATACCCTATAAAGGTTAGGGAAGAACTTCAGTTTCAATTAATTTAAGTATTTATGAGTTTGTAACTTCCTGTCTTTGAAGTGAAAGTGACTAGATTAAAAATTTTAACTACAGGGACTTGAGCAATAGAGCAGCTGTAGGGCATTTGTCTAGCACATGGCTGTCCCAAGATGGACATCATCGATCCATGGTGTCCCAAGCCTGGAAAGATTTCTAAGCGCATAGCCAAGAATAACCCCCGAGTGTCACCGGGGTGGCCTAAAAAAACATTTTTTTTTAATTGCAAAAGATTTCCCATCTCTTCCTATTCCTGGAATTGGTATGGCTCAGTTTCATCAGGCAATGATACTTGCCTAAACTAGACAATAAATATTGAGAAGGTATATATTTCTTTTTTTTTTTTCTACTTTGGAATTTTGGTGATTACACCCCTCAGTGCTCAGGGGAACTCCTGGTTCACCACTCAAGAATAAGTCCTGGATGTGATCAGGAGGCACATCTTTTTCCACATGTTTAAATACAGGTACAATAATAATACCTATATTATTTCACTCATAGGTTAGAATTTAAAATTCACAAAGTAATTAACTATCTAAACAAAATTATGGTATTTTTTATTTATTTTTTTGGAATAGTTATTTTTTTCACTGGGTAAAAATGGATGAATAAACAAACTAGAAAATAAGGTTATTTACCAATATGATAAATAAATTTTATGTTTTAGAGGTTGTCTAGGATGAAATTAAATTAGCATTTATCAAATAAAATTATAGTGGAAACATTGGTTTTAGCCAACCAAGACTAGACACAAGACACATATGTATGTATATATACATGTATTGTATTAGCTAGTAGCATGTTGATTCCATCATAAATAAAGGCTTGTGGTAAATTTCTTATCAGAAATGTTAACGTTCATACTTCTATCTTTTATAATGATGTTTTCTCACATTGTTTTATGAGAATCATAGAGAAGACACATGAAACAGAACATATCATGTGATTGCTAGTTAGAACTAGTACTTTGATTCTGGGTGCTATTGTAATAACTTTAGGATTGGCTTGTGGGTAGCTTTGGTATTTTTTTGATTAATTATTTTCTGCTAAAGAATAAGAGTCTGTTTCCAGATTAATCTTTCTAACATATAGAAAACGTAGACTTCACTACACACACACACACACACACACACACACTATGGTCTAATTGAAGAATTGTTTAGACAGTAAATTCCCATATTTATAGTTTAGTAATTAGAAGAATATTTATCTATTTGGTTTATGACATTAAATCTGGCCATACTCAGGGTACACTCTTTACTCTGTTTTCAGGGGTCACTTATAGTTGACATTAAGGAATCATGTGCAGTGACTGATTGAAATCAGTTCTACTATGCACAAGGAATGTGGCCCTACTCATTGTACAGTCTCTGAATCCTGGAAAAAATTTAGTGTTTTTTCTTGGAAAGAAGTATTTCACTTGTCATAAAGCTGTATATTTAACTAACAACAAATTTTATTTGGAAAACTATTTATGTAGAGGACAGAAAGTTGAGAACTTAAGCACTACTAGGAATGGTTCCTATTTTGTTTTTAATTTTATTGTACCAAAAAGTATCAATCACACTTGGGATGCCAAGGTTAAATCTTTGATGTTTGATTATCTCTCATCCAACACCAAGAGTGATTCCACAATCACTGCTCCAGAATATTAAATAGGAGTATTGGATATGCTCCCCAAATTAAAACAATCAGAATAAAATGCTATTAAATGTATTAAACTATGGGACTACCTTTACAAAAAGACAAAAATATAAAGTGATTTTGATACTTTTTATTATTTTATTTTGATTTTATTTTTATAAACTATTAAATCTCCTTCTCTACAAGAGATCCTGGGCTTACAAGGTGTTTAAAAGAAAAAAAAGAAGAGAAAATAAAATGTCTGCCACAGAAAGAGGCAACAGAAATCGTGATGGAAAATGAGCATTGGTAAAGGAAAGGTGTTGTATATTTTATGACTGAAACTCAATCATATACAACTTTCTAATTGTGTACCTCATGGTGATTCAATTAAAAAGTTACTTATTACAATATTTTTAAAAGAGACACTGGACTGTATTAATAAGAAAATATAAAAGCAAAGCAAGTCTATCTTCAGGAACTCTAAAGACAAGTTAGTAAGCTATATCACCTAGGCTATTATTAAAACCAATATTTTTATAAATCCACTTTGAATTTCTTTCTTTATAAGCAGAAAAATAATAAAATAATAATTACAGTGCATTGTTTTTCTATTTTTCTCTGGGAACTGTCTAAAAGATGCTTTTCTATCTTTTCTTAATATTTACAAGTTTAAGATCAGATTTTTAAAGCTATGAAAAATAGAGTTGAGTTTTAAGCACAAGTCTTACATAGGCTTGTGTGAGCAAGCTGAAAAATGTGTGAGCAAGAGAACAGAAAAAAAGGTTTTACAAAGTCCTATCACTTACAGCCAGACAAATTAATGAAGATAGTCCTTAGTATAAAGCAGTACAGTTAACTTAAAAAGTAGAGATAGCTTCTTCAAAATAAATAGGGGAGTTGTGAATGTAGCTCAGTAAAAGAGTACATAACTTACATTCATTAGACCATAAAACAGACATTGTGACCACAAAATAGGAAGGTAGGAGGAAACAGGAAGGAAGGAAGGAAGGAAGGAAGGAAGGAAGGAAGGAAGGAAGGAAGGAAGGAAGGAAGGAAGGAAGGAAGGAAGGAAGGAAGGAAGGAAGGAAGGAAGGGAGGGAGGGAGGGAGGGAGGGAGGAAGGAAGGAAGGAAGGGAGGGAGGGAGGGAGGGAGGGAGGGAGGAAGGAAGGAAGGAAGGAAGAAGGAAGGAATAGAAAGAAGGAAAAATGAATGAATAAATGAAAACAGATAAATGAAAAAGAAACCTATCTGGAGTACATACAGGTGGGGGCGGGGTGGGATGGAGGGAGATTTGGGACATTGGTGGTGAGAATGTTGCACTGGTGAAGGGGGGTGTTCTGTACATAACTGAAACCTAGTCACAATCATATTTTTAATCAAGATGTTTAAATAAAAATATTAATAAAAAAAGAGTGAAAGAAAAAGGCATAGGAAGGCAGGAGAGTACAATTGGATCTCTAAAAACAGATCAATGAGTTATCTAACATAAAGTCAAAGACAAAAAGAAGCCCAATGTATTATAGGATAATGCCAGTAAATGGCTAGCTAAAATTGAAAATTGTGTAGAAACAAAGTGGTCATTTCAATGAATAAACAGTTTTTTAAAATACCTTATCTTTAATACTAAGCAGCTGTCAGGAGAGATGAAGGCATAAAATTTTCCTATACATGGATAGACATGGAAACTATTATGCTGAGTGAAATAAGTCAGAGGAAGTGAGATAGACACAGAATAGTCTCACTTATATATGGGGTTTAAGAAAAATAAAAGGTATTATTTTGATAAAACCCAGAACAATAGAGATAAGGACTGGAAGGACTGGCCCACAATATGCAGCTTACCGCAAAGAGTGGTGAGTGCAATTAGAGAAATAACTACACTAACAACTATTATGACAATGATAATGAGTGAGAGAAGTAGAATGCCTGTGTCAAATACACACAGGGTGTAGGGGGGACGAAAATGGGGCATTGGTGGTGGGTATGTTGCACTGGTGAAATGGAGTATTCTTTTTATGACTGAAATCCAATTATAAACATGCTGTAATTATGGTGCTTAAATAAAGATATTGTTAAAAAATAAAAATAACTTAGAGAACTAAGCAAAAAAAGGGACAAAAAACCAAAATAGTAGTTTTTTAACTGTTTATGAGTTCATTAGCAATTTGATTCAGTAAGTAAAAGAATTCGTGAACTTGATGACTTCTTTTCTTATGTCATTAGGTCACAGTCACTGAAAGTAAACATAATGAGAATAATAAAAGAAAGCATAAGATATTTATATTATACCATAAATAAATATAATACACAGAGTGTAAGAATCATAGGAAATATATAAGTATACATACATACATTTATACACATATATATACATATATATATATTAAGTACATGACCCACCTTTAGGACTGATATTGAAGAGATACCAAGTGCTGAATTATTTCAGGGTGACCTGGCTGAAAGAGGACCCCGATCTTTGTAAACTTTGAAACTTTATAGAAGACTGAGAATGAGCCCTGTCAAAGGCTCCATGATCCATTCATCATATCCACCTGTCTATGTCCATGCCACCACCAAAAGACCCTTTCACAGCTGAAGGCAGAGTGAAGCTGGCAATTGATTGTCCCGGAACCAAAGTTTCCAACATGTACAAATACAAACTTCCAAACATCAGAGAACTGACAGCCCAATGGCACAAAAATTAGGTGAAAAATTTGTGTAGAAGCCCAATAAGCTCAATGATTGAAACAACAATACTGAAAACTCAGTACTAAACAACTAAAAAATCTAAGGCAATTATTCTGGTAACATGATTATGTAATAATATATATTGTAATAAGAAAAATAAAGTGAATTTTCTTGTTTAACTAAGGGGCAAGAATGGAAGTTGTAAAGAAAACTGGGAATATGGGTGGAGAAAGGTAACATTGGGTTTAGTCTGTCTTGGGGCCATTGCATATCTGAAACAATTGCATTTTGAGCAACTTTATAAATAATAGTCTTTAAAAATTATCAAAATATTTGAAAACAGGAAATATAAATTTTATTTTAGAATGGTCAGAAAAACTGATAATATTCAGAAGGAAATGAATATACAGGTATAGGACTCCAAAATCTCCAAGTAGATTAAAATTTAAGATCACGTTTAGATATTTATTTAATCAAGGACAAAGAGAGGAACTCAAAAGCAGAAAGATAATAATTAACTTTCATTATGTAAAACAAGCACATAGTCATTAGCAAAAGATCAGAAAAAATTTTAGAGACCAGAATAGACTATAATGGCATTCAAATAGACTATAATGTTTCATTCAAATAAGCTATATAGCAAGAAATAAACAAGTTAATGGTACAAAAAATAAACAAGTTGTGACATCAATATTTAAAATTGGGGCTACAGTTGTAAATTTTTGTCATTAAATTAATATTAATTTTTGTAGTTTAATATACTTTATTAAAATATAGCTTAAATGTTAGAAATTTTAAAATAAGGTGCTAAATTTTTCAAATACCATCTTTGATTATGTTTCGAAGCCTGGGTCTATTACAGAGTTGGTACCTATGTAATTTTACTCAAGCAATTAGCACCAACTTTGCTAGAGGTTCTCAAGGTAGCTTCTGCTATTTTTTCTAATTGCAGTAAACATATTTTGAATTCTTGGCTCTGATTTATATGACATTTCTCCTCCATGAGTTGTGCATAGTTTAGAATGTACTTACTGGTTTTACAAAAATCTAAGGATTAAGATTTTGCTTAATGGATTTATTGAGAACTAGATCTTTGCCTCTACATTTTCAAGGTATCCATTGAAATTACATCTTTCTTATCCCACTAAAATGGTCTCCAAAACATGCTTTTAGTAAAATGGATTATAGGAATTTGGGTCACATTCTCATTCTTAATTTATTTTTAATTCTAGATGATAATTCAAATCTAAAGACTTTAGATTTAAAAATTTAAAATTCTAAATTTAAAGACTTTTGAATTAAAAAAAATGGCACGATTGGGATCGAAAGGTTCAATGGATAGGACATTTTCCTTGCATGTGGCTGAGCTAGATTTGATCCCCATCCTCACATATAGTCATCCAAGCCTTCCAAAATAACCCCTGTGCACTGCATGCTATGGCCCCAAAAACAAAATAAAATTTTAAATTCCAGTAAAATTTTAAGGAAGAATAATTTAGTTATCATGTAGTTTTGCATCAAAGCCCTTTGGATGGGCTTGGATGGAGGAAGAATAACGATGGAGGCCTTTGTCCTCCAACTCAGGACCACGTGGTTCCACCTTCTCCAACCAGCGGGTATCTGAGTTCAGGAAAACGGCGGGTATTAAATTCACATGCAGTCAGGCTTCCAGAGAGATAACATCTTTATTTGCCTTGGCCAATATGTGTGGCCTATAATCTTAAACCTATTTATGCATCATCGTGTCAGCTTGCCCTGAGTCTAGCCTCTTTCAGCTATCTCTCCTCTGACCTCCATCCAGGCAAATCTTTTGCCCCTCAGGCAAAACCTTTTATAACCTTCCAAGACCCCTCCCAGAAATGAGAGGGTCTTTCTTGTAGGTAAGGTTACACAAAGAATAGGTGTAGAGTTACAATGTATAGTTTATAAAATCAAAGCCATAAATTTATTGCATTCTCTCAATGTAATAATTAAATTAACATAAACAATGTAATAGAAATAAATAAAAAATAATGATTTTATTAAAAAGGCATAAAAGGAGCTGGATAGTTTTGAATAAATTTTACTGCATGAAATAACTATATATTAAGAACTGAGACACCATTAAAATATATAGAATGATACACTAAGATTAGAAAATATTTTACATACACAAGTGTGTCTATTAATATAATGCACTATGTAGAATTAATAAAATATTTATAAAAATTATTTCTACACTGAATATATAAAAAGTCTTCAGAAAGTACTCAGCTCTTTGTTATTAAACATTTAGTGTCTGGGCCCGGAGAGATAGCACAGCGGCATTTGCCTTGCAAGCAGCCGATCCAGGACCAAAGGTGGTTGGTTCGAATCCCGGTGTCCCATATGGTCCCCCGTGCCTGCCAGGAGCTATTTCTGAGCAGACAGCCAGGAGTAACCCCTGAGCACCGCCGGTGTGACCAAAAAACCAAAAAAAAAACAAAAACCAAAAAAACAAAACAAACAAAAAAAAAAACCATTTAGTGTCTAAGCTACATGAAATGTCACTGCTTATGTCCTATTAGGAACATGGTGGATACTGATGGCCATCGGGGCAGTTAGTGAATTGAGGTTTTATCCCTCATAGTATGTCTTATGTAATACTATAGAAAAAACAGGCTTTATATAGAAATGTTTGCTATGGCCTCTTGAGCAAACTCACATGACTTTAATGACAATAACAAAAATAGAACAAAAATAATAAAGATAAAGTAGAATCATGAGAGTTCCCAAAAAGCAATCCTAAGAAAATAAAAGATACATAATGATATTGTGGAACTTGATTTCAAACTGTACTGCCAAGTGAAAATAATGAAAATATATGATATGGAATAGAAAATGGCTACAAGTATTTTTTTATTAAAAGAAAAAAACCTTCACCAGTGCAACATTCCCATCACCAATGTCCCAAGTATCTCTCTTCCCCATCCCACACCAACCTGTGCTCTAGATAAACTTTCTACTTTCCTCATTCAGTCAAATTTTTTTATGTTTGTTCTCAGTGTAATTATTTCTCTAACTGTACCCATCACAATCTGTGGTGAGCTTCAATTCGTGGGCTGGACCTTCAGTCCTCCTCTCTTTTGTCTCTGAGGATCATTGCACAAATGTCCTTAATTTTTCTCAAAACCCATACATGAGTGAGACCATTCTGTGTCTATATCTCTTCCTCTGACTTACTTCACTTAGCATAATAGATTCCATATATCCATGTATATGAAAATTTCTGACTTCATCTCTTCTGACGGCTGCATAATATTCCATTGTATATTTGTACCTCTGTTTCTTTAGCTATTCATCTGTTGAGGAGCATCGAGACTGTTTCCAGAGTCTGGCAATTGTAAACAGCGCTGCAATAAATATAGGTGTGAGGAAGGGATTTTTGTGTTGTATATTTGTGTTCCTAGGGTATATCCTAGGAGTACTATAGCTGGATCATATGGGAGCTCAACTTCCAGCTGTTGGAGGAATCTCCATATCACTTTCCATAAAGGTTGGAGTAGGTGATATTCCCACCAGGAGTGAATAAGAGTTCCTTTCTCTCCACATCCCTGACAGCACTGCTTATTCTCATTCCTTGTGATGTGTGCCAATCTCTGGTATAAGGTGGTACCTCATAGTTGTTTTGATTTGTATCTCCCTGATGATTTGTGATGTGAAGCATTTTTTTTTCATTTACCTTTTAGCCATTTGTATATCTTTTTTGTCAAAGTGTCTGTTCATTTCTTCTCCCTATTTTTTGATGGGGTTAGATGATTTTTTCTTGTAAAGTTCTGTTAGTGCCTTGTATATTTTGCCCTTATCTGATGGGTATTGGGTGAATAGTTTCTCCCACTCATTGGGTGGCTCTTGTACTCTGGGCACTCTTTCCTTTGAGGTGCAGAAATTCTCAGCTTAATATAGTCCCATCTGTTTATTTCTGCTTCTAATTGTTTGGAGAATGCTGTTTCCTCCTTAAAGATGCCATGTCAATGTCATGGAGTGTTTTACCTATGTGTTGTTCTGTACTTTATGGTTTCAGGTCTGATATCTAGGTCTTTAATTCATTTGGATTTTACCTTTATACATGGTGTTAGCTGGGTGTCTAAGTTCAATTTTTTTTGCAAGCAGATAACCAGTTGTGCCAACACCACTTATTGAAGAGGCTTTCAATTCTCCATTTAGGATTTCTTGCTCCTTTGTCAAAAATTAGGTTACGGTATGTCTGGGGAACATTCTCCAAGTACTCAAGTGTATTCCACTGATCTGAGGGTCTGTCTTTATTCCAATACCATGCTGTTTTGATAACTATTGCTTTGTAGTACAGTTTAAAGTTGGGGAAAGTAATACCTCCCATATTCCTTTTCCCAAGGATTGCTTTAGCTATTCTTGGGTGTTTGTTGTTCCAAATGAATTTCAGAAGTGTTTGATCCAATTCTTTGAAGAATGTCATGGGTATCTTTAGAAGGATTGCATTACATCTATATAATGGCTACAAGGATTTTGAAATGAGGCAAGAATCCAAAAAATAAATTATACATACATATATAAAACACATACATGTGCACTTTATTTTTTATGACAAAAGACTCATGATAATGGAAAAGAAACTAACAAATTTTGATGGAAAAGATGTAATAGAAACTGTAGATAAATGATCCTCTATTATAGGGCTTAGCATGATGCCAAATATTAAGATTTATAAAAAAACATTGCTGTCTCAAACATTGTTAGCTGAAATGTAAAATGGCAAATATTTTGGGAAATGTTTCTTATAAACTCCTGGAAGTTTGTTCAAAAATGAGATAAAATCTATTGTTACCATGTGACCCAACATATGTATTATTGGCACTTAGCAGGAATTTGTGAACATTTATGCCCACATCCAAACATTTATGTTTGTAGTAATTCATGTAAAGGGAAATAACTCTAGAGTGAATGGCTAAAATAGCAGAAGTTCCTCCATCCTATTTATACTTGGTAAAACAAAATAAACAAAACAAGACTATACTCTAGAGTCATGAATTTTAGAAAAAAATCTTAAGATATTTATGAGAAAAAATTAAAACAGTAATGTCAAAATATTACATACTCAACTCATATATTCTCAAAATATAAAAATATACAGATGGAGTTCTTGGTTTTGTTCTTTTGAGGTTCAGAAACAATGGGTCTGACTATAAAACTTAGCATATAGAAAAATTTTTATATTGGTAAAATTTTTTTATTATTATTGTGGCAAAGTCATTAAAAGCTTAGATGTAGAGAACACATACTAAGCATATCTGAAACCATGGATATGCTACTTGGCTCCTTATTTTTTTAGTAAGAAGCCCCAGTATCCCCTAAGCAAGACCACCCCCACTACCACCATCATGTATATCACCAGACATCATCATGAGCATCACCAGCAAATATGATAAATTCCATGTTTCTAAGTATATGTCACATAATTCCTCATTGTTTTGGATGTCTTTCAGGCTCATGCCCAGCCAGAGAAAACAGTTATAGACCATTAAGAAGGTCAGTGAAGCAAGTACAATTTCTTTTAGAAAAAAGTCAAAGTGAAAGATATGTCCATGAAGCTACCACAAAGAGTGGTGAGTGCAGTTAGAGAAATAACTACACTGACAACTATCATAACTATGTGAATGAATGAGGGATCTGGAAAGCCTGTCTAGAGTATAGGTGGATGGGGTGGGATGGAGGGATATTTGGGACATTTGTGGTGAGCATGTTGCGCTGGTGAAGGGGGTGTTCTTTACATGCCTGAAACCTAATCACAATCATGTTTGTTATCAAGATATTTAAATAAAGATATTATAAAGAAAAAAAGGAAGATATGTCCAAGGAGTAAAAATGGGCAGGATCATAGTCAGGCAAATTATATTACTGTCTTTATTCTGAGGGTCTAACAAATATGGGGTGAAATATTGCTATATCAAGATACATATATATTTTTTACTTCTTGGGCAGAAAATTCTCATACATTTCTGTTTACTTTGGTCATATAATATTCCCATAGAGTTGTCATCATATGTCAAAAATAACCTATTATGACAATATATACCATTATGGCATGTATAAAAATATTGCAATGTGAAAATATCTTTGTGGAGCAATCTATCATCTATCATAGCAATTCTTTTCAGTAAGTTGTGTTCCTGTTTTGTCCTGTTATTTATAGGTTACTAACGAGAGGTGTCTAATGCAACCCTCAATTTTCTTTCCCAACTCACTAAAAATAGTATGCAAGATCATGTCCATATTGATTTTTTTCAATTTGGTAATGTAATAGAGATATTTTATATATATTTTTTCTTTTATTTGGTTTTATGGGACACACCCATTTGATGCTCAGGGGTTACTCCTGGATAAGTGCTCAGAAATTGCCCCTGGCTTGGGGGTACCATATGGGACGTCAGGGGATTGAACTGCAGTTGCGAACTTTCCTTGGCTAGCGCTTGCAAGGCAGACACCTTACCTCTAGCGCCACCTCTCCGGCCCCTTCATATATTTTCTTATGACCAATGCATGATTGATATATCTGATTTCTTTGTCCTGTTTTGTAACATTTTATTGTAAATATAAATATGTGTATTTGTTTATATGTATATGATAATTATATGTGGTTATATAATTGCTGTGGCATGAGGATACACCTAAAAGTGTATATGGATTTTTTGGCTCTGCATTCAATGATGGTAATTAGGTGTCTCTTCTATGCTCTGTGTTCAGTATTATAAATTATTATACTTCTGTAAAAGTGGGAAATAAGTACATTAAAAAGTTTAAAAAGTAAGAATTTGAGCTATTATCCTGCTTAAAATTATAAATGCTTAGTATAATATACTATAATATGTAATTAAAAATTATATAATGTATGTAGTATATATTTATCCATTGTGTGTTTGTGTGTGTTGGGGATAATTTTGACTATACCTTGATTTCTAAGAGCTATTTCATTTGGCTTTATGCTCAGAGAATATAATAATGTTGCTGAAAAGTTTTACACACAAAAAACACACACACATAGGATCCGTTTATTAATGGCTTTGCAATGCTCCTGGAGGTGCTCAGGGAACCATGTAAGATTCTAGATCAAATGCAGGTTAGCAACTTGTGAAGCAAGTAATTTACCAGATGGCCTTTTCTTGCATGTTAAAACCCAGTTTCATCCCTATCACTAATATGCTCTTTTGAACACCACCAGTAGTAACATAGACAAGGTGTGCCCACAGTAGCTCTTCCACAAAAGAAACCTTAAAAATCAAGGAAATGATTATGTAGGTTGAAGCATAAATTTTTCATAAAAAAAAAATCCAGAATTGAGCATCCTCAGTAGTGAAAGGCATTGATAAGACTGTGGGTTTTTTTCCATATTGGTGTAGGAAAGCAGAACTTCAGTCTCTAGATGTGGGTGTGGTATTAGAATGAAATATGCATGAACTACAATGAACAGTATAATAAATAAATACACTTTCATAAAGGAGGAATAAGTAAATAACTTAAAAGTAAGACATAAAATAAATAAAGCCCAGTTTTGAACTTAGGATCTGTGTTACATAAGAGCTGTGCAGTGGTATGATAGTCTCTCAAACAGTGATACTAATTAATTTTGTGATGATTATATTATTATGTCAGAAGTGGGTAGTTTACATATATTAGAAACTATCTAGATCAGGGGTCTCAAACTCAATTTACCTGGGGGCCACAGGAGGCAAAGTTGGAGTGAGGCAGGGCCGTATAAGGGATTTCACAAAAAAAGTCCTCAAACGTCATTATTAACAGTTTTAATTATTTCTTCTGAACATGAATAGAACATTGAGTGAAGATCATGAACAGTTCTTCTGACCATGGCATATTTTGCCTATTCCTTGCTGCCAGAGACTTGACAGCACTTCTTCTCACAAATCTTAACCACAATTGGCTTTAGAGAGGAAGCAGTCGAGACCCTCAGTATGGCTTGAAGATGATCATCATTAACTCTAGACCTGTACTTTGACTTAATAAAATTCAAAGTGGAGAATAACTTTTCACAAAAAATATGTGCTCCCAAAAAGGCACATGGTGCTCGGGAAAGCTCAGGAAGCTGGGGGGGCAATTCTTTCAAAAATTGCCCATGCATGTCTGTTTTTCCACTAATCTCTCTGAACTTGGCTTTGAGATCAGAGTTGCATTGCAGGTCAATGAGCTCCATTTGAAGCACAGGAGGGGCATCTTGCACATCAAAGAAAAAGGGGTCCACAAAAATTTGGAAAGTGGCTCTGTGCTTTTTGAAGTCTGCAAATCTGTGATCAAATACCTTCTCTAGCTTAAAAATAGCATCAACATATTTCTCACCACTGAATGGTATGCCTACATCCACAGTTCCTTACATGCTGGGAAATGGCAAAGATTTGTCTGAGAGATCTGAGATTTCCATTACACAAGATTTGTGGAGAATGCTTTCACGTTGTCATAGGCAGCACTGATAAGCTGCCCCGGGCCTTGTACCATCTTGTTTAGTATATGCAGCTTACATGTGATGTCAACAAGAAAAGTTAAGTCCATGAGCCATTTGTGATCACTCAACTCAGAAACAGCATTCCCATCCTTCTCCATGAAGGCTTTCACTTCTCTCAACTCAAAAGATCTTTTCAGAACATTTCCCCTGCTGAGCCAATGTACCTCGGTGAAATAGAGCACATCTCCATATTCTGACTCCATTTCCTCTAAAAAAGCATGTCACCTCCTGTGCTTTAAGCCCCTGGATCTGATTTGGTTGATGTGTTTCACAACAACAGACATCACATTGTCACAAGGGCCTGCTGATGGATGATGCAGTGAATAGCAATTGCTTTCTCTACACCCTTCTCTTCAAGTTTTCTTTGAACAATTGCCACCAGTCCATTTTTCCTCCTCGTCCTTGATGGCGCTGCATCAGTTATTATTCCAGCAAACATCTTCCATGGCAAACCTGCATTCTCAATGGTATCACACAGATGCCAAAATATCTCACTAGCGGTGGTCTGGCCATGCATTGGAATTATTGTCAGCAGCTCCTCTGTCATTTCAAAATCACAATAAACACCATGGACATAAATTGTGAGCTGCGCAGTGTCTGTTATATCTGTGCCCTCATAAAGAGCAACTGAGTATGCATCAAAACATTTGGCTTTCTCACACAGTTGATGATAAATGTCAGAAATGTGCTCTGCGGCAGTGTTGGCAGAAAGGCTGATTTTGCTAAACTGTCCTTTCTTTTCAGGACAGATAATACTTGCAGCCTGTATCTTGCTTTTTTTTTTTTAAACAAACTCTCCTTCTGTGAATGGTTTCACTGCCTTATCAATCATCTCACTAACCATGTAAATAGCTTCGACATTCTCTTTGGTTGCTTTCTTGAAAAAATCTTGTTGCCTCATTAGACATGCTTTAAGACTGGCAACCCACTTGGGCCTCTCATTTCCTTGATATTTTGCACATTCCTCAGTATGTTTAGTTGAATAATGGCTTTTCAAGTTGTATTCCTTGTGCACTGCAATTTTCTCTGAGCAAATAAAACATGTGGGGATGTCTCTGTGCTCAACAAAGAAATACTGTGTCTCCCACATTTCCTGAAATTATTTGTGCTCGTTATCATTCTTTCTCTTCACTGCAGGCTTTGATGAAGTCATGATGAAGGTATGACAGAATCTAATTCTGTAATAAACTTCTCTCCCTTCTCTCCCTTAGGCCTTCAATAATACAAGGGACAGCAGGCAGGAGCAGCGGAAATGATGTCTGTGCTAGGCACAAATTATTCGCGATTATTTGCTCACCAAATATTTGCAATAAAAATCGCATTAGTAAGGAAAAAATTGCAAAATATCGCATTAAACATGTGCATATCACAAATGAAACAGCTCAGGGTACAAAATGTTTAATGCGATTTTTTCTTACTAATGTGATTTTTATTGCGATTATTTGGTAAGCGAATAGTCGCAAATACTGCGATATTTGAAGGCCTGCCATGGGCCACAAAATGTTGTATGTAGCACCGCAACGGTCTGTGGCCCGCAAGTTTGAGACCCCTTATCTAGATAAAAAAAACTATTGCTGTAATGATTTCAAGCATTGTTGAACATTTGCTTTGTTCAGATGATTCATAATCATGGGAATGTTAGATTAGTCAAGGCCCTGTGCCTTTCAGGATGTTACCACTCAAAATAAAGACAAAAATGAATGGTATGCACTCCTAATTAAACTAGAGACCAAACATATTTATTGCCAAAGAAGAGTTAGCACAGGATATTTGAAGCAATGAGTTAGGATTTGATTGAAATGGCACTTGTGACTTTTGAAAGATTTGATCATACATTTGATGGAAAATCATTTCAGACAGCAAGAATTACAGAGACAACAAAAAGCATAAGTAGGGAAAGACCTTGAAATAGGTAATATATTTCTATATTCTTGAAATAGAGTCAATTAGACTCATGCAAGTGGTGAAAATTGATTACTCATAAAAAGTAGGCTGTCAATAGATGGTACCAGTTCTAAACTACAAAGCAAAATTCTAAAAGAGGAACAAAAGAAGAGACTGAAATGATTGATATTACTAACAAGAGGTTAAGATAAATGCTTATCTTCTAAATGTGTGCCCATTTCCCTCCCTGCCCCAGGACATCCTTAAACTGGCTTTGAGAAATTATGTCTAGCTTTTGAGTGCAGGATTTCTATCTACTAGAATACTATAGAAGGAATATACAGAATATATACTAAAATACTTGTTTTCTTAATTGTGTATTTGCTCTTCATGGTGACTTTGTGAGAAAGAAAGCTAATACCTTTATGCTTGTCGAGATTTGCTCCACT
The DNA here is from genome assembly GCF_024139225.1 of Suncus etruscus. Classification (NCBI taxonomy): domain Eukaryota; kingdom Metazoa; phylum Chordata; class Mammalia; order Eulipotyphla; family Soricidae; genus Suncus; species Suncus etruscus. The sequence goes on along the minus strand of NC_064851.1, from coordinate 60,803,715 downwards.
CAATCTCCTTGAAAAGATTAGTCTAAATTAATGTAATTGGCAATTGTATTGTGCAGATGATTAGCAGGGTAAACAAACCAGTATTTGCTGGCCTTTATGAAGTAAACGTTGATTGAAACAGTTAACACCTATTGTGGCATTGATTCAGCCCCAACCAACTTGGTAGTAGTTGGGTATCTATGCAATTCTTTACAAAACTCTAGCTTTGTATTTAGTTTATAGTTAGGGCAATTTTCATATGAAATGCTAAAGGCAAGATTTTTTCTAGGAATACTTTGAAATAGTCTCCTTTGTTAAGCAAAGATTCTAGTTAAGCTTATGTTTCTATGGGAATTAATTAAAAGGACAGGGAGGAAATACTTGAATATTTTAGATGACAGTCAATGTACAGTGGTGTTCAGATTATGTACAAACTAAGATGTGTTTCCCCCTGCATTCAATTCCTACACTGAACTGTCGTTAAAAGGCAATATTTTATCATCTATCTTCAATATTATGGATTGGAAGCCAAGAATATACTATGTTTTACATCAAATGTAGAATTAAAAATGTTCTTACCCAACATACCTAATATTAAATACTATTTCCCTAAAGTATGTTCTAATGAGGAGGAAAGCTTCAAATTTCTTCCTGATATTCACTTCTATTTTTTTTTTACTTTCTGCCTATGCATTCTACTTTATATAACCTCAAACTTATATTTTCATCTAAAGTGAGAAAGTTAAGAGTGTGAGATTTTTTTAACATCACTGTAATTTTTCACCAACCATATTTTTTAATAGTGGAGTTTCTTTGACAAATTATTTCCTATGAATAATCCTCTACTGATTAACTATTTAAAATCTTTCCATTAGTCCCCAAGGACAAAAATAAATTAGATAATAATATCAATCATTTTATTTCAATTGCTCCCAGTCCCTTTTAGTCATTTTCAACTTTCATTTTCCTGTATCTTTATCTTAAAGTATAAGAAATGTTAAAATTAATTTTAGTAAAAGATATCTTGTGAAAAAATTATCCTAAGAACATAAGATGATACAAAACACCTATATTTGAAATTTATTTTATTATTCTACTGTATACTATGTAATGATTTGTTCTTTTGAAACAGTTTTCTGTATATGTAATCAAAAGTTAAGAGCATACTGAAGGCTTTTGATCTCTTGCATGAGTTAAGACACATACAAGATACATTCACTATTTATTAAAGTATAAGTTAAAGGTTGCCTAAGTGTAATAGAATAATTTCTTTAGATTTTATAAGCTTATCATATTTTCTTGGAACAAATTTTATTTGTTCTTACTATTATGTTATATATTTTTATATATATCCATAATAGCTAATCATCTAATATATAATATTTTTGTTAAGATAAATATAGCCATAAGATAACAACTTGAATCAAAATAAGCATTGTTATTTTACTTTAGAACAAACTTAAATCATCGGGCTGGCACAGTGGTGCTAGAGGTAAGGTGTCTGCCTTGCCAGTGCTAGCCTAGTACGTGGTTCAATCCCATGGTGTCCCATATGGTCCCCCAAGCCAGGAGCGACATCTGAGTGCATAGACAGGAGTAACCCCAAACCTAAATCATGGGGCCGACACAGTGGCGCTAGAGGTAAAGTGTCTGCCTTGCCAGTGCTAGCCTGGTATGTGGTTCAATCCCATGGTGTCCCATATGGTCCCCCAAGCCAGGAGCGACATCTGAGTGCATAGACAGGAGTAACCCCTGAGCGTCACCAGTTGTGGCCCAAAAACTAAAACAAAACAAAACAAAAAACAAACCTAAATCAAAAACTGTGAGACTGACTAAAATTTAGGAAAAACAAAAAAATTCAAATATTTTGTTATATTTTGTATATATAACCAAGAGAAACACAAAAATAAACTTGCAATTTGGGACTTAGTTGATGAAAGTTGTATTGTGGTTATAACTGTATATCATACAAACACATACTACATATACTGACAAGCCTCTTAAAAGATAAGAAAGCTGATATGCCTATATTTTCTGTCCCCAGTACTTTCATAATTAGGCTGATTTCCTCAGCTACTTTACTTTTATGACCCAATGGATTTGTCCTGTTACTATCATCCTGGTAATAGTTTTTATTAAAAGAATAAGCCAAATATGGAGCATTACAAAGAAACTGCATATTGAGTTTATGCAACAAATGTTTCTTAACTTATTATTTCCAGTGAGAGCAGAATCAATTTCCCCAAAATGAAACTGAAGTTTTGAATCTGATTAATCCTTATCCTTGTAATCTCTGCATAAGAGTGATTTGTTGGCTTGTTATCCTGATTACCTATTTGAATTGATGTTAGTTTCCTTTTCTTTACTTCTTGATTAGTTACTGTGCTGATCTGGGGAGGAGTAAGAATAGTTAGACTTAGAGAATTCTTTATCCCACTCAGCAAGAATCTTTGCCTTGGTTTCATGTGTGAGAATTCTGCTGCTGCTGAAGCATAGCAGAACCTATAACTTATTTGTGTGGCTTCCACATGTATAAATATAAACATACTGTTTTCTTCGAATAACATTACCTGCTACCCACACTATTTCAATTATTACCGATATAGGTGAGTTAACTGTGAGCCTGTATGTCCTTTCAAAAAAGTCTTTGGCAGATTTGTGGGGTTCTCCTTTGGGTGAATTCAAAAAACTTAGTGAAAATAATCTTAAAGATGAGAAGGCAAGTGGTGATGGTATACCTCTTTTTCTTTGTTTTATTAACTCAATACTGAGGGTTCTGTGAGCACTTTAAGTGGTTAAGTGATGCCTTATTTTTGAGAATTATAAAGAATGCCAGTGAGATGTTTAATTTGTCATTCTTTGCAGAAGGATTGAAAATTTTTAGTACTTGAGGCTGGGCCATTATTAGTCATATTTTATGAGGAAAGCCCATGATAGAAAAGCATTGTAGTAAAAATGAACAGCTTTAGCTCTTTTATACTTCATAAAGACAACCCATATAAAACTAGAATAAGTGTTAACTATTCCATATGTCAGAATATGAAGTAATATAAATTTTATGACACGAATATGAGTATAAAGAAAAATAGGTTCAAAGTGCTCCTTGCAAGATGACCTTGTAAATTGCTGAAGCAAATCACTGAACCATATAGTTATGCGTTAGAAACACCCAAAACAAAGTTTTACCTAGTTTTCTCTTCTCTATTTCACTGATTCTTTTAACATGTTAAATTCCAGTTAGCCTAAATTATCTTTTTCTTTCTTTCCTTTCTTTCCTTTCTTTCCTTTCTTTCCTTTCTTTCTTTCTTTTCTTTCTTTCTTTCTTTACTTTCTTTCTTTCTTTCTTTCTTTCTTTCTTTCTTTCTTTCCTTTTCTTTCTTTCTTTCTTTCTTCCTTTCTTCTCCTTCTTTCTTCTTCTTTCTTTCTTTCTTTCTTCTTTCTTTCTTTCTTTCTTTCTTTCTTTCTTTCCTTTCTTTCTTTCTTTCTTTCTTTCTTCTTCTCTTTCTTTCTTCTTTCTTCTTTCTTTCTTTCTTCTTTCTTTCTTTCTTTCTTTCTTTCTTTCTTTCTTTCTTTTACTTTCTTTCTTTCTTTCTTTCTTTCTTTCTTTCCTTTCTTTCTCTTCTTTCCTTTCTTTCTTTCTTCTTCTTTCTTTCTTTCTTTCTTTCTTCTTTCTTTCTTATCTTTCTTTCTTTCTTTCTTTCTTTCTTTCTTTCTTCTCTTTCTTTCTCTTTCTTTCTCTTTCTTTCTTTCTTTCTTTTCTTTCTTTCTTTCTTTCTTTCTTTCATTTCTTTCTTTCTTTTCTTTCTTTCTTTCTTTCTTTTTCTTTCCTTTTTCCTTTTAATTTAGGCATTCTTGGCCACACCTGGCCATGCTCAGGGTCTACTCCTGGCAATGTGCTCAGAAATCGCTCCTGACTTGGGTGACCATATGGGATGCCAAGGGATCAATCACAGTCTGTCCTAGGATAGTGCACACAAGGCAGAGGCCCTTTCCACTTGTGCCATTTCTCCAGCCCCAGTCTAAATGATCTTAATAGATACCGTTGTTTCTCAGTTACCCTTCCCCCTCCCAGTTGGGATTTGAGCATTTGAATAAAAAGAGGTTTTGGTTCAGTGGTTTAAAAGAACATGAAACTAGAGGTGGCCATCTGAGTCCATGTTTTTCTCCCTCATGACTGTTTTGTTTTGTTAATTCATATGGTGATCCTGCTTTATACTCACTTCCACTTGCCTTCTGGAATTATAATGTGTGTATTTATTCACTGATATGTGCAATTAGGAGAACTGTAACATTTCCAGGAAAGAGGCAAACTGGTATAGTGTATGACATTACATAAGCCTCAGAGATGAGGAAGTAACTTAATCAAAATAGCAAGTTCCACTTTTTGGGTGGATTTATAATTTGTAGGCACTGTTGTGTTCTATAAGGAGCCAGTAATACTACCATTCCCTGATGAAGAACCATCTATGTAAAATACTGGAGTCTTAAATATGGGAGGAAAAAAAAGATTATTGAGGAAATTACAAATGTAGCCTGAAAAAAATATAGACTTTTCCAGCCAGATAATGGAAGAAAATACCTCCTGAGAAATCAGCTAACACACTTTGAATAGCCTCACTATGAAGCAGATTGTATTCATTTTTCAGAATAGACAAGACCATAATATCAGGGTAATAATCCAGTAGTTTATGTAACTAAATTATTCCTTTAGTTATCAGAGTAACTAATAATTCTAAATATGGCACATGGGTGCAAAGCTATTTTTATATAATAGAGCTATTCTAAAGTCAGTTAATTGGACTATAGTAGTGGTTGGCGATTGGAACATAGCAAAAAGTATTAACCATACTTTTTGTCTAGGGATGTTCCTGGTAATATAGGACTTTTGGACCTGATCTATAAAAGAGTCCAATTCTTTTTGAGAATTAAGTGTTAACTGATTTGGCTATATAGGGAAGCTCCTCTTTGAGGGTGAGAAATAATTTAATGAACTCAGAGTTATAAATTCCAAGGAAAAGGCTGATCTAATTCATGTCTCTCAGGAGTGTTTAAAATCATTAAGAATTCTCAGATCTTTCTGATACATAGATATTTTCTGGTGAAGCACTGTAGTGTGTTCCAGATTATAGCCCAAATATTTATATAGGGGCAGTGTCTGGATATTTTCTGTGGAAACCTTTAAGAAAACTTCCAGTTAGCATGTCATCACTGGGGTAGGAGAGATAGCACAGCAGTAGGGCCAGCTGACTCAGAACAAAACTTGGTTCAATTTTTGGCATCTTTTATCCCTCCTCCCAGCCTGCCAGGAGTGATTTCTGAGCATAGAGCCAGGAGTAAACCCTAAGCACTGCCAGGTGTGACCCTACTCCCCCACGAAGGAGGCATGTTATCTTATTCTTTTATAACCTCTGAAGCTCTCTGTCATTAAAACATGCAAAGGAAAAAAGGATAACATTCATCATCCATGTATGAATAATATAAGCATGGGGTAATCGTGCATAAGCAGTGCATAAAACTACATCAACAAAATATTGACATGGGGTAGGTGAATTGGTCATACCTTGAGGTAAATCAGTCCACTAAAATCTACATAACGGCACTCAGTTAATGAAAGAGTGAATGGAAATTAAATGATCGTTTGAGTGACTGCATATGTTATAAAAACAGTCTTTTAAGTTTATTACAGCCAGTGGCCAGTGGAAATCTTAGGACTTCCACTGAATGTGGAAGGGCGGCTGGCACTGAGTGGAAGTGGCCCCCATTATAAAGGCCTCTGGATTATGATCACCAGAGAGAAAGCTGGGAAAGAAATATTCTACTGACAGTACCACCGTTCACATAGATCTCAAAACCCAGGTAATTCCAGGAAAGGGAAGCTACATTTGATTGTAAGGTAGCCATCTCTTCTTCTGGAAAAATGCTTTAAGTCTCTTGGGTCAAGGAAGAAGGCAGTTAATCTACTCCTTACAGGCTGTAAGTCATTTCTTGCACAGCCCAGTTACAGGGATGGTATTGCAAAAAGATGATAGAAATATTGGCCTCTGTGGCAAACATACCTTTAATCTTCTGCCTTTGAATATCAAGAGTTATAAGTAGGTACTTCATCTTATTAGTAGAGGCTAGTAATGGGTTTTTGCTATCAAAGCCTCCAATAGTAGGGTGATTTGAGTGGCCAGATGTTGCAAAGTGGAATAACAAGCTGGACAATGTGCTGAACTACTCAGAAGTCCAATCAATTGGCAAAAATAACAATTATTATTTCCCCAGTATGACAAAAATATATCACCCCTACATAAAAAGTGATTATTTTAAACGACTGCTTCCCAGGATAAGGCTTACAGTGCTTGAAGAAATTGGTGCTTTTATGGCAGATTTTAATTTTTAGGGCCACTGGGTCTGAGTTGTCATTATTGTGTTAGGTCAAAGGCTATTCAATGCACACCATTTTGCAGTAGCAGGTTGCAGCTAATCTATTAATTGCACCACTCTTGGCCAGTGATGGTGATTAAGGTGCATACTAGATTATCCCATTATTCTGTAGGGCCTGGGGCTGACCACTTTCTTACCCAATTTCCCTAACAGGATGATTTGGTCATGTTTTTGTGAAGGCAGGTCCAGGAGTATTCCTGAAATATCTGCCCTGCATTTGTGAAATCTTGGGCTGGCTTCTTCTGCAATGTTTTGAAACAAGATTACCAGACCAATGACAATCTCAAGTCCAAAGTCCAATGCATTCTCTTGTTAAATCTTTTTTTTTCTACTGTGGTCGAAGTCAATTACAATTCTTTCACAGTAATATTTGAGGCATATAGTGACAATGAATGAGGGTCATTCCCACCACCAGTGTTGTCCTCCCTCCACCCCTGTTCCCAGCATGCATCCCACATGTTCCTCCTTTACCCCTGTAATGCTAGTGCAACTGTTCCCCCCTTGTAAAGCCTGTTGTAGGTTGGGTATCAATTCTTTTGTCGTTGACTTTCAATTTGGTATTCAATTCTGATCAGTTTTTATTTTCACCAAATGAACATTTGACTGTCTGGTCTTGGTACCGTCAAAGGGGGGGTGCGGAGAAGGCAAACATAAAAGAGCAAAACTAGGAAGAGTCTGTCTAGGTGTTATAAATATTCATTTAGAAAAGGAAAGGGAAAAAAGAAAAAGGTAGCAAAACAAAACAAAAACAATGAGGGAGTAAAAACAAAATTACAAAAAAGAATAAACAAAGAATAAAACAAAAGCCAAAACCTACGAAGAAAAAAGAGAGAAAAAGGTTGTGTATCTTCTTTTTTTATTTTTGTTCATTTGCTTGTTTATTTTGCATAGACATGGTAAATATTGGGGTAATTACAGCAGGAATTCCCTTGGCCTAAGACAGTGGTTGGCAACCTGCGGCACCCGAGCCACATGTGGCTCTTTACACTTTTAATTTGGCTCTTCTGTGTGTCTGGTGGCCGCTCCAGGAGTCAGTACTCTGCTCATAGCCTCTGTCAGTGCACGCCCTGTGTGGCTTTCAAAATAAATTTCAATCGTGGTTTTGGCGAGATTTGTCTCAGTTGAAAAAAAAGGTTGCTGACCACTGAAAGAGACCACAGGGTTTCTTCACCCTTGAAGAATACTGCCATGGGAACAAATATATGCTCTATGCTCACTCATTTACACATCCCAAGGTCTTTTTATGATGCCAGGAAACTTTCCACTCAGATATGTGTGGTGACACCCTGCCTCTATATCTGGAGATCTTGTTATTTGCGTAGTTCATAGGGTGAAGGCCAGGAGAGAGTTTCTCTTTATGGTTCTAGGAGTTCTGTTCCATCACTATTGTTGTAATCAGTCTTCTGTAATTAGTGGTCTTAGTTTTTGTTCAGAACCAAGGACAGAACTTAGGGTGTAGTCTTTCAGCATAGTCCCAGAAGTTCTGCTCAGTTGCAGTTGTCAAAATTAGACCCCTACAATTAGAGATCTTGGTTTTTGTACAAATCCTAGGCCAAGGCCTAGGCTAGGAACTTCCTCTTTAATCCTTTGATAGGTTCTGTCTAGACCATATTTGTCAGTCAGTCTTCTGTAGATAGCGATTTTGGTTTTTGCTTAGGGCAAAGGATGACATGTCTCCTGGTTGCATCTTACCATTAGGTGATGAGATGGGCAGCATCAAGTTGTTGCTGTTTCCTCATGTTAGGATGTCATGTTAAAACTGGTGTAAGTTGTAGCCGAAATGGCATTCAGAGTTTCCCTGGAGGAGTTTGGTTCCTGGTGCATTCTAAGTTGGGTCTACATGACACATGCTTATGGTGGAAGGCAACCATGCATTATTTAAAAAAATATGGATTCTTATCTCTAATAGATAAGAGCTTGTTTTGTGCATAATGTTTCCCTTTATTTAGAGTGTCTTTGCAAAAGGGTATGGTGATATATTTAATTTAGATTTAGATTAATAATTTGAATTTAGATAAGAATGATAGTCTGCACAATCTCTGTGCCCTGGTTTTGACCAAAGTTTTTATCTCAGGCAATACTTTTCATGTAGGTTTTAGTACCAGGCAGAACCAAAACAGGTGAAGTTAGAGAGAGAAGGAGAGAAGAGAAAAATTATCTATATCAATATCTATATCTATATAGATATATAATAGAGGAAATAAATAAAAATACATTTAAAAAGGCATTAAGGAGTTTTACAGCTCTTTTAGAATTTGTCCAGCAGGCCTTCTGGTCTCCACTGGAAGGCCCTCCACCCCCAAAAAATGCATTAAAGAAAAGATTCTGTTTATGAGGCTGACTTAATTTTGGGGATAAACAGACTAGGAGGTATTATTATAGAGGCACTAGACACATAATGGAAATATAGGCTTCCACATTGAGATTTTTGAGATATTTCTGTGGTGGGTGGAGTTCAGGGCATTTTTTCTTCACACATCATGTCTTGTTGAGCTTGCGAAATTATTTGTAACCATGCAGGAAGTATCCTTGGACTGTGGTTTTTCTGGGGATAAGTCAGTGGCATGCAACAGTTCATGATTAGGAAGGCAAGAAGAAGGGCCATAAAGCATGAATCAGCAGGAGTGTTGGTTGTAATTTCTTGCCAAAGCATGCGATGTGGGACTTGTAGGGTTTCCTTTTGGTTTGGGAGCTTGGTGGTGGTTTCTTGGAGCAGGAATTTGGTCCCGGTACCTTCTGGATTATTAACTGAGGATAAAGAGGGTTAAATAAGAAAGGATAATGGATCAGGATTGAAGGATGATTGGCTATAAGGATTTCTGAAGGGGTAAGAGGGGTAAAATATAAGGGGATATATACAATTTAGGCATGGCTTGTTTAAAATTTAGGTTTGGCAATCAGAGAGGAGTCCACTGTCTTCAAGCTCAAGCCCACATAAAGATAGAAGTTAGTGTTCTACTTAGATTGTTGTTGGAGGCCTGACCCTCAGAGGCTGGGTCTGAGCTCTTAAGATATGATTGAGTTGGAGTGAGTGAGAAAAGGCTGCATGTGGGGGTTTCCAGGCAGAGTGCTGATTGCTCTACCTGCAGAGTCTCCACCGGGCTGTGCTTCTTCTGAGGAAACTGAGCACCGGAAGGGAGCCCTGTCCTACCCTTCTCTGTCTTTCCTGAACTCTGGAAGCTCTCCTCAAAGCCCTGGGAAGCGAACCCCAAAGAAACTACATTTGGAAGCTACCCAGCGAACCAGAAACTGAGCACCTGAAGGGAGCCCTGTCCTACTCTTCTCTGTCTTTCCTGAACTCTGGAAGCTCCCCTCAGAGCCCTGGGAAGCGAACCCCAAAGAAACTACATTCGGGAGCTACCCAGCGAGCCAGTGAGTGAGTAAGAAATGGCTGGATGTGGGGGTTTCCAGGCAGAGTGCTGATTGCTCTACCTGCAGAGTCTCCACCGGGCTGTGCTTCTTCTGAGGAAACTGAGCACCGGAAGGGAGCCCTGTCCTACCCTTCTCTATCTTTCCTGAACTCTGGAAGCTCTCCTCAGAGCCCTGGGAAGCGAACCCCAAAGAAACTACATTCGGAAGCTACCCAGCGAGCCAGTGACTCTCCTCAGAGTCCTGGGAAGTGAACCCCAAAAATACAGCATTCTGAAGCTGCCAAGCAAGCGAGTGAAAACTATGCCTGACCAGTGGGGCCCGACTGTGAAAAACTGTGAGTGCTGCCTGTGTGTGTCTCTCTGCTATCCTGTTCCGTGAACCTCCTGAGAGTGGGCTGAAAAGAGGCTCCAGAAGGCACTTAGTTCCACTTCGCTACGCAGCTGTGCTCTCTTTCTAAAAAAAGAACACCATCACAAGAAGAAAAAAACCACACTAAGAACTGTGCTGGATTACAGAATCAAGAATTTCTCTCCAGACTGTCTTCTCTGCTGCGTGCTTGGGACTAAGATTTGATCCTGTGTGAGGCTTCATCCACGGAGGACTCCCCTACCTTGGAGGCAAGTCAGCCCATCCAGAAAGGGCGGAGCCAGAGAAGTGTGTTGCCTGCATCATATAACCAATGAATATCACCACAACACGTAGAAAAACCCACAATACAAGTGTGACAATGGGGAAACAACGCAGGCCAGCATCAGACATAGAGAATGAAGATGACAATTCTGATGACCAGTTAACGACCAACCAACTAATCAATCTCTCAGATAAGGACTTTAGAGTAGCAATATGGAATATACTCAAAGAACTCAAAGAAACCATGAATAGAATAGAACAGAACACTAATAAGAATCAAGAAAATATGAAGACAGAAATCACAAAACTCCAAACTGAAATAACATGTCAAATAACAGGCCTGAAAAAATCAGTAAACGAAGTGAATGACAAAATGGATAAGCTCTGGGACAGGGTATCAGAAGCTGAGTGGTGCTGTGGAAGATGAGGTACATAACAATTCCATACAACAGGAGAGATTGGGAAAAAAACTTAAAACAAATGAACAGACAATGGAAAAATTAGTCAAAGAATGGGAACAGATGAAAATAGAGGTCTATGATAAGATCAACAGAAACAACTTAAGAATCATTGGAGTCCCAGAGACCCAGGAAGAAAATTTCCAGGAAGAATCAATGGTCAAGAACATCATTAAAGAGAAACTCCCAGAGCTAAAGAATATATGTGATCAAATCCTGCATGCTCGAAGAGTACCAACCAAAAGAGACCCAAGAAAAACCACCCCAAGACACATCCTAGTCACAATGACAAATCCCACAGATAGAAACCAACCAAAAGAGACCCAAGAAAAAACAGATAGAGTACCAACCAAAAGAGACCCAAGAAAAACCACCCCAAGACACATCCTAGTCACAATGACAAATCCCACAGATAGAGACAGAATTCTGAAAACAGCAAGATCAAAAGGGGAAATTACATTCAAGCAAGCATCCTTGAGATTTACAGCAGACCTGTCACCAGAAACACTAAATGCCAGAAAGCAGTGGTGGGATATTGTGACAAGACTGAATGAAATGAATGCTTCACCTAGAATACTGTACCCAGCAAAACTCACTTTCCGGTTTGACGGAAGAATACATGGTTTCACAGACAAAAAACAGCTCAGAAACTTTACAGACTCAAAACCAGTCTTAAGAGAAAAACTGGAAGACCTAATCTAAGACAAGACTGACCAAAAGACACACCAAATTTTGATATAAAGATGGCATTAAATCCCGGGACGATTCTTTCTCTCAACGTCAATGGACTAAATGCACCAGTTAAGAGACACAGAGTGGCTAAATGGATCAAAAAACTCAATCCAACCTTCTGCTGCCTACAAGAAACGCACCTGAATAGTCAGAACAAACATAGACTCAAAATAAAAGGCTGGAGAAAAGTTATCCAAGCAAACAACACCCATAAAAAAGCTGGAGTGGCCATACTAATATCAGATAATGCAAACTTTTTACTCAGGAAGGTTGTGAGGGACAAAGATGGACATTTTATATTAATCAAGGGGTATGTAGAGCAGGAAGAAATAACTCTCCTAAACATATATGCACCAAATGAGGGGCCAGCAAAATATTTAAAACAACTGTTGACAAATCTGAAAAACAATATCAATAACAACACAATAATTGTGGGGGACCTCAACACTGCTTTGTCAACACTGGAAAGGTCAACCAGACTGAAACCCAACAAGAATATACTAGACCTGAGGAGAGAAATGGAAGAAAGAGGCCTAGTGGATATATATATATATATATACATATATATATATGTAGGACACTCCATCCCCAGAAACCTGGATACACATTCTTCTCCAATGTACATGGGACATTCTCCAGGATAGACTACATGCTGGCACATAAAACATACCTCCATAATATCAAGAGGATAGAAATTTTGCAGACTACCTTCGCTAACCACAAGGCTCTGAAATTATTTGTGAATTCCAAAGGGACTCAGAAGAAAAACTTTAACACCTGGAAGTTAAACAGCCAAATTCTCAATAACCAGTGGGTCCGAGATGAAATCAAGAAGGAAATCAAAAGGTTCCTGGAAACAAATGACAATAAAGACACAAACTATCAGAACTTATGGGACACAGCAAAAGCAGTACTGAGAGGAAAATTTATACCTTTGCAAGCACACATCAGGAAGGAAGAAGGTGCTTACCTGAGTAGCTTAATGACACAGCTAATAGAACTAGAAAGTACTCAACAAAAGGACCCAAAAATAGGAAGACAGAAGGAAATAACAAAGCTGAGAGCAGAAATCAACAAAGTGGAAACCCAAAAAACAATCCGAAAGATCAACGAAAGCAGAAGTTGGTTCTTCAAAAAAATAAACAAGATTGATAGACCACTGGCAAACCTAACAAAGAAAGAGAGAGAGAGAAACTTGATAATTCGTATCAGGAATGAAAAAGGAGAGATCACTACTGATATGACAGAGATTCAAAGGGTAATCAGAAACTACTTTGAAAAACTCTATGCCACTAAAAATGAGAACCTGGAAGAAATGGATAAATTCTTGGACTCTTATAATCTTCCACGGTTGAAAGAAGAGGATGTAGCATATCTAAACACCCCCATCACCATTGATGAAATAAAAATGGTAATCAAAAGTCTGCCCAAAAACAAAAGCCCAGGCCCAGATGGATTCACTAATGAATTCTTTCAAACTTTTCAAGAGGAACTACTACCAATCCTGGCAAGACTCTTTCATGAAATTGAACAAGTGGAAACACTCCCAAATAGCTTTTATGAAGCCAACATCACCTTGATACCTAAACCAGACAGAGATGCTACGAAAAAAGAAAATTACAGACCAATATCGCTGATGAATGCAGATGCAAAGATCCTCAACAAAATCCTGGCAAATAGGATTCAATACCTCATTAAGAAGATCATCCACTATGATCAAGTAGGTTTCATCCCAGGAATGCAAGGATGGTTTAACATCCGTAAGTCTATCAACATAATACACAACATGAACAACAAGAAAAATAAAAACCACATGATTATATCAATAGATGCAGAGAAAGCATTTGACAAGGTCCAACACCCATTCTTGATCAAAACTCTCAGCAAGATGGGAATGGAAGGAACCTTTCTCAATATAGTTAAGGCCATCTACCACAAGCCAGTGGCAAATATTATCCTCAATGGAGAAAAACTAAAAGCCTTCCCTCTAAATTCTGGCACAAGACAAGGCTGTCCTCTCTCACCACTCCTATTCAACATAGCACTGGAAGTACCTGCTATAGCGATTAGGCAAGAAAAAGATATCAAGGGAATCCAGATAGGAAAGGAAGAATCAAGCTCTCACTGTTTGCAGATGACATGATGCTCTACTTAGAAAACCCTAAAGACTCTACCAAAAAGCTTCTAGAAACAATAGGCTCATATAGCAAGGTGGCAGGCTACAAAATTAACACAAAAAAATCAATGGCCTTTCTATACACCAATAGTAATAAGGAAGAAATAGACATTAAGAAAACAACCCCATTCACAATAGTGCCACACAAACTCAAATATCTTGGAATCAACTTGACTAAAAATGTGAAAGACATATACAAAGAAAACTATAAAACTCTGCTCCAAGAAATAAGAGAGGACACGCGGAAATGGAAACACATACCCTGCTCATGGATTGGCAGGATTAACATCATCAAAATGGCAATACTCCCCAAGGCGTTATACAGATTCAACGCTATACCTCTAAAGATACCTATGACATTCTTCAAAGAGGTAGATCAGGCACTTTTGAAATTTGTTTGGAACAATAACACCCTAGAATAGCTAAAGCAATCATTGGGAAAAAGAATATGGGAGGAATTACTTTCCCCAACTTTAAACTGTACTACAAAGCAATAGTTATCAAAACAGCATGGTATTGGAATAAGGACAGGTCCTCAGATCAGTGGAATAGGCTTGAATACTCAGAAAATGTTCCCCAGACATACAATCACCTAATTTTTGATAAAGGAGCAGGAAATCCTAAATGGAGCAAGGAAAGCCTCTTCAACAAGTGGTGTTGGCACAACTGGCTAGCCACTTGCAAAAAATTGAACTTAGACCCCCAGCTAACATCATGTACGAAGGTAAAATCCAAATGGATTAAAGACCTCGATATCTGACCCCAAACCATAAGATATATAGAACAACACATAGGCAAAACTCTCCAGGACATTGAGACTTCAGGCATCTTCAAGGAGGAAACTGCACTCTCCAAGCAAGTGAAAACAGAGATTAACAGATGGGAATATATTAAGTTGAGAAGCTTCTGCACCTCAAAGGAAATTGTGCCCAGGATACAAGAGCCACCCACTGAGTGGGAGAATCTATTCACCCAATACCCATCAGACAAGGGGCTAATCTCCAAAATATGCAAGGCACTGACAGAAATTTACAAGAAAAAAACATCTAATCCCATCAAAAAATGGGGAGAAGAAATGAACAGACACTTTGACAAAGAAGAAATACAAATGGCCAAAAGACACATGAAGAAATGCTCCACATCACTAATCATCAGAGAGATGCAAATCAAAACAACAATGAGATACCACCTCACACCACAGAGAATGGCACACATCACAAAGAATGGAACAAACAGTGCTGGCGGGGATGTGGAGAGAAAGGAACCCTTATCCACTGCTGGTGGGAAGGCCGTCTAGTTCAACCTTTATGGAAAGCAATATGGAGATTCCTCCAAAAACTGGAAATCGAGCTCCCATACGATCCAGCTATACCACTCCTAGGAATATACCCTAAGAACACAAAAATACAATACAAAAATCCCTTCCTTACACCTATATTCATTGCAGCACTATTTACCATAGCAAGACTCTGGAAACAACCAGGATGCCCTTCAACAGACGAATGGCTAAAGAAACTGTGGTACATATACACAATGGAATATTATGCAGCTGTCAGGAGGGATGAAGACATGAAATTTTCCTATACATGGATGTACACAGAATCTATTATGCTGAGTGAAATAAGTCAGAGAGAGAGAGAAAAACGCAGAATGGTCTCACTCATCTATGGGTTTTAAGAAAAATGAAAGACATTCTTGCAATAATAACTTTCAGACACAAAAGAGAAAAGAGCTGGAAGTTCCAGCTCACTTCAGGAAGCTCACCACAAAGAGTGATGAGTTTAGTTAGAGAAATAACTACATTTTGAACTGTCCTAATATTGAGAATGTATGAGGGAAATGTAGAGCCTGTTTAGGGTACAGGCGGGGGTTGGGTGGGGAGGAGGGAGATTTGGGACTTGGGTGATGGGAATGTTGCACTGGTGATGGGTGGTGTTCCTTTTATGACTGAAACCCAAACACAATCATGTATGTAATCAAGGTGTTTAAATAAAAAAAAAACAAAAAACTCAATCATGGACAACTTTATAATGATTTATATCATTATAAATGATTTATATCACAGTAATTCAATTAAAAATTTATAAAACTTTAAAAAAAAGATATGATTGAGTTAAGAAAGGGTAAATAATTGGTTAAGATATGGCTTAGAAGAGAAAGGAGGGGAAAACAAAAGATAAGAGAGAAGAGAAAAGAAGAATAAGTAAATATGTTAAAACTAAGTTAGAGAGTATTGGGCCAGTGCATTGGTATTGGAGGGTTTCCCACTTTTAGGCTCTTCATCACTGAAGGGGGTGGTCTTTGCTAGAAAAAAGTTTCAGAATTATATTGTGGCTGGAGCTTTTTAAGATAAGCTCATTTTCGCATCTAGAATACTAAGCAATGTGGTGGCGAGGACTATAGGATATGGTTATTCTATGTAGAATTGTCTGCTGCATCTTAAGTTTGGAGGTATCTTTCCTAAAGAGCAACTGACAGCAAATTCTTTTTTTTTTTTTTGCTATGGATTGAATTGATGAAGAAGAGTAAAGGACAGAGGGAAAAAAGTAGAGGGAAAAAGAGAGAAAATGAAAGAAAAAAAGGAGTAGTGATTTGCCAAAACATATTCAATGAGTGGGACCTGTAGCATAAGTCTGTGGTGCACCATTGACAGTTCCAGTGGTCTGAATGATCATATTCTTTGGGTCCTTACTGAAGACATAAACAAAAGGAAGTGGGTTAATTAAAGTATTTTATCAAGACATTGACATAATTGGCACACTATATATGGTATCCAGTATGATTGACTGCCAAGGTTTAAAATTAGGGTGTCCACCCTTTGTTTCCAAGGCCCCCTGTGGACAAAGAAGCTGAGCATTATTTTATATTTGTTTAAATTAAGGCATTAAAGCATATTGTTAGTATTCATTGCCATGGGAGACCAGTTTCCAACCATATTCTTCACCTAGTTCTGTGGAAAAATACATTAGGACATTATTATAACCTTGGTGGTTAGAGATTGATTGCATACCTGTTTACTCAAAACTGTTGCTTCCTTTTTTGCTGGATTTTTTAGGTTATAATGGGTATTCCCGTCTTTCTCTTGCTATATCTTGATCACACTGTGGGCGGTGTTGGGGAAGTATCTGTTTTCTCTGCAGTAATAGCCTAATCCATGACTTAGTACTGAATATGCCTCATAGTATGAATTCATGTCTGATGTTTAATAGAACCAACATTTTGACAAGTTCTTAGTAACTCCATAACATCTTTCTAATAAGGTGCAATATTGTCCAGCAGTTTATATTGGCATTATCAAAGTCGCATTGTTTTATTAGGTGCTATGTTTCCTTCCTCCTAACTTGACTCTTCAGTGCATCTGCCAGTTTCCCTAGAAATTCTGCATATGCTTGGAAACTCTTTGAAAAATATTTATTTAGCTTCCTTTTAATTTGGCATCAGCATCAATCTATTCCCTAACCCACACTATCTTGTGCGTTAAGGTAATATGAGATAGGGCAATTTGGTCTCTTATGCTGTTCCATTATCTTTCCCCAATCAGCGTCTCATAAGTCAACCTAACTCTAAAATTATCATCCTAGAATGACCTAGTGTGTGGACTTTTTCCTTGAACTCATCACATATTGCAAAGGGTTCAGAAAGGTTATAGCAATTGTATGAAAATCCTGAGGAGTCCAAAGCACACTCTTACTTCAGCATATAAGGTACTCAATGTTGTATGGAGACATTGATTCTTATGATGCACAGGCCTTTTTTAAACTGGCTGAATAAATCATATTTAAGCCATAGTTGGATGGAAGCTGACCATTCTCCAGGAGAGCACGGGAGGAATAGAGGCTCATGTTCATGGGGGCCTAGATGGAAATTGTGAGCTTTGGCTGGAGCTATGCTAGAGATATCTGTATTGTGCTGTGATGGTTGAGTGGAGGATGATTCTGCCTTTCAATGGTTATGAATTCTGGAATGTGTTCCAACTGGGAAAATGCTTTTATTTTCCAATGTAGGAGACATTTAAGAATGTCTGACCTATACATTCTCTAGTGAGCAAGGCATATAAATTTACTAAAGTAATATCAATCAGCCTAGCATGTATGTCAAAATTCTGTTAAAACATTAAAGCATATGATAAAGGGCCTGGCAAAAGGCTTAGTAATTTAGTCAGAGCAAGGACAATATCATAGCTTTAATCCATCAGGAGATTATGAGACTAATTCATGAGACGGTGTTTGCCCTAATTCACTCCTAATCTGTAATATAATATAATATAATAAAGAAGCCCTATGGATGGAGCTGGATGGTGATGGAATGAATGGAGGGGCCTTTCTCTGTCGTCCCAGGTCACGTGTATACGACCCCCTCTCCAACCAGCAGGTCAGCAGCTTTAGGTAGCGACAAGAAAATCATCCACAAACAGGTTCCAGGAAATACCAGCTTCATTCATGCCCTATCCAAGATGTGTGTCCTATCATAACCATTTACGCTGGATCCTTATTCAGCCCTGCATCCCAACTTCTCTTCCAGCCATCTCTCCTCCTGCACCTTCTCCAACTTCATCCATGCAAATTCCTCTTTTGCCCCTGAGGCCAAACCTTTTGTAACCTTCCCAAGA
Organism: Suncus etruscus; assembly: GCF_024139225.1. Lineage (NCBI taxonomy): Eukaryota > Metazoa > Chordata > Mammalia > Eulipotyphla > Soricidae > Suncus > Suncus etruscus. The sequence goes on along the minus strand of NC_064851.1, from coordinate 60,785,330 downwards.
CCCCTCCCAGAAACGGGAGTGTCTGTCTTGTAGGTAAGGTTACAGGAAGAATGCAGGGTGAGGTTACACTAATCCACTAGTGGATCATATTACTGACTTTCATTGAGGTCTTTCTTTTTTCTGTTTTAGGCACCAGATATAAAGGCTTCACACATCATTATCCTACCTAGAGAAAGTGTGTCTGGTGCAGGGGCCACTGCAGAAAATATTCCTAATCAGGCTGAGAGTGTAACACATATGGTCAGGACTTTTCCCACTTTATGGAGTAGAGAAAGGATCTAGAAACTCTGCCTAGGTAGGTTTTTGACATGTAAAGGTGAAGCCATCCTTTTTTAGATTGAAAAACTATTAATCAGCAATTAAAGAAAGCCACTTTCTCTACACATCCACATCAACACTGGATTTTCTTGCTCTTTGTTATATGCATCATCCTCTGTGGTGTGAGATGATACTTCATTGTTATTTTGATTTGCATCTTTCCTATGATGAGTCATGTAGAGACATTTTTTGTGTGCCTTTTGGTCATCTGTATTTGTATTTATTTTTGAAAAAAAATGTCTGTATGTCTTTTCTACATTATTGGATAGAATTAGATTATTTTTGCTGAGTTCTATCTGTGTCTTTTATATCTTAGATATTAAAATCTTACCAGAGGGGCCAAAGCAATAGCACAATGTTATGGCTTTTGCCTTACATTCAGCTGACCCAGGATAGACCTGAGTTTGATTTCTGGCATTGCATATGATCCCCAAGCCAGGAGCATAGACAGGAGTAACCCCTGAGCATCACCCCTTGTGGCACAAAAAACAAAATCTTATCAGAATGTAAATGGGTGAAAAAATTCTCTTATTTGGTGGGTAGTCTTTGTGTCCTAGTTACCATTTCTTCTGAGGTGCAAAAGCTACTCAGTTTAATGCAGTTTCACTTATTTACCTTTGTTTCACTTTTTGTTCAATTATGTGTTCTCCTTGAAGATACCTTTAGATTTAATGTAATGGAATGTTCCACCTACATTTTCCTCTATGTACTTTAAGGTTTCAGGTATGATATCAAGGTCTTTCATTCATTTTTATTTGACTTTTGTGAATGGCATTATATGAGATCTGAGTTCACATTTTTAATGTAGTTGACAAATTTATTACCACTTGTTGAATAATCTTTCCTTGTTCAAATTTGCATTTCTTGCTCTATCATCAAGTATTAATTAATCATATACCTGCGGATCAGTCTCCATATGTTCAAGTTTATACCATAGATCTGAGAGTCTGTTTATTGCAGTCCCATGTTTTGAGTTCTTTAAAAAGCTTCTACATTTATTCTCTAAAGTCCTTATCAGATATTGTTCTCTGTATTGATGTATTGGTTATATCAATGGCTGACATTGATTGAGTCATTTAAACTCCCATCCTCATTCACTATGTATGGTGGTATTCTGCATTGTCCTGGTGAACTTTTCTGTGTGTGGTGATTTGTTTGTGTGATATGGCCATGAAGCAAATAAGCCTCACTGTGCCCTCTGCCCTGATTGGCCATCTTACAGTCAAACTGTTCTGGGACCCTCCTGTCAGGCTTAGCCTTAGTTTGATCCCTCAGTACTAATGTCTTTGTCACTTTGGCATATGAGAATGGGCCAGTTGACAGCTAATAGTCCTACTCTCCAGCCTTAGGAGTAAGGACAGCACATCCATATGGTCTCCAAAAAATAACAGATGGAGCTCCATCTCCATCCCACATATTTAGCCACCTACTAGTGCAGTGGCTGCTAGTATGGTTTAATTGTGTCCTTGATTGTAGCCTGGCTCCTTCTCCTTTCCCAATGCTGATATTTGATACCAGAACTCAGCAATGTTAATGGGTCCAATTCCCAGCTTTTCTGCCACTTTCCACAACACCCAGTCCTGCTGCTATTTTCCTCTGTTTCCAGCTTATCTTCAGGATTGATTCATGGCAAACTTCATCCTTTCTCTGGCAATGCTGTGGTCACAGTTGCTTCCAAATTAGCTTTTGTTCTCTAGCGCCAAACAGCCGCCACTGTTTTGTTTTGTTTTGTTGTGTTTTAGTGATGTACCTCAGCACTTGATATTTGCATTTTCTCCCACTCCAGTTGTTTGGTCCCATTGGTGTCTTAGGTCATTTGGAAATGAGTTGCTCTAGGCATCTTCAGCTCCTTTGTACTGATGTACTACTGCTGCTGTTGTATCTCCAACATTTTCCTTTCTATTGCATTATAGTAATGTTCAAAGTTGGGGAAAGTGAAGCCTCCTATCTTTTTTTCCCCATGAACTGCTTTAGCTATTTATGGACATTTATAGTTCCAAACAAATTTCAAGTGTGTATGAGCCACACTTGGAAAAGTGTCATGGGAATTCTTGAAGAAATTTTATTAAATATGTAAATGCTTTGGGAAGTATTGTCATTTTAATTATGTTAGTTCTACAAATTCATAAGCAAGGTATATGTCTTCATTTACTTGTTTTCTATTTTATTCCTTGAAGTTCTGTTTTATTGTTTTCTTTGTATAGGTATTTAATCTTCTTAGTTAAGTTGACACTGAGGCACTTGATTTTCTGAGGCACAATTGTAAGTGGGATTGTGTTTTAATATCTCTTTCTTCTCTTTCATTTTTGTTTATAAAATAGCCATAAAATTTTTGCATATTAACTTTGTGGCATTCTCACTTGACTATACAAATCTATTGTTTTTATATATTTTTGGTAGTCTGTAGGATTTTCTAAATATAGTGTTATGTCTTATGTAAACAGTGAGAATTGACTTCTTCCTTTCTTATCTGTATGGCTCTGATGTATTTATTTTTGCCTAATTTCCATGGGAAGTACTTCTAATATGGTATTGAATAGAAGTGGCAAGAGAGAACAAATTTGTCTTGTGCCAAATCTTAGAGGAAATAGTTTTAGCTTTCCCAATTGCACATTATATGAATGTTTTGCTATCCTGGGAATATATCTAAGAGAGAAATTGCTGGGTCATATGATAAATTAATTTTAAGTTTACTGAAAACCCTTTATACTATTTTCCATAGGGGTTGGACCAGACAGCATTCCCACCAGCAGTGGATGAGAATTCCATTCTTACCACATCCCTGCCAACAGAGATTGTCCCATTATTTTTAATATGTGTCATCCTCACTGGCATAGGATGGTACCACATTGTTGTTTTGATTTGGATTTCCCTAATGATAAGTAATGCTGAAATTGTTTTCATGTGCCTGTTTGCCATTTGTTGTTCTTCCTCAAAGAATTGTTTGTTAATTTACTTTTCCTATTTTTGGATTTTTATTTTTTTGGTTTTGTGGAGCTAACCTTTTTGAGTACTTTGTATATCAGATTTATGTTGAATCAGATGCTTCTTGTAGTGAAATTACTTGCCTTTAATTTGCTAAGGAGATGCAGAATGGTCTATACACAAACATATTTGGTAACAAATCTCAGGTCTCTGCTCCATATGTCACTCCAGGCATTGGAACTTGCTGGAGATAGAAGTAGGTTTGACATTAACCTTAACCACATATTATCTTTTCAGTCCTAATTATATTCTAAATGTGTTTTGCTATATAGTTTGCTATATAGTTTGCTATAGAAGACCAGCTGACACCTGACATCTCCCCTCCTGCCAACTCTCCGCCACTTAAGTTTGAAGTTATCGAGGAGCTGGCGCATAGACCTCAATCTGTGCCTTGCCAAGCTTCGGAAACGACTGAATCAAGGGTAGCAGATGCGGTGACTGGAAGCCCCACACCTCTTCACCCAGTGTGGCCAGTCCACCGAGGCACGTCTGTCCCTTTTATATTGTATACTAAACAGGGGGAGATGTGGGAGATCGAGCACCCCACATATCAAAGGAACTCTGAATGAATTTTCCACCGCCTGTCTGATTCAAGCCACAAAAGTTTGCATAGCCCCGAACCAACAGAAAACTCTGCAAATAAATTTAGCTCAGCACAAAGAATCTGGCTTAACCAGATGCCTTAACCTTTCCATGGAACCTGTTTTTGTAACTGCTCTCAAGCATGTAGTTATAGATATGTTTTTGTAAAGTTTAAATTATGATCCTTATTGCTTGCACAAAAGATAGATCTAAATGGAAAATAGGCTAAACAAATAATTGTATTTGCGTAAATATCAATTAGCTATTTGTTTAAGAATTTGCTTCCCCTCCCCCCATCCTGCCAGGTTCCTCTTTATCCTTCCCACCATCAAAATGTGTTTATGCTCCCATTGGTTAAAATTGTTGTACTTGTACAAATCTGATTGGTTTATGTTTCAATCCTATGTTACTAAAATAGGCCCTGGATTGAGCTATTATGAAAGGGGCCCTTGGGCTACTGTGAAGGTAAGAAGTGCTCAGGCCATGGGGGTATTGTTGGAAAGATGTGTGCAGAAATAATGTTAACCGTATATTAACTTCTGATCCTCAATAAAAATAAGCTATTATAAAATAAAAAAAAACACACAAAAAAACCCTCATTTAATAAAATGCAAAAAAAAAGAATATAGAACTTTCAATTTGTTGTGTTTTATTAATTTAAAAATTGATTATATTCTCAATATTTCCTTGATCACAATTTATGGTAAATATCTGAGCAATATATCTGACATATAGTTGTACGTAGAAGTAGCTTCTGCCATTTATTTATGGATAGAAATCTCAAAATGAAGCCTAGATAAAATACTTTACTTGTAGCACAAACTCCCTTATCCTATAATTCGCTTTGATGTTGTATGTTTTCTCCTGTCTCTTAATTGCCCTTATGTTCCACAATAAATTGGATTTAACAGCATGGAAATCTTAAATGTTATACTAATTTAAGTGAATATGTAGTAAAAAGGCTACAAATAGAGATTATCCTTGGACAATAAAAGTAACCTGCCCACTGAATGGATTTAACCTGATGATTAAGTAAGAAATATTTAGATAAATAAGACTTCTGTTTTTTCCATGTTAAATTCTATGTTAATTTAAAAAGAAAAAAACCTAACTGACCCATATACTGCATTGTGTTTCCAATTCAGCACAATATAGAGAAATGAGCCACTCTTATGTGGATTTGGCATTCTCCTGACAGTGCAAATCCATTCTTTTATCTCCAATAGCAGGTGTTAATGTAAATTCACTGCACATTTTTGGAAAGGGGGAAGAAGCTAAAGGTTTGGGCTGTTTGCAAATCGCCTGTTATTATAATTCTTTATACTACTCTTTTTGACTGCATGAGGCTTTGATAGCTCATCTAGTTGCAATAGCATGAGTGTAATGCTGCAGGCATGAGGCATTTGGGGCAGTGTGTTATTGACAGAATCTCCTGAATGATGATTTATTATGAACATCAATAGGAACAACACTTGTTATTTCTCAAAAGCCTGTTTGTTCCCCTTGCCTCACCTGGAGGAGCACACTGCCCAGGACTGAGACTGTTTGTAATGTGTTATAGTCTGCTTTGTAACTGCTGCATTTTTACATGGATTGGCTTTTTTCCTGGTCTTTATTTTGATAACTTACCAATCATTTAGAATTGTGACAGCCAAAAATATCTGAAAGCAAAACCATTTGGCAAGAAATAAATACAATAAAGAAGAAATAAATTGCAATAACAAAAACAAAGATATGAACAAAATACCTGTTTGTCTTTGTTTTTTGTGTTTTTTTTTGTAGGCTTCCTAAAAAGAATGGCATGCTTATGGCATGAGAACAGTCATGCAAATTTTATGTTAGAAAACAAAGAATCTTATGTATCATTATTATGGAGAGCTAATACACAAACCTGATTGTGTACTAAATATCATTAAACAGAAATATCTTTTCACTATCTATCAATTTAGCTAAATTCTATTTCTAGCATCATAAACATTTATTATTATATTCTTGGTTCATTTAAGTAAATGTTTTCACAAATAATATTTAGATAAATGTGCTGTACCTACTTTGTTTTTGTTTTTGTCTTTGTTTGTTTGTTTGGGGACCATACCTGATGGTACTCAGGGGTTACTCCTGGCTCTGTGCTCAAAAATCACTCCTGGCAGGCTGTTGCTAGGGCAATGTCAAGAAAAATATTATGTTTCTGTGACCGAGTTATAGCACAGCAGGTAGGGCATTTGCCTTACATTGGCTGCCCTGGGACTTATCTGTGTTTGATCTGCAACATTTCATATGATCCCCCAAGCCTGCCAGGATGACTTCTGAGTACAAAGTCAGGAGTAACCCCTGAGTGTTAATAGGGGAGACCCTATTAACCTTCAAACATTTTTTTATATAATACTTTGGTGGATTTCTCCAAGTCTCTACCACAGACTTGTTCCTCCCGAAATTTTTCCTTTCCTACATATCTTTCCTGCAGCCTTCTCTAAATCACCAGTTTCTCAGCTTCTGCATCTCCAGAGGGTTTCATACCTTTGAACTGCTTTGGAGTTGGTGACAATTAATGGAGTTGATGAAGTTGTCGACAATTTCTCTAGTGCTTCCAAAGAAATTCATTGCCAAGACAACCAAGCTATCTGAATGTTTCAATTCTAATAGCTTAGTTGGATGTAAGGTCCAATAAATCTAAAATCTTTATATTATCCTGAATAAATGCATATGTGAGGGCTCTGGTACAGTATTTATTTCTGAGATATTCATGAAATTAGCAGAAATCAGTTGATAATAAGTCTGAGGACCCCTTATACTGTACATTCACTAAATCTGCCTATATTTCTTTGCATGTGACTCCATTTCTTCTGCAAGCAGCTAAAATAGTTTTTCTTTTTTAACTTTTAAATTAGTTAGTGATCAAATTAGTTACACCCAGAAAATCTAACTTTCATAGTACATTATAGCAACTACAGAATTCCTATAATAATCTCAAAACTTCTGGACATCGGTGCAGAAAACCTTTGGAGACCATTTTTATAAATGATACCTAAAATGGAACTACAATACAAATTAATACTAACTGAAATACAAAATTTAAATTAAAAATGAGTTAATATAAGTGCAAATGTTAGCAAATTTGAACTGAATTGTATTTTTTGTTTGTTTTTGGTATTATGATAATTGTATTTTAATGCAATGTTAAAATACAATATTAAATACAATACAATATTAAATACAATATTAAAAAGTATGATGATAAGTACTAAATGATGATAATGTAGGAATGAAACATTTTTCACTACTCTTTTGGGTCTGTGACTGGGCCTAACAATTAAGTTTAAATACAAATGACTAACAGAATGTAAATGCTTGTGTTGAAGTTTTGTGTTGTATTTTGTATTGAGACTTTCACAATGGAATTAAAACTAGAAAGCGGGACAAGAACAGTAAGCTCTTATAATCTTTTGTGTTGGCAAAATTATACACTTGTTTTAACAAGACAAAAAGGTTTGTGATAGAAGTGAGAGTAAATGAAAACAAAGTCAAATGAAGTTTAAGTACTTTAGTTTAAAAAAAAGGGGGTGACACAGGGAGGGCGTAAGGCGTCTGTTGCCTTAGGCACTCTAGCCTAGGACAGACCGCGGTTCAAACCTCTGGTGTCCCATATGGCCCCTCAAGCCAGGAGCGATTTTTGAGCACATAGCCAGGATAACCCAAACTTCACCGGCTGTACCCCCCAACCCGCAAAAATTACTTTAGTTTGTATGGATTTTTGGGCCCCAATTTTATTCTACTAGTCAGGGAATATCTTTCCTCCTGACTCATAAAGAATTAAGATTCCAGGAGCCAGAGAGATGGCATGGAGGTAGAGCCTTTGCCTTGCATGCAGAAGGATGGTGGTTCAAATCTCAGCATCCCATATGGTGCCCTGAGCCTGCAATGAGCGATTTATGAGTGTAGAGCCAGGAGTAACACCTCAGAGCTGCTGAATGTGACAAAAAATAAAAACAAGCAAACAAACAAAAAGAATTAGGATTCCATTTCGCTTGCTTGTAGGAGACTAAAGCAAATTTCTTGTACTGTCACTTTCATAAGTGCTACCTTTAATCAAAATTATCAAAATAGTTATTTGTAGATTATATATTCTGAATTCCTTCAGTGATATTTCTCTGAAAACTATCATTCTGCTTGTGAAAGTAAATGCTTTCTCTTGTTTGCCTAATTCAAACATCCTATGAAGTACTTGCTAGACAATAAAGACCCATTTATTTCTCTAAGAAACACTGCTCTTAATATTTTTACCCATTTATCCCATTTTTATTTGCATCCCACCTGCTTATCTCATTGCTACTAACTCATGTAAATTTTTATTTTCAGCAAATTTTATAAAAAGAATTTTAATGTAACATGAAATGCAAAATATATCACTGTCTCAAGCTCAAATTAAAAAATATTATTTCTGGTTTTTCTTGGACTTACAGAAAATTTTATGAACCCATTTTCTCTGCTAACATTTTTATCTACTAATAGTGAATACTTTTATATAGTAATGTAATAAATTTTAATATAGAAATATTTACTGTAATTTGCATTCATTATTAGTAATATTTTCTATCTGTAGGGAACATATTTTGAGCTACTTTTAAATCTTTTTATAAAGTACAAAATATGACTGTACCACTGTTATGTCAATAGTTCATTTTGGTTTTTGTTGGCTATCATACATAATATCTAATGTAGGTTCTATGTCATCTATTATGATAAAACAAAAATATGAGAATTCTAATAATTTCTTATTAACTATTTTGTATATATTATTGATAATTTTTTATTTTTGGATTTCCATGTATTTCATTCTTCCTAGTGCATGCAACTGCTTCTGACCTCCTATGGGCTTTATCTTGTCTATAGAGACTATATGGTTTGCTAATTGAGGTTACAAAAATATTAAGAAACACATGTGCCTTGCATCAACGAAAACCAAAAATTCATGGGAGGAGTTATATATTTATTTTTAATCCTCTTTACTAATATGTCTCTAAAACATATCCTACCTATAGTCTTTGATGATTCTACAAACAAAAACACATAGTAGTAAAGTACTCAATAAACTCTTTTTATGGGAACCCTCCATTTGCTTCATTACTTTTGTTTTTGTTTTGTTAGGACATACCACTATTTATAATGTCATCTTGAAATTGTAGGGAAAACCAACATAAGAAAAAGCAATCATCCATTAACTTGTGGTCTCTAGGGAGGAGTGGTACAGAGGGACTTCAGAGCTACTGCCTCGCTGTATATATTATAGCTAACATGATTTCTTGATCTTGTTTCTAAGTTCTTATCTTTACCATACTATCCTCACCTATAAAACAGAGCCACTGAATAGCATACTGTTCAGTAAATCCCAGACTACTTTTGGCTATTCTAGCTCATTGCATTCATTGTTCCTCAGATAAGAGTTGGCAAATTTTCTGTAGAGTCTAGTTATTTTTTTTCTTTAGAAATATTTTATTGTGGAATAGACTAATAGATAAATCGACTAGCAAATAAAACTACATATCAAAAACATCCAAACTTGTTTTTCTTTTGGTTTTCTTGCTACACCTGGTTTTGCTCAGGGGTTACTCCTTTGCACTCAGGAATCATTCCAGGCAGGCTCTTGGGGACCATATGGTATACTGGGAATCAAACCTGATTTGGTCATGTGCAAAACAAACACCCTACCTGCTGTGCTATTGCTCCAACCCCCGAACATCAAAACTGTTTTTGCAACTATATCACTTTTAATTACATTGTATTACATGCTTAGAGTGAATTCTTTATAGTTATGTACTTCTTGAGAAAAAACCATTCTGAATGATTCTAATAACAACATAAAATCATTCCTATAATTGTAAATATTTCATACTATAGTAGAGATGATATTTATATTAACAAAATGCAATTACTTTATTTATTTTTAATAATTCATTTAAGAACCATAATGTCAAAATTGTTTATACTTGAGTTTCAGTCATAGAATGTATGACGTCTTTTAACCAATGCACTTTTCCCATCATTGTTGCCCCCAGGTTCCTGGATGAACTAAAAAAGATAGGTCATAGAAATGTATCAATAGCACTAATAAGTTAAAAATTATTCAATGTTAAAAATTATTCAATGGTTAAAGATTATTCAATGTTGAGTTTCAGTCATAAAGTGTATATGACCCTTCACCAGTTCACATATCACACCAACAATGTCCTCAAATTCCCTCATCCACCCACTACTTCCTCTGAGGCAGGCATTTTATTTCTTCTCTATCTTACTTTTCTTTTTTGACACTGCTATTTGAACTATTGGTAATGAACGGGTGCCATGCATATCATTATATCCCCTTTCAGCACCCACTTGTTCTCCAAGCAGATGAGAATTCCAACCATCATTGTTATTGTGTTTATTCACTACCCTAATTGCATGCACCATTCTTTATAACAAGCTTTCTCCCATGAACTTTTCCTGCTGATCTCCAACTCTACAGTCACTCGGTATTATTATTATCTATTATTTTTTTATACCCCACAAATCATTCCAATTATTCTATGTCTCTGCCTCACCCTCTGAATCATTTCTCTCAGCATAATAATCTCCATATCTATCCAAGTATAAGGACATTTGATGACTTCATTTTTTCCTAACAGCTGTGTAGCATCCCATTGTGTAGACATTTCGAGATTTCTTTATCCATTCATATGTTCTTGGGCAATTGAGTTTTTTCCAGATTCTGTCTATTTTAAAGAGTGCTGTGAAAAGCATAGAAATACAGAGGGCTTTTCTGCATGGTGACTTTGACTTCGTAGTATGTATCACTAGGAATGGTTATTGCTGGCCATATGGTAGCAAAATGTCTACTTTTATGAGAAATATACATACTGTTTTTCTAAAAGACTAGACTAGTCTACATTCTGACTAGCAGAGAATGAAAGACCCTTTCTTCTCATATCTACACCAGCACTGTTTAGAATTTTGAAACTTTTGAAAGGTTTGAAAGAATTTCCATATCTGAGTAGCACTGGTTGTCTTTTTCTCTGTGATGTATTTAGTCTCTGGGATGTAAGATAAGATCTCATTTATGTTTTGATTTGCAGCTTCCTTAAAATTAGTAATTTGGAACCTTTGTAAGTGCCTTTTGGCCATCTGTATTTCTTTTTTGATAATATCTTTATTAAAGCATGTATTTCTTCTGTTTATTTTTTCTCTCCATTTTTGGTTAGAGTAAGATAGTTTTTGTTCTTACAAATCCTGCCATTGCTTTGTATATCTTAGATATTAACCTATTATCAAATGGGTATTGGTAAAGTTTCTCTCATTTCATGAGCAGTCTTTGTCTCCTAGTACTGTTACCTTTGAAATACAGATGTTCTCGGTTTAATGTCATCCTATTTATTTATCTTTGCTTCCATTTTCTTGGGCAGTGATGCCTTTATCTTTAATGTCCTAATATTCTGCCTATGTTTGCCTGTATGTATCTTATGGTTTTAGGTCTAATATCAAGGTCTTTAATCCATTTTGATTTGACCTTTATGCAACATGTTAAATACAAAGTGTTACAATATGAAGATACTGTTTCCAAAAACTCTTTAGCCACTCTTTAGAAATTTATAATATAGATTTGTATAATCTGCAAACAGTGAGAGTTTGACTACTTTCTTTTCTATCTGGATGCCCTTGATAGCTTTTTCTTACATGATTACTGTGACAAGAACTTCTAGTAAAAAACTGAATTGAAGTAGCAAGAGGATGCAATGTTGGCTCATGCCAAATCTTTGAGGAAAGTCTTTTAGTTTTCCCCATTGAGTATAATGCTTGCTATAATTTTATGGTAAATGACTTTGACTATATTGAGGAAAGTATTTTCTCTTCCCTTTTGTCGAATTTTAATCATGAATGATTGCTTGTCATTAGCAAATACTTTCTCTATATCTATTGGCATGATCATATGATTTTTATTTTTTTTATTGATGTGTTGTATTATATCCCCAGTCAGTATGTACAAGTTTCTTTATGAGCTGTAAGATTATAACTGCTAGTATTTTGTTCAGATTCTTTTAATCTGTGTTCAACAGTGATATCAGCTTGTGGGTTTACTTTTTTTGTGGTGTCTCTCTGCTTTTGGCATCAGAATAATGTTAGCTTTATAGAAACTTTTAGGGAACTTTTTGTTTCTTCAATTTCCTGAGAGACCCTGAAAGAGATTGGAGTTTGCCCTTTTTAAAGTTTTGAAAGAATTCGCTAGTGAATCCATCTGTGTCTGGGAAGTATTTGGGAATATTTTTAAATACCACTTCAATGTACTCATTAGTGAAGGTCTGTTCATATATACTAGATCATCTTGGTTCAACCTTGAAAGTCTATAAGAGTTGAAGAACTTTTTGATTTTGGAAGGGTTCTCTTTTGTTGGCATAAAGATTCTCAAAGTAATAACTGATTACCCTTTAAATTTTTCTATCTGTAATGATGTCCTCATTTTTATTTCTGATTAGTTTTATTAACTTTCTCTCTTTGTGAGTCTAGCTAATTAACCTTGTTAATTTTTTCAAAGCATCAACTATTGCTTTAATTAATCATTTTTGATTTTGGGGGGGTTACAATTTAGTATTTTTAACCTGTTTTTATTATTTCTTTCTACCTCCCTACTTTTGGTTTATTTTGTTTTTAATTTTCCAATATTTAAGCTATGCCATTAAGATAAGCCCTTTTTTCCTTCTAGCTTAATGCTTGCAAAGCTATAAAGTTTCCTCTTAATACTGGTGTTTTGTTGTGTCCCACAAATTCTGATAATTTGTCTCTTCATTTGCATTTGTTTCTAGTAATCTTTTGTACTGTTTGTTCAATAGTGTAATTTTTAATTTCCAGGTGTTAAAGTATTTATCTGTGTCTTTTTGTAATTCACTTCTATTATGAGTGCATCGTGATCTGAAAAAATATCTGATAAATTTTAATCCTCTTGATTTGTGGAGGCATGTTTTATGAACCAGCATTCAGTCTAATTCACTATCTGTTCTTAGTGGCAACTTCCTACAATGAATCAGTCCTCTCTCCTAATCATCATTTCTATTGTCTCTGAATATCATCTCCCCACTGTCTTTTATTTTTCTTATATTTCACAGATGAGTAAGATTATTCTATGTCTGTCCCTCTCCCTCTGAATTTACTCAGCATAATGTTCTCCATGTATCATCAAGTTTCATGACCTCATTTTCCTAACAATGGCATGTTATTCCATTGTGTAGATATACCACCACAGTTTTTTTTAGACACCCACCTATTGTCGGGCACCTATTTTTTTTTTCCAGCCAGACTCTTGCCTGGTTCATTCAACTCAGTTCAATTCAAAATGGTGCTTTATAGTCTAAGCATCACCCAAAATGCATAGCCTATGTTACTGCTGATAATCAACAATACTTCTTATTATCCTTGCAATGCTTGTTTTGCTTGGCTCATTTATATCAGTACAGTTTAAAATGACTAGAAGTGTATTTATTAAAAACTTTTAAAATAAATTTATTTTATAAAATGTCTCAAAATTATTGAGGTGTATAGATTAGTTTCCTCATAAGCATATTGGATTATACACAAGCATTACTTATATTTACATACAATTTATATCATTAAATTAATCTATTTTATACATTATTTTATTAAGAAAATAATTTTAAACTATTCTTTACAAATATTATTGTATGTTTTACCTAAGTTGCTCCAGTAGGAGTCCCTTGGGCATCCATAATACTGTTTTTATCTGAAAGGGAAATCATGATGCCAGACTCCAGCACCAGATTCAGGATACAGCTAGTCCCCTTTTAGAAATAATCATTTAGGAATAAATGCATGATAACTAACCTGAAGAGAGTTCAACTGAGAAGACTGGACAATGAGATGCTTCAGCAGAAAAAAATAATGAATATGATGAGACTAAAGATAGAGCACTTAAACTCAGCCTTTTATTTTTTATACACTCTATTAAAATAAGTTCTATATGCACAAACAGTTAATAGGCAGCCTGGAAAAGGCCTAAAATATCATCATTGCCAAATACTCTTTATTGGGATCATTTTAATACCAATTTTGGATGTTAATTCCTTTTTTTTTTTTTTTTTGGCTTTTGGGTTACATCCGGCAGCATTCAGGGGTTCCTTCTGACTTTACGCTCAGAAATCGCTCCTGGCAGACTTGGAGGACCATATGGGATGCAGGAATACGAACCACAGTCCTTTTGCATGCAAGGAAAACTCACTACATCCATGCTATCTCTCCGGCTCCAATTCTCATTTTTTATTTTATCTTTTTAATCTCTGCACTCCCTCCTCTCTCATATTTCCTGTGCTAAAAGATATTGATTCACTGTTTTCTCCTAAAGCACCTTTCTTTCAAGTAGTCAATACATCTGAGAATTTGAACAATATCACATATGAATTTGACTTTACCTTCTAAAGCATGATCTCCAATCTGAGAACACAGCTTGCACAGCATTTAGTTGAGGGGGACATGGACTTGCACTGTGCAGTTTAAGTGTTGATTGGCTCTCTGGGCCAATTTTATGACTATCTTTCTAGGTTTGGCAGAACCAAATACATGTGTTTTGCAAATTTTGCAAAGACTTCCATGAGTTTTAATATCTTCATGTAATTTGCAAGTAAGTTCATGGTGGTTCATGTAGGAGGGGAATGATTACATTCTCTTCTACTATGTCTACCTTCTTTCCCTCTGTGTTGTGGTTCTCTATTCACAACTCAGCATCATATCCACAAGTACCCAAAGGTTATCATTAGAAAAATAAAACACAAATATATAATATACCCTTTTACATTGATTTTATGCCAAATCATATCTATATGATTAAATAAGGAAGTTTATATGAAATATTGGTATTTGAAAATAGACTTACCAAGTTTGTATTTCCTCAACTAGACATGGAGAATTGGTTGGCATGATCAGTCAATTAAGAAAAGAGATATCTTCTTTAAGAGCTTCAAAGTGTACTGACACATGAAATAAAGGAAGATGTTCAAAGAAAAAAGTACATAGTGATGTGTAAACATCCATTAACATTACATTTTAAATTGAACACAAAATAGGATTTTAATTAAAATACTGCCCCTTTTTGCAATTTGTTCAGGAACACAGCACTGAATTTTAGATAAAATATGCATTATTTAAAATATTTAAATAAAAGTTGTCATTTTGACATTTTGGATATTTTTTCATAATTGTATCTCATGTGTCCCTCTATTTCAGCTCTTGATATTACAAAGTAAACTACCTAAATGAAAAACATGAAAACTCTGTATACATAAAGTTTCTGCAAATCTGGTATAACCACAATCTTTAAATTGAATTTTAAAGGTTATAAATAGTTTAGCATTAAAAATTAATGAGAAAAAATTTGCTTGTGAGAATTTGGATAATTTGTTTCTGTTCTGTGGGAATGGCCTTTTTGCAAGATATTATTCCTTATTTTCAACCTCTTCTAGTTCTGGCTTTTGATCTAAATAAGTTTATAATGATACATATAAACAAATGTGTTCAGAGAGCTTATTCTATTTAAAAAATATTCTCCAAATTTTGCCAAGAGGATAGGTGAAAAATTGGCATCTAGGGGATGAGTTTGGATTCTTTAGGATCACCTGCCTTTTTGAAAAAACAACAAAATACATCTCTATCAAGTCATTCTTGACAAAATAAATTCAAGCCGTAGGTACTTCAGTAGATAGAAATAAACAGAATGGATTAGTTTTCAGAGTCGCTATGTTAGAAAGTCCAGATGGAAACACAGATCAAAACACAAAATGGCTAGAAGGCATGGTAAAAATACTGGCTAAGGCAGCCTCAGCCTGTTTTTTTAAACAGAACTATCAAAGACATAGAGGTCTTTGAGCTTAAAAGCAAAACTAGGCAAAAAAAATTTTAAAAGTTACAGCAGATGCTAGCTACCTTTTCCCATTAGATTGTATTGAAATTTTTATAGACATGATTCAATAAAACAAAAATATTGTTACATATTAATTTGTGATCAAAAACATATCACTAATAATATCAAACTGTACTTCCATCTTCTAGTTATGCATTTTGACACACACTTGTTTTTATTCTCCTTTTCTTGACTTGCATCTTTATGGAGACAGATGTCTCTATTAGTAAAAGCCTCAAGTTTAAACAACAGAATAGGGAAGCAGAAAGTTACAAAATTTTTTAAAACAAGAAACTAATTATACAAATTTCAAAGAATATATTCATATATATATATTACTAAATTGATGGTGAGGAATTGTATTAAGGCATTGCCTTCCTTAAGATCCTAAGTAAAACTTATAATTCTTATAAATTTAAACCAAAGTCTATTTATACTTATTGAATATTATGATGGTTAAATAATACTTAGTACTATATAACTTTTACCAGATTCAAACAAAACAAGCCACATAACATATTCATTTGACACAAAACAATGACTGTATTATCTTTTTGTCTCTTTATTGTAAATTATATTTCAAGAGATGTTTTCTTCTCTGTTGTTATACACAGCACAGAATAAGTATAAAACATAACAGCATCTATATATCAATGATGTTTTTTCTTTGTTTTTTCATTGAAATGATATTATTACTTTGCTTTTTAGTATTTATTGTGTACTCACCTGAGTTCATTGCACAGCTGCATAAAGCAAGAAGGAAACTCCGATGTTATGAGAGATCTGATTTTACAAAAATCAAACAGAACTTCCTTTTCTTACATTAAATAGGTTATTACCTAAGAAATGTTTTATTTGTTTTAGACTTGCATGGTTACCTATCTTATGAAATTATATAAAAATTTTAATGTCACTACTCAGAAATGGACCAAATAAAATCCATTCTTTAGGTAGTTAAGAAGCATGAAAATAAAAGTTGGCAGAAAACTCAATTCTTTCTTTATGACTGAGGATGAAAAAGAGTTTGTAGTTAAAATCCAGATGTTAAGATTTTTCAGAAAATTTTTTTCTCCCACAATAGAATATTTTAAGATTGAATAAAATCACAGAAAAAAAGCAAATATCTGATTAACCCACATAATTATATAACATATACCTCAGCAATATATTTAATGGTAATTCACTCATGTTTTCCTTTGCCTATTTTGCTCTAATTTTTCATTTCTAAGGGCTGATAGAAAAACAGGTAGGGTGTTTCCCTGGAATGCAGCTTATCTTGCTTTGATATCCATTACCAAAATGGTGCCTCAAGCTTGCTGGAACTCATTGTACTGTCACATTATAGTTCAAAAGAATATTTTTAAGTAAAATGACCCTTTTATCAAATTATGAAGGGAAAATAAGCATTAATAAGATTGACCATCATCTTCAATTAAGGAATTCAAATAATAGTGGTTAATAATAATGATGCAGATTTACCACTGGCACCTTAATCCACTTGTGATATTAAATGACTCAGAAATGTATAAAATCTACATTATTCTGCATTTTGCAGTGTTTATGTACATCATGATTTTTCATAATTCCCTGTCCCCACTCCTTTAATGTCGATTCTAGTGAAGCAAAATTTTTCTTTATGAATTTAATAATATTTAATTAGTTTTAAATAAATAAAAGCTAAAAATAATTTGACTTTTATATTAGCAAGACATTTGTTTTATAATTATGTATGAGCTAATGTATATCATCTGTAAACTTACTATAAAAATGACTAAAATATTATATAAGGTATTTATTATCTAAAATAAGCTTTGATAGATAAAGTTGAAATCCACAGCAGAGTGATTATAGGAATAGATAAACAAAGAAAGAACAATAATAGACCAATCAAAACAGTGTACATCTAGTTTTTTCCATAATACTTCACAAATTTTAATAAGATGCTTGATTAATTTAATTTAAGTAATAAGTATTATATCAATAATTTGGCTGAACCTAATTCAATCTGTTGAAAGACCTTTAAAATAGAGCTGTTTCTCAGAGAAAGATGAAAACCTGCATGTGGACAGCAGGGCAGCACTTGTCCCAAAATACCAAGTCTGTCCTTCCTGAACTCATGCCAGAAATATTTTGAAAATGTAATCAGTTTCTAAAATAATATAGGTCACTCCTTACAATACCATAATTTACCTTTTATCCAATTAAGTTTTTCTTGTGTAATCCTAATATAATATATTTATATATGAGACAAGTCATTTTACCTATTGAAACAGGGGTCCTCAAACTTTTTAAACAGGGGGGCCAGTTCACTGTCCCTCAGACCATTGGAGGGTCTGACTATAGTAAAAACAAAACTTATGAACTAATTCTTATGCACACTGCATATATCTTATTTTGCAATGAAGAAACAAAACAGATACAAATACAATATGTGGCCCGCGGACCATAGTTTGAGGACCACTGTTAAGGTAGTTTCCCCTACAAATAAATAGTTTCTCTTCAAAATATTTTTAAAAAACCACTTATGGCTTTTACAAGTTTCAGGTAAATAACACTATAAATCATCAATGTGTATTGCATATTTTCTTCACCATATTTTAATCTTCTTCTCTTATCATGTAATTCATACCTACAAACCTGAATTACTCACCTTCCTATCCCCTTCTGGCTACCTTTATATTTTCTTATGCCTTTATTTTTAATATATTTTAATATGTCTTATTTCTTTTTTCTACTCATCAGTAAAGTTTTATTAGTTGCATACAGAATAATTTATAGCATCTACAGTTGAGCAAAACAAAAAAGACACCTTTCTGACATCTATCTTGTGTGTGGGACTAGTTATTTCCACTGAATCAAATGGAAAATGATCTAAAAGAAAAAATAAACTTGCATTTTCATAACAAAATTTGCATCTATAAAAACAAAAAGAATTTTATTCTTATTTCTCTTTGCTCTTGTTTATTTTCTGTTCTTGGCTTATAAGAAATAAATGTGAACATTCAAAAATATGTTGTGTGGGTAAATATGCAACTTAAAAGGGAGGAAAGACGGGAGCTAGATTACATAATACTCTGTGGGCCACAAAAGGTTTTTACATTTTATCTTAAGAGCTAACAGAAGTCTATGAAAGACTTTAAGAAAAAGAATGATGTAATGTAATTTACTTTAAAATAATTTTTATGTTGTGTGGAGTGGACAGAGGATTTGAAATTGCTGATGAGGAACCTGGGAAGCTTGACAGGAGGCTATTAAAACACTCTAGGTAGAATGGCCTTTTACAAACCATTCCTAAAAAGTAATTAAAAGGAGAATGCTTTACTTAAAAGAAGTTCTTCCTAGAATTCTATTTAGTATATAATTCAATATGAAGCATCAGCGGGAATCTATGAAGATTTAGATCTAAAGTTATTACTTAGGTCATTAGATTGTTTCCTAAATTATATATTACATGAACTGGAAATCTTTAAGTTGTTCCAATAGATCCTTTTTTATTCTGTTCTTCCTGCTCTATGAAGGTGTTTCCCAGACATATTACACCGTCTAGGGGACCTGGTGTCCAGTAATGGGTCAAAAATATAGGAGAGCAATAAAGAGAAAGCAAAGAAAGCAGGGTGAAAATTAGGACAGGAAATTTATTATCAAGAAGTGAATTTTTTTCGAGATTTGTATCATAGCAATAGAGTGCCTTAAAGTATCATGCTCTGCCCTTGTCTGGCCATACATTCTCCAAAGAACAAAGAACTTGTATTTAAATGGATCAAGTCAACATGTTTTTAACCTTGTTCTTGGTCCATGAGTTCCCAGCATCCTGTAGTAAAATTGCTTTGCACACATTTGTAGGAATAAACACAACCCTTGGGGATGTTAATCTGGATGGAAATAAGGACTGGGTGACCTATATATGTGCTGATAATTTCATCATGAAATTTGCCTTCCAGTGTGAAAAAAGAGCCTAGGAATTTAGAGAAGAAGGCCAGGAGTTGCAACTGATAATACAGTGCAATGTGTCAGTGCAATATTATATGGTCAGTATTCTCAATAAATATCTTTCATTTCAAAGTAATTCTTAATCTATGGAGCTATGATAATTTAAGCAGAAAGATAGAATGTATTTCCATTTCTTACCTTGATTTATAAATCTACACATTTTCTTGCATAAATTTGGATTTTAATTTTTACTCTTCATCATAGATATGTTTTAAAAGTTCTAAGAATAAGCCAGTCTCTAAGAATAAGCCAGAATAACTGTAAAGCAATATTCTTCATAAAGTTGACAGTTGGTTTTCTATTTTAGGCCAAGGACAGCCTGAAAGGTTCTTTTAGGAAGGTCATTGTACCTGAAGGTACAATGAAACAATGAAACAACAGGGCAAGGAGAGTGGTCTTCCAGGAAAACACCTAAAAAAACTGATACACGCAGAAAGATAAACAGCAGGGTCCTATTTGGTACTTAGAAGAGTCATTTTGATTCTTGGTCAGTGCATCCCACAAGGACTGTTTGTTTTGCTTAGCTCTGTGGTCCCACATTTCTTCTAGTTAACGAGTCATAACACATCATATAAACAACAACACCACAAAGTAAAGATGACAATGTGAAAGCAATACAGAACACTAAGGGAATACGGATAGTAGTTAACTTCAACCACTATATAACCCCTCTGATAAGGATTTATAAAGAAAATGTTGAGGATGTTCAAGAAACTCAAAGACAATGGAATAGATAGCCAATGAGATGCATAAGGATATAAAAGCAGAAATGAGAAAACTTCAAATAGAAATGATAGAACCAAATAATTTGGTAAACAAAATAAAAACTTACTGGAAAGCCTCACCAGCAGAGTAACAGTTTCTTCAGATAGAATCAGTGAACTGGAACATGCTGCATGATAAAAATTTCTTAAAATAAGAGAAAAGCTGACAATAGAAATATGGGATAAATTCAACATAAAGAATATAATCATTGGGGGGCACATAAAGCCTGGAAAAATATGGAGAATATTCACCGCTTTGAGAAAGAAACGGTCAAATAAATCATTTCTGAAAATTCCCCAAAGCTAAGGAGTACATGCACCAATATACTGGACACTGAAAACTGACAGCTAACAGAGTCACAAATGAAAATAGCTCAAGGTATATATTAGTCACAATTAAGAAAACCACATATAGAGAAAACATACTGAATAAAAGAATCAAGATCAAAAAAAGGAAATTACATATAAAGAAGCATACATAGACTTATAGAAAATTTATCACAAGCAACCCATTAGACCCTAAAATCATATTGGGTTATTAGGAAAAATTAATAAAACCATCTAATTCTAGACATTATATTTAAAACAACATTAAAGTTCTCTAAAATTAATAAAGAAAACCTCAATGAAGTGAACAACTCACGAAGAATACTTTACCAGGCAGTTTGATTCTCATTCAGGTTTGAAGAAATGACACACAGCTTCACCCTAACCTATCCCTAACCCTAACCCTAACTCTCTGCAATGTTCACTGCAGCATTATTCTCAATGGCCAGAATATGATCACAACCAATTGCATAAGAACAGATGAGTGGATAAAGAAACTGTGGTATATCCATCTACATTATGGAATACTATGCAACTGATAGGGAAAAAAATGGATTCTTGAAATTTTCTTAACCTTATAGATAAGATTATTATGCTGAGAGAAATTATTCAGAGGGAGATGGAGAGGCATAAAATGATTGTGCTTATCTGTGGCATATAAAATGACAGTATGATATTCATTAATAACCATCTACAACAGAAACAAGCCCTAACGAGAACCAGTCCATGGTAGGAAACTTACTGCCAGTATCAGGTAAGTGCAAATTGGGCAGAGAAAGTCTTACTAATACAACGATAGTTGGAATTGGGGGTTTGAGATGAGATAAAGTGATATTCATAATACTCTTCAGTAATAGTATTTCAAAGAAGTGGTTTAAAAGGAAAAATAAAAGAAGTATGAAAGATATAGAGAAAAAAATGTCTGCCACAGAAGAAGCCAGGGGACAGGGAAGGGGTAAGGCAGGAGGGAAACGGGACACTGGTGGAGAGAAATGTGTACTGGTGAAGGCTCTTTCAAAAGAAATTGCCGTTTCCTTATAAATTCAGCTCTTCAAGGACACACATGCAAGATACAGGGAAATGCCCACAGGGCCTCCTCCCAGGCCCTTCCAAAGTCTCAGCCTCAGTTCCAGCCAAAAAGCCCCTTGCCTTCCACAGACCCTTGTTTTTATCCCCCAGAATCAGGTACCACCCTAGGGTGGGGACAGAATGCCAGGTCACACCCTAGGGTAGGGCACAATCACCAATCAGGGTAGGGTCAGTAACATAATAATCTCATAAAATGTTTACATACACAACAATTTATCAAAAAAATTGCTGTTTCCTATAAATTCAGCTCCTCAAGGACACACATACAAGATGCAGGGAAACACCCACAGGGTCTCCCCCCAGACCCTTCCAAATCAGGGGCAAAGTTCACAGACAATAATCCTTCCAAGCCCAGCCCAAGAAAATTCATCACGTTAAGGGAATTAATTCATTCCACATCAGGGAGTGCTGGATTAGACATATTATGCCCAGAGGACATTACAATTTACCCAGGAGCATGCCCTTACATGTTAGAAACTGGCATTGTGGGCCCACCACCCCAGATACTATGGGTTTGATTCTTGGCAGAATGCCAGGTCACACCCTAGGGTAGGGCACAATCACTGATCAGGGTAGGGTCAGTAACATAATAATCCCATAAAATGTTTACATACACAACAGCTCTTTACACTGTAAGATTGAAACTCAATCATGAACATTGGAACTGTTTACCAAGGTGTAACAATTAATGAAGTTATTTGTATAAAATGTATTTTTATAAGACCATATCTTAGTAATCTTTCTAAAATTCTACCTACACATTTGGATAGAGTCCTTACATTAAATGGTTCAATATTACTAGTCTTAGGGGAATCCTTTATCCTGTCAGGACTATGAATGTCACAATAGTTGAAACTTATCCCTAGTATTTTGAACACATCAGAGTGCTATAGTGCATCAATTTGTATCAAGGAATAATTTCTCCTTTGAGTAATAGGTTTTTCATGTTGTATACTTTGAGTTACACAATGTATATAGACTAACAAATTGCTTAAACAGAGGTATCTGGTTTTAGATTATCTGATGTCTTTATTCAATATTTTAATAATTAATTTGTCCTTAAGGGAAAAAAAGGCCTTGATTTCTCTTTATATAATACATTTGAGCCATACAGCTTTTGCATTTCTGATATCCTTTGGTAGAAGATTTTTTGTTCTCCTAAAAAATTGAATCATAAAGTCTTGTGAGAAATCCTTGTTTTACATAAACACTGCTACCAATTTTCCTGTAGGTTGTGTGTACTTTATTTTTGCTTGGGGTAGAGACAAGAACCGATGATGGTTGATTTGTCATGACAATAGAAAGAAATTCACTTTTATTTTTTTCAGCAAGGACTTGAGGAGTGAGAAGATCACTCTAAGGTTTGCTTCACTTTTATTTTTCTTGACTTTAACTGAGTACATATGTATATGTACTGTATGTGTATCTATATACTCTATATGTATACTATATACTCTATATGTATCGATGTGCATATTTAATAAGCATAATAATATATAAAAATACAAAATTTTTGGTACCTAAATACATAAAGACATTTTATGCAAATGTTTCTACGTTAGTGTTACATAAAGTATGTTCAAAATTCTATACTTTGATTTATAATAAAATTGAGTTTGAATTTTTGTGTCTTAGAAATACATATAAAGAAAAATAGGGCAAGAGATTTGAATACCTTAAAAATTACAGGCAACATTTTTTCTGTTATTTTGAAGGTAGAAAATCAGAAAGTAGGGTCTGATGATGTAGTACATCTGGTAAGGCACTTGTCTTGCATCTGGCTATCACAGGTTCTATATTTGGTATCCCATGTGTTATGCAAGCACCACCAGAAGTAATTCCTGAAGACAGAACAAGGACCCACTGAACATCCATTTCCAGATGCAGCCCCAAAACAAAACAAGACAAAAAAAAAAAAAGAGAATGACTAATTTTCATGAACTCTATGAGCTCTGCTGTCAGTGGTGAGCCATCTGGATGATAAAAGTCTGATACTGCCCTTCCACTTCACCTAACTATATCTGAAATGGGTCATGGGTGTCTGGTAAAGGGATTTAAATTGATAAATATCTGCATATTTTTATTGATGTTACTCAAAAATGCTGTAAATTGAACTTTTATATATACCCTAGGAGACCTCCCACAAATGTAGCAAAGCCCTCTGCATCTCTATGTTCACCACAGTACACATTAGCTAAAACCTGGAAACAACCCAATTTCCCAAGAACAAATAAATAGATAAAAAAAAACTCTGGTGCACGTACACAATAGAATAAATCACAGCTGTTAGAAAATATCAAGTCACGATATCTGCTTATATATATATATATATATATACATGGATGAATATGAGAGTATCATGATGAGCTAAATATGCCAGAAAGAGTGGGCTATACATAAAATAATCTCATTAATTTGTGGTATATAAGGTTAAAAAGAGACTATGACAATGATATCAATGACAATAGAGATAAGGGCCAGAAGTCCAGTTCCTGGTACTAAGCTTCTCACAAATCAGCAGGAAACTGCAAAGAAGGTGCCATTATGACAATGATATTTGGAAATGTTAATTCTGGAGAAGATATGAGTGCTAAAAGGAGATAAAGTTATAGACATGATAATCCCCACTAACAATATTGCACACAGTATTAAGCGGGGGAGAGTGTGAGAGAGAAGAAAACTGCACCATAGCCAAGCAAAGTAGGCAGAGGTAAACTGAGGACATTGATGTCACTAGTGGTGAATATTGTATATTGTATAACTAAAACTCAATCATGCATAACTTTATATCAGTTATAAAATAACCACTGTATTATTAAAAATAGAATTGGTAGCTTGAGATTTATCACTCTGATATCACTAGTGTCATGCTTCTGATTCTTTCGCATAAATAAAAGATAAATTGTTAAAAAGTATAGAATGCGTTATTTGATTTAGTGCATCTCAAAAGCCTCTCAAGGCAGCAGTCAATATTCTTTTTTTTTTTTCTCTAGGGTACACTGATCAGGATTTAAAACTATCCCTAAGAGTCACAAAGAGGAACCTACTGCCATTCTGTCTGCCTCAGTTACTTGGGACTGTGTGGGTGGGTAGAGTACAATTGAGTGTGGAAAAGATGACTCTGAGGTCTACAAGATCTATGCAATATGAAAACTCAACTATAACAGGTGATTTTGAGGTGCTGTGGCCTCAGGCCAGAGAAAATGATTGCTATTTAAAAAAGTCCCAATATTCATCCAGGTATATCAACTCTTGCTAGAAAAATATTCCAAAGACAAATAATAAAATCAAGGCATTTTTATTAAAAGGAGAGATAGAGAAGAAAAGATAATGGTTCAAGACAGAGCACAGATTTCTTTACTCTAGGATAATTATATTTATGAAATAAAAGAATTGCAGAAAATTGCTCTTCGAGCCATTAGAGCCATTTAATAATCTTTACTGAAGAGAGAAGATACTGATCATTTGATAATTTCTCACTTACTACTTTTCTCTCTCTCTCTGTCTCTCTGTCTCTCTCTGTCTCTCTCTCTCTGTCTCTCTCTCTCGGTTTGATTTTGGGGCCACACCCGGTGTCTCTCAGGGGTTACTCCTGGCTTTGTGCTCAGAAAAAGCTCCTGTCTTGGAAGACCATAGGGATGCTAGGGGTTTGAACTGTGGACTATCCTAGGTTAGCTTGTGCAAGGCAAAAGCCCTACCACTTGTGCCACCATTTCAGCCCCTCTTTCTTTCATTTTTTTTACTGTCATTCATAGACAAGTATTTTCCAGGGACACATAGTATGTATGGTTCCTAAATGTACACACAGTTTTTAAATTTATGTAATGTTTTTCTTAATGATTCTTTAATTATTTCTGCAGTAATGTAATTATGATTCCTTTTTTTTGGGGGGGTCACACCCCGCCATGCTCAGTGGTTACTCCTGGCTCTGCTCTCAGAAATCCTCTGAGCATGCACAAAGGACCATATGGGTTCTGAAATTTGAACCTCCTTTTGTCCTGGATGGGCTTCATGCAAGGCAAATGCCCTACCACTGTGCTATCTCTCCGGCTCCACTTATGATTCCTTTTGTAAAAAGTTAAGCATTACTTCCTTTTTAAAATAATTGATAATTTTGTAGAAGAAAAGTGATTTAATTTTTAACTGGCACTTTCAAGTGGCAGTATTTCTTCCACAAATTGCTTGTCATTTGACATAGACTGTTGATTCTGACTTGCCAAGCAATAATCGAGGGTATAATTAGTCCTTTTCATGTGTTTCTGCTTTTAAATAAAAAATTATGCATTTTAGATATGCCTATCAAAAAGATGATATATCAATGCATGAAAATCACTGTGTCTTTATAAATATTTGCTTAGCAAGAGAACAGCCCATTAATCTAGAACCAATTGCAATGACACTGTCTGCATGGATGGGGCCACTGAAGTAGTTTCCTAAATATATTTTATGACTTATAAAATAAATAAAAGGTCTGTTTCCTTCCTATTACCTGGCCTCATTTTATTAAACTACTCCTGTTCTTCATTATACTTATCAATCTTGTCTTGTGAATAGCAATAAAGCCAATATAAAGAGGCACACAGGTAAAATGGGGAAAAACAGTACATTGTTCACCATCTTTATTAAGTTGATAGAATATTGTTGTATAAAATGTATCTACATTAGCAACACTTGACTTTTATGGTTAAAATTGATATGCATATACATACACATGTGTGTGCATGTTTTAATTTATCAGTAGAATTAAATTAGAATTGATCCTATTAACTTTTCACTCTGACATTACTCAGAATTTTTATATTTAGCACATGTTTCATGATTATAAACTTTAGGATTTCTTTTAGAATACAAATTTAGATATAACTGCTTGTTCCACTTTTGTAAACTAGCTTTGCTATAGATATAACCACAATCCATTCCAGGAATTATAAGGGCATGTACCAGGACACTTAGGTAAACTAGCAACACCAGGAGCCAGCGGGAAATAAAACTTATGTAATTGCAGGCCAACATCAAGCCCCTCCTCTACTACTTTAGCCAACCAGTTTTTTGGTTAATACAACATGAACTAAGAACCTATAGTTTTACCTCTACCTTGAAACCCTAGCAGCCCTATAATAAAGAGCTTTGAGGTACCATCTGGGTTGTCACTAGCAAGAAGAGCAGCCTCAGCATGCTGGTAATTGAATAAACTTCCTTGCTCATTGCAATACTGCCATCTTTGCTGGTCATTGTGGGTCCTATCTAGTGTTCAGAGCTAATAGTTATTTTTTTATTAAATACATACTTATTCTTTTGATTTTTGGACCACACCTGGCAGGGCTTAGGGATTAATCCTAGCTCTGAGTTCAGAAACCATGCCTGCTGTGATCATGTAGCATCACACTGATCAAACCCTCAAGGGCCAATTGCAAGGCAAATATGTTTCCTGCTATACAGTACCTCCACTCTAGCCATAGGTTTATGTTTTTATATTTGAAATAAAATTTTACTCAGACATAAAAATGACTAAAATCAGCTTGATAATCAAAACAAATAAAAGTCCTTTACTTGCACTCTATAGAATTAGAAGACAAAAATATCATATATGTACATTTCTCTTTGTGTAATAATCATTTCTGTGTAAGAGTACTTCTGAAATTTTATATTTCATCAGATGTTCTGAACAACCATAAATTTTATGCTCTCTACAAAAACTCTGAGATTTTTTTCTCCTTGACATGGGATTTTTTTTTTTTTTTAGTTGTATAGCTTTGTGAGAATGTATTGTTGACTGCACAAGCATCATCTAGTGTGCATTTAGGTCTGACTACACAAGCATCATCTAGAGTACATTTTGGTTTTTTACTAGATCTGTGACCTCATGTCATTAGTGGGCATTTTGCATTTTTAAAAACATAAGTTAAATATAAACATAACAAACTCTTTTAGTCAAAAGGACTTAAAATAAAGGCCTCTGAGGTGTTCACACATTGCTTTGGAAGAATACTAAGCTACACACACTTCTGAGTGAAATGTTAGGGATTTGCAAGGAAATTATGCTATGGCCAAATATGCTAGAGGAATAGTTTTGTTAAAAGCAAGCTGAATGTATCTCTTCTGCTTTTATTAATAGTACAGTAACATTATTCTTGACTATATATATGTGTGTGTGTATATATATATATGAATATATATATATATATGTCACAGGATTTTATCTTTATAATCAGAAAGAGTCAAAGTAGACCATTCACTGAGCATATTACCAGTGATACAAAACTGAATGTAGTAAACTAATTAAGTTCAGGCTAATATAAAATATCCCATTCACATTAAGTTATCTTTCCAGGAATTCTATTATTATTTTGGCAAGTTAAGTTACTAATGAGTAATCATATTTCCAGTTTCACATTATCATTCTAATTTACACATTGACTATATCCCATATTATGTAAATTGTCCTTGAAACATGTCCAATGTAAAAATTAAAAAAAATATATATAACATTGTCTACAGCTTTCATTTAATGTGATGATTCAGAAAGTTGTATTGGTCATTTTGCCTACATGATCTGCACTAAAACTGTAAGGGGCATTATACTTTAACTAAGACCTTGGTGTCTCAATTTAAGCCACATAGACACAGTTTATGATTACTGCCATCACATAAACATAACAAGGTGACACAATATTTTAGAATCAGTTTTTCCATCAATAAAATGATAATAGCTCCAACCAAAAATATTATTGTGAGACTCTAATGAAAGAATATACATAAAAGATCTTAAACTACCTAAAATAAATATTAGGTATAATTTTATGAATATTACATTAATTAGTTACAACACAGGAATTGTAGTACATAGAATATTTCCGAGAAATAAAAAACTGTACATAAAACAATATTTTACAAATAAATTATATATGACGGAAATTATATAAAAATCTAAAAAAAAGGCATAGAAAAGAATGGTATATTTAAAGTGATTTTTCCAAAGTGATATTCACTTTTATGTTTAAATAATAAATTGATGGTTAATTTTAGAAAATTCTACCTATACATTTAATAGTATTTTAAAATTTATTAACATAAATGTATTATTAAATTTTCTCTCTGTTCAAAATCACCGAAACAGAGTAACTCTGAACACTACTTCCATCTATTTCTTTTGAGAATTACTAAATAATTTAATTGAATTAAGGATTTGTTTATCCTTATGAAATTTTGGTCAAAGAACTCAAAATCAAGGTAAAGTTTGCAATTACTAAATTTGCATACATAGAAGTGTTATTTTAGTGCAATTATAATGGTGTATCTTACATTTGTTGAAGGACTCATATTTGGGAACTTTTTTATTTAATCACAACCACACATTGTTCTCATTTTTTCTTGCTGAATGCTTCATTCCACTTCAGACATAAAATTTTAGTCATTCACTTTACTCCTTTTTTTTTAATCTAAAACACACTAAATTCCAGGAGAATTTATTCTGGCTTTCATGAAAGTGTATCTTGCCTGAGATTATTATTTATAAAGAAAAAAGAAAAAAATACCATATGTATGAGAAAACATGGTTTGCATAAGATCTTCATAAATTATTCTGTGTGAAAATAATGGAGACAGCACAGTTGACTATAAAGTCAAATGGAAAGGTATTTTGAAGATGCTAATTTAGAAATTTAGAGATGAATCAGTTCTGGGAGCATATACGTTCATATTTCTTATAATGTGAGATAATAAATGATTCTCAAAATAAAAAATTCTAAAGGAAATAGAATAACAGCTATCCATGTGTCAAAATGATTAACATACTTAAAATTATAATCTTTCAAAATTCACTAGACAGATTCAATATTCTATAAAAATACCTATGGCAATTTTTAGAAACTGAAATCAACTTCTCTTGAGCTTCCTATGTAATAATTAACCCTTTCTCCAATAGCCAAAGTAATCCTGGTATAAGAGATGATGAGATTTCTCCTCAGTTTTAAATTTAAATATAATCTATGTTAACAAAGACAATATAGTACCAGAAAAACAATAAATTTTCAGAACAGTGGAATAAAATCCGGAGACCAATCCTTCAGTACATGGACATCAAAGATGTGATTATGGAGCAAAGAATATAATGTAGAATTACAGACGTATATTCAGCATCTAGTGCTGGGAAAACTGTTAAGTCACATGTAAAATAAGTAAACTCAGACCCCTCTCTCAAATAATGCCAATCCAAAATGGGCTAAAGACATTGATGTCAGAAGTGAATTTGTTCTGAGGAATAAAATCCGTATTGAGAAAAAAATAGGCAGAATAATTCATGAAATCCACTTTATAGGCATCTTCAATAGCCCAATGATGCTATCCAAGTAAATGGAAACAAAGATAAATAAATGAAACTTTACCAAATTTGTGGAATTTTTCCACAAAATGAGTGCAGTGTAAAAATTCATCATCCAGTCTAGAAGAAAATATTTGTCCAACATTTATCTGATAAAGATAATATCCAGGATATATAACATTATGTAAGAATTAGCAAGATAAAAGCAAATGATCTCTCTAAAAATGGAAAGAGGTAAGCAGATGCTTCCTTTAAAAAACTTACAGATGGACAATAAATATATGAAAAAAATGCTCTTCAGCATGATGATTAGGAAAATAATAATTACATATCATCTTACACCAGTGAGATTGACAAACATTATAAAGAATCAAAACAACCACTGTTGGCAGGGATGTGGGGAAATAGTAACACTCATTGTTTGCTAGTAGGAATGTGAGCTGTTTGGTCTCTTTGATAAAACAATATAGTGGTAATTAAAAATTGAATTTTCATAATATGCAGCTTTCCACTTCTAAGCATCTACCTCAAAGACCATAAAACATAATTTTGAAAAGACATACTTGCTTCTATGTTTATTGCAACATGATTTGTAGGTACCCAATTCTGAAATCACCTCAGGGGTTCAAGAATTTTTAATTACAAAACAAATATAAGCCCTAGGTTAAAAAAATTAAAATTTTTTTTCCTAACTTTTTTAAAATAATGTCTTTATTTGAGCACCATGATTGCAAACAAGTTTGTAATTGGTTTTCAGTCATAAAAAACCCACCCCCATTCACCAGTGCAACACTCCCACCACCCTAATGCTCCCATTTCCCTCCTCCCCTACCTCTTGTGTGTATTGGCGACAAGTATTCTACTTGTCTCACTCATTAACATTTTCATGATAGTTACTAGTGTAGTTACTTCTCTAACTGCACTCACCACTCTTTGTAGTGAGTTTCAGATGGTGAACTGATCTTTCCGGCCATCATCTCATTATTGTCTCTGGGTATTATTACAATGATGTCTTTTATTTTTCTTAATGCCATAGATGAATGAGACTATCCGTGTCTATATCTCTCCCTCTGACTTATTTCACTCATCGTAATAGTTTCCATGTGCATCTATGTATAGGATAATTTCATGACTTCATCTCTCCAGATGACTGCATAATATTCCATTGTGTATATGTCGTGAGTGATTGTTTAGAGGGTACTAAATTTTAATTTTATGCTGATGACCCAGAATCTGGGGATCATATCTAGGTTGGCCCTATGTAGTTTTAAATGTCTTCAATTTTTTTAGAGGAACAATGAAAAGGGCAAATGAAGCGGTATATGCCTTCAAACTCTGTTACTAATGTTATGACTAGCTGGTAAGACAGTATACATGTGTTTGTATTGACATTAAATTTTAAAGTAAAACTAGCCAATTACTGTCATTGTAGCTCTAGGATGCTTTACACACATGCCCAGAAAAGTACACAGATATGCTTAGTGCAAGATTATTCAAAATCATGAGAATTGGTTTACCAGTTTTTGCAAATTTTAGTTAACTTTTATGTTTCAAAAAAATGATAAGACATAAAATTATGGCACAGAATGATAATTCAGCTTTTATGGTGTTTGTCTTATATGTTAGTAACTCAGGTTCAATTGCTAGCATCCTATATAGTCCCCACACCCAGCCAAGAGTAATATTTGAGCACACAGCCAGGAGTAAACCTCAAACACCACTCGGTGTACTGCAAAATCAAAATAGCAACAAAAAATAATAAAAAATACATCAATTTAGTGTGTAACTTTAATCACTGAACTCTTTCTTTTCTCAATAATGAAATCTGTCTTCTCCTCCACTTCATTCTCTGTAGAGACTGTATGACTCATTACTTGAGGTAGATTAGATGTCTAAAATTATCCTTTTTAAGCATGTAGTTATATTCTTGCAGTAACTACATTTTTCTCGGTTTTTTTTTTTAAGAGGGCAAGAGGGTGCTCCAGGGATAATCAGTTATCAGGACAGTTTGCTTATATTGGGGCTGATAAAGCAAATTTTCCTATATTTTGTGGTATCAATGATAATAAGAAGTGTCAAATTAGTGGTACCGGGGGTTTGGAGGGCTAAATGAGGAAAGGCTTTGGTGAGGAGTGTGGGGTGTATTGTGCAGTCATTGGCAAATGCAAAACATGTATCTGTCACTACTTAGATATTCCAGTTGCCTTTCTGGTTATTCTATCTTTCCTTGAGACCCTCAATTTTTCCCAAATAATATGAAATTCAAATAATTTCATGAAACTTTAAATTAAAAATATAATCAATAATCAATTATTTTACTGGAAATATTCTCTAGTTTTAAACATATATTATGTATGAGCCATATTTTCTATTACTTAAGTTTAGGTATAAAGCAAGTTCTATTGGCCAAACAGTCCAAAGAATGTTGTTCCTTTATACTGTAAATGCCACGCACAAAGAATTTGCACTTGAAATATTCTTTAGTAAATTCTTACTGAGCAGTAGAAGGTCATCCCAATAAAGAAGAAAAGGAGCATCTTAAAATATAGCATTACAAATAGCAGGTATTCAGAGTGTATGAGGTCAGAAAATGTGTTCAAGTATTTATGCTAAATTTTCCCTTTGCTTAATTCAATGACTTAAAATGTGTTTGCAGCTTTAAAAAGGAAAGTTGGATGCCACAATAGAAGTCCACAGTAAAGCAAAGATGTGTATTCTACAATGCCTGCTTCCTGAAAAATGCAATGCCTATACCAGGTTTTATGGCAGTATCCAGCCTTGTTTCTCCAGATTTTAATGTGTGACATTTAAGAATGGGAATGTTGCACTGGTGATGGGTGGTGTTCTTTACATGACTGAAACCCAAACACAATCATGTATGTAATCAAGGTGTTTAAATAAAAAATATATAAAAAATAACAGGTTATATTTCTAAAGAAATGTATTATCTATTTCAAAAACAGGTATGGTATTGTTTACACAGGAAAGACAACAAGAAGTGATCTCATTGATTTGAAATGCAACTATTTAACTTACTCTTTTTGATTTTACTGTAATGTTGCAAGCAATATTCTTATAATTTCCATTAAACTTTTATTTCTCTGTACTTATATGAACTACAAACTATTTTACAATATTGTCTTGGAATAATCTTTCATTATGCCCATCTACAAAGTTGGAATAAAAATTTGGAGCATGTTAATTTGTTTCTTTTTTGAGTCAGATTAAATTCTAGAAAGGATTAGAGCAAAGAGTTAAGAAAAAAATGAAGAGCTTAATTTAGATTAAGTGATAGAGGAGGGAAATTAATTATAATATTCTCATACACAAAATAAGCAACTTGACAACAGTATTCTATTTAGGGACATCTATAAACCCACAAAGAACATAAAGTACACACAAATGATTTCTTTTCTACTAAAATTATGGAAAAATCCATATTAACTAACTTGCTCTGTTTCTCTGTGTTCAACAGTCTTGAAATGTCTCATTTCTTTACCAGTCTAATGGAAGCATGTGAAATTACAGTAACACTGTGAAGGGACATAGGTAGGAGATTTATTTTAAATCTTGTGTGAAAGCTGGGTCTCATTAAAGTGGATGATTAATATCATTCTCTAGTAGAGCCAGGTATAAAACAGGCATGCACGCAGGTGTCTGAGTGCACCTTTGCAAATCTCTCTTCAACTAGACTTGCACCCTCCTCTGCTATCATATTTGAGCTTGTTTGAAGAGAAACTCCAAATCATGCTAAATTATTCCATGGACTTTATCACCTGGTTATATGTAGGAGCGTAAAAAAGATAACATAAAACTTCAATTTCTTATTTGGTATTCAAAGGAAATCAGGAACTATATATAGGTCTGTAGTTTCTAAGATCATAATGGCAAATACTTTCCCATTTTAATTGAACTGGTTAGACTGTATTGGCCTCAGTTTAGAGTTTTACTCAAAACAATTAAAGTCACCATTTTTATGAGTACTATAAACTCCATAAAATAAACATTCTGTGGTAACAAAAATCTTAATTATAAAGATTCTCAGAGTACATTTAGATTTAACTCTAAGCAGAGTGTTTATTTAAAAAGCATATTAGTATTTTGGTTGAAGTTCAAACCTCAGAGATTTTTTTTTGAGAGCAACACCTGCTGATGCTATAGCCTATTCCTGCTCTGCATTCAGAGTGTTCCCTCCTGGAGAAACTCCAGGGACTATATAGGTTGCTGTGTATCCAGCTCTTGTTAGCCCTATGCTAGCTAAATGCCTTACTATCTGTACTATCTTTCCAGCCCCCGTATCTCTGAATTTCTATTCAAGTTCTCACTGATAAAAAAATTGTTATTATTTTTGCAATATAAATATAATAATGTGCTAATATATTTCTATCGGCCAATTATATATACATATGTAAATTTAAAAAGGTTTGCTATCCTTTCCCATTCATCAGGACCAAGAGCTAAGAGCTGCTTTCTAGAATTTAGATTGCAAGAGAAAAATAGTGGTTTTAGAGATACCTCTACTTATTACAGATGTCATCTTTAAATATTTTCTTCAGCTGCTTTTAAATTCAATAAGAAAAAGTCAAAGGGAATTGTAATTAAGTAGTTCAATAGCAAATTTCTACTGTATTTGATTTAAATCGACTTCTGAATCCATAGTATCTGAAACAATAAAAAACCCTTTACATTTAGATCAGTTAAAGATGAACTTTTTTGTAAGAATAGAATCTAGCTAGAATAAATTCTACCGACCCACCTACCTTCATTTTTTAATTTGGTCCTTGACAGAGAAAAATCAGAAGTAGTATTGTAGGGGATTAAGCTAAATCAATGTAGGCAAGGTATAGCTGTGGTAACTCTGAGTGACAGCTGAAGTCATTTTCTCTGGCAGTCAACCCCTCCTCTTCAAATGTAATTCTATTCTTTCTATGCTACTTCCACCCTTCCTACCACACTATTACAGTGCACTGCATTTGTTTATTTTTATGCCATTTTCTCTTTGTTCTTTATCTTGAAACCAATGATGAGTCCTTAAAATATCTCTGGATTCTCTCACTGCTTTGAAATTATAAAAATATGGTTAATTATTTTATTTTGTTTCATTAAATGTCATGTCAAAATTCTCTGGAGATGTCTTTAACATAATCTTATAGAAATATCATGTCAAAATATTTTATTATGACCAATATTATTTTCTGATTTAATTAAAATATAGAAATAAACAATAAAAAATAACTTATGAAGTGTTAGTAAAATAAGCTCTAAGGATAAAAGAATGCTATCTATTCATAGATAACATTTTTTAGAAATTACATTTTCTCAGATACTGGTTTTGTTATGTGAGTCCTATTTGTTAAATGATAGATATCAGTTTCTATTTTTCTAGTATCAGGAAATGACTATTTTGCTGAGAACAAACTTTTACTTATATTTAAAAAGCAGGGGTTTTTAATATAGACATAGACATAAACTAATGAGGCTTTGTCCAAAGAAAAAGGTCATTAAAATAGTACCGTTTGGGAGTACCTGGATTATTGCCTGTGTTAGAAAAAATGCTGCTTAAAATGATCTGCCATTATCACTTGTCTGACTTTGAGAAAGGTGCTTACATGTATCTGAAGGCCTCCAAGTGAACCTTGTATCTCAGATCAAGTATATGTGATATATCAATGTAAAATCAAGAGGCAAGTGGGTCAGATGATATTAGATGGAAAAGAATAGAAAAATTTCTGAGAATCTGCCTGAATATGGACCCACAGGCAGAGAATAATATTTTCAAACTTTCTCGTCATCCCTAGTCTCTTTATTTTACCATTTTGCTTGTCAAAATGCAGAGCATGAACTCATCTCCCTAGCAAAATGAATGAATGAATGAATGATTGAATGAATAAATAAATAAATAAATAAGAGAGAAGGTTTTCTACATTTCTTAGCCTTCCAAATGTGCAAGTTTCCATGCCTTACTTTTCCCCACCTTTCTCAAATAAAGTTTCTACTGAACTCAGCTTTCTTGTCTCCATTTTAAATGTTTAATTTTTTGTTTCTGAGGTCAAGAACCTAAGTGTTTTATAATATAAAGAACATAGATTTTCCTAATCCAGAGATACTATAAATGCTGAAATTATGATGTTTGCTAACATTTCTTTTAGAATTTTCAAGAGAGCACATGAAAAATGAGGTCACAATAATATGTGAATTCTATTTCTTGTGTATGTGTGAGAGAGACAGAGAGACAAACAGAAACAGAGAGAGACAGAGACATGCTGGGGATTGACTCCAGATACTCCAAATACATGCCATATATTTTACCATTGAGTCATATCACATGCCTGGCACTTTTAATATTAATTAATGCTGGGTCAATGACAAAATAGTACCAGCTTCTATTCTGATAAGAGTATAATGTTCTTGCACTTGTAGTCCTTTTCACCTGACTATGAGTTTTTCATTTCAAACTATGTCATGTTAGACTCTTTCATTGCCTTAATAGAAATTGATCAATAAATACCTATTGAAAACTTTTTTTTTTCTTTTTCTTTTGGGCCACATCTGGTGTTGCTGAGTGGTTACTCCTGGCTATGCACTCAGAAATCGCTCCTGGTTTGGGGCCCATATGGGACAACGAGGGATCAAACCATGATCCTCAGTCCATCCTAGGTTAGCATTCAAGGCAAACACACGTCCTATCACTTGCACCAGTGCTCCAACCCTGAAAACATTTTTATTTTATTTTATTATCAAGCTGAATCACTTTTTCATTTCACCTAAAATATGATAGTTGTTTCATCTGTCTGTTAATAGATAGAAGTATAACAT
The DNA here is from genome assembly GCF_024139225.1 of Suncus etruscus. Classification (NCBI taxonomy): domain Eukaryota; kingdom Metazoa; phylum Chordata; class Mammalia; order Eulipotyphla; family Soricidae; genus Suncus; species Suncus etruscus. The sequence continues at coordinate 60,748,207 of NC_064851.1, read as the reverse complement.
TGCTTATGCAGAATCAAGGCATAACTTTTAGTGCTTTGTTTTCAGTTCTATTCACAAAACTCTACATAGTGAATATCAACATTCTGCCTATTATTTATTTTGATAATCATATTAAAATTATAATCATAGTTAGAATTGGAATATAAAGTACACTCACACTTAGGCATAATTATTTTACTTCAATATTTCTTATAAAATTAATCATACATGTGAATTTGAAATTTACATCTATTTTATTGCATCTTTTGTTGAGCATATCCCTGACAATACATATTTCTTAGCTTTAATTTCTGAACTTAGATTGAAATAAAATTAAAATTTAGTTTTTTAAGTCATGACATTCTTATAGGTAACTAAGCATGTAGTAAGCATTTGCTCATTAAAGTAGTTTTATAATAAAATATAGAAAAGTAACATTTGTCTTAAACCCTGTGCCATTTATCTAATCTGTTCATGTCAATTCAATTAAAAATACCTTTTGGGGATGGAGAGATAGCATGGAAGTAGGGCATTTGCCTTGCATGCAGGACAGTGGTTCGAATCCCAGCATCCTATATGGTCCTCAGAGCCTGCCAGGAGCGATTTCTGAGCATTGGGGCAGAAGTAACTCCTGAGCCCTTCCGGTGTGACCCAAAAACACAAGCAAAAAAAAAAAGCAATACTTTTAATTTCATATCTAATTTTCTAAGTTTTGTATATATCAAATATTAGCCTAAAATAATAGAATTGATCTTACCCTTCCTTTTCTGTTTCATACAGTGTGTGGTTTCCAAAGAGAAATTATAAGACCCATTCAGTCTGGAATGGTTATTACTAATAATTTATAAATCATTTTACATCTAAGATAATTATTTTATTTTATGCCAGAATCTTTAATTGCTTTATCTCTTTGCTAGAAACCATTGTGTTTGCAATAAAAATATATAAGGCAAAACATTTTGTTGCACCAATTGAGAATATTATGAGTTAGATACCAATTGGTTTTTCCCCAGTTGGTTTTCTTGTGTTTTAAAATTGATTCTAAAAAATGCGACAAGTGCATATAAACTTCTAACCTTTTATTGATAATTAGGACTCATTGTGACATTTTCAATGAAGTTAAAGGCAAAAATATTACTCATTATTACTATTTTCAATTACTGGCAAAGCAGCCAGACTGTGTCCCAAACGTTCCTAGTGTGTGACCCTTTTCTAATATTCTCATTTTTTCATCTTATATTACTTAATATGTAATGTGATATATATATGTGTGTATTTTTAAGCTGAGATGTGTATCACAATTATACTTCTTTTTAATTTTATTTTATTAAAACTATTGTGATTTCCAAAGCCTTCATAGTTTGGTTACAGACATACAATGAATGGGGCCAATCCCACATTAGTGTTCGCCTCCCTCCACCAGTGTCCCCCAAGTGCATCCAATATCACCAGCCAGAGGACACAGCTTACTAATATAAAAGGCCCATTTTTAACTTTAGATTGTTAAAAATTAGGTGTCTTGATTCCATTGTTGCCCTTTTTTTTTTTTTTTTTGATATTTAGTTCTGTCCTTTTTTAACATCACCAATGCACCTGAGACCATTTGGCCCTTGACCAATATCATATTTGTTTTTCTCCTCCTAAACTCAATTTCTTTTCTTCTCTTGACTAAACTCTGGAATCAAGGTTTTTTGAAATAAGTTCCATTTAAACCTTTGTATACCTTTATGCAGTTTTTCTAGATACCACATAAAATTTATTATTTTTTAATTAAATATAATTTTATTTAAGTAACATGATCATATTTGGGTTACAGTCATAACCAGAACACCCCCCTTCACCAGTGCAACATTACCCCCTCCCCCCTTCCCATCCCCTGCCTGTTTTCGAGACAGGCATTCTACTACAGTAATTTGTTTTTAAGTTCAGTGAGTTGTATTTTTTTCCTTAAAGGATAAGAGTAAAAAAATATAGTAAAGGTGTGATAGTGGCAATTGCCAATGTTTGCATAGGTCCAGAAAAATGGAGAAAATGGAAAAAAAAATCCTCAACCTGATTACAAAAAGGCCTCACCCCAGAAGTTTATTGGCATAAGACAGACTCTGGGTTCTAGGCATGCCAGTCTATCCAACTCCAGTCATTCTCAAGGTCCCGGTGAAACCTTTGTATACCTTTATGCAGTTTTTCCAGATACCACATAAAATTTATAGCATTTTATATTTATATTTATTCTGGCTTACTTTATTTAATATAATGACTTACAGTTTCATTCATAGTGCAGAAAATTGTATGATTGAATCATTTCTTATAGCTATGTGAAATTTCATTATACCACATCTTCATGATCTACTACTGTTGGGCATCTAGGTTAATTTCACATCTTAACTATTATACTGAATGCTGCAGTGAATAGAAGTGTGCATATGTCATTTTTGATGAATGTCCTGGCAATAGAATCCCAAAAGTTGACTCCTGGGTCATATAGCAGATCAATTTTGAGTTTACTGAGAACCCTCCATACAGTTTTCTATAGGAGTTGGACCAGGCAGCATTCCCACCAGCGGTGGATGAGAATTACTTTCTCACCTCATCCCCACCACCGCAGATTGTTCCTAGTATTTTGATATGTGCAATCCTTATTAGTATAAGATGATATCTCATTGCTGTATTGGTTTGCATTTCTCTAATTTTAAATTATGATGAGCATTTTTAATGTACTTGTTTGCCATATGTTGGTCTTCAACAGAGAAGTAGACACTTCATTTCTCTCCCAATATTTTGCTTATTTTTTTTATATTTTTGTGGATTTAGCTTTGTGTGTACTTTGTATATCTGAGATATAAAACTTTTCTTTTGTGGGGCCACACCCTGTGATGCTCAGGAGTTCCTCCTGGTTATGGGCTCAGAAATCGCTCCCAGCTTAAGGGACCATCTGGGACGCTGGGGGATCAAACTGCTGTCCTTCTAAAGTTGGCACGTGCCAGGCAAACACCCACTGCTTGTGCCACCGCTCTGGCCCTGAGATATAAAACTTTTACCTTACTGCTGCAATAAATAATGGAGTGCATATATACTTTGGGATGAATATACTTCCATTTTGGGGATAGATACCCAGGAGTGTTATTGCTGGGTCATATGGAAGCTCAATTCTGAGTTCACTAAACACTCGCCATACTGTTTTCCATAAAGGATATACCCATGACAGTATACTTCAAGGGTAGAGAAACTCTGTATCTCTTAGGCCAGGGGAATTTTCTTTCTAATATGCACAAATTTTACTGTGCCTATACAAAAAAAAGCACAAATTAAATATTTTAATATATTTTTGTAATTGTTGTTTCTTGTTTTTTTTTTCTTTGCCATTATTTTTCTTCTGTGCTTTGATTCATCTTTATTTCAGGATCGTGGTTAGTGTTTGGTGGTTGTCTTTATTGCTGTGGTGCTTTTCAGGTTTTTTGTTTGTTTATTTGTTTTTGTTTTGTTTTGGGGGGTTGATCAGTCATATCTAGAAAAGAGAATTGATTATTATAAATCTACGTGGACCAGAAATCTGCCTTTGACCTGAACTTTGAAACACAAGATAGTATGCTATAAGAACAGGACCTTTTTTGAGTGAAACATTCTTAAAATATCTCACTCCTCTATAAGTGTGTTTTCTACTGTTATAGTGTACAGAATACAATGATTTTTTTCAGCCGAAAAATCAAGACCACTTTCCTACACAAGCACTTGATTGAGCACAGTAAGTCAACATTATTAAAGATGTGTTGTATGTGTGAGTTCATTTTTAATAATATTCTATTGGTTGACAAGCAAAATTAAATAAAATATTTTGTTCATAACAATATAATTAACTTATCTGTGAGTATCCACTTCAGATTCACTCCTAATCAGATATAAAACAATTTATTTTACAGTTAGAGACAACATATTCTTGTTCTTATGCAGGGCATCATTTTTCTGAACTATGTTTCTGAGTTAGATTTTCAACCACATTAAAAGACATGTATTAACATACAATGATTCCAAAATATGTAGATAACAGTTGTATTATCTTCTTAATTTTTCTGTGAATGCATGCCTTCCTCTCATATAGAGATATATAATTTAGCACATTAAAATATCTCTGCCAAATATTTTGGATATTAGAGAAAACAAAAAATCAAAAGGGATATATGTTTTCTTTCTCTACACATTCACTATATTTTAATGACCTGAATATATACCATCAAATATGTTCAAAAATGAAATTATTGTATGTTGTTAATGTTAGTCTTGTATTAGTGTTCATTGTAGATTACATCAAATGTCGAAAAGGAGTCAAATATATAGTACAGAAAAAAGAGTACTTGCCTTGTATACACCTTCAATCTTGATTCCCTCACCCTATCTGATCCACAAGACAAATTACTAGTAGCCCCTAAGTACAGAGCCAAGTATAAGCACTGAGAACCACTAGGTGTAAATTACAACAAACAAAAAATTTAAAGAAGTCAGAGAGCTGATGCTACAGAAAATAACAGTTATTAATTCTTATTCTTCATAAAACATGCAAAGTATTATGCATTTTTAACATTTATTTTATATACATACATTTATATACAAAATATTCATAATTATTAAGTGCTATATGTGTCTATTTACATAATGTGTAAAATAGTAGAATTCATATAGATTATGAGGTTTGCACGAAGAATAAGAGTTACTTGTCTCATCAGATATGTAACCAGTAACACATATGTGACCAGTTAACCTAGAATGGCAATTCAGATTTAGAAATATCAATATTACTCGTGATAGCATTAAGAAAAGCTGATATTGTATCTTTAGAATGAGACTATCAGGATAATTACCAAATTCAGCACAATCAGGCAGAAATTCACTCCATTGATATCTTAGTGTGAATGTCTTCCTCTCCCAAAAGAAAACCGATTAACCAAAATTTAAAAAAAAATCTGAGACATGTTAAGCAGAAATATTCTTTTCTTCAGACTATAATTTTTGTCATTTCATGCTCTAGGTTATTTATGAACCTTTTTCAATATAGTTCTAATCATCTAAAGAATCTTCCTAACTAGTTGACACATTCACAGACAAAAGGAATTAGCACTCCAGTAATTCACTACATTTTTGTATCTGCTCTTTAATCTATGATTAGATATTAACTATTTTTACTTGACATAGTTTATTAAATAGTATATTTTCTACATTAATATATTGGCAGTACAGGAATATGGATGAGCTTTTAGAGCCCATGTTAAATATTTGAGGAACTGAGCATTATTTTCTAGTATGTTATGAATCCCTGACTAATTTTTGTAATTTCCCAACAAAATTTAGATTGTAAAATCAACAACTAACAATAACAACAAAAGGCATTTTCCTCAGTCATAACATATACTATCTATTAAATTACATTAGAACATACATATATACAAATTACAGGTGGGTCATTCTCTAAAATTTAAAAATAAAATATCACTTTTATATTCAGGGCATAGGTCACTGAAAATTATATGAGGAAAATGATGTTTAATAGTTTAATGTATAAGATAATTCTTAGATAAGGATCTGATATTTAGAAACAATATAGTTAAACTATTTCTTACATCTTATTATCATAGGTAGTATTCTTTCCATTGAGAGTAAAATCTGACAATTAGCAGATGATTAATCAAGTTTAATCAGTAAAATATTCCACCAGGCCTGGTGATAAGTCATAATAAAATTTTGGAATATCAGTCCACACTATATTATCTTTTGTGATCAAATTCCTACTTATTAATGGTGTTTGAGAGAGAAAAATATTTCATTGTTAGATTTTTTTTTGTAGATTTTTTAAAGGAAAAAAATGCAACATAACTTTGGAATATTTCACTTTTTGTCAAATAGTATAAAACCACATATTGAATGTACCATTTTCATTAGAAATCCAAAAATGTTAGGCAATGATAATTTAATTGGAGTGAAATGATTATTTAACATGCAGAAATTAGCTACATCAAGATTCCATAGGTAGCGGACATTTGATAATGTATGGGTAGAAGAGAAGGTACACTCCATTAAGGAGTTAAAGGATTTGGGGAGTCCCACTATGTAATTACCTACAGCAGCAGATGACATCATGCACATCACATAAGAAAATGATGAGTCTATCACTAAAAAAAATGCAACATATACAAATATATATAAAACAAATTTATATGTAAGTATATATAAAGCAAAGAGCTTCAGTGAACAATATCTAAAACTATCTCATTTTGTACAAAACTATTAAAATATCTTTAATGCAAATACAAAGTAAAAAAACAATGTTGTATTATAGGTTAATCTCTTGATTGGCCAATATATTCAGTGTTTTATTGAAATATTAGAGTATAAATAATAATTTGATTTTATTTATGTAAGTCAGGTTATATGTTGTCAGATATAATTGGTTTAATGTATTTAAATATCAGTTTATTTATTTGTTCTTATTTTATGATGTAGAAATAAAAAGTTTACCTTGATTTGAATTTTTAAATATACTTAATACTAACCAAAATATAGTAAAAATTAGCATATCTTTACAAGAGTGGCATATAGACCAATATCCATATAGACCTCAAATCCATTTCTAGTATATGAGATTATATTTACTCATCTCTGACTATGTTTACAAAATATTATTTATAATAATTTAATTTCAATTTACTAAATAAATAATCATCAATTAATTACATTGTATAAAATGTATTAATTTCAACAGATAATAATATTTTATATAATCATCTTGTCTAAAAAATTTTTATATGTGTTTTATTTGTAGAACAACAATGTATACCCATTTTTCTCCCGCATTCCGAACTGTTTTCTGTGTTTCAGATAGGCATTCTGTCTTTCTTCCTTACTATCATTGTCATGGTAGTTGTCACTGTGGTTAGTGGTCTAGCTACAATCACCACACTTTGTGATGATCTTCATCTGATGAACTGGTTGTCCTGGTGTTCAATTCTATTGCCTTGGGATATTATTGCAATACTATCTTTTATTTTTCTTATATACTGCAGTTGAGTGCACCTATGCTATGTCTATCCTTCTCCCTCTGGCTCATTACACTCAACATAACAGTCTCCATGTCCATCCATGTACAGAAAATTCTATGGCTTTATTTTTCTGCATAATTGCATAATATTTTATTATGTAAATATACCACAGTTTATATAGTCACTCATCTGTTGTCAGGCACCTGAGTTGTTTCCATATTTTGGTTATTATAAATAGTGCTGATTAAACATAGGGGCACAGAAGGCATTTTTGTTTTGTGTTTTTGTGTTCTTGGGTAAATCCCTAGGAGTAGTATTGCTGATTTATATATGAGCTCAATTTCCAATTTTTTCAGAATCTCCATGCTTTTTTTTTAAAAGGTTCGATTAGACATTCCCACCAGCAGTGAATGAGAATTTCTTTCTTTCCACATTCACTCCAGCAATGGTTGTTGTTCATTGTGATGTGTGCTAGTCTCTGTGGCATGAGATAATACCACATTGTTGACATGATTTGCACCTCCCTGATTAATAATGATGCAAAGATTTTTTTTAATGTGACTTTTGAGCAATTGAATTTGTTGCTTGACAAAAATGTCTGTTCATTACTTCTTCCCATATTTTATGGGGCTAGATGATATTTTCTTTTTCAGTTCCATTAGTACCTTTTATATTTTGGATATTAGACCTTCATCAGATGGATTTTGGATTAATAGTTTCTCTCATTCCATGAGTGGCTTTTGTATTCTAGTTACTGTTTCCTTTAAGGCGCAGAAGGTTCTAAATTTACATAGTCTTATTTGTTTATCTTTGCTTTTACTTGTTTGGGCAGTGGTTTTCGCTCCTTGAAGATACCTTTAGTCTCAATATCATGGAGTGTTCTGCCTGTTTTTTTATATAGACCTAATAGTTTCAGATCTGATAACAAGGTCTTTTATTAACTTTTATTTGACCTTTGTTCACGGTTTTAAATAAAGGGCTGAGTTAGTTTTTATTTCATGTCATTGACTAGTTCTCCCAACACCACTTCTTGAAGAGACCTTCCTTGCTCTATTTAGTGTTTCCTGACACTTTATCAAAAATTAAGTGATTGTATGTCTGTGGATCATTTTCTGAATATTGAAATTTATTTCATTGACCTGAGGGTCTCATTTTATTCCAATACCAGGCTGTTTTGGTGATAATTGCTTTATAATACAATTTATATTTGGGAAAAGTGATGCACCCATCTTTTTTTTACCTAAGGGTCTTTTTTAGCAATTCATTGGCATTTATTACTCAAAATAAAAATTTTTAGTGTTTAATACACTTTCTTGTCATGAATATCCTTACAGGGATTACATTAAATCTGTGAAATGCTTTAGGAAGTTTTTCCATTTTAATAATATGATCCTGTCAAACCATGTGTAGGCTGTATGCCTCTATTTCCTTGTATTCTCTTTTAATTCTTGAAGCAGTGTTTTGTAGTTATCATTGTGTAGGAAGTTATCTTTTTATTTAATTTTACAACAAGGTATTTTTGCTTCTGTGATACTAATTATTTTTATAATATTTATTTATTCTTTATAATTATTTGTATATAAGAAGGCCATTGATTTTTCCATTACTTTTTCAACCTGCTACTATGCTATAAAAATTTATTGTTTCTAGAAGCTTTTTGTTAGAGTTTTTACATTTTTCTAAATATAGTATTATTTCATCTGTGAACAATGATAGCTTGACTTCTTCCTTTTATACCTAGATGCCATTGATATGTTTGACTTCCTCCTTTTATTCCTGGATGCCATTGATATTTTTCTCTTGCCTAAATATTATGGCAAGTACTGCTAAGTACTCGTAGTATTATTTGGAATAGGAGTGGCAAGAGGGGAAGCCTTGTACCAGATTTTAGGGGAAAGGCTTTCAGTTTTTCCCCATCGGGTAAAGTATTTGCCATGAGCTTGAAGTAAATTGTCCGACTACATTGAGAAAAGTTTCTTCAATTCCTATTTTTTAGGTTTTTTATTTATTTATTTTTTTGGCCACACCTGGTGGCACTCAGGGGTTACTCCTGGCCCTGCACTCAGAAATCTCTCCCAGGAGGCTTGGGGGATCATATGGGATGCCAGAAATTAAACCGGGGTCATTCTTAGATTGGCCACATGCAAAAGTGGACAAACACATGAAAGATTCTTAATAGGTTTGTATAACTAATTAATTAGTAGGGAGGCCATTATAAGTAAAAGTAGATATTGAGATAAAATTAGAAAACAGAATTTTTATAGATTTCATATATAGCACTTTATTCATAAAATTCAAGCTTAAATCACTGTGGTCTCAACATTTTTAATTAAACAAAAATATCAGGACAAGTGTACAGTGGGTTTTTACTTGCAGACAGCTACTTTAAGTTTAATTCCTGGCACCCTGTATTGTCCCCTGAGCATCTCCAGTAATTCCCAACTATAGAGTCAGGAAAGACCCCTGAGCATCATTGTGGATAACACATTCTACTCCCAAATAGAACCTTTTATCACATAGACATGAATGTGAATTATTTTAAGAGTATATAAATTATAATATATTTTTTAAATATAAAGAGGGTTTTAACAGTTGGGGATAAAGTGATAGTACAGTAAGAAGGGCAGATGCCATGCAGATAGCAGACATGGTTTCAATCCTAGGCATCATTATGGTACCCCCAACTTGCCATGAGCATTACTTTAGTGCATATCCAGGAAATAGACCAGCATGCTGCCAAGTCTTGAGTGCTAGTTTGGAATGTCAAACAAAGAAATTAATTTTAAGGGTAATTATGGTTTTTTGTATAAGAAAAATATGAGAAAAAAAAGAGCCACCAAGAGAAAAATCTGCCTAAATCATTCATGTCAGTGATAAAAAATTTACTTTGAAATAAACTTTCTAGTCTTTGTAACTTTGAGTAATAAACTTCTGTGTTAATAAACTTAGCAGTCTATGTTGCTTTGTTACAATAGTAGATTTTATATAACACATATATTAATACTTGAGACGACCTACACAGGCAATATTCAGGCCTTCGTACTGCCCTGTGCTCACTGATCACTCTTGGCAGTCTATGGGACTATACAAAGTACTGGGGATTAAAACAGGGCTGTTTAATTCTGGTAAACATATTTGACACTCTCATTATTGTTCTTAATAGATAACTTTTTTTTCTAAAATAATTTTTATTGTGACCAAGGTTAATTACAAATCTTTCACAGCAATATTTAAGGTGCATAGTGACATAAAATCAGGTCCATTCCCAACACCAATGTTGATCTCCCTCCACCCCTATTCCCCAGCATGCATCTCAAATCTCCCTCTCTTGCTTCACTTCCTGCTAGTGTAACTACTCCCCTTTGTGTATAGCTTGTTGTAGATTGGTTATCTATTCTATTGTCATTGACTTTGGGTTTGGTGTTTGAGTCTGATAATTTTTATTTCCCCTCAGTATTCATATGACTGTTTGGTCCTGTTATCCTCCTTTTTTATTTTTCCCCAATTCATAAGGCAGAACAAGATGATTCATGGTATGTGGTTCTGTTGAAAAAGAAGAGAAAACAAAGAAAAAAACAGACAAACAAAACAACTGATAGGATTCCTTCTAGAGGTTATAAATATCAATTCAAAAGAAGAAAGGGGAAAAGAGAAGAAAAACAAAGCAAAAATAAATAAATAAACAAAAAATTAGCATCTACAAAGAATAAAGAAAGCACACAGCTACTGAAAACAGCCACCTTCATATAATAGTCATGAGGAGAAAAAATAAAACAGTATTTAAAAAAAGAAATAAAAAAGGAAAAATAGAAGAGAAGAAAAAATAGTAAGAAGAAAAATAAAGAAAATAAAACAAAAATAAAAATAATCAAAACAAACAAAGAAAAAACAAAAATGAAGGAAGGAGGGCTGGCATGGCAAGGTTTTTAGCTTTTTTTTTTTTTTTTTTTGCATAGGCACAGTAAGTATTGGGGAAATTAGAAAGGGAATTCTCTTGTCCTAAGAGATACAGGGTTTCTCCACCCTTGAAGCATACTGCCATGGGAATAACTACAGGTTCCATACATGCTGGTTTTCATACCCCAAAGTATTTTTATGGTGCCAGGAAACATTCCACTCAGTTGTGGATGAAAATATCAGGCCTCTGTAGCTAGAGATCTTGGTATTTGCGTAGGTCATAGAATGAAGGCTAGGAGAGAGTTTTTCTTTATGGTTCTAGAAGTTCTGTTCCATCACTGTTGTTGTAATCAGTCTTCTGTAATTAGTGGTCTTGGATTTTGTTCAGATCCTAGGACAAAGCCTAGGTTAGAATCTTTCAGAATGGTTCCAGAAGTTCTGCTCTGCTGCAGTAGTCAAAGTCAGACATCTGGAATTAGAGATCTTGGTTTTTGTATGAATCCTATGGAGAGGCTTAAGCTAGGAACTTTCTTATTGGTCCCGCAATGGGTTCTTCCCAAACCATATTTGTCAGTCAGTAGTTTACAATTTTGTTTGTGCATAGAGCAAAGGATGACATGTCTTCTGATTTCATCAAACTATTAGGTGATGAGATAGGGCATTTTTCTCTTAGATCAAGTTGTTGCTGTTTCCTCATGTCAGGATGTCATATCAAAACTGGTGCAAGTTAGTGCCAGAGCAGAATTAGGAATTTCTCAGGGAGGAGTTTTGTTCCTGATGCTATTGCTGGGAACTGTGTCAGTTCTACATCTGGGATTGGGGTTCTAGGTTGGACGGTTGCTGTCCAATCACATGGAGTTTAAGTTAGGTCCACATGACACATGCTCACGGTGGGATGCATGCCTGTATTATATAATCTATGAGTTTTTATCCCTACTAGATAAGAGCTTGTTTCTGTGCATATGATTTCCCCTTTATTAGAGTGCCTATGCAAAAGGGGATGGTGCCATATTATATTGCTTGTGCATTTGGGCATAAGAATGATAGGCTACACAATCCCTATGCCCTGGTTTTGGCCTGAGCTTTTATCCCAGGCAAGATATTTTCTTCTAGGTTTTTGTATCATGCAGAACCAAAACAGGTGAGGTTATATATATGAAATAAAATAAATATATTATATGAATAAAAATATATTAAATACATGAAAATACATTTGATAAAAAGTAATTAAAGAAGATAAGAGATGGAGGAAGCTACCTATCATTTTGGGAATAAATTGACTAAGAGGAATTATTATAGAGGTGTTCAACATAAAGAGGACATATAGGCATCCCTATTAAGTCTTTTGAGATATTCTTGTGGGGGTGGTCTCCGGGGCACATTTTCATCCCCCACCGTGGTCCTGTTGAGTTTGAGAAATGATTTGCAGCAGAAAGGGATCTGGTAGTGTTCTTGAGCTGGGGGGATCCTTCTGGAGCTGAGTTCAGTAGCATGCAACAGTCCATATTTGGGCGGGGTGAGGAAAAGGGTCACATAGCATGAGCCAGCAAGAATGTTAGTTGTAGTTTTTGCTGGTGTTTGAGATTTGGGACTGAGAGGGTGTCCTTTTGCTTTGAGAGTTGGGTGGTGGTTTATTGAGGCAGGAGGCTGATCTCAGTACCTAATGGTTTAAAACTAAGGGTAAAGAGGATTAAATAGGAGGAATATTGGATCAAGATTGAGGGATGAAAAGATAAAAGGATGTCTGAAGGGGGGAAGGGGATAATATATAAGCAGGCTATATACACAGAGGGCATGGATATTTTACAATTTAGGTTTGGCAATCAGATAGGAGTTACTGTCTACAAACTCATGCCCACATATAGCCAAAATTTAGACAGCTATTCTTATGTTGTTTTTGGAGGCCTTACCCTCATAGGATGGGTCTGAGCTCTTAATACTTGAATTAAGAAAAGATAAATAGTTAGCTAAGATATAAATTAGTAGAGAATGAACAGGAAAATAGGAGATAAGAGAGAAGAGAAAAGAAAGACAAGAAAATACAGTGAAAATAAGTTAAAAATAGTAAATTGGTCTGTTGCATCAGAGTTGAACTGTTTTCTAATTTCTAGGCTCTTCATCAATGATGGGGGTTAAATAGTGGATGAAGCATATTAGAATAAGGATAATTTTTATGTCTAGAGTACTAAGTAATACAGTAGCAAAATGACTAGAAGAGATGGCTACCCTATGAAATATCATCCACCACATCTTATGTATCAAGTTTCCTTTACTAAAGAGAAACTGCCAGTGTGGGCTTTACTTAAGTTAGATTAAGTTAGAGGAGGAAATAAGGAGAGAAGTAAAGAAATAGGAAGAGAAAAAAAAAAGAGTAAGAAAAAAATAAGGAAATGGTAATTTGCAGAAACTCAATTGATGAGTGGGATCTGTAACATAAGTCTGTGGTGTGCCATTGACTATTTCAGTAGTCTAAATGATCATATGCTTTAAGGTCCTAATAGAAGACAAAACAAAAGGAAATGAGTAAATTGGAATATTTTATCTAGACATTGTCATAATGAGCACTGAATATGTTATCTAGTATGACTGAACACCAAGGCGTAAAATTAGGGTGTCCTACTTACCTTTCCAAGAACCACTGTGGACAAAGAAGCTGTGCCTGATAAAATTAAGGCATTAAAATTTATTGCTAGTAATCACTGCAGTGGGAGTTTCTGGCTTCCAATCATATTCTGCATCTGGTTCAGTGGATAAAGGAGTTATGTCCTCATCTATTGGACTAGTGTATTTTGAGGGACTTGGAAACGTACTAGGATTTCTCTCTATATCCCCGGCTGCTAGCGTCTTCATTAATTTACCAGTATTTCTTTGCATTTGGTGGTTTGGCTTGGTTTGCATTTGGTGGTTTGGCTTGGAGTGTTCTGCCTTCAGGTCTCAGCCCTCCTTTGTCACCTGTGGCTGAGGCTGAGTTCCTTATCTGGAGTGAGGCCCTAGGCAAGTATAAAGACTGTGGTCACTAAGGTTTGGCCCCACCCTCAAGTCTCCTCCCTCACTTTACCTGCCAGAAGGCATAAGTCCCCTCTGCCTTCCCCAACTGCAGCAATGATGGAGAGCCTCAGGTCCGAGTCTGGCTCAGGTCTCCCCTCTCCATTCTCCTGCCAGAAGGTGTAGGTCCTCTCCTAGCACTGCCTTCCCCAACTGCTGCCTTAATAGATAACTTTCTACAGGAAGTGTCCAACCATGACAGAAACTTCAGGTATTTTCTTTTACCATCTCAACTCCAGTTAAGTTTTCCCCTACCATTTATATATTAAGTCTTAATATACTATGATTTTTACAAAATATGTAAGCATAATATTATATAATTGCATATTGCATAAGTACAATACACTATGCATAACTATATAAGTATATGTACATAAACATACATATTGTATAAGGATAATATATTATTTTTCACACAATAATTATATATTAAGTAATATATAAACTATATATTATATTAAATATACTAAAATTGCATATTTCCTTTTCGACTCCTGCAGAATTTTTTTCCTAAAATCTATATATTAAAGTCTTACTCCTGGCATTTGGATATCAAGCCTATATGGACAAGAGAGATTAGTATTAAGTGAGGCTGTAAATTGGACTTTAATTTGATGAAACGGGTGATTTTGTAAGAAATAAACTAGAGCTGTTTCTTTTGTTTCTTTCCTAGTTATAAAATAATATAGAATAAGAGATCATCTAAAATCCAGGAAAAAAACTGTAAACCACCAGCAACCTAATTGGCTAGAAATTTTATTTTTAATTCTAACTTATGGGACTAGGAAGGAATATGTGTCTATTGTTAAAGCCACACAATAAATGGAATGATTTGGTAGCAACCCAATCTGACTGACATTCCACTTCTAAATTTATACATGTGGTATAGGGGCCAGAAAGATAGTAAGGGATGTAAAACACCTGCTTTCAATATCATCATAAACATCTCTCAATCTTGTTTCAATCCCCAGCACTTCATGATTCCCTGGAAAAAGCCAGGAGTGATCACTGAGCACAGGGCTGAGCATAAGCCCTGCATATTGCCTTGTGTAAGCCCTTTAAAAAAATTTTATATATGTGTCACATAAAATCTACTAGTGTAACAAAGCCCCATAAACTGCTAGGTATATAAGCACCAAAAACTGCTAACTCTATAAACTGCTAAGTATATAAGAAGTTTATGAGCTGGAGTAATAGCACAGAAGGTAAGCCATTTGCCTTGCACGAAGCTGATCAAGATTCTATTCCTGGTCCCCAGAGTCTAACAGGAGTGATTGCAGAGCCAGGAGTAACCCCTGAGCAACACTGGGTATGATCTCAAAACCAAAACCAAAAGCAAACCAAACCAAACAAATAAAAAAAAAACATAAAAGTTTATTTCTCAAAGTTACAGATACTAGAAAGGCTCTTTCACAATAAAGTTTTCATCACTGGAACTATTTAATTTAAACAGATATTTCTTTTGGTGCACTTTTGGTTCTCTTTTATTTATGTAAAAATTGTTTTCTATCACTATCAAACAGATAGGCATGTGCATTAATTCATCAAACTTAATTACTCTCAGAAAAGCACTTCAATTTGTTTAGAACAATTTTCAGCAACATATACTTGAAAATTTATGGTAAAATAAGACTATTTTTATCAGTGAGGCTGTCCAAAAAAAAATACTTTAATTCTTTTTCTCCATCATCATAATCTTTAACAGTAATATACAATGATTATGCAATCTTTGTTTTTCACTCCATGAATGTCAGTCATTTTCAACATCAAACTATGACAAATGAATTTGAAGTAATCTGAATTATCATCATTCTATTTATATCAGTAAGAGGAATTATTATAGTTTCCCATTGCTGTCAAAAGCATTCTCACATTTGTATCTCATAGCTATGATTTAAATAGGTCAGATATTATCTTGATTTTACACATGAAGAGATAAAAGTTTGGAAAAAAGTAAAATCAGTCATTTAACATTCTATGTCTTTCACATAAATATACAATAATTCATAATCATTTAACTCTCTTGTTTTGAACAATTAAATGATTTTAAAATTCATTTGGACTTTAGAACTAATTGCCTATTTACTGGTTATTATAATTTCAATTAATTTTTTTCTCATTTTAATACAAAAGCAAAACTAATTTTCTAATCTTTCTCACCTATTCTCTTTAAGTTAAAATCAAAATTACTTACATAATTAACTTTAATATACTATAGGAAGTATGTCAATATTTGAATAGACATTGTTTATATATATTAAGATTTTTAATATCATTCCTGTCTTTTCTTTTCCTAACTCCTTGCATAGCTTCTCAGCAGGTATTATGTCCAACTTCTTTCCTTCTTTTCTCCAAAAAGAAATGCTAACAATTCTTTATATGTCAATTTTCACAATAATTAGTTATTTTTTAAAATCAAGAAACTTTCCTTTATCACCTCTGTACTGTACCAGCCTTTCCATACATACCTGTCTCAACATTTTAATGAGTATTACATGCTGAAAATACTGGCATGCTTCCTTCATTATTTTAAACTTCCAAATCTTAAAAAATACAATAATGGATTAATATATCTAATGGTATATTGATTTAATTAGTTAGTGACATTTACTACCATGATAAATTTGCATTACGTTGTATGTATATAGAGGAGTCCTGAAACTATGAAACTAGTGTGCCATTATGGGGATTCTGATACAAGAACGTATTTTTTGTTTGCTTGATTGTTTTGAGGCAGTGCTTGTGGTAGTTATATGGCTACATACATACACAGATTGCTTCTAGGAATGTTTGAGTTACAATAAGAAATGCTGACTATTGGAACTCTGTGGGTCAGCTATATGCAAGGCAAGAGTCCTACCCAATTTACTTAGTATCCTTCTGGCCCCAAGATCATCTTGTGCATTTCTTGACTAATTTTGAAAATGTATTCCAATAAATGAGAGGTATTTTTCGTTTTTATGAATTTACATTATTATTAATTATAGAAAATAGAATATACAAGCTATAAAAAATCATTGACAAACTCTAGATCTCTCAGGAGTTATATATCACATCCCTAGATCTTATAACTTTAATTAATACACCATTTTAATGTAATTTAAAATATTGGTTGTGTTTTTATATATTTGATCTAGATTATAAAGTATAATGGTAATTATACTTTAAAAATTTATTTCAGAAACACAAGATGTGATAAATGCTTTCTGTGAAAAAAATATTTATACAAGATAAATTACTTTAGTATAACCTGTATCCTTGATAGCACTATTGACATAAAATTGTTAATTAATGAACCAAAGTAAGCGCAAAAATTTTGAAATACTATAATTTCATATAAAAATATAGGTTGGTGCTATTTCAACTGAAACTGTAGGCTGATGCTATATTCAATTAAGATAATCATGTTTAATAAAACTTACACACTGAACATGATTTTTTAATACTGGTTCAAAAGCTAAATTAATTTAGAAAGAAATTTTATGTTTAAAATATGATTATTAAGATTTAGTATGGAATGTGCCTAATAAATAAAAAATTTGAAACCTCTATTTTTTTATTCTTTTATATATTTTATACATTTTTCTAAGGAACAAAACTTTATCTATCATAAGCTTTGTCTATCAGCAGAACTCTGTTTCATGGGACCAGAGCCTTGCCGCATTAGTAGGGCATTTACCTTGGGTGCTGCTGACCTAGGACGGACAGCAATTCAATCCCTGGCATCCCATATGCCCCCCAAGCCAGGAGTGATTTTTGAGTGTGTAGCCAGGAGTAAATCCTGAGCTTCACAAGGGGTGGCCCCAAAACAAAGCCTTTTCTTATGCTATTCACTGAAGAATTTACTGAAGCAAATAAAAAATTTTGATAAACAATAATGCTATCAAAACAAGATATTCAGACATAATGAAACTTTAAAAAAGTGTTAAATGATAAAATGAGGTTTTTCAAAGCTTTATGCAAAATTTTAATAAATAATTGTTTGAATAGCATAATAAGTAAATATATGTCTTTATACTTAATAAAGTATAGTTTCCACAGAGAAAACTTCTTACTGAGTAAGCTGTGACTAGGATATTTGTCATTCAAAATAAGAGGGTTGGGTAGATGACTTACAACTTGTAACCATTCATATAAGTTGTCCTAATGCCTTTTTTTTATTATTTTATTTTATATTTCCAAAATAATTGCCAGTTAGTTTTGCATTGATTAAATTTTTTAGTGCTTGTTTATTTTTCTTTACTGGAAGTGCCATTCAAATGAAGAAGATACTGGGATATTTAATTTGATTAAGTCACCAGGGGTATTGTTTAATTCTTATGAAAATTTTAGAAGAGAAATATCTACATTTAATTATTAAATCCTAGAAAGTATATAAAAGAAGCCATTTTTATAGCTTCAAAGAATATCAGAGTAAGATTTTTTCTTAGTTGAATAAAACATAGGAATATAATATGTTATAATGGGGCCATTGCACAACTAAATAGAAACCTTCTAACTCAATGGCAGAAAATAGACAATAATTTACTGTATTATACAACAATAAAAATTGCTTTTTAATTACATTTCTATTTGTATTACTAGAAATTGAAAAAAATTTAACCAAAAATTAACTTGTAGTTCCACCAAAAATGCTACATGTTGAGACATAAGGTTCTATTTATAAAAATGTGGAAACTTTATGTAATTGGAATATACTATTCATTACATTAAATTAATGTAATTTATTAAATTATCACAAATTAATTTTTATTTTTATTTTTATTTTGTATATGATGTTGAGAGGATTAAATTTATACTTATAATTTTATATATGACATTTTATGAGGTTAAAATTATAATAATATTCGTAGGACAAGAGATATAAAATTTCAGATGGCAGTACATAGGCACTAAAATCTATTTTTATGATATAATTTTCTTTACAAGGTTTTGAAATCATGTATACACTAAATGCTGCCAAATGTTTTATTATAGCATACTAATCCCAAACTGTTTATGTCTTTGATTTTCTCCATCATTTTTGAATATAACAATGAAAATCTTCCAAGTATCCAAAGCCTAATTTACTATTAAACATATAATAAAATCTGTGAGTCAAAATTTATCTGTAGATAAGTGACATACTTGATATTACTTACATATTGAATAGGAATTTGAAGCTCACATATTAAAAATATTAGTCACTTGTATAATATTCACATTTAACTCAATAGGAAATTAACTTCCATAATACTTTTAAAATCAACTATCAGAATATTTCTGATATTGTTTTTATAAAGATAGATTTATTGAATTTATAAATATATAGCATTTAGATAGATTTATTAAATCTCAGTGCTGAGGGCACACAAGACTAAGAGAGATTTCAAGTCCTGAACAATGGAAAGCATTAATTTATACAGAATTAGTGTGGATTTTTCACACCAACATCATAGATTACTTAAGGCAAAACAAAAGTAGGGAAGTGTAGGTAATAATTTGAGTAACTGAATAATTCAACCAAAATAAGGTCCTATTTATTAAAATAGATTGGGACAGACATTGTTTTTCTGTTGATCAAGCATCCTTACTTACTGGTCATAATGCCCTGAATATTCCTGATTGTTGTCACAGCAAGGTAGTAGCTTGAAAATGCATTGTTATAGACAAACTTTTCCCATGGTCATTATTTGACAGTCAAGTTGAATAAGATTAGAATCATAGATTTGAATCAAAGAGTTATATAAGCCAAAGACCATTGCTGTCAATAATAAACTATAACGTCTTTAGTAAAATGTTGCCTCTAAAGTATCTTGTCAAATGATGCACAGACAAGGGACTAAAAAGTAGATCAAGAAACCTGACCATCTATTAGTACATTATAGAAGATAGTGCCCAAAATGCAGTAAATGTTAAGATCAAGGTCGTCTCTACAAGGTTTTATATATATTAAATATACACATATATTTTTAAATAAAGCACCATAATTTTCAAAGTTACTCATAGTTGAGTTTTAGCCATAGACTATTCTAGCATTAATCCCAGCACCAGTGTTAACCTGCCTCCAGTGTTCCCAGTTTTTTACTTATCAGGCCCTACTGTACTGAGTGACATCACAACAGAAACCTTTTTAGTTTTTGGTTGTTAAAGTTTGGGTCTCATAATTTCAGTGTTGTTGATATCCACACCATCATTTGAATATTCAGCCTGTCCTTTCTTAAAACCATGTACATGGAATCTATTATGCTGAGTGAAATATGTCAGAGGGAGAGAGACTCAGAATAGTCTCATTCATCTATGGGTTTTAAGAAAAATTAAGGATAGTATTGTAATAATGTCCAGAAACAATAGAGACGAGACCTGGAAGGATCGACTCATAATAAGAAGCTCATTACAAGAAGTGACTTGGAAATGTAAATGTAAAGTAAAATGCCTGTCTTGATTACAGGCAGGGGGTGGGAAGGGAAGGATGATGCATTGGTGGTGAAATGTTGCACTGGTGAAGGGGAATGTTCTGTTTATGACTAATAACCCACTACAATCATGCTTGTAATCATGTTGTGTAAATAAAGATTTCATAAAATAAAAACACAATGTCATTCTCAAAAATAAAAAGATTGAGTTAAACAGATTACATTTCCTAATTTGTGTGTATATCATTAAATTTTGTCTGAATATTTAACCTTATGCATTGGTCTTTTTTGACCTTTGAACTTAAGACTGTCACAATGATTGTTCTTGAGATGGGAGTGTCTTGAGTTTTGTAATGGATATTTATTATTAATTTTTTAGATGTTTGTGTTTGTGTGTGTGAGAGAGAGATCTACCTAGGAAAGAAACATCCACACAGCCAAATGAGCATCTTCTCTACCTTTACCTCCATCTTCACTCTATACTCTTAGGGAATAGTAATGATAGCAATGACTTTCCCTGATACAGGTGTTTTCCAAAACAATAGAAAGTCTTCTGATAAAATGCATTCTGCAATATCCTTTATTTATAAATCTATAAATGGAATCAATTTTATAAAAACCAAAAGAAGAAGAGTTTAACCATGGAAGGCTGATTGCACTGGAGCCCTTCGAAGTAGATGTGGAACGTCCCCTGATCTGCTGAATTTGGGGGATTACACACATAGATCCTACCTACAGCTGCCTCCATACAAGTAGCCCAGCTTCACTACTTCTCCATGTATCTCTACAAAGACTCCTAGTCACCAAACACTCTGAGCATACTAGTTCTGTGGCTGACATCCCAGGAAGCTGTGGAGTCAAGCAGGACCAACTCTTCCTGTGCCTCTGTACTTTCAGAAGTCCCTGGCAGCCATTCCTATGTTCCAGAGACTTTTGCCATGTCTGTGCAAGCAGTCAACACTAGACTCACATATCTCTCAAAATAAAGGCTCAAGTCGCAGAAAAAAACTCATGAAAATACTAGTCTCACAAATGATAATACAAAAGCTCTTGGAGGGCCCCTCTGAACTGTTGTTCATCAGCCCAGTGCTGCAGATCCAGTAGGAATACTCAGAATACTGAGTTAATTATTCTTACCTGCCTAGGGATGCCTATGGGGAAATTGGGAAACTGATAACCAGGGTTAAAGGGATGTTATATTGGTTGTGGAATATGAATGGAAGAAATAACTGTATTATGAACAACTCTGTATACTATGGTGTCTAAAGTAAATTTAAGTCTAAAGAAGGCACTCATATATTTAATGCTACAGCTTAGGCAGTTATAAAGGACTCCAAACATTTAACTTTCTAGCTGAAACATAAAAAAGGTAATTCACACTGTGACATGGTGACAATGTGTAATCAATTTTAGCTTATTATAAAAAATGAATTTAGAGAATAAGGGATATTGGGGAATATTAAGAGCACTCTGTCAACTAAACCTATTTATACATACTATAAGGTTCCATTGATCTATGTTTTCTATAGACATGAAATTTATGAAGTAAGTCTCTTTAAAGCACTATGAATGAGGGTTCTTTTTTCAACATATCTCTACCAACACAAAAAGTATTTCCAGGAGTTTTATTTAATCTGCCATACTTACTGTTCTGATAGTATTTTGTACAAGTCAAAACCATTAGAACTTAATTTATCTAAGAAAATTGTCACCTGAGAGAAGTACTAGATTCTTAGATAGATTGTGTAGTTCTTGAACTTAAAACCTCAAGAGTAGTTATTCTTGTCACATCCTTCATTAACTAGTGTATTAACTTGTGAAAAAGTTGATGGCTTCTGCAGAATGACTTTGGCTCACTATAAGCTTAATGAGGAGGTGACCCCATTTGCAGCTCTTATATATGATATATTACTTTTTTGTTTGAATAGGTCTTTGATATATAAATCCTGAATTGGCAATTGTTTTCTATTCCTTTATGTCATAAAGAAACACTGTGACTTTGGCAAGGACAGTTATATACATTATTTATGAATATGAAAATTATTCACCAAAAGTCAAAATTATTTTTAGAAGTATTGACACTATTACTTACTCTTTCAAATTATTTTATTATATTTACTTAATTGGGGCTGTGGCAATAGCACAGTGGTAGTGCCTTGCATGCAGCAGATGTAGAACAGACCTAGTTTGATCCCCTGCGTCCTATATGGTCCCCCTAGCCAGGAACGATTTCTGAATGCATAGCCAGAAGTAACCTCTGAGTGTTACCGTGTATACCCCAAAATACCATTATATATCCTTAATATACAATTTAGAACTAGCATGTGAACAAAGTTTATTTAAGCACCATGATTACAAACATGTTCGTAGTTGGGTTTCAGTAAGAAACAGAATACCCCCCTTCACCAAAGCAATATTCCCACCACAATGCCCCACTTCTCCCCTGTTCCTGCCTGTATCACAGAAAGAATTCTAATGTTCTCATTTTTAATATTTCCATGCTAGTTGTTAGTGTATTTATTTCCCTAACAGTGTTCACCACTCTTTGTGGTGAGCTTTAAATTGTGAGCCAGTTCTTCTGGCACTTCGAGCCTTTAACACTATTGTCTCTGGGCCTTATACAGCAATGTCTTTAATTTTTCTTAAAACCCATAGATGAGTGATACTATTCTGTGTCTATCTCTCTCCCTCTGACTTATTTCACTCAGCATAGTAGATTCAATGTACATTCATGTATAGGAAAATCTCATGACTTTATCTCTTCTGATGCATACATAATATTTCATTGTGTATATGTACCACAGTTTCTTTAGTTATTCATCTAAGGGCATCTTGGTTGTTTCCACAGTTTTGGCTATTGTACATAGCACTACAATGAATATAGGTGTGAGGAAGGGATTTTTTTTCATATTTTTTATTTTTTATATTAGTATTTTTTATTTTGACCAAAGTGGATTACAAATCATTCATGGTAGTATTTCAGGTACATAGTGACATTGAATCAGGGGCATTTCCACCACCAATGTTGTCCTCCCTCCACCCCTATTCCCAGCCTGCATCCCATATTGCCCCTCTTTTGCCTTCCAAGCTGTTGGAACAAGGGGTCCCTTCTGTGTCTAGCCTTTTGTAGATTGGGTATCGTTTCTGTTGTAGTGGGCTTTGGATTTGGTGTTAAAATCTGATCATATTTTATTTCTACTCAATGTTCACACAACTGTTTGGTCTTGATGAAATTCATCATTTTCTCCTCAATTTGAGAGGCAGAACAAGATGGTTCAAGTTATGTATTTCTGTTTGAAGGTAAGAGAGAAAAAAAAAAGGGAAAAGAAAAAGGGAGGGGGCAAAAGTTCAAGCAAGCAAAGAAAGAGGAGGAGTTCTGCTAGAGACTATAAATCTCATTTTAAAAAAAAAGCAAGGAGAAAAAGAAGGAAAAAATTAAAATAATACAAGAAGAATCAAACCCAAAATAAAACAAAATAAAAACAAACAAAAAACCTGAAAAGCACCACAGCAATACTGACAACAACCTAACACTAACCACAGTCCTAAAATAGAGATGAATCAAAGCACAGGTAAAAAAAAAAAAGGAAAAAATAGCAAAGAAAAGAGAATGAAAAACAAAACCAAAAATAAAAATAAAAACACATGCAACAACCTTTACAAAAAAATTAAAGAAAAAATTTTACTTGTTTTTAGAAGTCTTTCACCTGTTTGGTCTTGGTGCCTCCCTTATTTCTCCCTCTAACTGGGAGGCAGGACTAGATAGTTCAAGTTATGTGGTTTTGTTTGAAGAAGAGTAAAGTAATAAAATGGGGTAAAAGTCTAATATGCCAAAAATGGGCGGAATCCTTCTAGAGGCTCTCATCATCGGTTTGAGAGACGAAGGAGAAAAATATGGTGAACACCACAACAGTACAAAAAGAAGTGTCAAATATCCAGTGAGCACTCCAATAATAAAAACGATAAGCACCACAAAAAAAGCCATGGTTTTGAGATAAAAAACATGACAGGGCACATAAAGAAAGAAAAGAAAAGAAGGATAAAACATAAATATAAATGGGGACATCAACTTCAATAACCACACCAAAACAAGGAAATCAACAAGAAGTAGATAGGTAAATAAAAATAAAAAATAATAAAAAATGAGTTTATAAAAAATTATAAATGTTTTGTGTTTTTTGCCTTATTTTATCTCCTACAATGGAGGAGTAAATATTGGGGTCATTTGAAAAGGAATTCACTTGGCCTAAGAGATAATGGAGTTTCTCTACCCTTGGAGTATATTGTCATGGGATTTACTATAGACTCCGTTCAGGTTCATTTACTCTCCCCTTGGTGCTTTCATGGTGTTTGGAAGACTTCTGCTCCTTCCTGGGTGATAAAATCAGACCTCTGTATCTGGAGATCTCAGTATCTGCACAGGTCCAGGAGTGGGATTTATGATGAAGTCTTTCTTTGTGGTTCTAGAAGTTCTGTTCCCTTAGTGTCATTTTAATCCATCTTCTGTGGTCTTTGCACTGATCCTAGGATGGAACCTAGGATAGCTTCTTTTGTTGTGTTTCCAGACGCCCCATTCCGTTGCAATTGTCTCAGCCAGACCTTTGGAACTGAGGATCATGGTTGTTGTGCAGGTCGTAATTCAAACCCTAGACTAGGGCTTTTTTATTGGTCCCAAGATATATACAGTCCAGTCATGGTTCTAGTAGCCAGTCATCTGTAAATCGTGATCTTGGCTTTTGGACTGACCAAAGGGTGACAAATCTTCTGATTTTGTCTTATCGTTATCGGGTGAGGTAGGATAACCTGCTCTTAGGTCAAGTTGTTCCCATTTTCCTCGTTGTCAGGATATCATATTAGAGCTGGCACTTGTTGGTGGCCCAGCAGTATTATGGATGTCTCGGATGGGATTTGTTTTCCATAGCTGTTGAGCGGAACTTTGTCGTTTCTATGTCTGGGATCCAGGGTTCAAGGCTGGACGGATGGTGTCTAATCACCTGTGGTCTAAGTTGGGTTCGCATGACATATTTTCAAGGTGGGAGATATTCCTGTATTGTAAACATGTATGAGTTCTTATCCCTAGTATATAAGAGTTCGTTTTTATATGTAGAATTTCCCCTTTTATTAGTGTGCCTTTGCAGGGAGAAATGGCGCTGCATTATATTGTCGGTGCATTTAGGGGTGGACAGAGAAGGAAACAGAAACAGGTCACACACCCAAAAAAGATAAAAATAGGAATAAAATTATATGTACTCAGCTATGTATATGTAGAACAAACATTTGAAAAATGAATTAACAAAGTAATTAAAGGAACAAAGTGATGCAAGAGACTACATTACTTTTGGGAAAAAGCAGGTAAGGAGGTGATGTAATACAGGTCTTATGTTGGAAGTTTAGATTTCCCCATTGTCTTTTGGGATTTTCTTGTGGTGTGTGGGTTCCCAGGCACCTTTCCATCACAGGCCCTGACCTTCTTGAGATGGTAAAAGATTTGCTGCAGGGAGGTCTTGGAAGAGCTCTTGCATTGGGGATACTTTTAGAGCTAAGTCCGGTTTCAAGTAAGAGTCCATGTTAGGGGGAGTTGGTAGGGAAGGCCGCACATCATGAGTCGCAGAGGAATGGGTTGCCTTTTCTTGCAGGGGACGAGGTGTGGGTTTGACTAGGTGTCCCTTGCTTGGGTGCTGGGTACTGGTTCATTGGGGTAGGAGGTCAGTCTTTATGCCTAATGGATTAAGAACTGAGGGTGAAGAGTTTTAATACGATGGGAGGTCTGGATGGGATTGAGGGGTGAAGGGATAGTTGGATTTTCTAAGGGGGGAAAGGAGAAAGTATATGGAAGGTGTAGGAAGGAAGAAAAGAGAAAATACATTAGAAAGAAAGGGAGAAGAGGAAATAGTAAAGTAAAAGAGAAGAAAAGTAAAGAAAAGAAAAAATAAAAAAGAAAGTAGTGAGAAGAGAGGAGAAAATAGCAAGGGAATGCTAGTTTTCTTGAATGTGTTCAATAAGTAGGGCCTGTAGTATAAGTCTGTATGTCACAGTTGCTACTTCAGAGGTCTGACTGGTCACATGCTTCAAATCCTAAAAGAAGGTATAGCCTAGAGATAAAGTATATGTTAAAGAGTTTTCTTGGGACATTCTCATAGTGCAAGCTGGGTATGGTATCTCTTGTGACTGAGCCTCGAGATGCCATCTTAGTTTTTCCACCCTTTGTATCCAAGAACGCCTGTAGATAGAAAAGCTGAGAGGTTATTTTAAATATAGTAAGATTAAGGCATTAAAACACAGTGTTATGAAAAGTTTTCATTGGACTCAGTGATTTCCCGTGGTATTCTTTACCAGTGATCCTGTATAAGATCCCTAAGGGATTATTATGGGCCATTGTATTAGAAGGCTGATTACATACCTGTTCTCTCAATGCTGCTGTTTCTGCTGTTGCTGGTTTCTTTGTGGTATAATGTGTTGTCAAGAGTTTGTGTTGCTGCTGTTTCATGTATTTTGGACCCTACTCCCGAGTATATGTTGACTATTACAGTGTTTGGAATTTCTACCCTTTTAAACTCTGTTATTTGGTTGTTGAGTATTAGTTGTCTATAAGGTGTATGTTCTAGGTGCTTCAGAATAGTGCTATCATTCTGTGTTTATCTTTTGTCTTCTGACTTACTTCATTTAACATAATATGTTCTAGGTCCATCCACGTTGCTGCTAAGTCTGTGATTGTATCATTTCTGACTGCCATGTAGTATTCCATTGTGTATAGATACCACATCTTAATGATTCAATCACCTGTTGTTGGGCATCGTGGTTGCTTCCAGGACTTGGCTATTATACTGAGTGCTGCGATAAATAGTGGGGTGCCCACGTACTTTGGAATGAATGTCCTTCCAACTTGGGGGTAGATACCTAGGAGAGCAATTTCTGGGTCAAATGGCAGCTCAATTTTGATTTCTTTGAGCACGCTCCAGACTGTTCTCCATAGGTGTTGGACTAGGGGCATTCCCACCAGCAGTGGATGAGAGTGCCTTTCATACCACATCTCCGCCAACACAGATTGTTCCCATTATTTTTGATGTGAGCCATCCTCACTGGTGTAAGGTGGTACCTCAGTGTTGTCTTGATTTGGGTCTTCCTGATGATGAGTGAAGGTGAGCATGTGTTTGTTAGACATCCTTCTGTCTTCCTCAGAGAAGTGTCTATTCATTTCATCTCCCCATATTTTTATGGCTTTATTTGGTTTTGGGGGGCTCAGCTTTCTGAGTGCTTTGTATGTTCTAGATATCGGCCCTTTATCTTATATGTCGAGTGAAAGATTTTTTCCCACTCTGCTAACTGTGTTTTTGTGTTAAGTAAGGTTTCTTTTACCATGCAGAAGCTTTTTAGTTTGATGTAGTCCCATTTGTTTATGTTTGATGCTATAGTTCTTGCCATTGGTGCTCCATCCTCGAAGACCTTTCTAATATATAGGTCTTTGAGTGTTCTGCCTATTTTATTCTCAATAAACTTTATAGATTCAGGCCTGATTTCAAGGTCTTTTATCCATTTTGAGTTGACTTTTGTATAAGGAGTGAGGTATGGGTCAATTTTCACTTTTGTGCATGTGGTTTTCCAGTTGTACCAACACCATTTGTAGAATAGACTTTCTTTGTTCCATTTCAAGTTCTTGCCTCTTTTATCAAATATTAGTTGGCTTTATATCTGGGGGTTTATGTCTGGGAATTCTGTTCTGATCCACTAGTCTGAGGTCCTGTCTCTGTTCCAGTACCATGCTGTTTTGATCACTATGGCTTTATAGAATAGTTTCAAGTTAGGTAAAGTGATGCCACCCAGCTTCTTTTTTTTCAGTATGTGTTTGGCTATCCTGGGTCTTTTGTGGTTACAAATGAATTTTGTGATTGATTGTTCTAATTCTTTAAAGAATGATATCTGAATTTGGATAGGGATTGCATTAAATCTATACAGTAGTTTGGGTAGTCATTTTGATTATGTTAATTCTACCTATCCATGAGCATGGGGTGTTCTTTCATTTCTGTAGATCCTCTTCAATTTCTTTCTGGAGTGTTTTAAAGTTTCCCTGGTATAGGTCTTTCACTTTCCTTGTAAGGTTGATTTCTAGGTACCTTATATATTTTGATACAATTTTAAATGGAATTTCATTTTTAATCTTCCTCTCCTTGACTTCGTTGTCTGTATATAGAAACACTACTGTCTTTTTTGTATTGACTTTGTATCCAGCCACTTTGCTGTATTGGTTAATTGTTTCTAGGAGTTTTACTGTGGACTATTTAGGGTTTTCTATGTATATCATATCTGCAAATAGAGATAGTTTGATTTCCTTTTTCCCAATTTGGATTCCTTTGATACCCTTCTCTTGTCGGATTGCTATTGCTAGGACTTCTAAGGTTATATTGAATAAGAGTGGAGAGAGTGGACAGCCATGCCTAGTTCCTGACCTTACTGGGAATGCTTCTAGTTTCTCGCCATTAAGTATAATGTTGGCTGTAGGCTTTTCGTAGATAGCTTTAACTATCTTGAGGAAGGTTTCTTCTAACCCTATTTTGCTGAGTGTCTTTAACATGAAAGGGTGTTGGATTTTGTCAAATGCCTTCTCTGCATTGATTGATATAAATATGTGATTTTTCTCTTTCTTGTTGTTGATGTGATGTATAATGTTGATTGATTTGTGTATGTTGAACCAACCTTGCATTTGTGGTATAAAACCCACTTGGTCATGATGTATTATCTTTTTGATGAAGTGCTAGATTCGGTTTGCTAAAATTTTGTTGAGTATCTTTGCATCTATGTTCATTAGTGAAATTGGTCTATAGTTTTCTTTCTTGGTGGTGTCTTTACCATCTTTGGGGATGAGTGTGATATTAGCCTCATAAAAGAAGTTGGGGAAGATTCCTGTTTTTTGATGGTTTGGAAGAGCCTATGAAAAAGTGGTAGTAAGTCTTCTCAGAATGTTTGATAGAATACACCTTTAAATCCATCTTGGCCTGGACTTTTGTTCTTAGGGAGTTTCTTAATTTCATCTTCAATGTCCTCTGAGGTGATTGGTCTGTTTATGCTTTCTAGTTCTTCCTTTTCCAATCTCGGAAGATGGTATTTTTCCAAGAATCTGTCGATTTTTACTGGGTTTTCTAGCCTAGCTGAGTATAGTTGTTCATAATATGAGCTCATGATATGTTGTATTTCTTGGGGTTCTGTTGTAATCTCTCCCCTTTCACTTGTGATCCTACTGATTTGGGTGTTTTTGTTAATGGGATTTTTTTAATGTCCATTTTTTCTCTATCTTTATAAGTGTATCAGAAGGCTATTGACTTTGTGCGTTAATTTTGTAGCTGCCACTTTGCTATATGAATCAATTGTTTCAAGAAGCTTCTTGGTAGAGTCTTTAGGGTTTTCTAAATATATTATCATGTTCTCTGCAAACACTGAGAACTTGACTTCTTCCTTTCCTATCTGGGTGCCCTTGATATCTTTTTATTTTCTAATGGCTATGGCAAGTACTTCTAGCATTATATTGAATAGGTGTAGTGAGAGAGGGCAGCATTTCTTGTACCATATTTTAGGGAAAAGGTTTTTAGTTTATCTCCATTGATAATAATCTTTGCCATTGGCTTGTTGTAGATGGCCTTACTATATTGAGAAAAGTTCCTTTTATTCTCACCTTGTTGAGAGTTTTATTTTTATCAAGAATGGGTGTTGGATCTTAATGAATGATTTCTCTGCATCCTTTGATATGATCATATTGTTTTTGTTTTTATTTTTGTTGATATGATGTATTATATTGATTAATTTATGGATGTTAAAGCATCCTTGCATTCCTGGGATAAAACCTACTTGGTTATGGTGGATGACCTTCTTTATGATACATTGAATTTTATTTACCAAAATTTTGTGAGGATCTTTGCGTCTGCATTTATCAGGGAAATTAGTCTGTAATTTGATTTTTTGGCAGCATTTTTTTCATGTTTTGGTATCAAGGTGATGATAACTCTATAGAAGCTATTTGGAAGTGTTCCTGTTTCTTCAATTTTATAAAAGAGCCTTAAATGGATTGGTATAAATTCCTCTTGAAAGGTTTGAAAGAATTCATTAGTGAACCCACCTGGGTCTGGGATTTTGTTTTGGGGAAGACTTTTGATCACTATTTTAATTACCTCAATAGTGATGGGGCTGTTTAGATAGGCTACTTCCTCCTTATTTAGCCATGTAAGGTTATGAGTCCAAAATTTTGTTCATTTTTGCCAGATTCTCATATTTCATGGCATAGAGTTTTTTTTAAGTAGTCTCTGATTATTCTTTGAATTTCTGCAATGTCTGTAGTGATCTCCTTTTTATTTCTAATCCAGTTTATTAAGTTTCTCTCTCTATATATTTGTGAATTTCTTTTTGTGAGTTGTGAGTGAGTTTTGCCAGTGGTTAATCAATCTTGTTTATTTTTTCAAAAAACCAACTTTTGCTTTCGTTGATGTTTCGGATTGTTTTCTGGATTTCCAATTAATTTATTTCTGCTCTAAGCTTTGTTATTTCTTCCTACCTACCTATTTTTGGTTCCATATGTTGATCATTTTATAATTTTATAAGCTGTGTCAAAAAATTTATTAATGTAGCACCTTCCTCCTTCCTGATATGTGCTTGCAAGAATATAAGCTTTCCTCTCAGAACTGCTTTGGCTGTGTCCCCAAAATTATGATAATTTGTGTCTTTATTATCATTTGTTTCCAAGAATGTTTTGATTTCCTCTTTGACCCATTGGTCAAAGATTTCAGAGATTTCATCTCTGACCCACTGGTTTTTCAGTAATAAGCTGTTTAATTTAATTTAATTTTTGATAAAGTTTTTCTTCTGTGTCCCTTTCTAGTTCCCATCTAATTTCAATGCCTTGTGATCAGTGATGGTAGTGTGCACTATTTCTATCTTCTTGATTTTATGGAAATGTGTTTTGTGGGCCAGCATATGGTCTAATCTAGAGAATGTCATATGTGCACTGGAGAAAAATGTATATCCAGTTTTCTGGGGATGGAGTGCCCTATAGATATAGATATAGATATAGATATAGATATAGATATAGATAGATAGATATAGATATATATCTGCTAGCCCACTCTCTTCTATTTCTCTTTTCAGAGTTGGTATATTTTTGTTGGGTTTCAGTCTGGTTGACCTATCAAGGGGTGGAAGGGCAGTGTTGAAGTCTCCCACATTTATTGTGTTGTTATTAATATCTTTTTTTATATTTGTCAACAATTATATTATATACTTTGCTTCTCCCTCATTAGGTGTGTATATGCTTATGAGAGTGATTTCTTCCTCCTGTATATATCCCTTGATTAGTGCATAATGTTCATCTTTGTCCCTTATAACTTTTCTGAGTGTAAAGTTTGTATCATCTGTTATTAGTAGGCCACTCCAGCTTTTTTAAGGGTGTTGCTTGTTTGGATGATTTTTCTCCAGCCTTTGCTTTGAGGCTATGTTTGTTCTGACTATTCAGGTGTATTTCTTGTAGACAGCAAAAGGTTGTATTCAGTTTTTGATCCATTCAGCCATTCTGTGTCTCTTAACTGGTGCATTTAGTCCATTGACATTAAGAGAGATAATTGTCAGATGATTTTACAATCTTTGTGTAGAAGTTTGGTTTGTCTGTTGGTCAGTCTTCTCTGAAAGTACACTTTTTAGTTTTTTTAAGGCTGTTTTTGAGTCTGCAAAGTTTCTGAGCTATTGCTTTTCTGTGAAGCTATGTATACTTCTTTCAAACCTGAAAGTGAGTTTTGCTGGGTACAGTATTCTAGGCAAAGCGTTTATTTCATTAAGTTTTGTCACTATGTTCTACCACTGCCTTTTGACTTTGAGTACTTCTTGTGACAGGTCTGCTATAAGTCTCATAAATGCTCCCTTGACTGTAATTTCCCTTTTAGATTTTGCTGCTTTCAGTATTCTGTCTCTATCTGTGGGATTTGTAATTGTGACTATGATGTGTCTTGGGCTGTTATCCTTGAGTGACTTTTAGCTGGTACTCTTCGGGCCTGCAGGGTTTGGTCGCATGTATTCTTTAGTTCTGGTAGTTTCTCTGTAATGATGCCCTTGACTGTTGATTCTTCCTGGATGTTTTCTTCCTGAGTCTATGGGACTCCAATGATTCGTAAATTGCTTCTACTGACCTTATCAAAGACTTCTATTTTCAACTGTTCACAATCTTTGAGTATTTATTCCATTGTCTGATTATTTGCTTTAAGGCTTTTTTTTAGTCTCTTCTGCTGTATGAACTTGTTATGCATCTCATCTTTCAATTCACTGATTCTATCCTCAGTTGCTGTTACCCTGTTGCAGAGGCTTTCCATTGAGGTTTTCAAATCATCTACTGAATTTTTCAGACCTGTTATTTTAGTTTGGAGGTTTCTGATTTTTATCTTAATATCATCTTGATTCTTATTAGTGTTCCATTCAACTTGATCTATGCTTTTTTTGATTTCTGTGAACATCCTCCATATTTCTTCTCTAAACTACATATCTTGAGAGAGTAGAGGTGGTTGGCTGTTTTTGGGTCATCAGAGTTGCCATCTTTATTCTCTGTGCCTTGTGTTGGCCTCTGTTGTTTCCGCATTGTCATGCTTGTATTGTGGGTTTTTCTACGTGTTATGGTGGTATTTATTGGCTAGATGGTGTGTGTAGCTGCAAAGCAAAGCAGAGAGGCAGCACTCCTCTGGCTCCACCCTCTGTGGGAAGGGCGACTCACCTTCAAAAAGAGGAGCCCTCAGAAAAGAATGCCACACAGGATCAAGTCTTAGGCTGAAATAAGCAGAGAAAAGTCCAAAAATGTCTGCTGTGCTTCACAGACACAGCAGAAGTTCTAAAATATTCTTATACATGAAAGTATATGGAGAGTAATATGTTGAGCAAAATGAGTCAAAATAAGAAAGGTTGCACTACTGTGTGGAGTATACATGAAAGAGACAGAGATAGAGGGAGACAGAAACAAATAAAGAATAGGGATAAGGGCCAGAAGGACTAATCCATGGTTAAAATCTTGCCACAAAAGCATGGAAATTCAGTTAGGGCAGAGAAGAAGCTACTATGACAATATATCAACATCTTCCTGATCTTACAGATTGTTTTTCTTTTCTTTAATCTGCCCACATATTGTCTCCACTATTCCTCAAATCCACTGAACACATACTTATTTTAAATTCTTGGCACATATATTAATTTTATTTTAAAAATATTCTTAAGAGCTCAAGTGATGAAGAAAGTGGTAAGGCATCTGCCTTGTCCATCCTAGCCTAGGATGGATCATAGTTCGATCTCCTGGCATCCTCTAAGATTCCCCAAGCCAGGAGCGATTACTGAGCTTCATAGCCAGCAATAATACCTAAGCTTCACTAGGTGTGACCAAAAAACAAACAAACAAAAAAAGAAAAATCTTCCAAAAATGTTTTGTATTATGTTCTAACTAGCCTAATCCCTTTGGAATGTTTCTTAAATTTTCTTCTCCATAATAACAAATGAATTCATTATCACTAAAATTAAACCTCTTTCTGAAATGCTTTACCCTCTATCCCTACTTCTCATTTCCCTTTGGCCTCTACAAGCATCAGTCTAATATACTATACATTTTATTTTATTCTTTGTCCTTTTTATGAAGTAAACTCCACGACATCATAAGTTTTTACTTGTTTTGTCACTTTATGTACTTGATAAATATGCATTTTCCAGCGTATAAGAAGACCCTTAAACCCATAAAAAACTTCCTAAAAGTCTTAAAAGTAAATGACTTTTACTGGTGGAGTGTTTCACCTTCTTTTTCTCATTCATTTCCCAAATCGATGATGAGAACCTCTAGCAGGATTCTGCCCATTTTCGGGGTATTAGGCTCTTACACCAGTTTATTTATTTTCTCTTTTTCAGACAAAACCACACAACTTGAACTAGCTAGCCCTGCCCCCACTTAGAGGGGGAAACAAGGGAGGCATCAAGACCAAACTGATGCAAGACTACTAAGTAGTAGGTTAGATACAGAGGAGACCACATATTCTAGCCACCATGGGGGTGAGGGAAGAGGAAATGGGAGGTAGGACAAAAACGGATGGGTAGGGAGGACAATTTGGAGATGGGAATCCCCCCTGATTTTATGTAAATATGTACCTAAAATATTATTGTCAACAATATGTAAGCCACTATGATCAAAATAAAAATCATATTAAAATATATTATAAAAAGGAAAAAAAAAGTAAATGACTTTTTAAAATTAAGAGGGGGCAGAACACTTGTTCCCTGAAGTTGAGGTTTCAGCATGAAGTATAACGTCATATAGGATGACCTCTTACTTTTAATAAGTTTGTCATGGGTTAAAAAGTTGTCTTATATACCAGAAAATACTGTAATTGTTCCAAATTATTATAATTGAGCAAAGCTCAATTGCCACATTTTTTATTGAGTTTCCATGCTTTACAGAATATTATATTTAAATATTTATTTCTACAACATATTTTCTCTTGCCCTCTTACAGATATTTTGGCATAAAACACAATCTTATCCTAAATATTGTAGTCTGAGATATAAAAATACTTAAAATTGTAACATTTTTTATTTTTCAGACCAGCAAGATCAGAAGTTATTATTTGGGTAAAAACACCTATTTGAAAAAAAATATTGTAATTTTAGTATTTTCCCCTTCTGATTCAAAAGTTAGGAAGAGAGTATTCAAATGTTAACATCTTTACTGTTTTTTTACCCCTCCAGTACCTTTTTACTAATCTCCTAAGAATGTCCATAAACAATATCAGCTATTTTTACCACCAATTTTTAAATTGGAACTTATAATCATTTTAAACTACATATTAGCTCAATACATGAAGAATAGGGGAAAATGTGTGGTAGGAGTGAAAGAGCTTCATAGGACTGCTCTTTCAACATTTTTCTTATCTCTCTTCCCAATTTGGCATTGGCCAAATTCCATCAATTCTGACTCTTTATCATGCTCAACTGACCCCTGTCTATGACTCCCACAGTTTCTTTCTTCTGTCAACTGCATCATTTCTCATATGAATTATTGTGACTGCTCTTCTAGCCTAAAGGCTGGTTTGGCTTCTGCTGGCTTTGTATTTTTCATTTTTTGAAAGATTAATTAAAAATGAAATCCCTGGTCAAGAGCTCAATATGTAGTATGTATGGTCCCCTAGACTACAAGGAGTAACTTCTTCATGCAGAGCCTGGGGTAACCCCTGAGAGACAAAAAAAAATGTTTCTATTTTCTCAAAAGCCTAAACAGCAGTTATTCCATTGTTAAAACCCATTTGTGGCTAATCAGTGCTGTCAGCATAAGGTTTAAATCCCAGGGGCTAGGTGCTAGAGTGGTGGCACAAGCAGCAAGTGGTAAAGCATCTGCCTTGTCCATACTAGCCTAGGACAGACGATGGCTAGACTAGGATGAATCTTGGTTTGATCCACCTGTGTCCCATATGGTCCCCAAGCCAGGAGCAATTTCTAAGTTCATAGTCAGGAGTAACCCCTGACCATCAATGGGTGTGACCTCCCTCAAAAAACAATAATTCTAGGGGCTAGAGCTACTGCATAATGGGTAGAGTCTTTGCCTTGCATACAGCTAACCCAGACATTTGTATAGTCCCTAAAGCTTTTCAGGCAAAATTTCTGAGCCCAGAGCCAGGAGTAACACCTGAGCACCTCTGGGTGTGACCCCAAAACAAAACAAAACAAAAACCAAATACCGGTGAGATAACATGGAGGTAAGACGTTTGCCTTGAGTGAAGAAAGTCGGTGGTTAGAATCCTGGCATCCCATATGGACCCCCAAGCCTGCCAGGAGCGATTTCTGAACATAGAGCAAGGTGTAACCCCTGAGCACTGCTGGGTATGACCCAAAAACCAAAAAAAAAAAAACACCCCACAAAAGAACAAAAAAAATTACCAAATA
This sequence comes from Suncus etruscus, assembly GCF_024139225.1. Taxonomy (NCBI): domain Eukaryota; kingdom Metazoa; phylum Chordata; class Mammalia; order Eulipotyphla; family Soricidae; genus Suncus; species Suncus etruscus. The sequence goes on along the minus strand of NC_064851.1, from coordinate 60,711,939 downwards.
ATAATGCACATATTCTGGTGTTTTTCTATTCAATGTCTTCAGACTCAATTTTTTGACTCTGAACTTTAAACACCCAGTGGTAAAGAGTCTTGAAAATGTCACACACTGAAATTTATGTTTTTAACCTTGATTTAAGTAGCATCCTGACTGTAAATACAGAGAGCTTAAATTTGATGTAAAATCCGCATGAAGAAAGGATATATTAATTGGCAAAACAATAGACTATCCTATAGTAGAAGATAAAATAATTCAAGAAATACTAGATGGGGGCCGGGCGGTGGCGCAAGAGGTAAGGTGCCTGCCTTGTCTGCGCTAGCCTTCGAAGGACCACAGTTCGATCCCCCGGAGTCCCATATGGTCCCCCAAGCCAGGAGCAACTTCTGAGCGCATAGCTAGGAGTAACCCCTGAGCATTACTGGGTGTGGCCCAAAAACAAAAAAAAAAGGAAAGAAAGAAAGAAATACTAGATGATTTTATTGGAGTTACTCAAAATTATTTTAAAAAATCAAGTAATATATCAGATTTATCAAGAAACTTTTCTAATTTCACATCTACTGAGATCTAATTATTGGTGATACTTTCCTAAGCACTGCCTCTTTATTCTGATTTTAACAGATATTTTTTTTTAGTCACCTGTAGTTGTTTTTAAAATTTAATCTGATATACTTGCAAGCGCTAGCCACAGAAGGACCTCGGTTTGATTCCCCGGAGTCCCATATGGTTCACCCAAGCCAGGGACAATTTCTGAGCACTCAGCCACAAGTAACCCCTGAGCATCAAACGGATGTGGCCCGAAAAAACAAAAACAAAAACAAACAACAAATTTAATCTGTTATATTGTTTTTATAAGATCCACAGAATATTAATCACTCATTTCTATTTAAGTTATACAATTTTCAGAACTTAATGAACAGTAACTTTGTAACTTTCATTTTTCTGCATGTAAGCTTCCAGTGTGTGATGTTGGATATGGCTGATTATTTCCCTTTGGTGACGACTCAATTTTTTTTTTCACTTGGGTAGAATAGCTAGCTCACTATGTTTTCCAGAAACACTATGTTTCTGTAAATACTATGTTTCACTATGTTTCCAGAAGTTTTCAGAGTTTTCTTTTTTGATTTTGTTCTTGTTGTTAGAATTGATCTGTTTTGTTTTCTTTTTATCTTATTTCTAAAATGAATATTAGTGTATGTATGCAAAGAGAAAATGTGGCAAATATAAAGTGCTTGTGATGGATTTATAATTGATTTACAATTTTATAGAGAAGAAATGACTTTAACCATTACATGCATGAACATTTTGATGCATGCATTATACATTTTTATGGTAACATAAACACCATATAAATAGAACATCTAAAATTTTGCTTAATTTTACCCTAGGTTTTTAGTTTATTGCTTTATTGTAACTTCAGTGGTTCTGCTATCACACTTCCAGTTGACTAAGAGAAAGTCCCTAATGATATACTGGATTCCATTTTTTTTTTCTTATATAAAGTATAAATGAGAAAATATTTCTATAAATCTGTAGGCTTCCTTTAGATTCATGCTAAGACTAATTTCAGAAATCAGTGCCATCATTGAGGATCAACTATCATTATATGTGGTTCAGTGCCTTTAAATTATTTTTTGGCCATTTCTATCATCAGGAACCTGAACCTATGAGTTGTCTGTAGACATCATTTTGGCAGTTTTATTTTGTGAGAGACAAGTAGACTGAGAAATGCTCTGTTTTTAAAGAGCTAACAAGGATGAGAAGAAAGAGCAGGAGTTAAGAACTTTGCCTTGTATTGTGCTGATTCTGTTTCAAATCCCTAGTATCTCATATTGTCCCCCAATCACCAGCAAGATCACTCTTCTGCAGAAAGTCAAGAACACCTGAGCTTCACTGGGTGTTACAAGGAAACTACCAATAAAATTGAGAGCTAAACAGTTTGAAACTAAGTTTTATTTTTTGAGTATCATATCCATAGACATTATAAGCTGTTGAAGCACAAAGATTACTTTTGAAAAATACATGTGTAGATTTTTTTCCAAAAATAATGTAAATACAAAGAGCTTAAATTTGATATAAAATAAGCATGAATAAGGTATACATTGTCAAAACAACAGAATACCATATACAAGATAATTCAAGAAATACTCAGTGATTTGCATTTTAGTCATGTTTTTAGGATTTATGTGCATAACACAAAAACATTTGAACACTAGTTTGTAGTTGGTACTTTGGAGTCAAAGTACTTATGCTCTAATTCCAGGCAGATCTCTCTCTGAACTTGGAAAATTAATTTTCTCATATATAAAATGGGAATATATCTATTATAAACTAAAAGTAATACATATAGGAAATGATATATTTTAAGACTTGTAAGAAACACTGACTAAAAATTATTATTTACTAGTATTGTTCATATTTTAATTTAAGTCTTGTATAAAGTGATTAGCTATTTAGAAAATTGTTGCCCTCTGAATAAAGTATAGACTTTTGAAAATATTTTATACTTTACAATGTTCATTTAAAAACTGGAAAGCTACAGTAGCTCAAGGGTCTATTATTTATAGAACTTACTTGGAGCAGTACAATATGTCCTACTTTATATTCTCACATATACTATTCTCCTAATTACATGTGTTGTTAAGAAAATAAAACAACCATGTTTCTTTAGTGTCATTTAATAAAATTAAACCAATCGATCACTCTCATCTTTAGCTTCATATTGTTTTGCCAGTCTGCAAATGCCAATATAAAGTGCATCCAGGGAATGGGAAGAATGCATGGTCCCTTCAGATTACATCATCTCATATTTTTAGCAATTTAATTTACAAGGCCTAGAACATGGTGAAATAATTTTATGAGCCATGTTTTTGGTCAGGGAAAGAGAGAATAGAGACTGTTCCTTGGTGGCTATGACTAGAGCATTTTTGAATTACTGTCTTATGAACACTGATAATGCAGTAACTCATAAGCTCATGTTATTTAGTCTCCTTTTGGGTTGTGACTCTGAGCTATTTAGTTGCTATGGTGACAGTAATGATAAAGACCGATTGGAAGATGATAACAACTTATTTGGGATTTTGTTGTTGTTGTTGAAAGGGAAAAATGCACCCCATATTATCCTACTAGAAAATATATTGAATTCAATTCATTTTGATGACCAAGATTTACTTTCTAGTACATATAGTTTCAGTGTCTTATTTTTTTAGGACTAACTTCATTAAGATTTAATATAGGATTTATTACATTTAAGATAAGATAATTACCTAATGGGATTTTTCTGAAAATAGCTGCTCAGTATATTAATTTTATAAGTGAAACATATTAAATTTAGTATCAAAAAGATGTTCACTAAGTGTATAACATACTTTTTCTTTGAAAAAATTATTTAATAAGATTTTATTAATGAAAAACTATAATAACTACAGCAATCAGTAAATTATGAGGGTTTATTTTCTTTTAATTTCTGATCACAGCTGGATCAAGGTGTGAGTTGAGAATGTTTTAATTGTTCATGGACATCTGTATTTTGAGTCAATTGAAAAATAATATCCTGGCATAATATTGCTTACAGAAATTTGGACATTTTTATATCTTTCACAATCAAGGCTTTGTCTAAAAGTCAGGTAGTAAAACTACTAAAATTGTATGAATACATTTAAAGTGGAAGGGAATAAAAACCTTGTAATATATCAATATGCACAGCTGGAAAGCAGATGTTCAGTTGAATGATCTCAGTATTTAGAAAAAGCTATTAAACCTTTACATAAATAAGAAATTCTTATAATTTATTGTTCTCATTTTCGACTTATTTTCACTCCTTTAAATTAACTTTGGAATTATTTTTCTATTATTATTATTATTGGTGAAATCAATTATCATAGGAATTTGATTCCATGTACAAGGGTGTTAAGAAATGCCCACGGCTGCTGTCAATCAAAATAACCAGTAAATTACAAGTTGTTTACAGTGCGGGGGAATGAAGTGAAAAATGCGTGCCAATAAGTAAGATGTAACATTTGGTTTAGATATATCAAATTTAAATAGATTTTCTTTCTTCTTTTTGAGTGCCAAATTCCTCGTCTTAATGAAATCTTCATTCCCAAAGAGGTATAGAATATTCACCTTTTTAAAGTACCTGAAAGGCTTCCAAGAAAACTCATAGTAAAGCTTTTATTTTTTTATTTTTTGGTTACTGGACAATTGCATAGGTTTCTTCTATTTCCTTTGTTTCAATCACATTATTTTATGAGTCATTTTTGGCTTATAATACTACAGAATTAGTGAACCTATAAATCAGGCTATTTCACAGATCTTTCTTATAACATTCTTAAAACAAATCAAGTCTGAAAGCATTGTTTGATATTATAGGTACCTTAGATTCATATTCCATGACTTCACAGGCTGTGATTTACGAACAGGATATTTGAAGGTTATATTAGAGGGCAAAGTTGCCTTATAGAACTAGAAACACTTAATGAGATGCCCAGAGGAGCTAGCAATGAAAATTTTCATTCTGAAAGTACCACTTAAGCATGAGTACTAACATCCCCCTCCAGAGGGAGAAAGATCCCTTTTCTCATAGTCTCTTATTAAAAACAAAAATTAAATGCTTGTGAATTGGTGCTCTATGAGTCTAGCTATGCTATCTCCCAGAACACATAATTAGATAATTACATTTTAGACAAAAGAGTATTATAGTAATTCACAGCACAAATTCCAGCCAGGGAATAGAAATTGATACATGAAATATGTATCAATACAAATATAAATACATGCATATGTGCTCTATGCAAGCTTGAGCTATTAAGGGCCATTAAAACCACTGGAGCAAATAGCTCCTGGGGATTAAACTCTAAGAGCCCTCTTTATAATCAGAAGGCAGCTAATCCCTACTCACCTATTTGAATATTTAGCCTTCCCAATAAAACATTAAACTATTATTTTTTATTTGTGATGCTGCTGCATGAACATGTAAACATTGGCAAAAAAAAAAATGTCCCCAAAGATCTTGGAGTACTTTCAGATGAAAGAAACATAAAGGTAAAAAAAATATACGTAAAGCAGTTTTGAATAGGAAATTTTGGAAATTGTTAAATACATTAACTGTTTTATTACCAAGTAGCTACAGAATTTCCTATAACCTTACTTCTTCTAATTCCTTCCTCAAGCTTTTGTCTTTCTCCCTTAAAGATGCTATTTCTACATTCTGAAACTCAAATTTTCCATGACATATTTGTAAAGTACCTGGTTAAAAACCAAAATATTTGGATTACTTTCCACAGCAAACACTGTTTTTTATTTCTCTGTTAAATGCAATGTTCTAAGCATAAGTATTACACAAGGACATCACCCTCTGTCTGCTCATATTCTTAATTGACTGTCATGGTTTTATGGGAAACTGAGTCATTCCTGAATTTTTCCTTTAATTCCTTTCTTATTTTTTAATTGTTAATATATTGCTGAAATATAAGTATACATATTAAATAACAGTAGAAGTAAATGGGAAGAACATGTTTTATCTTCTTAGATTTGCCTTTGAGTAAACTCTTTTTCTAATTATAGTTATAGTTCCTATAACAATAATTGGAAAATAAAACATAAATATGCGGGGCCAGAAAGAGAGCACAGCGTTAAAGCATTTGCCTTGCATGCAACTGTTTTTAGAAAACACACACACACACATACAACTTTCTTTTTATTCTGAGTATAGGGAAATAGGCCAAATAAGTTTTGAAACTTGTTTCAAATAGTTTAAAATAAGAACTATGATTCATAGTTATTTTTCTGAATGTTTTTTACTGTTCAAATATTTTTGTGATTCTGTGCAATGCCTATTATTATTTGTTCAATGTTCTATAAGAATTCACTGGAATATTACAGTTATAGCTCCTATAACAATAATTAGTAAATAAAACATAAATGTGCAGGGCTAGAGAGATAGTACAGTGGTAGGACATTTGCCTGGCACACAGCTTATTCAGTATGGACTGTATTTCTAATCCCGGCATCCCATTTGGTCTCCTGAGCCTGCCAGGAGTGACTTCTGAGAGCAGAGCCAGAAGTAACTCCTGAGCTCTGCAAGATGTGACCCTAAAACCAAAAAAAAAAATTTTTTTTAAAAAAACATAAATATACTCAAAGATATAAATAAGTAAAAATTTAGCAAAATTATAAAAGTGTTGCATTTAAATCATAATTTAAATATACTTTTACCATATATATTTTATATTAATAATAGATTAGAGAGAGGCATTTCTCTCTGGCTCCTATATTCTTCACAATTTTTCCTTAAGAAAAATTCATAATATATTTTTAATATTTTATTCTGATTTAAAAACTAATATGTCTTTTAAAAAAAGCACATATTATAATGGTCTAAGTAGATTTCTTACACACAAATCTCTATATTCATATATGTTCATACATATACAATATGTGGATAGTGTATCACACTGTATTCATAGTCTATGCTTCTGCTTCGGTTTTAGATTGTAGTTTTAATTTTTATGGTAGCTTATTTTAGTGAAATGTCATTATCAACCCTCACAAGAGAATTTCTTGCCATCTTATGATCTTTATGAGCACACAGATCACAAACCCTTTAAAAATATCTATTGACGACTATAGAATCTCTTCTCACTGAGGAGTACACAGTATTATAGCAAGTAGGATACAGCTCACATGCATATCTCTGATGACCAAAATCTTTCAGATTTCAAGGACAGATTGGAATACCTTATTTTGTTCTATTACACCAAACAAAATATAACTGAGTTTGAATAAGGTGAAGGTCCGTAGAGCATATACTTGCCCAATGTAAGGATGGACAATATTTTAGGAGGCAGATAAACTAAATTGAAGATGTGCTTAGGTAAGAAGAATTCAAACTAAGAAACTTGTCGAATCTTTTTTCTAAAATAGTAAAAATAAAGGAATTCTTGCATGACACAATAATATTTCCCAATTGTGCTGAGTATCTATTTTTAGCTTCTGTTCACATTTTAATTTCTTGTTCCAGAACACTAAAAAAATAATATATCATGCACATGACAATTGGGAAAACTTCTGTAATGCTGAACAATTATTATTATTTTTTTGATGTGTTATAATGCCAATTTTGTAAGCCTGAAGTATGATTCTGATTCCTGACAATGCCTATAATGAGAGATTATAAATACTTATGGTTTATTTATTTAAAATATAAAAGTTTTATAATCTTAAATAATTTAAAAATATTTATGTGTGCTTATTTAGGAAGATATTTGAGTTGTTTTATTCAGTTTAATTTATATTTAAATATAGAGAAAATATTATATTTAAAAATAAACATCATTATTAATAAAACAAAAATAGCGATTAAACATATTAAATTACTTGACAAAATCAAAAATGGAAAGTCTGAAGATGGAGCATTATGGCAGCAGTAAGGTACTTACCTTACATGTGACTGACCCAGGATACACCCCAGTTCGATTCCCCTTGTCCCATATGGTTCCCCAAGCCAGAAGTGATTTCTGAGTATATACCTAGGAGTAATCTCTGAGTCTCACCAGGTGTGACCCCAAAACCAAAATAAATAAATAAACATATTTTTTAAAAAAGGTAAAGTCAGTTTTCAGAAAAATACTATAAATTTCTTGCAGTAACTACATTTTAATTTAATTTCTTATATTAATGTCAACATCATTTAATAGCAGTATTTAGTTGTGATTTATGCCTGAGTCATTGATTAAAGATGAATCTTTTTTATAGAGTTGTTATTTAAAGATTTTTGTCAAGATAAAAAAATAAAATATTTTGATTTATAATTTGGTAGATTAAATGTCTTGGAGTCCATATTTTATTCAGAATTTCAATTGTCTTCTTTAAAAAGGATAGGCATTTTAGCAAAAGTATATATAAGAAATCAATTTCATTAATCATAAGACAGATTTGTTTATTTTTAATGATGAATTCCATATGTATATATGTTGATTTTAAGATACATATCTAAAACGTGTAATGGTAAGTAAAATATGTATTTTGAAATATCTTTTTAGGGCCTAGATAGGATAGTATAGGAGTTAAGGTGTTATGATTAGGGATGATAATATAATAAAGTATGTAAGGCATTCAGTTTCTGCATAAGAACAACCATTTTGAGCAAAATTATTTATAAAGAATCAACTCCATATGGTATCCCAAGAACCACCAAGATTGATTCCTGAGGACAGAACCTGGTGAAACTACTGAGAATCTTTAGGTGTAGCCCCCCTGTACCCCTGCCCAACATAAACCTTTTAAATGAGCCATTGACTTTGCTTAATCTTTGATGGCACCTGAGTCCCACAAGGAGTTATCACTTAAAAAAGGACAGGAGTAAACGCTGAACATTTCCCTATAAGGCCCTGAATATTTTGTATATATATTTGTATCTAGCCCCAAATATATGTGTGATTAGTTTTGAAGTTACTCTAATATTCTACAGATCCCTAAATATTTTAGTATAAGTAAAAATAAAATAGTGCCCATGTTTAATTCTTGATGCTTCATATTCTCTGAGACTTATTGGGAGTAATCTCTGAGCAGAGAGTAGAAGTAGACACCAAGCACTGTCAGCTTTGACTTCAAACCAAAACAAAATAATGCTTATTTTATTTTCTAGCAGAAATATATTTTATCATAAAATATAAAATTATGTGATAGTTATTGGACCACATATAATTAAAATAATAACATTTCTAGAGATATAGTTATTAATAGTTTCAGATGCTACTTCTATGCCATTTATAATTCTTTTTTCCTAAATAATCTTATTTGTGCACTGTTATTATTTATGTTATTTTTGTGATTGCAAGTATCATTGTACCTTTTAATTTTAATACAAAATGTTGTCTATTTTAACATGCTATACATTTAATATTTCATTTATTTAAATAAAATACATTGAAGCATATTTCTTTTTTTAATTAAATATAATTTTTATTTTAATCATAGTGTCTTACATATCATTGACAATAATATTTTAGGTACATATTAACATAAAATCAGAGGAAATCCCATCAGTGAATTGTCCTCCCTCCACCTCCGTTCCCATCCTTCTTCCCATAACCTCTTCCCTTACCCCCGGGGCTGCTAGAATAAGTGGTCCCTTCTGTGCCTAGCTTACTACTTAGTGGTCTTACACCTATTTGGTCTTGGTACCTCCCTTATTTCCCCACCCCAATTGGGAGGCGGGACTAGATAGTTCAAGTTATGCGGTTTTGTTTGAAGAAGAGTAAAGTAATAACCTGGAGAAAAAAAAGAAAAAAAGAATCAGATACTCCAGAAATGGGCAGAGTCCTTCTAGAGGCTTTCATCCTTGGTTTGAGAGATGAAGGGGAAAAAGAAGGTGAAACACCACAACAGTACATAAAGAACTGTCAAATAAAATATCCAGTGAGCATTCCAAAAAAAACATACAAACAAAACAAAACAAAAGTGTAAGCACTATATAAAAGCCATGGTATTGAGATAAAAAAATGTGGCAGAGCACATAAGAAAAGAAGAAAATAAATAAATAAATATAAATGGAGACATCCACTTCAATAGCCAAACCACAACAATGCAATCAACAAAAAATAGATATGTAAATAATAATAAAAATTTGTTTTGTTCTTTTTTTTCCCTCCTGCAAATACACAGTAAATATTGGGGTCATTCGAAAAGGAATTTCCTTTGCCTAAGAGATATAAGGTTTCTCCACCCTTGAAATATATTGTCATGGGATTAACTATAGACTCCTTTTAGGTTTATTTACTCTCCCCTTGGTGCTTTTGTGGTGTATGGAAGACTTCTTCTCCGTCCTGGGTGATAACATCAGACCTCTGTATCTAGAGGTCTTAGTATCTGCATGAGTCAAGGAGTTGAACTTACGATTATGTCTTTCTTTGTGGGTCTAGAAGTTCTGTTCCCTCATTGTCATTTTAATCCGTCTTCTGTGGTTGGCGGTCCTGGTCTTTGTGCTGATCCTAGGATGGGCCTGGGATAGCATCTTCCGTTATGTTTCCAGAGCTCCCCTTCCATTGCAATAGTCTCAGACAGACCTCTGGAACTAGGGATCATAGTTGTTATGCAGGTCGTAGACACACCCTAGACTTGGGCTTGGTCCCAGGATACATACAGTCTGGTCATGGTTCTGTCAGCCAGCCATCTGTAAATCATGATCTTGGCATTTGAACAGACCAAATGGTGACAAGTCTTCTGATTTTGTCTTATCGTTTGCTGGTGAGGTAGGATAACTTGCTCTTAGGTCAAGTTGTTCCCATTTTCCTCATTGTCAGAGTATCATATTAGGGCTGGCACTTGTTGGTGTCCGAGCACTGTTAAGGATGTCCCGGTTGGGATTTGTTTCCTGTGGCTGTCGTGAAGAAGTCTGTCGTTTCTATGTCTGTATTTCAGGGTTCAAGGCTGGACGGTAGGTGTCTAATCACCTGGCGTCTAAGTTGGGTCCACGTGACATATTTTCAAGGTGGGAGATACCCCTGTATTGTAAACAAGTATGAGTTCTTATCCCTAATAAATAAGAGCTCGTTTTTATACGTAAGATTTCCCCGTTTTTTAGTGTGCCTTTGCAGGGAGAAACGGTGCTACATTATATTGCAGGTGCATTTCAGGGTGGAGAGAGAAGAAAACAAAAACATGTCACACACCCAAAAAAGATAAAAATAGAAATAAAAATATATGTACTCACGTATATATATATAATAAGAAAAAAATTTTTTTTTTGGATTTTTGGACCACAACCCGCTGTGCTCAGGGGTTACTCCTGGCTGTCTGCTCAGAAATAGCTCCTGGCAGGCATGGGGGACCATATGGGACACCGGGATTCGAACCAACCACCTTTGGTCCTTGATTGGCTGCTTGCAAGGCAAACGCCACTGTGCTATCTCTCCGGGCCCCAAGGAAAAAGATGTTTAAGAAATGAAGTAAAAAATTAATTAAAGGAACAAGGTGATGCAAGAAAGTATCTTGCATTTGGGGAAAAGTAGGTAAAGAGATAGTGTAATACAGGTCTTATACTTATGATGGTAGTATAGGTTTACCCATTGTTTTTTGAGATTTTCTTGTGGTGTGTGGGTTCCTGGGCACCTTTCCATCTCCCAACCTGACCTTCTTGAGATTGGCAAAAGATTTGCGGTAGGGAGGACTTGGGAAGAGTTCATGCATTAGGGGATACTTGCAGAGCTAAGTCTGGTTTCAAGTAACAGTCCACATTAGGAAGGGTTGGTAAGGAGGACCACGCAGCATGAGTCAGTAGGGGAGTTGGTTGCCTTTTCTTGTAGGGGGCGAGGTTTGGGTTTGACTGGTTGTCCTTTCGCTTGGGTGCTGGGTACTGGTTCGCTGGGGAAGGAGGTCATTCTTGATGCCTAATGGAATAGGAACTGAGGGTGAAGAGTTTTAATGTGGGGAATCTGGAAGGGATTGCGGGATGAAGGGATTGCGGGATGAAGGGATAGTCGAATTTTCAAAGAGGTAAAAGGAGAAAGTATATGAAAGGGACAGGAAAGTAAAGAGAAATTAAATTAAAAAGAAAAGGAGATAAAAAGAAAAAAAAGAAAAAGGAAAAAATAGTAGTGAGAAGAGTAGAGAAAAGAGCGAGGGAATGCTAATTTGTTTGAGTGTATTTGATGAGTAGGGCCTGTAGTGTAAGTCTATAGGTCACAGTTGCTGCTTCGGCGGTTTGGGTGGTCACGTGCTTCAAGTCCTAAATGAAGGTATTACCTAGGGATAAAGGGAATGTTAAAGAGTTTTATTGGGACATTCTCCTAGTGCGAGCTGGGTATGGTATCTCGTGTGACTGAGCTCCGAGATGCAATCTTAGTTTGTCCACCCTTTGTATCCAAGAATGCCTGTAGACAGAAAAGCTGAAAGATTATTTTAAATAGAGCTGCAATGAATATAGGTGTAATGAAGGGGTTTTTGTATTGTATTTTTGTGTTCCTAGGGTATATTCCTAGGAGTGGTATAGCTGGATCGTATGGGAGCTCGATTTCCAGTTTTTGGAGGAATCTCCATATCGCTTTCCATAAAGGTTGAACTAGAGGGCATTCCCACCAGCAGTGGATAAGAGTTCCTTTCTCCCCACATCCCCGCCAACACTGTTTATTCTCATTCTTTGTGATGTGTGCCATTCTCTGGGGTGTGAGGTGGTATCTCATCGTTGTTTTGATTTGCATCTCCCTGATGATTAGTGATGTGGAGCACTTTTTCATGTGTCTTTTGGCCATCTGTATTTCTTCTTTGTCAAAGTGTCTGTTCATTTCTTCTCCCCATTTTTTGATGGGATTAGATGTTTTTTTCTTGTAAAGTTCTGTCAGTGCCTTATATATTTTGGAGATTAGCCCCTTATCTGATGGGTATTGGGTGAATTACTCTAAGCTAGAAGAACTAGGAACAGAGGAGTGAAATACTTCAAGTAGTCTTTAAGAAGTTGCCATATAGAGATTAATGAGATCATCAAAACCATGCTAGCTAAAGATAACAAGCAGGAATTAAATGGGTTTAATCAGAGACCTTCACATTAATTGGCCTTCACATATAACTTATAAATGGAATTCACATATTAATTAATGATACATGAATAAATATAACTTATCTCAATGTAGCCAAAGAAATTGTTTAAAACATAAATAAAATGTAAAATATGACTATATTTTTAGAAAAAATAGTGATGCTTTTTTCCTAAATTTGAAGACTTGCTTCAATAATTTTCATCTACAAATAACAGATTTCCTGAATCTTTTATTCATATAGCATTTACTACATTTACTACCTTATATTTTATATATTTATATTACCACACCAATTTTTATAAAAGAATAATTATAATATTCAATTTTTGCATTTTTTGAGGATCTTAGCAACTATGTTCACCTGTTTTTATTTATCTATAATTCTTTTGTGTGTTGTCTCTGTTTGCTTTTAAAATGATATTTGTTTCATATAATCTGTTTGAGAGTTGTTTCTATTTCTTTGATTTCCTGAAAGAGCCTGAACAGTGTTGAAAGTAGCTCTTTACCAAAGATTGAAAAGAACCCAGCACTGAAGCCACCTGGGCAAGGGCTTTTGTTTTGGGGGCCACTTTTGAAAGCAAGTTTTATTTCTTCAATAATGATCAGTTTGTTGAAGTGTTCTACGTCTGTTTGATTTAGCCTTGTAAATGTATGAGTCTATGAATATATCCATTTCTCCTGGGTTCTCTTATTTTCTGGCATAAAGATTTTCAGAATTATCTCTGGTAATGATTTAAATTTTAGTGGTATCAGTTGTGATATCATCTCTTTTATTTCTGAAATAGCTAATTAACGTTTGCTTTGTGAGTGTTGCCAGTGAATTTTAGACCTTGTTTATTTTTTCAAATAAAGAGTTCTTGGGTTCACTATCCTTTGAAAAAAAAAAAAAGAAAGATTATTTTAAGTATAGAAAGATTAATGCATTAAAACATATTTTTATGGCCTGCTTCCGTTGGAGTCAGTGGTTTCCCATGGTATCCTTTGCCTGTAATACTGTATAAGATCCCTAAAGGCTTATTATGGACCTTTGTAGTAGAAGGCTGATTATTTACCTGGTCTTTCTATGCTGCTGTTTCTGCTGTTGCTGGCTTTTTATGTGGTAAAGTGTGTAGTCAAGAGTTTGTGTTGTTCCTCTTTTATGTGTTTTGGGCACTGCTCTCCGGTATATGTTCACTGTTACAGTGTTTGGGGTTTCTACCCTGTTAAACCCTGTTATTTTATTGTTGATTATTAGCTGTATGTAAGGTGTATGTTCTAGGTGCTTCAGAATAGTGCTATCATTCTCTGTTTATCTTTCATCTTCTGGCTTACTTCAATTAACATAATATGAGCCTTGCTGCAAAGTCTGTGATTGTATCATTTCTGACTGACATGTAGTATTTCATTGTGTATAGAAACCACATCTTAATGATCCATTCATCTGTTGTTGGATATCGAGGTTGGTTCCAATACTTGGCTATTATACTGAGTGCTGGATAAATAGTGGGGTGTACATGTACTTTGGAATGAATGTCCTTCCAACATGGGGGTAGATATCTGGGAGAGCAATTGCTGGGTCAAATGGTAGCTCGATTCTGAATTCTTTGAGCACTCTCCAGACTGTTCTCCTTAGGTGTTGGACTCGGGGGCATTCCCACCAGCAGTGGATGAAAGTGCCTTTCATGACACATCCCCGCCAACATAGATTGTTCTTATTATTTTTGATGTGATCCATTCTCACTGGTGTAAGGTGGTACCTCATTGTTGACTTTATTTGGATTTCCCTAATGATGCGTGAAGGTGAACATGTTTTCATGTGTTTGTTGGCCATCTTTCGGTCTTCCTCAGAGAAGTGTCTATTCATTTCATCTTCCCAATTTTTTATAGCTTTATTTGGTTTGGGGGGGGCTCACCTTTCTGAGTATTTTGTATATTCTGTATATAAGCCCTTTATCTGATATGATGGGTGAAAAGATTTTATCCCAGTCAGTTAACTGTCTTATTGTGTTAAGTAGGGTTTCTTTTGTTATGCAGAAGCTTTTTAGTTTGATGTAATCCCATTTGTTTATGTTTGATGCCTTGCCATTGGTGCTACATCCTCGAAGACCTTTTTGATATGTAGATCTTCGAGTGTTTTACCTATTTTCCTCTCTATAAACTTTATAGATTCAGGTATAATTTCAAGGTCTTTGATCCATTTTGAGTTGATTTTTGTATAAGGAGTGAGGTATGGGTTAATTTTGAATTTCTTGCATGTGGTTTTCCAGTTGTACCAACACCATTTGTTGAAAAGACTTTCTTTGTCCCATTACAAGTTCTTGGATCTTTTGTCAAATATCAGTGACTGTATATCTGGGGGCTTATGCCTGGAAATTCTGTTCTAACCCACTAGTCTGAGGCTCTGTCTTTGTATCAATACCATGCTGTTTTGATCACTATGGCTTTATAGTATAGCTTCAGGTTAGGTAAGGAGATGCCACCCAGACTCCTGTTTTTTAGTATGTGTTCGGATATCCTGGGTCTTATTTGGTTCCAGATAAATTTTATGATTGATTGTTCTAAGTCTTTAAAAATGATGTCTGAATTTGGATGCGGATTGTGTTAAATCTATATAGGAGTTTGGGTAGGATGGTCATTTTGACTATGTTGATTCTACCTACCCATGAGCATGGGATGTTCTTCCATTTCCCAAGATCCTCTTCAATTTCTTTCTGAAGTGTTTTGAAGTTTGCCAGGTATAAGTCCTTCACTTCCATGTTAAGGTTGATTCCTAGGTACTTGATGTTGTTTGATACTATTTTAAATGGAGTTGTATTCTTAATCTCTCTCTCTTCTACTTCGTTATTTGTATAGAGAAATGCTACTGTCTTTTGTATATTGACTTTGTAACCAGCCACTTTTCTGTATTGGTTTATTGTTTCTAGGAGTTTTACTGTGGACTGTTTAGGGTTTTCCATGTATATCATCATGTCATCTGCAAAGAGAGATAGGTTTAATTCCTTTTTCCCTATTTGAGTTCCTTTGATTTCCTTCTCTTGTCTGATTGCTATTGCTAGGACTTCTATGACTATGTTGAATTAGAGTGGAGAGAGTGGACATTCTTGCCTAGTTCCTGACCTTAGTGGGAATGCTTTCACTTTTTCACCATTTGGGATAATGTTAGTTGTGGGCTTTTCATAGATAGCTGTAACTATCTTGAGAAAGGTTCCTTTCAGACCTATTTTGCTTAGTGTTTTCAACATAAATGTGTGTTGAATTTTGTCAAATGCCTTCTATGCAATGATTGATATGATCATGTGTTTTTTTTGTCTTTTTTATTATTGATGTGGTTGTATGATATTGATTGATTTGCGTATGTTGAACCAGCCTTGCATCCCTGGGATGAAACCCACTTGGTCATGGTGTATAATCTTTTTGATGGAGTGCTGGATTCGGTTTGCTAAGATTTTGTTGAGTATTTTTGCATCTATGTTCATTAGTGAGATTGCTCTGTAGTTTTCTTTCTTGGTGGTATCTTTACCCTCTTTGGTAATCAGAGTGATATTGGCCTCATAAAAGTAATTGGGGAGGATTCCTGTCTTTTCAATGGTTTGGAAGAGCCTGTGAATCAGTGGAATTAATTCATCTTGGAATGTTTGATAGAATTCACCTGTAAAAACATCTGGGCCTGGACTTTTGTTCTTGGGGAGTTTCTTAATTACTGTTTCAATTTCCTCTGACGTGATTGGCCTGCTTAGGCTTTCTAAGTCCTCCTTTTCTAGTCTTGGAAGCTGGTATTTTTCCAAGAATCTATCACTTTCTTCTGGGTTCTCTAGCCTAACTGAGTATAGTTGTTCATAATATGTCCTCATGATGTGTTGGATTTTTTGGGGTTCTGTTGTAATCTCACTCCTTTCATTTGTGATACTGCTTATTTGGGTGTTTTCCCTCTTTTATTGGTGAGTCTTGCCAGTGGTTTGTCTATCTTGTTTATTCTTTCAAAAAAACCAACTCCTGGTCTCATTGATTTTCTGTATTGTTTTCTTAGTTTCTATGTTGTTTATTTCTGCTCTGGTTTTTATTATTTCGTGTCTTCTGATTGTGTTTGGTTTTCTTTGTTGCTGTTGTTCCAGCTCCTTAAGATGGTCCTTTAAACTGTTAATTTAGTTGCTTTCCTCTTTCCTGACATAGGATTGTACTGCTATGAGTTTCCCCCTGATTACTGCTTTTGCTGTGGCCCACAAGTTTTGACAAGTTGTTTCTTCATTGTCGTTTGTCTTAAGGAATCTTTTTATTTCTTCCTTGAGTATCTCTTTGATCCAGCTGTTTTTGAGCAGCATGTTGTTTAATCTCCAGGTGTTGGATTTTCTCCATTGATTCATTTTACAGTCAATTTTTGACTTCTATTGCATAGAGATCTGACAGGGTGCTTCTAATTATCCTTACCTTTGTGATTTTATGCAGGTTAGATTTGTATCCTAAGGCATGGTTTATTATGGAGAAGGTTCCAGGTGGTGGAGGGCCCTATATAAGTCTATGAGCCCTAGTTCTTATAATTTTTCATTTAGGGTTCTTATTTCTTTGTTAGTTTTCTGTCTGGTGGATCTGTCCAGTGGTGATAGTGGAGTATTAAGGTCTCCCACTACTATCTTATTTTCCTTCATGTGTTTCTCCAGTTTTGCAAGTAGTTGCAGTATATATTTTGCTGGCTCTGCAATAGGTGCATAGATTTTAACCAGCATTAGCACTTCTTGGTTTAGTGTTCCCCTGATCAGTAAGTTGTGACCCTCTTTGTCTCTGATCACTTTTTTGAGGTTGAATGCAATTTGGTCTGATATAAAAATGGCCGTCCCTGCTTTTTTTTATTTCCATTGTCCTGGATAATTGATTTCCATCCTTTTATTCTGAGCCTATGCCTATCTTGTACTTGTAAGTGTGTTTCTTAAAGGCAGCAAAAATCTGGTTTATGTTTTCTAATCCAGTTCTCTATTATGTGTCTTTTAATGGAAGAGTTTAGTCCATTAACATTTAGTGAGATTATTGACAGAGAGGGCTGTTGTGCAGTTGTGTTGTTTAGGGTGGTTGTAACAATGAGGGGTTTGGATTGTATAACTCGTCTCTGAGTAGGTCATTTAGGGTCTGTTTTGTTTGCGCAAATAGTGCAAGTTCATTTTTGTTTGAGAATGATTTTAGTCTTCCCTCCCATATGAATTAGAGTTTCGCTTGATAGTGGACTCTAGGTTGAAAATTTCTTTCATTCAATCGTTTAAATATGTCATTCCACTGTCTTCTTGCTTGAAGTATTTCATATGGGAGATCTGGTTTGATTCTAATGTTTCTTCCTTTTTATGTGAGGGTTTTTTTCTCCTTTATTGCTTTAAGTAGGTCGCCTTTCTCTTTGTTTCTTACCATTTGAATTACTATGTGTCTTGGAGTTGATTTGTTAGGTTCTATTTTGTTGGGGACTCTTTTAACCTCCTGGATTTGCTCAGATGTGTCTTTCCAGAGGATGGGAATATTTTCTGCTATTATCTCCCTGACTAATTGTTCTTCCCCTTTCCCTGTTTCCTCCCCTTCTGGTATACCTACACTTCTTAGATTTTTTCTTTTGTCTTTGTTCATTAAATACTGGACTCTTACTTCCACTGCTTTTCCTTCTATTTCTTTGTTGGTTTCTTTGTTGTCTTTTGATTGCAGTTTATCTTTGAATTGTTCTATGTGATTCTCAAGCTGTGCTATTCTGCTCTTCTGGCTTTCTACTGTTTTACATATTTCATTTAATTTTGTTTGTATGGAGTCTTTCATATTTTGTAGGAGTTCTTGTTTAAATTGGTTCATTTGTTCATTTATTGATTTATTGCCATCTCTGGCCAGTGTGTCTTTCATTTCTTATAGTATGGCTTGGAATTCTATTATCATGGCTGCTTTTAGGTTTCCTCTCTTGGGTCTCCGCATTTTGGTGGACTTGAGAACTTGTTCTGATTTCTCTCCATCTCCCCTGCTGTTAATGTTTTCCTTGGTTTACCCATCTTTCTTTGCATTTATTGGCTTGGCTTGGAGTGCAGTGCCTTCAGGTTTCAGCCCACCTTTGCCACCTGTGGTGTGGGGCTGGGTCTCTTCTCGGGATGTTGCTCTATGTGAGTATGTTGGGTGATGTCGCTGAGTTTTGGACCTTTCTCGTCCTCAGTCCAGCCTGACCAATCACCACTTCCTTCAAGCCATACAGTGCAGGTTCACTCTCTGGCCTGTCCCTGTTCCCTTGAATGGCCGCTTTCCACCCGCCCTAGTCGGAGACCTTCTGCACCCACTCTGGCTTGTTCTGGGAGTTCAAGGTTCCCTAGAATGGCCACTTTCTACCTGCCCTAGTCAGTGACCTCCTGCACCCACTCTGGCCTGTTCTGCAAACTCAAGGTTCCCTAGAATGGCTGCTTTCCACCGCCCTACTTGGGGACCTCCTGCACCCACTCTGGCCTGTTCCGGGAGCTCAAGATTCCCTAGAATGGCCGCTTTCCACCTGCCGTAGTCGGTGACCTCCTGCACTCACTCTGGCCTGTTCCGGAACCGCCAGGTTCCAGGAGCGCCTGGTTCCCTTGAATGGCCGTTTTCCACTCGCTCCAGTCAGCGACTTCCTATACTCACTCTGGCCTGTTCCAGGAGCTCAGGGTTTCCTAGATTTACGCATATTTCTTAAAAACACAGAATAATAAGTGTTTTAAGATTAAAGGAATTAATGAATGACAGAATGAGCAGAGCAAAATGAACCAAAAATTGTTTTTCTTTTTCCTATTAACAAGAATTTAAATTCATTAGGTAGCTAATGACTTGGAGATGCAAATAACTAAACTCATCATAAAAATGTGTTCATTTATTTGTCTGTGTATAAAAATATTGCAAGATGTAGTATAAAGATACAAAGAAATAGATAACAGATGGCTCTGTTCCTAGATAAATTACATCAGTTTGCAAACAACTGAGTATTTTTTGTAGATAAAAGAATTTTATTAGGATTTGCTAAAATTTAGTCTTAGATTGACACATCGCACTTTTCCAATTTAAGTTTAACAATACATCATTTTCATAAGAAAATAAATGTTTTTTTTCTGTAAAGTATTGTGGTTTTTATTGTTATTCATAATTTTAGACATGCAATGTTTCAGCATCCAACCCACTAGGAGGTTTCAGTGTCAACCTCCTTCCATCAATTTTCCTAGAGTCCAACCATACCACAATATCCCACCCCAATCTTCCATCATATCAGGCATCTTTCTAAATGTGGTTGTTAAAGTTTGGTTCTCATATTTTGACTGAATGGCTTGAATATTTAGTTCCATCCTTTAGTTACACCATCAATGAACTTGAGTCCCTTTTTCCCTGATCCCCTTTAATTCATGTGTGTCTTTTACCTCTACTCAATTACTTATATTCTCCTCACTATACTTTGAAGACAGCCCCCACTTAAACCATTACATTCCTTTCTGGAGTTATTGTGAATTAAAACATGTCAGTGACAAATACCATACTATATTTTGTTCTAGACAGTCCCCATTTAAACCATTACATTTATTCATGAATTTATTGTGAATAAAACATGTAAGTTAAATCATATTGTATTTATCCTTCTTCTGGCTGATCTTGCATTTTTATCCATGTAGTAGCAAATTGCATGACTGAATTATTCCTTAAAGCTATGTTGTAATCCATTGCATATAAGTACCACATCTTCACTATCCACTTATTTGTTGTTGGACATCTATGCAGATTCCAACTCTTAGTTATTGTCCTGAGTGCTAAGATGAATACTTGTATGCATATCACCTTTGGAATAAATGTTTCTAAATAAACATTTTAATGAAAGACAGACATAAGTCTCTAAACATATCAATAAATTTGATACATATTTATATGATATTGCTGTGACTTTTATTAAATATAATTTTTACTAAAATTTTACTTTTATTTTGTCCTTGTTTCTGTATTTTTTTTACTTTTTGGGTCCTGTATGGCAGTATTCAAAGATCTGTGCTCAGAAATCTCTCCTTCTACTGTATAAAGAACCATAATTCAGGTGGCAGTTATTAAATTATGATGGACACAAGGAAGAAAAGCACCTTAATCCATGAAAGACTTAATATCATGTAATGTCTCTACAACTTCCAATTTTAAGTGTTTTTTTATTTTTGGTCTGGTTCAATTTTTTTGTGGATTATTGATTTCATAAGAGTTGTTACTTCTATCTGTTGGCTCACACTTATAAAACCATGAATTGAAATAAATGAAGATAGAAGATATGGAAAGAAATCTCAAATACTGTTGCAGACTATGAGAACCTTTGCCATCAAGATGGTATTTACTTGAAGTAGCAGATCTAGGAATTAATGTTTTATATAGAATATAACACATATTAAATCTATTTTTACAAATACAATAAAATCTGTCTATTTAATGTTAGACCAATTAGTACTATATAATTAGATGGTATTTTGGTCATCTTAAAATTCTACCAGTCCTTGTTCTTGAATTAAAGAATATAAACTAAATTTCAAACCATCTTTAGAGTAGTGGAGCAAAATCACATATATTAAAAATGAGTATACATTAATTTTTAGTGTCCCATTTTATTTTTATCTTGAGAGGTTGATAAACTTTTATTATTTGAAAATTATTTATATTGTTGAAGTTGAGTTTTTCAATTGTGTATTTTCCTTACCTATGTTTGCCTATTGGCCATTAATTGTTTTTCTTTTATTTTTAAAATCTTTTAGACAAAAATTTTAGACAACATATTGCTAATGATAGTTTTCAGTGAATAACATGCTGTACATTCCCTCAGAGTGTTCACTTTCTTTCACCATTTTCCTAATGTTTTTCATTCTATTTTGAATGTAATTTGAATGTAATTTTTAAAATGTATCGGAAACAGAAAAAAATGGGAATCCACATGTCAAATTCTGTATTTAGTATCATTCTTTTTTTAAATCAGAACTATTAGAATACTTTTGACTAGTTATTTTATATGGTCCCAAAACATTGAGATGATTCATGCAGATATTATTAGAAATTTCATGGCAGTGAACTTTAATATTTTTATTATTTTTTGAAACATTGTGGCTACAAAGTTCTTCAAAATAAAGTTTTTTCAGGCCTTCAATGTTTGAACAATAATTTCAAGACCCCTATGTGACTTCTCCACCATTGTCCCCTAGTTTCTCACCTCCCCTCAAACCTGTCCCCTTAGCAGTGAAAAATAATTTATTTTATTTTGATTTTTACAACAAAATAGATAATGGAATTATCAAGAAATGTTTGAAAAAATATATATGCAAATTTTTATGTAACACAATTGTAGTAATAGTCATTGTTGGAGGGTTTACTGAGATGTTTGTTGTTAGGGGAACTTCTCTGTATTGTTTTTCTCATGTATCTAATTTGGTTTCTACTCCACTTTCACATCTAATTTGGTGTAATCCTACTGGACTCTCATAGTGGAATTTGATGGTTTTGTGCAACCAAATATTCCAGGAAAATTTGAGAATTGATAAGTTTCAGACAATTAAATTGTTTTGACTTAATTGTATTGATTTGAATCTCTTTCTAGATTAGTGCTAAAGATGAGAAAGTGGACCATGTTTTACATGGTGACATCTAGAAAATGTGAGTGTTGGTTGTTGCAGCTTCCAGCAGCACAGGGTCTGGAAGAAGATTGCTTTTTCTCAAATGAAGAGAATCTTGGAGATCTGAGCCTTAAAAACACGTATATACTGGGAATTTTCTACTAATCAAACTTTTTTCTGAAGATAGTTTTGTTCTATCAAAAGTAATACTTCAATTTTCAAAGAAGACACAGTAGAAATATTGTAATAACCTAAATTACCATTTTATATGGCTTATATGATACTGTGAACAACTGTCATTTTTATAAAAATTTTTTTTTCTTTTGGTGAAGGGCCACACCAGGTGATGCTCAGGGGTTACTCCTGGCTATGCACTCAGAAATTGCTCCTGTTTTGGGGAACCGAATGGGATACGAGGGCATTGAATTGTGGTCCATCCTAGGTCAGCCACATGCAAGTCAAATGCCCTACTGCTGTATCACCGCTTTGGCCCGATCTTTATAAATTTTTAATGTAAGTAATAACACAAATTATTACAAAACTTAAATGTATGAATTTTGAGAAAGAAATTTAATGTGAATTTGTATTTGGTATAACTAAAAATTTTAAGGATATATTGACTAGTTCAGTCTGTTATATAATACATATTTTGTAATTCTGAATTTTTAAATGACTTCACAAATATAATTAGGTACATATATTGACCTATGCTTTTATACAACCATGATTCAAACATATAAAAAGCCATAAAAATATATAAAAATTACATATGGAGTTGAGGAAATGGGTATATTAATGAGATTGGAAGCCAACTAGAGATCCTATCTGGAGTAATTTATTACAAAATTTTTATGATTAATACTTTGTTTATTTGGGGGCCACTCCCAGTGATGCTAAGTGGTAATCCCTAGCTGTGCACTGAGAAATTACTCCTGAAATGTTTGTGGGACTATATGGGATGGTGGAAATTGAACGTAGGTATGCCAAGTTCAGTGTAAATGCCCTACCCACTATGCTATCGCTCAACCCCATTAATACCATTTTTTTAAATAAAATTTAATCCTGAGATTTTCAAATATAAAAGTATATGTAGAAATTATCCGGCCAGAGACAGCACAGATGCAAGGCATTTGCCTTGCACGAGGCCAACACAGACCCCGGTTCAAATTCAGGCATCCCATATCTTCCTCCAAGCCTGCCAGTGAAAAATTATTTGAGTAGCTATTTTTCCTATGGGTAGTTTTATTATTGTTATTAAATATTTATGTTTTATTATTATTATTAAAGCAATAATATTTTATTTATAAATAGTCTTGATTTAATAACTTTAGGTAGTAATTTATATTAGAATATTAATAGTTGAAATGTTTGAATTTATATAATTTTATTTTTATATTAAAAATTAATTTTGCGAGTTTGAGATGCAACTAATGATGTTCAGGTATTATTCCTGGCAGTACTAAGGAATTCAGATTATAGAACCTAGGCCAGCTACATGCAAGGTAAACTGCCTACCCTAAACTAACTACCCTACCTAAACTGCCTACTGTCACTCTGATACCTGAATAATTTTAACTAGATTACAAATAACTAGACAAAAATAAAAATATACTTTGTATTAATAAATTTGATATTCTTTTTTGATTTAGTTGATCCATTTATGAAGAATCAACTGAAAAATAAACCTGCTTTGTTTTTTATTTTTAATTTTTATTGTGACCAAAGTGCATTACAAATCTTTCACTGCATAATTTATGGTACATACTGACAATAAATGAGGGGCATTCCCACCACCAGTGCTGTCCTCCCTCCATCCCTGTTCCCAGCATGTATTCCATATCTCCCTCTGTTTCCCCCCAGAATGCTAGTGCAACTGGTCTCCACTTTACAGCTTGTTGTAGATTGAGCATCCATTCCACCATCATTGGAGATAAAAAGGATAAGAAAAAAGGTAGAAAAAAATTTGGTAACAACTACCAAAAAAAGAAAGAGAGGAAAAAGAAAAAATAAAGAAAAATGGAAGAAAAAAAGAAAAAATGCACCTGGCAAATAAAAATAAATATAAAAGTAAATCACCAAATAATAACCACAAGAGTGAAAAAGAAAGAGAAAAGTGGAAGAAAAAGAGAAGGAAAATAAAGTCAAAAACTAACAAATCAAAACAAAACAAGAAAAAGTAGGGGTGCTGGAGTGGCAGGGTTTGGCTTTCCCCCCACTTTTTTTAATTTTTTATTGCATAGGCACAGTAAGCATTGGGGAAGAAATGGAATTCCAGTGGCCTAAGAGATTCAGGGTTTCTCCATCCTTGAAGCATATCATCATGGGATCAACCCCTGGCTCCATATATACTCATTACCCCATCCCAAAGGCTTTTTTGTGGTGCCAGGAAACTTTCCTCTCAGTTGTGTGTGAGAAAATCAAGCCACTGTAGCTAGCAATCTTGGTATTTGCACAGGTTATAGGTCAGGGTCTAGGATAGAGACTTTATGGTTCTAGAGGTTCCTATCCATCATTGTTGTTGTGTTCAGTCTTCTGTAACACTTGCTCCCTGTTTTCGTTCAGTCCCTAAGCCGAAGCCTAGGATATTATGGATCCAAGGGTTCTGCTCAGTCTCTGTTGTCCAAGTTGGGCCTCTGCAATAAGACATCTTGCTATTGATGTTGGAGTCCTGGGCAACAGCCTAGGGTAGAGTTTTTTTTTTTTTAATTGGTCCCCACATAGGTTCTGTTCAGTCACAGTTGTCAAAGTCAGTTTTCTGTTGGTGCTCTTTTTTTCCCATTGCTCAAAGGACGATACCTCTTCTGATTTCCATTTAGTGTTAGGTGATATGATAGGACAACCTGGTCGTAGGTCAAGTTGTCCTTTCCTCGTTGTCATATCAAAACCAGCACAGGTTGGTGCCATAGCAGTGTTATAAATCTCCCAATGGAGCTTATCTCCTGGTAGTGTTGCCTGAAGCTGTATCAGTTCTACATCTGGGATCTGGGGTTTGGGATTGGACTAACACTGTCCAATCTCCTGGAGACTGCATTGTATTCACATGACACATGTTCAGGATAGGAGTCACCCTTCTGCTATAAAAAGTGTGAGTTCTTATCCCTAGAAGATAAGATCTTGTTTCTGTGTCTATGGGTTCTCCCTTTTTTACTGTGCCCATACAAAAAAGTATGGTGTCATACTTGTGGCTGGTGCTATTCTGGGTAAGGATGACAGACGGGACACAGAGTGTCTGTGGTCTGGTTTTGATCTGAGCTTTTATCCCAGTCAAGGCTTTTTGTATCAAGCAGCACCAAAAACGGTAAGGATAGAGAAAAAATGTATATATTAAAATAGAACAAATAAATAAAACTGAGTTAAAAAGAAAAAGTATTTGAATAAAACAAGCGATGGAGGAGGCTACCTGTATATTTAGGAATACACATATTAAGATGTATTATTATACAGGTATTGAGCTTTTATAGGCAATATAAGACTTCCAATTAGGTCTTTTGATATATTCTTGTGGAGAGTAAAAGCCAAGGTACTTTTCGTATCACAGCCCTTGGAGTTGAGTTTATAACATGCTTTGCGGCATTATGGAACCCTATAGTATCCTTGAGCTGGGGATTTTACTGAAGCTGATTCCTGTATCATGCAATAGTCCACGATTTGGTGGGAGTGAGAGGGGCCATCAAGCATGTGTCAGCATGGTTGTAGTTCTTTGCCGAGGCATGAGAATGGGGACCCAGAGGGTGTCTTTCACTGAGGAGCTGGAAGGTGGTCTGTTGGGACAGGAGGTCAGAATTGGTGCCTACCGAGTTAGGAACTAAGGGTAAAGAGGATTAAATTAGGGGAAGATAACGGATCAGGATTAATAGATGAGGGGGTAGAAGAGACATAGTGATAGGGGAGAGGCAATACATGATAGGGACTATATACTATATATATATGAATTGTTTATGGTTTCGGCTTGGAGTCAGTATGGAAAGTCACGTCCACATAAAGACTGACTTTGAAGATCTATTTGATTGTTATCATCCAAATCTTTAGCATTCCGTTTCCTTTCCTAGGAACTGTCTAGAATAAAGAACATTTTTAGATAAAGCTTTAGAAGTATATTTCCGCTTGCGCGGTTTTGAAAATGAGTATTAGTAAGAAAAGACGCCACTGCAGGGAGTCCAGTATGCATAGGGGAGGAGTTTCCCTCCCCCACCAGAGCCCAATTGCCAGACCTGGCCTTGCAGGCCAGTCTGGCGTGGGGGCATCTCAGTCTCCTGAACTAATTGGTTAGTCCAGAAGGCAGTTGGCCAGCTGTTTGTCCAGATTCCTAGCCATGCCAGTAGAAGAGGAGCAGAAATCCTGGCATGTGGGGTCTTCTGGGTCCAGCTAAAACTGCTTTGTTTTTAAACAAAATGATATTTTACATAAAATATATAGCTTATACAAATATAATTTGTAATTTATGTATTTTATTATTTAAATAGCTACTCTATTTCACCTTAAAATGTATGTAGTTATAACCTGTTAAACAATAATTTAAGAACATTGTACTTAAGTTCATAGATATATTTTTTCTCACATAGTTTTTGTTTTTAGTATCAAATATAGTCAATAATATATTTTTAGATAAAATTAAATAGAATTATTATAATAAAGGGTTTCATTTACATATCATTTATTTTCTAAACTTTTAACTATTTATAGGAAACAAAGTATTGCTTATGATAGTCAAGCTTAAGTTATTTTAAAATATTAAAAATAATTTATGTAATGATTGATTGATATGAAATTTGTAATAATAATGCTATGTAATTTTTCTTTATTTAAAGTGTTATTTCTACCTAATGTAGAATATATTAAAATTACTAAGTATAAAAATATTAGAGAAATGTTTTCTTAATTATTACTAAACATTTCATCTATATAAATAAAAGACAGATTGTAATGCTGTTCAACTATTCCATCAATCTATTTAGTATTTTTTAAAATAATGGCCTTATTTACCATTACAGTATTAGATTTTATTAAAATTTATGTATGGAAAAAATCAGAAGATTTTTCTAAGCAAACATTACTATGATTGTAGCAGCTATTTTGAGGTTTAGAATTCTAGCATAAATAATTTAGTTGAAGAAATAGAAATAAAGAAGGGCAAGATAAGTTTATTATATTGAGTATGAATCTTATAAAATATTCATATAGCAAGTTCTTTAACTTCTTCCTCTTAGGTAAACTTGGGTTGTGATAAACTAGGTTTATAATTTAAATAGTAGACACAATTCTTAACTTATCACACCAAATAATACAATCTATTTTTCATTCCTTGAATTTGAGTTATATTTGTACATTTTTTATTATAATTATGTGTCAATTTTAAACTTGATAACTTTCAGTTTATACAGTAGATTGCCTCCTTGTCCTCTTTGTCTTATACACATAGAAGACAAAGCATGTTTATACTATATGTAGATAAAACTAAGCTAACTTTCTGGATAATAGGATGACTTTTGAGGAGAATCACGTCAGCCGTTAGCTTATAATGAGATTCTCTTCTGATAAGGACACTATCCAAATTCAAAAAGGTGAACATAAACCAAGATTAGAACCACTCATGAGTCATTCAATTCTGATTGCCAAAATACACAACCATGAATTAAACATTGTGTTGCTTTTCATGTGATTGTTAATTCAGCAAGTGTTAACTGATGCAAAGTACTGCAGAGGTATTTTTTCTTTACAAATATTAGATGTTCCTAGTTATATTTCAATATAAATAATTCATTAATAAAGCAAGACTTATGTATCTTCTCTACAAAAGTATTTATAGAGAAGTCAATGAAGCCTAGTTGGAAAAAATTTTAGGTATCTTAAAAAATTTTAGTTATTGGACCACAGAGATAGCACAGCAGTAGGTCATTTGCCTTGCATGCAGCTGATCCAGAACGGATAGTGGTTCAAATCCTGGCATCCCATGTGGTCCCTGCCTCTGCCAGGTATAATTCCTGTGCACAGAACCAGGAGTAACCCCTGATTATTGGTGAGTGTGACCAAAAAACAAAAAAAGTTATTAAAAAGATACAGAATGTAAAACATGTTTAAACTGGACTGGAGAGATAGCATGGAGATAAGGCGTTTACTTTTTATGCAGAAGGTCATCGGTTCAAATCCCAGTGTCCCATATGGTCCCCTGTGCCTGCCAGGGGCAATTTCTGAGCACAGAGCCAGGAAAAACCCCTAAGCACTGCTGGGTGTGACCCAAAAACCACACACACACACACACACACACACACACACACACACACACACACACACACAAACATGTTTAAACTTTATAACTAGTTGAAAAGGTTAGTATTTAATTTCTTACTCTAAAGTCTAAAAATGTTAACATCCTAAATATAAAGAAGATATAGGTAGTATGAAGTGTAACTCCTTGGGAGTATGGAGGGAATCTGTAATTTATGGACTTTTATAAAGAATCAGTCATCTTGGAGGATATAAAATAATATATGACTTGGTATTTTCTATGATCTGTTTTCTAAATAAATTGACAAATTGGCATAGTTATAAATTAATTCCAATTAGACTTCTTTAATATTACTAAAATTCAATTATAATTTTGTCTTATACTGCCTGTGAATATAAAGTAAAGAAAAGAATATGGGCAATATATACAATTGCCAAAGTAATTAATCTATCTTTCCTTCATGCCAAATTTTGTAACTCAGCTCAAATTAAGTTCACTGATATAGAGCTAAATATATTTGTTTGTTTATATTGAGGGTTTAGAAAATCATTTGCAATAACTAGATCAAGCAATGATTATTAATGACTGCAAAATTTATAACAGCTAAAACATGTTTTAAAGAATATCTGCCATGCCTAAAGATAAATACATCAATCAAAACTTCCTTAATGTATTGAAGAATCATGTCCTACCAAACCTTATCAAGATTTAAATTAACTTTAAAGTGATATATATGTGATGAAGGTGTGAAGAGAATCTTCTTACCCAAATTATTGTAATACTTCATCCAATATTCACTAATAAAATTTGCAAAATAACTGACAAAGCCTGGATAATTAGGTCTAGATGTTAAAAGAAGGTGTTAGAATATAATGTTTTCATCTTTCAAAGAAGCCTCCTATTAATGTCAAAATATCTTATTTCAGCATCAGAAGGTTTTGAACTTTTAAGCAAATTACATTTAAGTAGTTCTTTTTTTTTTTTTTTTGGCATAGTAGTACCAATGTCTTAATCCAGACTTAGATTAAGGATGACTTATTGTGGGTTTGGGGCACTCTACCTGCTGCTGAGAAATTAATGCTGGTCATATATAGTGCAAGACAAATAACCACTTACTGTACTATAAGTCAACCCCCAGTAAACAGTATATAGATATTATGTCCATTTAATAAAACTGAAATTAGAGCCAGAACAATATTTCAGTGGGTAGGAGACCAAATTTACACACATTCAAACTGGATTCTATAACCACCATATAATGTGGTTTACAGAGAACTGCCAGGAGTGACCCATGAATGCAGAGCCAGTGGTAAGACCTGAGCACCTTTGGGTGTACCCCCCAAATCAACTGCCACAAAAATCATTCAAAATTTTACATAATTTTAAAAAGCAAAAATGTGTTTTAGACATACAATTTTTCAGGACCATTCCCACAAACAGTGTCAACCTGTCACCTCCAATGCTCCCAAACTGCATCATCACATCAAGGTTGTTTAAATAAAAGAATTAAAATATTCTTTATAAAGGAGCTAACAAGGTAGAGCAAGGAAAACCTCTTTAACAAGTGGTGTTGGGAAAATAGATAATTACATGAAAAAAAGTGAACTCAAATCTTTATTTAATGCTGTGCACAAAAGTCAAATCTAAATAGATTATAGATATTGGTATCAGACCTGAAACCGTAAGGTACAAAGAGGAAAATGTAGGCAGAACACTCCAGAACATTGAAGCTAACGTCATATTCAAGAAAAAAACCCACTGGCCAATAAAAGAATAGAAAGGTAAACAAATGGGACTACATTAAACTGAGAAGCCTCTGCACTTCAAAGAAATGGCGACTATGATACAAAAATGACTCACACAAAGGGAAAAGCTATTCACTCAATTCTCACTATCTAATAAGAGATTAATATCTAAGGTGTACAAGGCAATGATAAAACTCACCAAAAAGTCATCTAACACAACAAAAATGATGGAGAAAAAATGAATAGACATTTTCTCATAGAAGAAATACAGATGGTCAAAAGCACAGAAGAAAATGCTCCACATCACAAATCATATGGGAGATGCATAACAAATAAGATTGGGGTAGTGTGGGGAGAAAGGCACTGCCATTCATTACTGGTGGGAATACTGACTAGTTCAGTCTTTTTGGAAATTCCTTAAAAACTGAAAATTAAGCTCTCATATGTTTCAACAAGACCACCTATAGGAACCCAAAAACACAAAACAAAGAAGCTCTATGCACTACTATGATAATTGCAGTACTAGTTACAATAACCAGAATCTGGAAACAACACAAATGCCCAAGAACAGATGAGTGGCTAAAGAAACTATGATATAGCGACTCAATAAAATATAATGCAGCTGTTAAGAAGAATGAAATAATATAATTCACTTATACATGAATGAACATGTGAGTCAGAGGGAGTGAGATTGATATAATATTACTCATTTATGGGAAATAAAAAAATAAAAGATAGTGTGGTTATAATATCCAAAGCAATAGAGAGAAGGGCCAGCAGGACCAGTCTATGATTAGAAACTTTTCATAAGTAGTAGAGTATAGCTCTTAGGGCAGGGTAGATGGTATTGCATAATGTAAGACTAAAATTCAATCATGAACAAATTTGTAATCATAATGTTTAAATCAAAGAATGAGTAAGAGAGAAACTAAATCAGAAAATGCCCCAGCAGACAATAAATTCAAATCAGAATAAGAGATAACTTGAATTACTTCATATGACAAAACAAGATAATCTAGAAGAAATTCATAAATTCTTAGACTGCTCTGACTTCATAAGGTTAAACTGAGATATATGAAATACCCAAAATAAACTAGAATTATCAAGAAATTAAAATTAATAATCAACATGCTTTTAAAAACAAAATCCTGCCTCACATAGATTTGTTAGTTAATTCTTTCAAACCTGTAAAGACAACCTACTGCCAATCATTTTAATCCTTTCCCAGAAAATTTACAGAAATACTCCAAACAGATTCGATGATGTTAACATCACCTTGATAACAAAAGCAGAGACAGAGACCCCTTCAAAATAAAAATTATAGGCAAATATCCTTGATGAGCACAGATATGCAAAAATCTTCAACAAAATAGTAAAAGTAGAACTCAGAAATTTATCAAAAATATCCTAGCCATAATGAAGAATTATTCAGACCAGGGATGCATTGATGGTTTAACATATGCGAGACAACCCACATAGTTCATAATATCAATAGAAGAAACATATAATTCATATGATAATTTCAATGGATGCACATAGATCATTTCACAAGATCTTTCACCTATTCATTATAAAAATAATTGTCAATAAAATGGGAATTAAAAGAACTTTCCTCAATAAATTGAAAGCCCATAAGAATCATTATATTCAAAAGGGAAGAATTAAAGGCCTTTTCGCTAATTTCTGGCACAATATAGGTTGACCAACCTTACCAGTTCTATGTAATGAAGTAATTTTTATAGAAATTAAATAAGGAAATACATCCAGACAGGAAAGCTCTCAGTATATGTAGATAGCAAAACATTATATTGAGAAAAAAATTAATTAATTTAATTAATTTTATTTTATTATTTTTAATATGTTTTATTTTATTTTTTAATAGATTTTATTTAAACACTTTGATTACATACATGATTGTGTTTGGGTTTCAGTCATGTAAAGAACACCACCATCACCAGTGCAACATTCCCATCACCAATGGCCCAAATCTCCCTCCTCCCCATCCAACCCCTGCCTGTACTCTAGACTGTCTTTCTATTTCCCTCATACATTCTCATTATTAGGATAGTTCAAAATGTAGTTATTTATCTAACTAAACTCATCCCTGTTTGTGGTGAGCTTCATGAGGTGAGATAAATTTAAATACTCTACAAAAAAGCTCTAGAAATAATAAATTTGTATATAAATTGGTAAGGTAATAAAATTTTAAGCAAAATTACATGGCTTTTCTATATGTAAATAATGAAAGAAAAAATGATACTTAAAATACAATCCACCTAACAATTATGCAGAAAATCAAGTACCTTGGAGTCAACTTATCTAATAAAGTTAAAATACATATACAAAGAAAACTACAAAATACTGCTTCAAGAATAAAAGAGGACACAAGGAAATGAAAAACATTCTCTGCTTATAAATTGTGAGTATTAATATCATTAAAATGGAAACATTTCCCAAAGCATTATACAGAATCAGTACAATCCCTATAAGGGATATTTTCAAAGAAATAGATCAAACAATCTTGAAATATATATGGAACGATCAACATTCTGCTAAAGCAGTCCTTGAGAAAAAGAATAAAAGGGAATCACTCCTTCCCCCAATTTAACACTAAGCTATAAAGCTTAAGCTATAAAGGAATAGGGGCTCCCGCCTTTTCCATAGAACCATAAAATGTGAATCATTTTGTTATCTCATATTTCTATGTCTCCTACAAATTGAGAAAAGAAAAAATAATGCGGAATGGGCCTAGGGGCCAAGCAGTCTCAGGAACACTGAGTGGGGAAAAAAAAAGTCAGATTTAAATATCCAAACCAAAGTCAATAACTATAGAATCAAGAGACTCAAACTACAGTGAGCTAAAGACAAAAAGGAACCTGTTACACTACTAGTTGAGGGGAAAAAGGGTGGAAGTATGTAATGCAGTGGTAACTATGGTGGAGGGAGTTCAACACTGGTGGGGTATGGAATAGCCCTAATTCACTGTAACTAAACACATGAAATATAACCATGAAAGAATTATAATCCATAATAGTTTCAATAAAAATAAATGTCAACAACAACATAATATTAGAATAAAGATAGACACTCAAATCAAATGAATAAATTTGAATATTCTGAGATTGTCCTTCAGGTATACTATCAATCTTTGATAAAGGGGCAAAAATATAAAGTATGGGGGACAAAAGCCCTTTGAACAAAGATTTGGGGAAAACTGGTTTAACTACATGCAAAAATGTAAACTCAGATAACTTATTAACATTGTGTTCAAAAGTCAAATAAAAATAGATTAAATTGGCTTATTATCCTGGCAGGCTGGGGCAGGTTGGTGCCATGAGATACAATCTGGGAACATTGGTGGTGAGAGATCAACACAGGAGGTGGAATTGGCCTTGATACCTGATACATTGTATATCTGAATCCCAACTATAAAAACTTTGTAAATCACTATAATTTCAATAATATTTTTTAAAAAATGGATTAACAACATTAAATCAGAGTTAAAACCATAAGCTACATAGAGGAAAGCATTGGTTCTCCATGACACTGAAGCTAAAGTCATCTTGGAGGATGAAATTCCACTGTCAAAGTCAAATAAATGTGACTATATTAAATTGAGAAGCTTCTGCACCTCAAAGGAAATGGTGACCATAATATAAAGACTGCACATAGAATGAAAAGACCATTCATTCAGTATTTATCTGATAATTAATCTAAATGTTTAAGAATACAGGGCACTGATAGAGTTTAGCAAGACCAAACACACACACACACACACACACACACACACACAGACACACACACACACACACACGCACATTATAATCCCCAAAATGGGAAAAAATATTTGAGCAGAAATTTCCTACAGGAAGAAACACAGCAGCCCAAAAGGCACATAAAATTTTCTCCATATAATCAATTATCAGTAAGATCAAATAAAAACAATGAGATATCATCTCACACAACAAAGACTAGATAATTCACAAAGAACAATCATAGATTGCTTGATGCAGGGGAAAAAAGGGACTCTTCTTCACTACTAGTAGGAATATTAATTGGTCCAGACTTTTTGAAAATAATATGTATATTCTTCAAAAACTAGAAATTAAGCTTCCATTTGACCCAACAATACCCTAGGTATCCAAAACAACAATGCAGACAATCTCTCTGTGTCCCTATGTTCATCGCAGCAGTATTCACAATAGCCAGAATCTAGAAACAAGCCAAGTGCTGAGAACAAATAAGTGGTTAAAGAAACCTTGATACATCTATACAAGGGGATACTACATAGCTGTTAGATAAAGTGAAGTCATGAAATTTGCTTAAACATGGATGGGTATAGTTGTATTATTCTGAAGAAATGAGTAAGAGGGGGAAGAGTAGACATAAAATGGTCATATTCAAATGTAAGGTCTAAATAAAATAATTGTATGGTAATAATATCCAGAAACAATAGTAAAAAGGGCTAGTAGGACCAGTCCATGGTAGGGAACTTTCCACAAATAGCAAGGGATTTCAGTTAGGGCAGAGAAGGAAGCACTATGACAATGATAGTTGAAATGTTCACTCTGACCAAGAACTGTGTACTATAAGGAGATAAAGTGATATACATGAAACTCCTTTGATAGCAATGTTGCAAATTAGCAGATCTAAAAGAAAAGAGAAAGAATAATATCTTTTTTTTTTTTTTTTTTTTTGGTTTTTTTTTGGGCCACACCCGGTAACGCTCAGGGGTTACTCCTGGCTATGCGCTCAGAAGTCGCTCCTGGCTTGGGGGGCCATATGGGACGCCGGGGGATCGAACCGCGGTCCGTCTCCTAGGCTAGCGCAGGTAAGGCAGGCACCTTACCTCCAGCGCCACCGCCCGGCCCAGAATAATATCTGCCATAGAGACAGACAAACTGAATGGCAGGGGGAGTGTTGCAGAAAAATTGAGGACATTGTTAGTGGAAAATGTGCACTGTTGAAGGGTGTTGTATATTGCATGACTCAAGCTCAATCATGAATAACTTTGTAACTGTGTATCTCATGATGATTTACTGAAATAATTTATTTATAAAAAGCTTATGTTATGCTTTGGAGTTTTTAATTATATTCTTGAACTGAGAATAGTTAATAAATTTGTTGCATCTAATTATGCTATGCAAGAATTAGGCAAAATGGACTCCTATTTTAATATTTTAATAGAAAACATCATCCAAACGACATAGAAAAATAAAAAAGTGCCATCCTAAAAAACAAAATTGTAATCATTCAAAGGGTAAATAATTTCAAAAAAGATACAATTCTTTATTTGCACTGAACTATGAATAGTTATTGATAAAATTGAGTAAAATTGAGTAGTTAATGGTAATGTGGTTTTCTTATAGAATCGTCTTGGCAAATTATGAAGAAATCTCACAGGAAGGATCTACAGGTGTTAACTTCTTATGCAGAAATTTAGATTTATATGTTCTTTTTGATTAAAACGGATTTTCCTAGAAAATTAAATCCTATCTTTCTTTTCAAGCTAAAATGTAAACTTACTTTTCATTTTTTCCCCTGTATTATATATTTCAGCACAATTGGAGTGTTGACTGTTCAGTGTAGCTTTCCCACTGGGACACATTCATTCAAGCTGAGACTACTGAATAACATACTGGATACTTACTTGGCCCAGGATACCTGGTTAGAAAAATTATAACTACAAATCAATACATAACTATGAAAATGATATTTGTATTCTTCTAAACAAGACATTTAATCTTAAGAATGATAGTTCAAAAAACAAAGTTACATTAGTATCATTGAAATCAATTCAAAAATACAGCTGACATTTTTAAACCTACTTATGAATGGTGTTTTAATTAAAAAATTCAAATTTCATGGCAAAAAAGTGTTGTACTGGATAGGTAATATTTTTAAAGAGATAATTAAAAAAGTATAGGTGCTCAATGTTATACACATCTTATTTAATATTGGCTTAATATTTATAATAAAAATTGAAAATCATAGATTAGTTAAGGTTCAAAATTTTTGTATTACTAATAGCATGATAACTTGAGCTCATGTGACTGAAAATAAAATGTACTATAATATATAGACTATATGGATTTATCTGGATCTAACTGGTCATTCAAAATTGACTTGTGTTTCATATGTTATTTAACAAATGAGGAAATAATGGTAATGAGAAGAAAAATGAAACATAGTAAAAACAAGGGTCAGTCTTCAAAATTAATTGTCCATATCAAAAAAAAACAGTAATATAAGAACAAGAGATCAGGAAATAAAAATTTAAAATATAGAGCTTGATCATTTTGTGATAGGCAGAATCATATAAAGTCTAAGAAAATGCATGGGCTATGTAGACCAAAGGGATCTTATTTTTTAGATGATGTTTTAGAATCATTGCTAATTTTTCTTTAGTAAAATGATGTGAATTATATAAAATGAGAATCATATAAAAACATCTTTAGTCTTTGAAGATGTATGCTATAATATTATAGTATTAAGATTATGGAGTATACATTGTACAATGTGTATATTTTGTATTGCTATGCACATATTTTTTTCAAAAATGGATTATTATTGAAGCTAGATGAAAAATGTTCAGATGATTTGAAGCTACTTTTTCCTTAATTTGGCTTTGTGTTTATATTTTCTGGTGGTTGTTGAGAAGAAACTATCACACATTATGCATGTATATATGAGGGTATTAGTAAATATTGCAGTAGTCACTAAATTAAAAACTTAAGTTGTTGAATTAAGAAATATGATATTCAAAGAATATAGAAATATTACAATAATTACACATTGAACATGCCATTGCAGTGTGTTGTTAATCATGCCAATTCCAAAGCTACTTTAATGTCTCTTTATTTTTACAAATTGCTGTATTTCTCTGTTATAAAAGATGTATATTGAGGGGGCCGGAGAGATAACACAGCGGTAAGGAGTTTGCCTTAGACGAAGAAGGACGGTGGTTCGAATCCCGGCATCCTATGTGGTCCCCCGAGCCTGCCAGGAGCGATTTCTGAGCATAGAGCCAGGAGTAACCCCTGAGCGCTGCCAGGTGTGACCCCAAATCAAAAACGAAAACAAAACAAAACAAAAAAAGATGTATACTGAAAGATGTTTCACAATTAGTTTTACTCCTCAGAATGTAAGAATAGGATATTGACTCAATATTTCCTTTAGCAAAGTGAAGTGAATTGATTGGGTACACATTTATCTCAAAACCTTCTGAGTTCTGTTAAAAAAACTTCTATGAATTGATGAAAGGGGGTTACATTTTCAGAAGGCATATACTCATATTTCAAAATACTTTATAGTTCTATGAATTTGAGAAACTTTTGTCCTTAAAGGATATTCAAATATGAATTTCTTATTTAATTGATTATCTAGATTTAAAACATGTAATAGATTGTTATGGTATTCAACTGAACACTTCATTTTTCTATTTGTTGACCATAAATATTATTTTATGACTTTCAGTCATATGAGTGGGAGATGAAAATAAAACCTTATTGTGAGCTTATTGTTTTGTTTCATTATTCATTAACTTAGTCATGAACACATATAAACTGCCAATGTACATTTCTCTCTAGGCTCATTTAAATCTTTCTTCCTTATCACATTATAGAAATTAGGTATTTTATTTTTAAGGAAAGAAAATGTTTCCTTTCTGTAATTAATTGTGGAATTATAAAAATGCAGGAAATTTGCTTCTTCCACAGAGATTAACTGTGTGCAATTTACTCCCTTGCTTCACAGAGAGAACCAAAGGGGATTGCCAGTTAGGTAAGGAAGAAATAGTGTCATATAACAACCACCTAAAACGGGAAAATAGGAGGATTGAGCCTTTATTTCTGGCCCACATCATATTCTTGAATAACAGATAATCACAGATATAACTGATTTACTTTGCTGCCTACTCAACAGCTATAAATACTTTCTTCATAAAAATATTTTTTATTAGACATTCACATGCTTTTGAAGAAATTCATATCTGGGTCAAACACACTGATTAACTATTATAGATCAAAGCCAATCATTATATAATACCCTTTACCAGTAGCTTAATTAGTTGTGGACATGAGAGAAAATACTAGTCAATAATTGCGTATTGTTCTAAGAACCAATCATTATAGATACTTTCCAAGAAACTGTTGGGAATAGTTTTGCACATAATATAAACCTATCTTGTTTACTATGATGTTACAATGATAACATCAAACTGACACAAATAAAATGTAACCTAGATTACATGAGGTACATGAGTTTAAACTCATGTGCTAAGGAGAACTTAAGGAGAACAGTACAGAAGGAAAGTATGTGATTTTATATTAATGAAATCAATAATTATCAAATTAAATAAACCTTAAAATGCCTGGTCTTCACATTTATACCATGAAAAGTGTATGTGTCAATATTTGCAGTTTGCTAAAACATGCTTAGGCACAGGTAGCACTTCGTAGGGGGGATGAGTCATCAGAACACCTCTGTACTTCCAGAAGTAGGGTAGCCAATGCCCTGAGTTTTACCTTGTACTCCCTCCACATAGCTCCCCTAAGCTTGCCAGCAGTTATAACTGAGTCAAGTCCAGAGCCAAACCAATATATATTGAAACTAAATGAAAGAAACAAATCCTAAATATCTTTGCTTTCAGTACTTCAAGTCTTGTAGTTACATTAAACTTTTATTTATATCTTCCAGTTTCAGGTCAAATACAAACAGAATGCTATGCATTATTAAGTTACATATACACTCTTTTGGAGTCAGTAGGTAATATGTTTAGATGACAACAATATTGAAAGAAATGCAAGATTCCATGGCCATCAATGAGTCACTGAATATGTGATTCAATATTCAATTTTGGAGGCTATGTGAAACCTGATGAGTATGTGTAGAGATTTATGTCGTCTTTATTTATGCCATTATGGTGGGAAAACTAAATAAGGGTGAGGTTAGTGGAGTTGGTGATGATGAGCTATCATAAACAAAGACTGA
This sequence comes from Suncus etruscus, assembly GCF_024139225.1. Taxonomy (NCBI): domain Eukaryota; kingdom Metazoa; phylum Chordata; class Mammalia; order Eulipotyphla; family Soricidae; genus Suncus; species Suncus etruscus. The sequence continues at coordinate 60,672,878 of NC_064851.1, read as the reverse complement.
AAAATAAAAGTAAGCTACAGCTACAGATCCTATGTATCTTTATTCGAGAAAACCTAGCAGATTTTTAGTGTTCAATAAATATGTTTGCTGAATTATTTAATTAATCAAGGATATTTGATACCTGGTTATGATGTAAAGGTAATATTTTATAGCAAGGAATGCTGCTTTTTGTTAGGTCTGCAAGGTGACATGAGATTTCTTGGCCATAGTATCTTCAACTCTTTATGTGGCCATATTTATTGCTTTATAAAATGAAACAAATGCCAATGTGCTAGCACAGGAATGCAAACAAGTGTTAGACAAATTCAAACTGACTAAAAAAGTGATGCAGGTGGAAAAATATAGGAACAATAAAGATGTTTTGCTTTTATGTCTATGCATATTTTGTGCTTTACCAAATAGAACTGAGATGCTCAGAAAATGGGCCTATGTTTGACTCATTCATACTGATATGTTTTGTCTTTTCTTTGTTATTTAATCTGTGAGAAATATATTTTCTCATGGATATTCTATGCTGTTTTTCACACTTTACATTTGTGTTGCTTCCTTTGATGACTTTTTTACTTTATGCCATTGTTTCTGTTGAATTTGTTGTTATTTTTGCATTTCCCTTCCTATGAAAAATGATACTTTACAGCATCAAATCTCAGAACCACATCAGGATAAAAGAGGTGATTTATAAACACATAATAGTCATTTTTGATACTTTTCATCATTAGTCAAGCTGAGAGAACAAATTGGAATTTCAGCTTCTGGTGAGCTTTCTGAAGGGATTCTTAGATAAGTGTAGCCACAGATCAAAGATAATTCCAATTAAAAGATAATAGATATTATACACAATCACTGCTGTGGCCAAGTCAAAGACTTAAATTAAATGTCTCTGTGTGAGAAATTACAGCGTTAAATAAAATTATCAATTGGAATTTGTTTATATCTTCTTCGCTTAAATCTAATCACATATTCATTCCCCATTTTGATGGGAGTTCCAATTCTTTGTATATGAGACAATATAGAAATAGACATCTATATGTATGCATACATTTACACATATATACCAAAAAATTATAGCTTGTAGTAACAGTATTTAAACTAGTATAATATTATACTTAAACCCTTGTATATCTACATGCTTAACTTTTAAAATTTTATTTATAGCCCCAAAGCAGCAAAATTCAATATGGTTCATAATAGCTAACTTTTGCTGACCTCCAAAAATCTTCATTCTACAGTTTACATTAGTAAAAAATCACACTTATGAGGAGCTATGACAAAGATATAATGATAAATATATAATATAAAAATGGTGAGATTCTCAATTTAAATTACATTGTGACCACACACAATTCAGAAGCTTATGTCTATGACATGTAGAATTGTGGCAAGAGAGGAGAGGAAATTTAAAAACAAAGTGTTTAATGTGTGATTGAACCTTTAATTTAGACCAAAAGCACTAAATCTACTGCTAAACAAACAAATAAAGATCTTAAGCATAAGTAAACAATTATAGATCTTAAGCATAATTTAAAAAGTGTCTTCTTTACTAGATGATGAGCCATCTGTTATTAAAAATGACACATTGAATCTGCTCTTATGTCATGATAGCTATGCTATTTTAGCATTTATATTCACCTAAATAGAACAAAAATGACAGAATTATATAGGAAAAATGGAATTAAGCATTAATATAAATTATCACCAAATATTTTATTACACCAAGCATGCACAGTCATCTCATTTTCCATTACAACTTAATCCTATAACCTATGAATCTTCTATTTTTCTACCTAAAAATTTTGCTATAAAGCTCTAACGCTGGTTCCTTCAATCTTTTTCAAAAAATTTCCCCATAGGAAAACAAATTGTAACACATCATACATCTTTTGTTTAATTTGGCTTTTTATGGGTCAGGTATATAATATATGTTGCTGAATGTCCTCCAAAGCTAGTTTTTCAGGAACATATGTGACTATTAATTTAATTTCTTTGTTTTTGTCCAGTCTCTCTATTCTAAAACACATAGAATGGGAGGGAGGATTTGAAATTAGAACTGGCTATCAAGACACTCCCCAAATTGGACTTGGGGGACATTTTGGGAGAGGGTACAATAGGGTCCCTAATGTTTATTGCTCCCACTGCAAAGAATACAATTAAGGTCCCTTAATGTTTATTGCTGCAGCTCTGAAGAACACCATTAAGTCAGAAACATACCTGATGGCATCCTCATCAAGTCACACTCAGTGAGCACAGATGGGACATTATGTAACACAAAGCGAGCAAGGCTGTTCACCCATCTGCATTTGGGAGCAGTGTCAGGAACCTTTTCTTGAACAAATCCAATAACATGATAATGTGGCTGCCCAAATCCCCTCCACCACCATCTTGAGCTCTCTAGCAACTTGAGTAAAGTGCATTAATATTCATGATTTGTGGACAGGGTGGGGGAAAGAATAAAAGAAAAAATAATAAAACCAATGTGTGCTCTGCTGTATTTGTGTGACTAATGAGAATAAATTAAAATCCAGCTGAGACATGACCCTGAACCATATTGCTTCCTCTTAACTGTCAATTTTACTATCTGTAGCACTGTGATCAAATGCATTATAAGTGGAAGTTGATAGTGGCTTAGCTTTCTGTGAATGCAGGTAAAATGGAATGGAACTGCTTGAAATGTGATGTTGATGTAACCTGGTTCTGCACCATTACCTGTAATCTGTGTTTTCAGCTTTGTGTAGCTCCAATTTCATTTCTTTAATAGCACAGCTTTTGATAAGGAGTTTCCTTGCACTCCCCCTTCCCACTCTCAACTCCCTTTTGTGATGCCTTTGCTAACTTCTTACAATGCAACTTAATTTTCTAAGAAATTCCCATCAGTGGTATTTAATAGCAGGTTAATGGGCTGTTAAATATCAAATTTTCCAGAATGACTTGGTTACTAGAAGTAGTCTTCCTCCTATTTCCAATGTGGTCAGTAAGAGGTTTGTTTTAAAGATTCTTAATGCTGCCACATAATAAGGGATATTGCCCGAAGTCAAACCATTGAAGAGATTCGACTCATTCTACTATAATCTCAGCACCATTTTAGGAGAAAGTCTATTGTGGGTCCTATTGGTTCTTTCTACATAGGTCCATAAATATTATAAAAACTACAGAAAGTTTTGCCAGCCAGGCACTTACAAATTTCGATGAGTGTGTTTGCAGGAAGTCATTCATTCATAAGCTGCTTATCAAACCTGTGTTGTCACGTGACTTGTTTCACTATCTACTACCACGAATTTTTGCTATTTCTTTCAAAGACCCTCATGAATAATATTTCTATAATATATAAGTAAATTTATTTGCCAAAAGAAAACAAAGTGCTAGAATGTATAAATATTTAATATATATTGAATATCTGTATTCAATATATATGTATATATTTAATATATATTATTTTAGTGTAGCAGTAGATTCAGTGTTATTCGTCTGTAAATCAGGAACTTGAGTTATTAATTGCAAGATTTTTATGGAGTGAAAATTTTTAAATTTTTCTGCTGATATTTTTTGCTGATACTATATGTAATAATGTAAGTGCTACTGACAATTAGAAACCTGGACAAGATATCAAATTCTTCCTAGTAATATTTAAGATTGTCAGATGCAATTAATAGAATAGAATATAAAATAAATTACTTAATAAAAGATTTGCATGTATAGTAGTTATGTCTGGCATCTCATGAACATGTTAGTCTAAATTTTATAAAAAATTTATAGAATTTTATTGGATTCATTATTTATTATTAAATATATTAAGTGCTTATGAATTTTATTAAATGCTCAAGATAAAATATACTATTTCTTGCATCATAGAATATATGCATACCTCTTTTTAGTACAAATAAAACAAATTTAATGCTAATACATAACTTTTACAAAATTTAATTTAGTGGAATAAAATAAGTGCTGAATGAAAAAAATGGGAAAACTGATTTTTTCTTAATTTTTTTTTTGTTAATATAATGTGATCTTAGGGTCCTACTAATACTCAGATGGGGAAAGAGTTTGCTCTTGATACTTAGAATGAAATTTATAAATAAATCCAGTATCTCCATCTCTGAGTGAATTTACTTAAAAGAAAAGCTGTGCACTGGCAACCAGAAATATAGGCAGAAGGAATTATCAGAGTGGCAATGTAATGCTATTTTTATTTCTTTCTATAATGTAAAGACAGAAGAATTGATTCATGAAGTAGATTGTAGGTGATCTTTTCCTGGAAATCCCAATCCCTTGACCCAATATCAAACCTCAAAAATTTTTTGCTTTTATAGTAAATTCTGAACAGTTATGGTTCTTTCTAAGAAAAAATGTCTTAACACATCAATGTTAATTTTATTATAAAAACTGAGAATGAAAAATTGGTCTTCTATCTGTAAAGGTGAATTGCCTGGAAATGAATGTCCTGGAAAGAGTGAATGTCCTGGAAAGAGTCAAAAAGAAATTGCTGTCAGTTGAAATAGCTGCTAGATGTTTAATTCTTCTGCAGTCTAACTTTCTTTTGGAGGTGCAGTGCTCTATAGAAGACAAAGGTGATTCTCATGCCTGGTTGTTTATTACATCCCAAAAAGAAAGGATAGGTCATCTACAATCAGCAAATCATTTTTCTAACCTTGACAATGGAGAACATAGAAAGTAGATTACAATTAAGAGAATGTATAAGATAACTTAATATTCACATAAGAATGTAATGCAGATATATTTGCATAAATAGTTAGGCTTCTAGAATGTCTTCTCTTCCTGAATCCACTCTATATTAAGACTCTGTTGTCCTTTGCATCTATCTCAAGGAGTGGAAATAAAACGTACAGAGTATGTACCTGCCTCTTAAAGTCTTAGAACATAAGTACATACATTAAACATATTTCTTTCACAAATATCCCATGAACTAGAACTTAAAACTAAGCAATACATAAATTTTGTATTACCTGATTTAGGCAATATATAATTTGGGAATACTAAAATAAGGTAAAATACCTTCTGTAATCTTGTAAAAATTTCATTAGCTCGTACATTTCAGGTTAAGTCCAATAGAATTAAAAATATTCTTTATTCATTTATCTTTCTCTGTGAGAAATATTGAAGTAGGAATTGAACAATTCTTTATAAGCTAGAAGAAGAGCTTTTTGAAGAGTAAAAGATTTTAAATTAGAATGCAATGATAGTACAAATAATGTCTGACACATTTGTGAAGAAACACAAGGGAATCAAAGGAAGTGGAATCTAGAGAATATCCTAAATTGAGTTTTTAGAGTTATGCATAAAAGTAATGAATTAAAATATCAAAAGCAAGAAAATTGAAAATTATTAATAATAGGTAAAAAGGTCATATGATTAAGAGATTATTCAGAGGGTATATATGCCTCCAAAACCACCACCCCCATTAAAACCAATGAATAAAATTAGAGCTTGATTCTGTAAAATCAAGATGAAGGTATTTAAATTTTGTTTAGTTCTGAGGTCACACAGAAATAATTAGTGCTGAATCCCAACTCTGAGACCAGGATTTACTCCTAGCTTTGTTCTGAGAACATCCCTGGTGCTGGAGATTGAATTTGCATCTGTAACATACAATGGATTGTCCTATTACTTCTTTGGTCCCAGAAACAGCTATTTTTTCACATTTGTGAAAATTATTGTATTCCCAATAAAATAATTAATGTAATAGCAGATGTTATTGTAAGTAAATATTGTAAGTATATGTAAGTAAGCTCATATTATTTGTCCAATTTGTTAAATTGGTGTTTTCCTATAAGCATGGAAACATCAAAATAAATGAAGTTGTCCATAAATTCAAAGTACTATTGCTGATACTACGAAATTTATGAGTATATATAAATTCAACAGTCAGACCTTCTGGAAGAAAAAATATACTAGAGGGTGGGTTTCTACACTCACTCCCCAACGCTCCGGTTTTATCAGCACAAAAACCAACATATCTGAAGTTTGGTCAGATTTGTGTCCCCAAAGGAAACTGTAGAAGGTCAGTGATAAGGCAGGGTCTTTGAGAAAATGGTGATTCTCAATGATGGTGACAGCAAGCATGGCGTTGGCAGGATATGGGCTTGTCCGGCCCTCTCCTCACAAGATGGCCAGCTTTCTGTTGTGTGGGTGAGCATACCCATCTTCTTTTATGGCTTAGTTTGCATCTCATTTGAGAAAAGAGTGAGTTAGTTCTAAATAAATATTTCCTGCAAGTGAATTTAATGAATATAAAGAAGATTACAAATAAGAAAGAAAGAAGGGGTTGAGGGAAAGAAAATCATCTATCATACAAGACAAAATTTGTCCTCTTTTAGATAATAATTACCCACAGAATTATACATGAATGTCTTTGGGTATAAAGTATACTGATTTTTGAAAATTCAACTTGAGCGTATATTGCCAACATTCTTTTTCTTTTGCAACCTGTATAAAAGGTTTCTATAAATAATATACAAATCACTCACATATCATATTTATAAAAATGTACAATGTTTTAAAGAGAAAAAAGTAAAGAGAAGAATATAAAATACAACTGAAGCACTACTAATATTATGTTTTTGAATCTTTGAGAAACCATTCACTAAACTTTTATGGGGAAGAAAAATTTGATTAATTTGGTTTTAGTATTTTATTTGTATTATTTGAGAAAGTGAGAAAGAAGGTAGAATACACATCGTTGGTAGGAAAAAAAAAACCCAGACTTTTAAATACTACTCTTAAGCTTTGCTGAAATCAAACATTTACTATTGTTACATTTGGAAATGTGTATTTGTTAGCTGCTGGTAATCCTTGGCTGTCTTATTACAAATGTCATTAAAGCATCATAATATTTGGAGGAATTGCTCTGCTTCAAGATATTTAGGTTCATTAATGAACATTATCCATCTGACACATTTGGTAAACACCAGAGCTTAAGAGAACAAGTCATCAGGGAGAAGATGGGCCCTCTAGGCTCAGTTGGAGAAAGAAGCTCATGAACTCACCACTGTTCACCCTCATTAACTTGTGATGCAAAGAAAAAAAATAACACTAAAACTTCCAATATTTCTACTTTAGAACTTAGAGTCTATTATTTTCTTTTGTTGTTACAAAGATTGATAGGCAGGAGCAAAAATAGAAAATCTTTGTGAAAATTAAGCTTGTTTCCCTTTAGACTATGTTAGAAATATCTTAAAATTAATTTATATATGTAAATTGGAATTAATGCCTCCTGATATTATATCTAGCTTCTATATATTGAAAAAATTAGGAGCAATTTTAGACATAAATATCATCGAGAAAATGTATGGAAAAAGATATAAGAATTACATTTCTCTAAAGTGGTAATCTGTAAAGCAGAGACTATGTGACATATTCAGATATCACTAAAATATTACTATACCCTATAAAGTTTTTATAAATGAATTAAGTCAGATATTTTAAAAGTAATGCAATGCCAAGTTCATATATATTTGAATATTACATATAAAAGAGCCTTTCCAGTAAGTACATGAAGGCTTTTGTTATTCCCATGCAAATTATAAATGAAAGTATTTATGTATGCACTTGATTTATATACTGCAGAAATATATATCCATATTATTGTTTATCTGGAAACCAAGTACAACCAGATAGATAGTTCAAAGGTTAAGGTAGATAAAGCTCTTTCCTTATATACAGTGTTTTACCCCATCTACTGTATCTAGAATAAACCAAAACCAAATAAGCACAAAGCCAAAAATAAGCCCTGAAAATAGATGGATGTGCATTTCCTGTCTCCCTCTAAGTATTTTTTAAAGGTTGAAGGAGATAGTACAGTGAATAACGTTCATGTGTTTCAAACAACCAATGTTCAATACCAGGTACTCTATGTAGTCCACTAAGCCAAGTCATAATTGATCCCTGAGTGCAGTGTCAAGGGTAAGTTTTGAGCATAACCCTATTGGGCCAAACATACAAAAGCAAAACATACAAACAACTAGTATGAGAGGAAATTCAACTTTGAAAATTAGAATCCACTTATATTTCTCAAAAGAATGTCGAGCTACAAGAAACTGTAGCCAAGAAATTTAGTGTTATTCTATACATGGAAGTGCATCCAAGATAACTTTGACACATATTTATTTGAATCAATAATCTTTATTTGTCAAAAGTTCTATTCTTATATTTCTTTTTGTTTTAAATTTATAATACAATGATTCTAAATATAAAGGAGTGGAAATTTGGTAATGAGATTTTTTTTTCAAAAAAATATAAAGGGCATAGAGTTGATGACCATTGTTGTAACCCATGCTTAAGAGCTTGCCTACTTGCTAAATTACTAATCCCTAAATATTCTGAATTGATTTATTTGAGTTCTTGCAGGTAAAAGACAAAAAACACATTCCCAATGAAAACATATGCTCCCAATTAAAATCAAACATGTAATGTGTTATCATGTTTAAGCTCTCATAATATAGTTACAAGCTTTTATCCAAAGATTGTTTAATGCTAATTTTCTGTATTTCTTGGATTTGTTAATAAATTTGCATTTTAAAATTTTCTCCAACTTAAGTATAATATCATGCTGTCTAGTACCCAAACAGAAAAAGGTTGTAATGTGATTTACAGAAAAAAAATATTATTGAAAGTTGTGTTCACGTGTATGCTAGTGGCTGCTAGCTGATCAGTTGTGAATAGCCATACATGTTACAAGAACTTTTTTTTTCAGTTAACCTTATGTCATTGGATATCTATCTTATTCAAAAATTTTACTATTATGAATGTTGCAATGAATAATGGTGTGCATATATCTTTTTGAATGATTCTTTTTCTGTCCTGGAGATAGATACCCACAATCGAGTTTCTGAGTCACAAGAGAACTCGTCTGAGATTACTAGAATATATTATGTAAAATGAAGTAACCCAGAAGAAGAATAAACAGAAGTTAATATCACTAGTATGTGGAATTTAGAATAACTGGATGAAGTAATTTAATTGTTTAAAGGCTACTTAAATTACCCCTGGCCCCAGAGTCTAAGAGCAGACAAGAAAAGAAACAGAGTTGACACAAGGGAGGAAAAATAAATACAGGTGAGAAATAACAAGAATTATGAGTCAAGGAAATATAGATTCATGATGATGTTCACTAATGATAGACATAAAAATTTAAATGACAAAGTCAGCAACGTTAAAATCATGAGACCCAAATGTTAACAATTGTACTTAAAAAGGTGCCTAACAAATTAGCAGACAGCTGGAGTAGGGGATTATGGAAGAAACTTGGGAACATTTGTGGACAGAAAATGACATGTGGTAGAACTACTGTATGTTTAAATCTCATGATAATATGTTAAATAAAGTAAGCCAGAAGTACAAATAAAAAGTCACATCACTTATATGTGGTATTTATAACAACTGTATAAAGAAATGCAATGGAATAAATGGGATTTTTCTTAAGCACCCTTGGCACCAGAGTATACTGAGAAGGAAAAAAATGAATGAAGGAGAAATTCAAATATGAAAGGATGAAGACAGGGGCCAAGTGGTCTCAAGTGCTTTGGTTGAATTAAAAAAGGACAGAACTATATATACAAGCTAAAGTTAACAACAAGAATCAAGAGACTCAAATGTAAACAATGTAAACTTAAAATTAAGCCATTTATACAGGCAGGTTGAGGGGTAAGGGTGGGTGGTATATGATGCACTCTGGAAATATAAGGTGAGACAGTTGATACTAAATGTGAGAATAGGCCTGAAATCCAACTATGAAGTACTCTATGTTGTACTGGTGAGGGAGGTATTCTGTTTATAATGAAATGCAGCTACAAACATACTTGTAATAATGGTGCTTAAATAAAGATTTATATAAAAATATCACAGTGGTATCAGTAAAATAAAATATTCAACTATAAATAGTTGTGTAAATTATGATACTTTAATATTTTAAAAGGATATTTTACAAAAATAAATAAAAGTAGTTTGTATATTTATCAGTTGATGAAAATGTAGTCAAAGTCTCATAGGAGTATACTTCTGCATTTACTTTAGATACAGTGGTCCCATATTCACTCTTTGTATTTATAAAAATGTACAAAATATTACAATAAAAATAAGCATTTTCTGTATTTATGCACATATACACATTCATATACACATATATGTATTTTTCCCCTATGTTAAAACAGAAAGTATTACTTTTTTTCTCTTTGTGTAATATGCTAATTCAGTTTTCATCAGTATGTATGTTGCAATATAAGGCAATTTCTTAGAATAATATAAGTATTTTTCAAACTTTTTATTCTTAAGCATTTTAAAGCATGTACACACATAAATAAGGACTCATTGGTAGAAGTGATTTATTTCTATTTCTAAACTAATTTTACAGACTGTCATTTGTTTAAATCACATATTGAGATAACACTATCACATAATCTTGGTTTATTAAAAATTATTTTATGTTTAAAAGTTTGATTATTATAAGAATGAAAACATTTCTTAAATATATGACTATACAGATACTCCTCACTTAAGGACCAAGTTCCGTTTCAAAGATTTGGTCATTAAGCGACTTGGTCATTAAGTGAGGAACTGCAAGTACTGTATATAGTAGTACAGTATATGCATAGTACTTGACGATACAGTATTCTGAATAAGTAAAATAACAAGAAAGATCAAACTGAAAACTCCCACTTGTTTTAATTTGCATAGGCTGTGCAATTTGCACACAGTACTGCAATGTATAACAGAACATAAAGTTAGTAAAGTAGGTACATGAAAGCACCTAAAACCACAGTACTGTACTGTAGAGTGTACAAGATGGTAAAAGGATATTTAAAATAAAATAAAATAATGGTGAAGAGATGGCCATAAGTCTGAGCAGTCGCTAAACAGGTAGGTCGTTAAGAGAGGAGTATCTGTAATTATAATACAGACCACACACAAATATGGATGTAGATATACTATACTTGAATATTCTTATCCTTGTATTTACAAGATCAAAATAATTATATACAGGTATCACATTTATATCATATGTATACTTTTCATGCTTTAAATACATTTTAAACTTATACATATGACATAACCATGGGAAAAACTTAAATTTAATTACATTTGTTAAGTACTAAATATGTAATGTTTCAATGCTGTTAAGAAAGCTGGTCTGGAACTTAATTAAAACTAAAGTAATAAAAATAATTTATTATTTTGTTAACAATCAGAAAATAAAAGCTATATATATATATATATGAATTATATAACTGCATCTGAAAAATTTTAAATAAATGATTTTCAAGATTCTGAATCAAATGTTTTCAGAATCACATTTAATTCTGAAACACATTTCTAAAATTTTCAATATTTAACCAGTATTCAGTTGGTTGGAAATTATCTTATATTTGTTATTGACATTAATAGTCAGGAAAAGAGATAGTATTAAATGAAAAAATAATCAAACATGTATATATTAAGCCACATTTACTAGAAATATTTCTTGAAACAAAGTCAATAATAGCAGTACAGGAAAAACTGCAAGTGAATGGGGGTAGCAACATGAACAATGAAAGGCTGAAAGTCTAGATGAGGCTCATAATGTGCATGCCTGCCTGATTCAATGGTGTGGATGGGATGGGATTATAAGATGGCTTAGCTTGGCAATTTGGAAATTTCATGCTTGTAAAAATTGTTTTCTTTTAAAAGGAAAGTTTCTGATCTCAGACTGTCTAGAATTCATACTGTCATTTGTCATCCATAGTTGGCCACTCAGTAAGCAACAGAGCTTGAAAAGCAGCATTTGTTGTTCCAGAAAGATTTCTGAGTAGTTATGCCATCACACCTGTCATAAAAACCAAGAGCACTGATTTAAATTCTTTGGTGTGTTACTTAATTACCTTTTTAATTAGGATAAAATGTCTTTTCACCCTCTCCTATTTGACTACAGCCATCCCTGATTTCAGGGCCAAGTTATAAATACATTGCAGTGAATAGCTCTCACCCCTCCTTTCTCGTTCCCCACTGAGCCAGCTGCTCCTGTGTGTTCAACTGTCAGTATCGGTGCTGCAGAGGTGCTCCAAATGCTCCCTAATAACTCGGGGAATCGGAGCCTCTCATTGCTGAGGCTGACAGCTGAACACAGCTCAGGGGAACTGAATGTGCAAGAGGAGCAGAAAGAAGAGGGTAGATTGATTCTTTGAGAAGCAAAGATAAAATGCCTACAAAAATAGCCATGATCCTAATGGGTAGGTGATGAGGATGAGGGTGAAGAAATGTTTTAGTCAAAAGGGAAAAGGGAACTAAAAATCAAGTTTGATAGCCAGAAAAAAAAAACAATAATGATGCTCTAAACAATACTTGATTTGTTCCCTTTATTTACTTATTGAAATAAATAATCAGTGTGGGAAGAAATTAAAACTGTCTCTTCAGTCTTCTGAAGGGACGCAGGACTGGAAGAATTGGGTGACATTGAAAACCACTGATTCAACCCTGTTGCAGAGCTAGCCTGTCCCTTCAGGATAAAATTATGGAACTTCAGAACAAGTTGTAAGAGATGTTTATGGTCTTAATAAGAGATTCTTGAAGTATACAACCTAGTAATACAAAGAATATTTGATAAATAATTTGATAATTACATTGAATTTTAAAGAAGTACTGCTAACCTAAATTTTATTATCTCAGTAATTTATAAGTACTTTGGCACTAAGTCCATTTTTAATGTTGTAGAACTACTTATAGAATGCTTTTGGTATTGTGATGCTGATCCTTTAAATAATTTCTCATACTCTAGTCCCCAGCTTCTGGATATAACCATCCTATTCTGTGGATTTACACTTCAAGAAAATATAAATTTAATATAGTTATTGATTATTTCACTTAACATTTGCCCTAAAGATTATTCTATGTTATCTAATGTATCAGAGTCTTTACTTTTAAGGATTTAATAACATTTTTAAATATACACATATATACATATGTAACATTTTTGTTTATTTATTATTCTTTGTCCATGCAAATATGAACTTTAATAAAACAAATTGCCATTCTCATTAATGCTGATATTAATTTAGGTGTACACTTACAAATGAAGAGTTTGCTTTTAAATTTTTAAGATTTTACTCAGATGTGGAAATGGTGAAAGACATAAAATTTTATTTTAAAATTTGAGTAAATCTATGTCTTAATACCTGCTACACTGTTTTGCATTTTAATATATCCACTATCAGTAAATTATATCATTGACAATATGTATTTTGGGTTTTTGATAGTAAATATCCTAATTTCAAAATTTTATGTATACTTTACTCCACTTTCTTGACTTTGAAGGTAATTTTGTGTCGCAAGATTGATTTTTTCTGTATAGTTAGCATTAGAACATAGGCCTAGTTCCAGACTAGTTGATCAACAACGTCAATCCAAGATATGTACATAGTATTTTGTTCTGTGATAGTCAACAGTATCCAAAGTCAGATTACAATTGTTTCCTAGTATTCTCTGTCATGCACTCACTAATCAACACAGCAAGAAGTCATGTTGGTTCTGAACACCTGAAAACCATCTTATCTAAATAAGGAAATGAAGGCTAACAAATACTAAGCAGGGACTCGAGTAGTGGCCAAGCAATAAGGCATTTGCCTTGCATGCACTAACCTAGGACAGATTGCAGTTCCATCCCCTGGTGTCCCATATGGTCTCCCAACCCAGGAATGATATCTGAGCACAGGAGTAACCCCAGAGCATAAGTGAGTATGGCCCAAAGCAAAACAAACAAACAAATACTAAGCAGTGGAAAATGGCAAAATCTATAAAAAGTTGGAGAAAGTAGTAGCTAGACATGTAAAAAGACTCCAAGACCTGGCAAGAGGTTTAGTTGAGTAAAAAACTCTGTTGTAGTGATGGCACATCTGGTAGGGAAATTACCTTGCACACAGTTTGCCAGGTTCAATTCTTTGCATTTCCTGTGGCCCCTCAAACCTGTCAGTAGTGGTTGCTGAGCGCAGATCCAGTAGTAACTCCTGAACAACACAAGGTGTGGCCCAATATAAAAAATAAATTATTTAAATTAAATGTAAATTACTATGATAAGTCTCTGTCCAGTCCCTTATTGCATGTTGTATGTTCATAGATATTACAGATAAGTAAGCTCAAACAAAGCTCAACTTTTGAATCTTTTCTTGAGCAGGTCTGCAATGCTCTATATTTATATACTGAATCTTCAATACTTGTAATGCTATCCCGCAATCATTATTAAATCACCATCTATGCAGTTAAGAAGTGGACAAAAAGCTTGTTCAGCTCATTTTACTTAAAATTTTCCTTACAGGCTTATATAATATTTTCTTTATTTGATTCATTGAAGGTGTCATGCCCAGTGATGTTCAGATGTTATGCATGATTTGGTACTCAAGAATTATTTCTGACAGTTTTTGGAGGACCAATTGAGATGCCTGGGTTGGCCATGTTCAAGCAAGCATGGTACCAGCAGCTGCACAATCTTTCCACTTCCTATATGATACTTTGCTAAAGAGTGTGTTTTTACAATATGAAGACAGTATGATTTGATTTAAAAGAGATCATACACTATTAAAAATTGTATAAACAAGTGGATCTATAGGCAGATTGCCCTACCTCACCACCCAACCTTGAGATGAAATAAGATGATGCTCAATCCTAGGATCTTAGCAAGAGCGTAAAATTATAATTACGTAAGATTGAATACAACAACCAAGATTAAGAAGAGTTTTTCCTGGGACCACAAAGAAAGACTTTATTCTATGCTTCATACTACAGCCTGTACAAAATCAAGATCTCTATCTACAGAAGAATGTTGGACAACCAACACCCCAGAGCCTGTAATCAGTCTTTTGACAATATGCTTCATATGTAGAGACATACTATCTATCTTAGGCCAATGGAATTTTCTTTCTAATTTCCCCAACATTTGCTGTGCCTATGAAAAAAAGAACCACATCTGCCGCTGTCCCACTTTATTTTACTTTCCTTCTTTTAATTTTATTTATATTCTAGACAGGGGCTTATGCCTTTTTCATAAACCATAGAACTCAAATCATTTTATTTTATCTCATATTTCTATGTCTTTCTACAAATTGAGAAAAGAAAAAAAAAAGTGATTGGGTACCAGGGGCCAAGCAGTTTCAGGATCATTGACTAGGAAAACAAAAGGTCAGAGCAAAATACCTAAGCCACTGTCTATGTCAATAAGATTAAGAGACCCAAACTATAATAAGCTAAACACCAAATGGACCTACTACTGGTAGTCTTGAGGGGTATGATGAGGGTACAGAATGCTTGTAGGAAATTATGTTGGAGGGAGGTCAGTACTGATTATGTGAATGGCCAAAATTCACTATCACTAAATGCCTTAAATACACTGTGAAAAACTTGTAATTCACAATGTTCTCAATAAAAAAAGTAAAAAAAAGTGTAAATAATTTATATTATAGTTGATTCTTATGTATGTGGAAACACTGAAAGTGTTATTAGCCTCAAATTTAGAAAGATGTTATTTTTAAAAATACTATGTATTTATGTATACATATTTTGAGGCCAAACCCAGTAGTAAGAACTCAGAACTTATTCATGGCTATTTGTTTGAAATCACTAATGGCAGTTCTCAGAAGTATATTTAGGATCAGACATCTAACAGGGACAGCCAATCTAGCAAGGTCAGTACCTTAAATCCTTTCTCATATGATTGGCACTAAAAACTCATTTTAAAAAAGAGAAATAGGGCCAGAGAGAAAGCACAATAGTAACATTTTTGCCTTACACACTGCTGATCCAGGACTTACAATGGTTTGAATACCGGCAAGCCATCTGGTTTGTTCCACGTGCCTGCCAGGAGCAATTTCTGAGTGCAAAGCCAGGAATAAATGCCTGAGCGCCACCAGGTATGACCCAAAAACAAAACAAAACAAAAAAGAGAAATAGGAGATGGGAAATATTATGTATAAAAACAAGTTCTTATCTAACAGAGGTAATAACTCATACATTTTATAATACAGGCGCATCTTCCACTCTGAACATTTAGCATGGGGACTTGACTTAGACCTCTTCCAATCCCAAAACCTGAATAAAACCTTAGAACTGGCACAGTTCCCTGCACCAGAACCAGGAATAAAATTCCCCCTGGGAGGAACTAATACCGCTCTGGCATCAACTTGAGCCAGTGTAGGTTCATATGACTCCTTGATGATGAGGAAACAGCCGCAGTCTTGATCTAAAGGCATGTTGCCCTATTTCAAAACCAAACGGTGAGATACAATCAGAAGACCATCCACCCTAGGATCTGTGCGAAAACCAAGATATTTAATTAAAGAGGACTGACATTGAAAACCACAACTTAGAACATTTCCTGGCACCATAAAGAAAGACTTTGATGTTTGATAATGAGTATGTCCAGAGTCTGTAATCGGTCTCATAAAAGTATGGTACAATGATAGAGACACCCTGATCTCTTAGGCCAAGGGAATTTTCTTTCTAATTTTCAACGTTTACTCTGCTTATAAAAAAACAATGCCACACTGTCCCTTTATTTTTTCCTTTTTCCCCTTCTTTTAATTTTATTTATATTTATAGTTTCTAGACAGTGGGTCCCACCTGCTGTTTTTTAAGAACCATAGAACATTTTTCATCTTGTTCTGCCTCATATTTCTATGTTTTCCTACAAACTGAGGAAAAAAAGTGGATATAACTGAGGGGCCAAGAAGGCTCCAACCATTAGGTAGAAATATAAAATGATCAAACCTAAATACACAACAGAATCAAAAGACCCAAACTACAACAAGTTAAAGGTAAAGGTATTGGATGCATGCTGGAACTATGATGAAGGAGGCCAACACTGGTGGTGGAAATGACCCTAATTTTCTATAATTATATACCTTAAATACAACTGTGAATGATTAAGACATACCATGACCCAAAATTTTTCTGTCAGTTTGACTATCTATCTATCTATCTATCTATCTATCTATCTATCTATCTATCTATCTATCTATCTATCTATCTATCACTTTTCTTCTGTCATTTCAAACTCATTTCTTAGAGCCTTATGGAATAAAATATATATATTCTTTCTAAATAGTACATAATGGTTATAGTTATCTTACATATATTCCTATAGAAGGCATAGAAGGAAGTAAATATAATATATTTTCCGAAGAACTATAAGAAACAGAATAATATATTTGAGTACAGATAATCATATTATGCATTGCTTTGGATTATCCATAAGAATTCCTGTGTCAAGACTGGTTTTGTATGAACCATATTCCTTATGGGGAATGGAAAAACCAGAAATACAAGAAAAAGACTAAAACAAGATGAAAAAATTGTCTTAAAATGAATAAGTTCTTAGAGAAAAGTTGCTGTTAAGTAAAGTTAAAGTCTTTTAGAAAATAGTAGAGAATTGGTGTTCTATACTAAATTGAGGTGAATTTCAGCAAGGGTGAGACATAAACTGACTTTTCCAAATATTTCTGTGGTAATAATGTATATCATACAGTGACTTCACAATGGTAGCACATCTCTGTCCATGCAATAAAATGTAGTATTTATCACTAAGAGAATTAAAGCATCAAACTTTTTTCCTTATCAGTAGATTATTAAAGAATTATAAATTGGTAAGCATGAAGAACTCAGGTATAAGAATGCTAATATTATATAGAAAATAGAATAGTTTTGTAAATATATAGATTTTCATCACTCATTACATTGATACCTTCTTTAGTATAGAAAACAATATTTTTTCCTCATCCAACTAATAAAGCTATGACTGCATTTTCTATATTTTGACACCAGCTATTATTTTAAATGTAAGTGTGGACAATAGCAGTAGAAAGACTAAAGTAAAAATAATTAACTAAATTCTATGCATAGGCTAGTTATGTATTATGAACATCTTATATATCTAAGGATGTTATTACTCTAAATGTGTTCATGCTTTATGAATGATTTAAGAAATATGCTGTTGAATCTCAAATGTCAAAAGTGGGATCAAACTTGAGTCTGTTTGTCTCTAAAGACATCTCTTTTTTAATAAACAGGGTCAAATAGAAAAGATTTTGTTTGAGGGCTGTTGTATATCTTTCAGGTGAAAAACTAATTTAATACTTTTATTTTACACTACATTTAAAGGAGCTTTAAAATGCCCTAGCTCTATGAAAGAAAAACATAAACCATAGCATCCAATCACCAAAATTTTAAAAGGTGAATTCAGTTATGACAAGAAGAATAGAAAATACTTGATATTAAAATGTAAAAATAAAAACAAAAAAAAACTTTTTTTTGTTTTTGAGTCACATTGGCAGCACTCAGGGGTTCCTTCTTGCTTTAAGCTCAGAAATTGCTCCTGGCAGGCTAGGGGGCCATATGGGATGCCAGGATTCAAACCACCTTCTGTATGCAAGGCAAACACCCTCCCTGCATGCTATATCTCCAGCCCCAACAAAAAAATTTTGACATTAAGAAAATATTAATTTGGGGAGACATCAAAAAGTGCTTTGTCCTAATTTGCATCTTCCTGGAGGGTTGAACCAGCTAATGAAGAGCCAGCCATGTCCATAATTGCCTATGAACTCCACAAACTTATCACTGCAGCTACTTTTAATGGATAACTAATGGATTTCAGGACATGGTAAAGAAAAAAACTCAAAGACCTTTTTCTTTCTGGTGAGCCAGTTTATTTTCTCAAATAATTCCAAAATTTTCTTGCAGATATGATTTTAAGAGCACTTCTGAGGAGGTGTGCTTGAAATCTTTGTGCTCTGAAGAAAGGTGCTGATGTATTTTGTCAGTTTTCATTCTATTTCACTCCTAAATTGTGGGACACCACTCTGAAGACAGCCTTTTGATCAGACAATCATCCTACAAATAGTCCAAGATATTTGCAATCTATCCAACCCTAGTCTATCAGTCTTTCATTTCATTTATGAAGCATCAACGCCAGCAGTGTCTAATGGTTAGCAGGGATTTTTCTTACTGAGAGATGATGGCAATCCTGAGAAAATGATGTTCAATACACAAAATAAACAAGTGATATAGGCTAATGTTTTTAGTGTGGGAGAATTTTGATAAGTAAAGAAAAGGGACATGTGATTCAGCTTGGAGTTAACAGTAGCCTGTAATAATTTCTAAAGCAATTTAGTTATTGATTGAATCACAGATATTGGTACTTTTTTGCAAAACAAGAAAAAGTCAGTATGTAATAGAATATGAAAAAGTAGCTAAGACAGCGCTTGTACAGAAAATATTTGTTTTTTTTCCTTTATATGAACAGTTTCTTGCAACACAAATGTTTTATGATGAAATATTGAATACTTAAGCACTTAAGCATGGCATATTAAAAATAACACCAAATAACTGTATTCTTTCCAAATTTATTTATTTATTTATTTATTTATTTATTTATTTATTTATTTATTTGAGTCAGATTTATTTAGTGACTACTGAGTCCCTAAAGAGAATTATGGAACAAAATATAAAAATAATTATTACTCTCTCACTTTTCGGAGGGGCGTTTGGGTCACACCTGGCAGTGCTCAGGGGTTACTCCTGGCTCTGCACTCAGAAATTGTCCCTGGCAGGCATGGAGAACCATATGGGATGCCGGGATTCGAACCACCATCCTTCTTAATGCAAGGCAAATGCCCTATTTTCATGCTCTCTCTCTGGGCCCAATTATTAATCTCTTAAACTGAGTCATATATCTAAATCTAGTTTGAGAAAATGTTGAATAAATAAGGACTATAATTATTATTAGAAGGTCATGTTTATGGCAATAATAAAGGCCCAACATTGAAAGTTAAAATAAAATATATTTGAAAACAAGTGCAATTTTGTTGGAAGTTGCTTGTTTTCAAAAGCAGGTTGATTTCAATGTTCCTTTAAATTGCTTTTTGCTAGAATTGCTTTTATCTGGATATATACCTATTCAATTCATAGTTATTACTACTGAACTGTTTTCTCTCCAACATATAAGTGATGTTCAAAGGCCAATAGCTCTGTACAAATGTCAACATCCTCATGATTGATTTAGCATTTCTCCAGCCTTCAACAATTTCTTGAATCAGTACAACGTGAAGACACCAGGCACATCAAACATATCAGTATAAGTTTTACAAAATCAATAAATAGTGATCTTGTGAGTCTTATTCTGTCTACTTTATTGATTGAGTTTTATTATATTTGTAATTACAGGTAAAAACTATAATGTGGTGAACTTTAAAAAGTTTTAACTCTTAATTTCTCTTGATTATAGGACAATAACTCTTTATTGTAAAATTTAACCTATTCCTCATCAAAACAAAATGATTCAATAGGACAAAATCTTCTAAGCTAGAGAGATATTGTGGATACTATTCATTGTAATAATCAGATAGATCCAATGTCAATAAACAGAAGTAACAAAAATGGTTTAACACAAATCTTAGAGGACAATTAATGATTGTGAGTGTCCTATCTAACATTCAAACAGAGAGGACTTCGCCATAAAAAACTGTAAAGAGTGGATATGATCCTTAACAATTTATTTTCATTGATACCCTGGTGATAATTTTCAGTAGAGTCACTAAGTAAATAACAAGTGTTCTTTTTGCTTATTCTACAAAATATAATTCAATAATATTTTCTGCATTAATGTCTTCTTACTACCACCATATATGATGCTTAAAACCCATGTAAAATGCCTCACCATGTATATTATATTAAGCTAAGTTAAAGGCAGCTACTTATCTAATAATAACCCTATTTAAGCAACAATAAATTATTTTAAATATACTCCTATAATTAAATATACCATGTTTAGTTGGAAATTTTGGAATATCTAAACTAGAACATGCTGATGATACATTTGAATATTGTATAATTTCAGTGATTAAATTAATACAATTTTATCTTTGGAAGTTGTAACATCGATCAGCACTAGCTTATTATATTTGTGGATATGTATATCAATTGATAAAATATCGTCTTTATATGTATGTTCTTTTTTCTTTATTTAAATATCTTGATTACAAATATGATTGTGATTAGGTTTCAGTCATGTAAAGAACACCCCCTTCACCAGTGTAAAATGTCCCAAATCTCCCTTCATCCAATCCCACCCCTACCTGTACTCTAGACAAGCTTTCCAGTTCTCTCATTCATTCACATGATTATGGTAGTTTTCAGTGTAGTTATTTCTCTAACTGCACTCACCACTCTTTGTGGTGAGCTTCATGAAGTGAGCTGGAAGTTCCAGCCCTCCTCTCATTGTCTCTGAGGATTGTTGCAAAAATGACTTTTATTTTTCTCAAAACCCATAGATGAGTGAGACTATTCTGCATCTCTCTCTCTCCCTCTGACTTATTTCACTCAGCATGATATATTTCATGTACACCCATGTATAGGAAAATTTTATGACTTCATCTTTTCTGACGGCTGCATAATATTTCATTGTGTATATGTACCACAGTTTCTTTAGCCATTTTTCTGTTAAAGGACATCTTGGTTGTTTCCAGAGCCTGGCTATTGTGAATTGTGCTACAATAAATATAGATGTGAGGAAGGTTTTTTTTTTATTGTATTCTTGGGTTATTAGGGTATATCCCTAGAAGTGGAATAGCTGGGTCGAATGGGAGCTCAATTTCCAGATTTTGGAGGAATCTTCATATCGTTTTCCATAGAGGTGGGACTAGAGGGCATTCCCACCAGCAGTGAATAAGAGTTCCTTTCTCTCCACATCCCCGCCAGCACTGATTGTTCTCATTCTTTGTGATGTGTGCCAATCTCTGTGGTGTGAGATGGTATCTCATCATTTTTTTTTGATTTGCATCTCCCTGATGATCAGTGATGAAGAGCACTTTCATGTCCCTTTTGGCCATTTGTATTTCATTTTTATCAAAGTGTCTTCATTTCTTCTCCCTATTTTTTGATGGGATTAGAATTTTTTTCTTGTAAAGTTCTGTCAGTGCCCTGTATATTTTGGATATTAGCCCCTTATCTGATGGGTATTGGGTGAATAGTTTCTCCCACAAGGTGGGTGGCTCTTGTATTCTGGGCACTATTTTTTTTTGAGGTGCAGAAGCTTCTCAGCTTAATATAGTCCCATCTGTTGATCTCTGCTTTCATTTGTTTGGAAAGTGCAGTTTCCTCCTTGAAGATGCCTTTAGTCTCAATGTCATGGAGTGTTTTACCTACATGTTGTTCTATATACCTTATGTTATCAGGTCTGATATCAAGGTCTTTAATCCATTTGGATTTTAACTTTGTACATGATGTTAACTGGGGGTCTATGTTCACTTTTTTGCAAGTCGCTATACACAAACTCAAATATCTTGGAGTCAACTTGACCAAAGGTGTGAAGGATCTATACAAAGAAAACTATAAAGCCTTGCTCCAAGAAATAAGAGAGGACACACGGAAATGGAAACACATACCTTGCTCATGGATTGGCAGGATTGACATCATTAAAATGGCAATACTCTCCAAAGCATTATACAGATTTATCCCTCTAAAGATACCCATGACATTCTGCAAAGAAGTGAATCAAACACTTATGAAGTTCATCTGGAACAATAAACACCGTCGAATAGCTAAAGCACTCCTAGGGAAAAGGAAAATGGGAGGCATTACTTTCCCCAACTTTAAACTGTACTACAAAGCAATAATTATCAAAACAGCATGGTATTGGAATAAAGACAGACCCTCAGATCAGTGGAATAGGCTTCAGTTCTCAGACAATGTTCCCCAGATATACAATCACTTAATTTTTGACAAAGGAGCAAGAAATCCTAAGTGGAGCAGGAAAAACCTCTTCAACAAGTGGTGCTGGCAGAACTGGTTATCCACTTGCAAAAAAGTGAACCTAGATATGTATATTCTTGATATGTATGATATGTACTTTGGAAGTGATTTTTCATCAGTGAAAATAATACCATTGACTTATGAGTATTGATTCATTATGAGACAATATCTAGTTTCTAATGAGTGGGGTATGAACATCTGTTAACTTCTTTAGGGTTTAACATTAGATATGGTACCTAAGATTCAGAATGTTGTCCTATTTATGAAGTGATACTTTATTTAAATAAATTATTTAATTGAATTACCATATTATACAGTTACAAAGTTGTTAATTATTGCTTTTCAGTCATATAAAAAACATCTATTCCTTTATCAGAACCATTTTCCTTCATCAATGTCTCCAGTTTTCAACCACTGTACTAGTTGTCCACTCACCAGCTTGCTTCTGTAACAGACATTTCTTTCTTCTCTCTCTCTCTCTCTCTCTCTCTCTCTCTCTCTCTCTCTCTCTCTCTCTCTCTCTGTTTCTCCCATTTTCTTTTTTTAATTTTATATACTGTGGTTAGAAATATTGTTACTGAAGTGATATCATATATATTTGTATAGCCCTTAATAATCTTTCATCACCTCCTTCTTTTTCATAATGACCATTTCCAACTGCCATTGTCATAGTGCTTCCTTCTTTTCTATTTGATGCAAGCTTCCTACCAGGATTTTTTTTCTGGCACACATTGCTTTATCTCTGAATATCATATATCCATATAATATTTATATCTGAACATTTATATCTGAATATTTATATCTGATAATTATAAATTAATAATACTATCTGAATAATACTATCATTTTTATGTCTCACAAATGACTGCAAGCACTCTGTCATTTTTTACCTTTGGCTTAATTTGCTCAACATAATGAAACCATAATGCTCTTCAATTCTGTCCACATATAAGCAAATTTCATGACATTTATATTTCCTAACAGCTCCATAATATTCCATTGTGTATATGTACCACTGTTTCTTTACCTACTCACCTACTTATCTGTTCTTGAGCACTTGGGTTTTTTCCAGTTTCTGGCTATAGCGAATAGTGCTGCATTCAACATAGAAATGCAGAAGAATATTTTTCATCATTTTTTTAGCTCCTAATGTATTTTTCTAAGAATGGTATTGCTGGGCCATATGGAAGCTCAATTTTTAGGGTTTTTGCTTTTTTTAAAGAATATCCATATTGTTTTCCCAATATGCTGGACCAGTTGACATCACCTCCAGCAGTAAATGAGAGTAACTTTATCCCTGCATCTGTGCCAGGACTCGTTTCTGTTTCTTTGTGTATGTGCCTATCTCTTTTGTGTGATAAAATATCACATTGTTGTTTCATATGTATATCTCTGATGATTAATATTGCTGATGGCTTTTTTCATGTGCTTTTTCACCATCTGTATTTCTTCTTTTGTGAAATGTCTGTTCATCTTTTCTATCTATTTTTGTATGGGATTAGATGTTTTTTTCTTGCTAACCTATACCAGTGTGTTATATATCTCAGCTATTAGCCTTTATCAGAAGGGTATAGAATGAGTAATTTTTTCCATTCCATGTGCAATCTTTGTAACATAGTCATCTTTTACTTTGAGAAAGATTCTCAGTTATATATTTATTTTTGTTTAACTTTCATTTTCAATAGCTTGGTATGTGGTATAAATCCTATAGACTCTACAAAAAGATTTTAGAAACAATAGATTTGTATAGTAATATGGCAGGCTAAATATTTAATGCAAAATTAAATGTAGGGGCCAGAGCAGTGGTGGCACAGCAGTAGAACATTTGCCTTGCATGTGGCAGACCTAGGACGGACCATGGTTAGATCCCCTGACATTCCATATGGTCACCCAATCCAGAAGAGATTTCTGAGCGCAGAGCCAGGAGTAACCCCTGAGCATCACTGGTGTGGCCCAAAAAAATAAAAAAAATTTTGATATCATACCTAAAATCATAAAGTTCATAGAAGAAAATGTAGGCAGAGCACTCCATGACAATGAACCTAAATGGATATTCAAGTATAAAGTTATTCTTAACTGCGAAATGTAATGACAGAATTTAAAAGGATAAGAAAACTGGGGTTTTATTTATTATTAGTTATTATATATTAATATATTATATATTATATATTTATATATTAGTTATTATATACCTAATAAAGTTATATAAAATTTACTAGGATAATCTCTTAGTACATTTTTAATTTTTGTTTCTTTTGGTGGTAGACTTTCCTTTGCCTTAGTTTCATTATTGTGCGTAATAAAGTGTTCATAAATGACATTGCTTCAAATCTACACATTGTAAACTAAAATAACCTAATATGGTTAAAGGTTTTCTTGGGTCACTATTTTTACACAATGTCTTCATCTAAATATATCCCTGCTCAAAATAAGGTGCTATGAAGTAGTTATCCACTGGTCTCAGTGGAAGATGTCCTCTTCTAATAAGCTGTCCTGTGTGAGTGTCTGGGATGTCAAGGTTCAAGGGCTCTAAAATAAGTGTTATGTATAAACAACTTATGGTTTGCTTCAAATTTTACTGGACCAGTTGGCACGTTGAGATGACTTGAACAGTTTTCATCTGGAAGAGTCCATTCTTGCTTAGGGCTAGAACTTCAAACAGGCATCTTATCAATTTGAACTGTGATGGTATAGTAGTTCTCTGTTATGACACTATTATACTCACTTTTTTTGAAATGCTGTTACCTATATTGAATCAATCATAAATTTCAGGATATGTGTGCCATTATTTAGGTTCCCTGTGCAATATATTCTGAGACACAGAATATTTATGGCTATATCTTATTAGATATAAGCTGTTACTATAATAATGGGTCATATATGGGCATGATCGTCCTTTTTTTACCAAGATCAATGCCTAAAACTGACCTCATACATCCGAGGGTCACCACATTGTCATCTATAATTAAGAGTAAGCTACTCTTGGCTCTGTGATTAGGTATTACTGTTGGTTATACTTAAATGAACATATGATATTGCCAGGTTGGACTATGAGCAATTCATATATAAAGAATTTTTTCAGCCCATTGGGCTATTTTTCCAGGTATTATCTAGTTGTTTAGACACAATATAAAATTTATCTTTAATTTATGCATTGCAAATTTAATTATCTATGACACACTCACTACCACTACTTGTGTGTTCAATAAATTAAAAGGGAATTATAGATATCAGACAATAGTGTACTCTCCTGTTTGACATAAATGCAAAGTGCTTCCAACATTAGTTATAGAAAAATATAGACAAAACCACTGCTGAGAGAAAGATAGTAAATTTTGTTTTCATTTTAGTTTTTCTTCATAATAATCTCCACTATCTCATGGGTAAGAGAGAAGCAGAAAAACATCATTTAAATAGTGGATCCAATGCTCCATAGAATAAAAGAAAGTAAAAGGAGAAGGGGGAATATGAAATTTCAATCACTATTATACATGATTTAGAAGGTAAGTGAAGAAAATTAACTTGCATTATTGGTCAAAGAGGTAGTGTACAAAGAGAAGAAAGGAAGTTATAGTTGGATAAATAAATAAAATATTATGATATTGAGTAACAATATTTTTGGGAAAACAAAAAAGAAATAAAAAACAGGGCTGAATAAAGCAAAGATGGAGTAATTTTTTTAATGCAGCACTAACCATTTTCCTCAAATAGTTCACTCTGAAGTCTATTTTCAGTTCTGCACTGGTTTATATGACAACAAACTCATGTGATTTATGGCAAAGGATAGCAACAGTGTGCTAAGGTTCAGTGCTAGTAACTCCAATAAAAAAAAATGTTATGTTTTGAAAAGCAAACCTCCCCAAATTCCTTCATAAATTTTTAATTTTTATTCTCATTTATTTGAAGTATATCTAATCAATTTTCACATCATCAATTCTTTTATTTAAGTAATTGTTGCAATACAACTTTGGCTGTACAGACTCTTCTCTTAAATGACAGGTCTACTTAATCATAATGCTCGGTGTAGTGACATTGAAAACCCATTCTTACCCTGAATTTAGGTGCCTAAACTTCACAATTTAGGTACTGAATTGCACAATCACACTAGTATAGGAATAGATCCCTTAGCTTTCTTCATCTCAAGGTAACCCCTCTCATAAGTTTGCAGGCAGCTTTGATACCAATGAATTATAATAAACAAGAAAATTTCAATGAGTAAGCAGTTTTGACTCAGAATAATATCTATTTCAAGTGCCTCTATGACAATCAACCACACAACAGATTGTTCACCTAAAAAAAGTCATAAATCCCTAAGTGGATCACAACTCAACTCTCAGACTGATTTTTATTGTTTGTTGATTCATTATTAACTATATATTTTACTAAAAACACAAAATCTACAAAAATCTCTATTCTCTATAGCTAATAGTAACGTAAATCTACAAATATAAAAATAAAGATATTAAAGGACTAGGGTCTACCTTTATCTTTAACTAAAATAAACTTCTGATCCTCACAATTTTCTCAATGTGGATGAAATTCCCTGTGGAGTGGATTACAAATAGAATGATAACACAGTTATGATATTTTACACAAAGATATTAATGCTTATTTTTAAACAAAAAGAAAGCTCTCAATACCCATTAGTTTTCACCTAAAATAGACAAACTTCACACACTCCCTTTAGAAGCTGTGATAAATTTTGTGGTACTCTAGATTATTTCAAAAAGCATAAAATATAATGAAGAGCTGCTCTTAAATACACAAATTTTATAAAAAGCCTTTGGACTGGCAGCTTTGAAATTTCTTCTCTCAGGGGACATAAATTTAAGTGGAACTGCACTTGAGTTCAGTTTGTATTCCCCTCTCAATTACCATCAATGCAGCTGAATCAGGAGTTACACCAAAATTCCTGAGATAGCCTTTTAAAAATCTAAAATACAGGAAGAAAGTGTTATTGCAAATGGAGTTGAAAGAAACCTTGATACAAGAGGGACAAAATCCCTAGAGGGAGTGAACTAAGGGCATGGAATAATGAAACAAAAACTTGAACTATTCAAAAGCTGAATAGTGTATCCTTGTTCTTTCTTTTGTGTTTAGGCATGCAATTTTTACACATGCTATATATTTTGATGAAAGTTATATAGTACTTATTTTTATAAAACTATTATAAGCAACACAGGTAATTATAATAAATAGGAAAGGATTATACAGTTAGTGTAATATGGTTGGGTGTTGGTCCTTCTTGCATGATTAAAAAGCTCTCTGATTATGTACCTTGCCAGCATGGAGTAGGAGAGCTGCTGTCATAGCTTATTGCTTACGCATGCTGCAGGCAACTACTATATCAGCATTTAATGGCTCAAAACAATACAAAATGTTTGTAAGACACAGAACATTATTCAGCAGTGCTGCTCTACTACATATAGAATAATCATTGACTTTGGCTTAGAGTTTTAGATAAGAGCCGTTTTTACTAAATAAAATATAAAATTGAGTTTCAGAGATGGTTGCTAGATTATATCAACCACAGAAAACAGCTTGCGTGAAGATCAAAATATAGTTGGATATTTGGGGAATAATATTGAAATAGATTAATCAAGCTGAAACAAATTAGGACTGGAGTCTTGTGTCTCTTATTGGCCTTTGTGTCAAAATTTCACTCATGCAAATTATTCAAATATTTACCAAAGTCTCTGAGGTGAAAACTTTAAAATCTCAAAATCATATTTTGAGGGGATTTTGACACAGGGATACATCTGAATACCTATAAAAACATCATTAATGTTGCTCAGAAAAAGCATCTTGGCACACTATTTCTAAACTGAAAGCCCTGATCTGCAAAACAAATTCTTGTTCCATACCATAACCAGGGTCCTGAAATAAAAAACAAAGCAAAGCACAAAAGAGGGGAAAAAAGCAGCAACATACAACAACACTAACACAACTAAAAATTTTTTTTGATTTGTGCTTCTCTCTCTCTCTCTCTCTCTCTCTCTCTCTCTTTTTTTTTTTTTTTGCATAGACACAGTAAATATTGGAGAGATTAGAAAGGGAATTCCCTTGGCCTAAAGAGATACAGGGTTTCTCTTCCCTTGAAGTATACTGTCATGGAAATAACTACAGGCTCCATATATGCTCTTTTACTCTCCTCTAGGTCCTTCTGTGGTGTCTGCAAACTTTCTGCTCTGTCATGGGTGATAAAATCATGCCTCTGTACCTAGAGATCTTGATATTTGCACAGGTCAAAGGATGGAGCCTAGGATAAAGTCTTTCTTTACAGTTCTCGGAGTTGTGATCTATCACTGTTGTTTTAATCAGTCTTCTGTAATTGGTGGTCTTGGTTTTTGCCCCTATCCTAGGACGAAGCCTTGGGTCGAGTCTTTCATTATATTTCCCGATGATCTGCTCAGTTGCAGTTGTTTCAATCAGACCTCTGGAATTAGAGATCTTGGTTATTGTTCATGTCATAGGCCAGGGCCTAGACTAGGGTCATAAAATATTACTGTGAAAGATTTGTAATCCACTTTGATCAAAATAAAAAAAATTCAAAAAGCAAAAGAAAAGACTCATCAATACCACAGCAGATTTCTAGGTATCAACTCAAAATAACATGGGCCTTTCAAAATTGTGACAGAGCTGCAGGGATAGGATTCTGCTAATTAATAGAACTAGAAGAAATAAGTACACATCTTATAAACTGACCAAACAAATTCATATCCATTTAATGATATTAAGTATAAAATTTTCATTTGTATTTTTTTTTGGGTTTTGGGCCACACCCATTTGACGCTCAGGGGTTACTCCTGGCTATGTGCTCAGAAATCACCCCTGGCTTGGGGGGACCATATGGGACGCCGGGGGATCGAACCGCGGTCCGTTCCTTGGCTAGCGCTTGTAAGGCAGACACCTTACCTCTAGCACCACCTTCCCGGCCCCTTCATTTGTATTTTTAATCATTCTATCACAATGCAGTGAACAACTTTTACTTAATATTATACTAGGGAGTGTTCATAATGCTGACAATATAAACTGGAGCTTTCCAAATCATGTTAACACCAAGATTTTTGCAAAAAATTCTTGTGAAAAAATTTTTGTGTAAGTTAATAATTGGGTAGTGTTAAAATTTCACAAGATTTTGTACTTCAATATTAACTAAATTTGATATTGAGACCAGCCCTGAGTTTTATAACCTTCGTACAACTACTTTACCAAAAACGTTATTGTTTGTGTTCCATGGAACAAAATTAAAATTCAAACCTTCCTCACTGGGTACTTTTTAGATTAATATAGCTCATTTAACATAATTTCTTCATGATGATAAATTAGTACCTTTTTTTTGTTTTTGGGCCACACCCATTTGAAGCTCAGGGGTTCCTCCTGGCTTGGGGGGACCATATGGGATGTGGGGGGATCGAACTGCAGTTCGTTCTACGCTAGCACTTGCAAGACAAACACCTTACCTCTAGTGCCACCTTCCTGGCCCTATAAATTAGTACTTTTAATGATTTTTACAAAGCAAACTTTGTGATTGATCTCAATAATATATAATTATAAAGCCATAGTAAAACTGTTTGCACAGAGAAATGATTGCTAATGTGTGTTTCTTTACAATAAGTCTCTTTAAGTTCCATATCATAGGGCTGTTCAAAAGCATAATATTGGGCCACCAACACAACAGTCTTTAAATAACATGAAGGTAAGCTTCACATAGAAGGTTGGCAGAAGGACTAGAAAGGTGGAGTGAAGCACTTTGAGAGAGAAGATATTAAATAGCTGTTGATCACTGGGAAGTAGTAAGGCAAATATAATCAGTGCTGGTGGTAACTCAACAGAGAAAAGATTGTTCAGAGGAAGCGAGACAACTGAGCTTATTATGAGGCAAAATTGAAGAGCTCCAAACTGCAGGTGACTGGGCAAGTCAACCAAAGAAATTCACATTGTATTCTGGCCTGGTCTAAAGCATAGGTCAGGTGTCTTCTTGCTCTCTGTGGTCTGTATATAAATCAAGACAATACCTCTTAAAGACAGCCAGACAGAATAAAAAACAAACAAAAACAACAATAACAACAAAAAATGAGCCTATGTGCTTTTCCCTAGTGAACTGGGGTCAGTCACTTGACCTCTTTTGATTAGTAATATGGTCTAATATGGTTTGTAAATTCCAATGTTTGTGGGGGCTGGAGTGGTAGCACAGGCATCAGGCATCTGCCTTTTCGAGCTAGCCTAGGACAGATGGAGGATTTTTTCCCCTGATGTCCAATAAGGTCCCCCAACCCATGGGAGATTTCTGAGCATATAACCAGTAGTAACCCCTGAGTGTGTCACCGGGTATGACCCAAAAACCAAATAAATAAATAAGAATAAATTCCAGTGTTGTTACCTATTAAACAATCAAAGTGTCTTCAGATCCTCTGATTTCTCTGTAATCCTACATAACAAAAGGCTTTTTTTTGCCACACCCAGTAACTCTTTTTTTATATATATTATTTTTATTTTGATCATAGTGGCTTACATATTGTTGACAATAATATTTTTGGTACATATTTACATAAAATCAGGGGGATTCCCATCATCGATTTGTAAGTAGGTATCCTGACTGAATATGGGATATGCAGACTCCAGGATTTTTAATACAGAAGCATGATACCAACAACAGAGACTGTGAGGAATGGAGGTGTATTGCCACTACAGACGATGACTTGGATTGGACAAACTAGTTTGCCTGGAGCCTAGCGTCGGTCCTGTGCCAGGAAACCTCAGGGGTAGGGTCTCCTTGTATTTAGGCCATAATTTTTCTTTCCATGTCCCTTATATTTTGGTGGGCCTATGCAAACAAATGCCACTCTAACACCGTTTTTTACTATGTTCCCTTGATTCCAATCCTTAATTAAAACAACCCACTAAAACTTTTGAGGTTAACTTAAACTAGTAAGAATGTGCATGGAACTAGATAAATGTATTTTGCCCTCAATGTTTAAGGAGTTACATAAGTCTAATGTCTTTAGATTATATTGTGTGCTGCTAAGAAATAGTATGTACTACAACTGGGGATTTGAGGGACAAAGTAATTGTATTGTACATGGGTTCAGTTTTGTTTTTCTTAATGTTCTTTGGCTGAAAGTTCAAGGCAGGGATATCATCGATGGGACTACCGAGAATTCTGTTTATGGGTGATGTGGTTCCACTGTAACTTTACCCTGTCCTCTTTCTTTGCATCTTTGTTGTCATAATTAAAATTAAAAAAAAGAAGTAGGTAAATAAAAATAAGAAATGTTTTGTACTTTTTTGCCCTTTTCCCCTCTCCTTCACAGGCACAATAAATATTGGGGTCATTTGAAAAGGAATTCCCTCGGCCTAAGAGATAAAGGGTTTCTCCACCCTTGGAGTATATTGTCATGGGATTAACTATAGACTCCATTCAGGTTCATTTACTTGGTGCTTTCATGGTGTTTGGAAGACTTCTGCTCCATCCTGGGTCATAAAATCAGACCTTTGTATCTAGAGATCTCAGTATCTGCACAGGCCCAGGAGAGGAATTTATGATGAAGTCTTTCTTTGTGGTTCTAATCTAGAAGTTCTGTTTCCTCAGTGTCATTTTAATCTGACTTCTGTGATTGGTGGTCTTGGTCTTTCCTCTGATCCTAGGATGGGACCTAGGATAGCATCTTTTGTTGTGTTTCCAGAAGACCCATTCCATTGCAATTGTCTCAGCCAGACCTTTGGAACTGGAGATCATCGTTGTTGTGCAGGTCGTAGCTCAAACCCTAGACTAGGGCTTTTTTATTGGTCCCAGGATACATACAGTCTGGTCATGGTTCTAGCAGCCAGTCATCTGTAAATCGCGATCTTGGCTTTTGGACAGAACAAAGGGTGACAAGTCTTCTGATTTTGTCTTATCGTTAGTTGGTGAGGTAGGATAACCTGCTCTTAGGTTAAGTTGTTCCCATTTTCCTCATTGTCAGGATATCATATTAGAGCTGGCACTTGTTGGTGTCCCCATAGTATTAAGGATGTTCCGGATGGGATTTGTTTCCTGTAGCTGTTGTGAAGAACTGTGTCGATTCTATGTCTGGAATCCAGGGTTCAAGGCTGGACAGATGGTGTCTAATCACCGGGGGTCTAAATTGGGTCCATGTGATATATTTTCAAGGTGGGAGATAGCCCTGTATTGTAAACAAGTATGAGTTCTTATCCCTAGTAGATAAGAGCTCGTTTTTATACGTAAAATTTCCCCCTTTTTTTAGTGTGTCTTTGCAGGGAGAAATGGTGCTACATTTTATTGCCGGTGTATTTGCACACCCTGTAACTCTTACAGGGGTTACTCTTGGCTATACACTCAGAAATCGCTGTGGCCAAGGGAACATATGGAACGCACTTGATGAAACCCAAGTCTGTCCTGGGTTAGCCAAGTGAAAGGCAAATGCTCGACCTATGTCTCTGGCCCCATTTCGTTTTTAAACATGTTTTATCTTAGCACTGATTCCAAAGCCTAATACACTTGTGGATTGCCAAAATAAATTAGGTGCTACTGAAATTAGTTGCTTTGGTGCTGAGAGAGGTGTGGTTTTTATCTTTTTCCTAACAAAGGGGAAATCATCACCATTGATCCTCCTCCTCCAATCATTTCTCTGCAGTAGATATTGCTCCCATTCTTTATCTCAGAACATCTTTTGCTCTGTGAAACTCTCTAGAGCTTGAAAATTCATCGTGTATTTGACAAATTTTGTTTTTCATCCAAATCACAGATGCAGACCATTTTTAAAGTTTTAATTTTATTTTTTTGTATATTCCTGGCAACCAAACCTCAAGTCTTATAAAACCTCAAGGAAGGCCTGCTGTCATTGGTTTTGCCCTTATCCCAATCTGCATGTATTTCTCGACCACAAATTAGGTCACAGATAAGTTTGGAACTGCCAATCAGCCTTGGATTCATCAAGCATTTTAAACTGCTGGTGCTGCAGTACAAATGCCAGTGTGTTCCACAGATAACAGTATCATTTGCATAGTTACAATCAGTTAGTGAGAGAATGCCTGAGAGGCAGAAGGGATGCATGGCAAATGCAAAGTCACTTTCAGATTTGCATTCATTTCAGTTTTAAATGGAGAACAGAGGACTTAACTGAAAGGGGCATCGCCTCCTGTTCAGCTTGATTCTGCAGAGCCTGTGCCTATGGAGAGTTTCAACTCTTTGAAAAGTGCTTTGTGATCTTTCTATGTACTTTTCTTCTCAACAATGTCTGACATACCTAGTAGGCATTATTATCTATAATTCAGTAAAGGGGAAGTGAATCAAAACCAGGTTGAATGACTTGTTCACCACTGCAGGAAGTCGCAGCACAGACAGGAAGAATCCACAGCTTTGTACTGGCTCCCCATCTGTTGCTAAGCCCCATTAGCCCTGTATCCTACCTGTATTCAGTAATTAGTCAAGCTAAGTACTGCCAAATAAGGGCGCTGCATTGATTATTTTTCTGCAGCATTTCCCCTCTTTTGAACTTTTCCATTTGACTTGCAAAATATCATAAAAATATTATTGCCACCACCATCACCACCACAGTTGTCTCTACAGCTCTGAAAATTAAGAATGAGGAAAAGAAGAAAAAGCTGGAGTTCATTTATTCTGAGAGATGAGTGCATAAGGAGTTAATATTTCTAAATGCTGTGACTGGTGCTGTGAGAGATGGTAAACCTGAGAGAATTGTGCTCTACTTAAATGACAAGTACCAGTATCTGATTGATATTCTCTGCTAAGTTTTCCCCAGTTACATGGTTTTTTCTTGGCACTTATGATTTATGGAATATATCTGTATTAATTAGGCATATGCTAGCATTTGAAAAAGAGAAGCAACAAGACAATTCTCTAGTAATTCATTGCATCATACATCCAATTTATTGAAAGATATGGTTTTAAGAACTGGGAGAAAGGTTAAACACCTTTCTCGGTACCATAATGGAAAATACTGTCATGAAAAAAAGCAATTCCCTAAAAAATGTAAGTAACTTGTTTAGTTAAAAAAAAAGTTAAAAACAGCAGCAATGCCTGACTCAGCAAACAAAAGCACTTGATAAATGCACCTGCTTCCCTGTCTGTAGCTGATCTAGCCTTTTCAGGGTGGCCTTATCAAGTTAA
Source organism: Suncus etruscus (assembly GCF_024139225.1). Taxonomy (NCBI): domain Eukaryota; kingdom Metazoa; phylum Chordata; class Mammalia; order Eulipotyphla; family Soricidae; genus Suncus; species Suncus etruscus. The sequence goes on along the minus strand of NC_064851.1, from coordinate 60,637,975 downwards.
GATCTTGTTGGAGAGTAATGAATACCAGGAAAGAGGCTGATCCTCAATAGCTCATCATTAGAGCTCTGTACATGTCTTGAGGGGGAGCAGGAAATGGGATAAATCAGTGCTTTGAACCTCCTGATAATTGGTGTTCAAGTCTCGGAATCTAGGTATTATTCTTTGCTAAAGTATCTGTCTTGTGACTAGCTTACTATATGCCTTAATATATTAAAGACAAAATGGTGCAGATGTTTATCCCTCTAAAGGGAATTAGCAGAGATGGACTCTAATTAAACCTGACCTAGTGTATCATACTGAGCAATCTCTTTGTTGCTCATTTTCTGCCTCCTGGAATAAGAATTTGAGTTATTGCTGAAGAGGGCAAGTATGTATATGCAAGAGGGGGGATTTATTATAACTTAAGTATCCCATAAAGCAAACATACAGTTTTTAAAGAAAATTAACAATCTTAAAGAAACATTTATTTGCTAGATATCTACTTTTAAAGAATATCTAGGCACTTTACAAAAGGCATTTCTGAACTCTACAAGAACCCTGCAGAACAGATGGCTCAGAATGATTCCATAGGTTTCAAAAAACAAGAAAGAGATAGATCTCTAACTCTGGTTAGAAGATGTTGTTTCAAAAGTCCTGTCTAGACTCTGGGAAGTTGATAGGAAATAAAAAAATTTTGCTTCTCATATTTTATTCTTTTTCAGCCTTCAATAAATTTTATTAATTTGTCTATATTTATAAAAATGAACCAACTTCATATTTGTTATTTTTGTGTTTGATTCAAGAATGGGATCCTTTGGGTATCCTAAGTCATTATTCGGTGGTTTTTAGACTTCATACTAGAAATAAACTTGTATTTCCCTCCAATTAGATCCACTTCATCAAATCCATATTTTCTCTCTTAATCTGAATGTACTTTTAGAGTAAATTTCAGAGTCTGGAGTCATGAGTTTAACAAGTTGATGTTGAAATCAAATAAAAATGTCATGGGTTTTTGATTAGATTAGGTAATTCACTTAATTATTTGTGAGAGTCAAAGAAGAATATAGTAAGTGTTCTGTAGTACATTTGCTAGCATCCAAAAACATTAGTGATTATTGTTATACAGCCATATTTAGAAATAATAGATCAGCTGTTGAAGGACAGCCTTCCCTCTGTTTAAATCATTTTCCAAATTATTATCTATTGGATAATAATTATATAGTTCTAATTTGTTTCTCAAAGATTTATCTTTATCTAGTTAGTTTGAAAGAATTATTTAAATAAGTTTTGTAGTTATTTATTCTGTGAGATTAATTTAATACTCTGTGGAACTGAACATTTGTTCTTTTCTTTAAATCTACCCAGGACAGACAGACACATATACCAAATGTTGTATTCTAAAGAATTATATACAATGTATAATGATATATATTGAATATCCCAAAAATAAATCTGGGATGAATCATTAAAAGAACATTAAGAATTTAGATTTTGAGAAAGCTATCAGGATCCTTGAATATGTAAATTAGGCAATTTTTCTGTTTTCCCTTTTATTAGTTGTTTATTTTACTTCATGTTTTATTGAAGTTTATTTATTTATATGATTTACAAAACTATTTATAACAGATTTTTCACAAGAGATGAACCCAACTAGAAGTTCCATTCAGTTTTATGGCAGTGGGAGTGCTTATGATAACTATGTAAGGTAGCTTCCATTTAGACAGTAATTTATAATAAGGTGATCTGTTTTCAAGGTTTTTAGTAAGATCCAGCTAAATTTTGGTTGAGGATACCATTCTATATTTACTGTAAGGTAAGGTAAGGTAGGGAACAAGCAGGATATGAGTGCTCAAATCTTCCAGCTCTGTCAGAAATAAACTATTTTGAATCACAACAAATAAAGTCAAATTGGAATATCTACAATAGCAGTCTCTTAGTTCGTTGCCTGGTGGAAAAATCCTTCTGGTTTGACAAGCAGACATCAATTCTTGCCTGATAGCTACTTGCTCTGCATAGCCAGAATGGAAACCAGGGAGAAGTATATTCAGAGTAGAGCAAAAAATAATTTTTTAAATAAAATAAAGACCAGTTCTAATCCTAGAACAGACATTCAGTGTCCTTTGCCTTTCCTTAACAAAAAATTTTAGGAAATAAAATATTAAAGAAAAATAATTTCTCTTGAATAAAATTGAAGACATATGAAGACAGGCAGAGAGAAAAGAAGAGAAAGGAGAGATATATGTTCAAGAGAGAAAACAGACTTCAATGTGCCTCTTTTTCTTTAAGTTTGTAACTTTATTTTATAAAAATAATAAAGGATATCCTATACTATATCCTATAAGTTTAAATAATGAATAAAATATTAACATACACGAAGCAAATAGCTCAACTTCTAACAGATACTGAATCTATTGAAGTTGTTTTATAAGAACATCCATAGATATACACTCATAGGACTCAAGGCCAGTAGTTCAGATCATTAGTAGGTGGGAAATTCATTCCATTACTGTAGGTTATCACTGTTCTCATTTTATCCAGGAAGAAAAAGCACAGAGAGATTAAAGAGGCTTTCCAAGCTCACTGGGCTGGTTGTTGATTAAATCAGAATCATTTCAGATTCCAATCCCAGCTGTCTCTCTAGGTCTATCATTTAAATCTTCAACCTCTGCTTCTTACATCTGAGTGTGTTCTGCTGTAAGGTAATCACTATCAACAAAAAAATTTTAAAGAAGTTCTGAAAACCACTTTTCAACTTAACTTACTTCCTCATTCTATTCTTCCTCATAAATTAAATTAGTCATAATTATTCAGGAAGACATATATGCAAGGCTCATTTCTCTAACTAGAGTTTAAATTTAAGAAAATTACCATTAAACAATTTTAAAAAGACTGCTCTTAGGAAGTTTTATGCCTTATAGAGATTTTTAATTTTATAGAAAATTCTTGATTCAAATATACATTATTAAAATGAATGAGTTAACAATGGCAGAGCTTAACCTAAACAAAAAAGGTAAGGAAAAACTTGAGAAAGAAAATACTTCTAAAATTGTGATTAGATGGTATAAGTTCTCTAGTGCCTCTCTTTTTTATAAAATTGTTCAAAATAATGCTGACATTGCTATCCATTGGGTTAAATTTAGTTTTTTATTAAAAAAAGCACAAGGAAGTAGTTGAAATATTTTAATAAATCTAAAGATCAAACTTTCACTTCATAAAGTTATTCTGAACATTTTAAATGACCAATTTTGTATCTTTAAACAATTGTCATTCATAATTTTGAGCTCCTTCTATGAATTTTATGATAGTAGACTGTCTTGAATAAATAAAAAGCAGCACTAGACAATCTTTATAAATATTTGAAATCTCAGATAAGAAAACTTATATAAAGAAGAAAAAAGTCTTATACATAATGTTTAATATAGAAAGAAGAAACATTGTTCATGTAAAATTAATGACACATACAAGTTTTACAAATCTGATACTTAGTGGAACTATGGACAATGAAAGGGCAAATATTCCAGATTTTATTGAACAAGAACTCAGTATATAAGGCTATGTTTTCAACTTTCTGCCTTATTATGATTTCTATTTGGTAGAAGATTATAGATCTATGTCTTTCGTACCCTTTAAATACTAAACTAAGAGTATTTATTTTCTATAGTTAAAGCAAGGATTATATGAAATTAATTATACTTTAAAAATTGTTGGGAAGTAGAGGGGAAGGGGAGAGTGACCTAGGCACAACCGGTTCCTCTACCATTATGGCTAGGAGCAGAACTGCACTGACTGTCAGGCAGAGGAGAAGTGGTGATGACCCTGGCATGATCAGAGGACGTGGGAAGGGCCAAACCTCAGTGAACTCAGCCAACATACCCACCTAGAGAGCTACACTCCAGAGAAGGTACCAAACCCCATGCCACAGGTGACAAAAGAGAGCTGATATTTGAAGGCATTGCAATTCAAGCCAAACCATTAAATACAAAAAAATATTGGTAAACTAAGGAAGACACTAACAACTGGGGATATGGAGAGAAATCTTAGCAAGTTTCCAAGTCCATCAAATTGCACAGGCCCAATAGATGAGGACCTAAAAGAAGCAATGCAAGCTATGGCAAAGAAATAAAGGAATCACTAGCCAGCTAGTTCAAGAAATCCATAGATTAACAAATCAACCAACTTAAAGAAGAATTGTTACAGATGAGAGATTCCATACAAATGGAAATAAAGTAAATAAAGAAACATCCTAGCAAGTCATAATAGCAGAATTACACAGTTGGAGAATCAGAAGAAAAGCTCAAAGAAAAACTGCAAACCAAAAGTGACAAAGAAACCAACAAGGAAATAAAAGGTAAAGCATTGAAAGAAAAAGTTAGGTATTTAATGAACAAAGAAAAAAGAAATAATGTACAGTTTATAGGTATACCAGAAAGGAAAAAAAAAGTGATCAGGAAAATAATAGCAGAAAACTTTCCCACCATCTGGTAAGAGGCTCTGGTGCAAATCCAGGAGGTGAAAATAGTCCCTAATGAAATAGACCTAATAAACCAACACCAAGACATGTAGTAATCCAAATGGTGAGAGAGAGAGAAAGAGAGAGAGAGAAAGAGAGAGATGAATTCATTAAGCAATAATGGAGAAAATAAACCTCAAGTAAACCAGATCTCCCATTTGAAACATTCAAGCAAGACATTGGAATGACATATTTAAATGACTGAATGAAAGAAACTTCCAACCTAAGTCCACTACCCAGCAAAACTCTCATTTATATGGGAGAGAAGACTAAAAACATTCTTAAACAAAAGAACTTGGATTATTTATGCAAACAAAACTGATTCTAAATGGTCTACTCAGAGATGAATTACACAATCCAAACCCCTGACTGTAACAACAACCGCCCTACACAATGCAACTGCACAACAGCCCTCTCTGTCAATAATCTCCTTATATGTTAATGGACTACATTATCCTATTAAAAGACACATAGTAGAGAGTTGGATTAGAAAACATAAACCGGATTTCTGCTGCCAGCAAGAAACACACCTACAAATAAAGAATAAACAGGCTTAGAATAAAAAAATGAAAATCAATTATTCAATAAAAACAAAAAATAGCTGGGATGGTCATTCTTATATCAGAACAAATTGTATTCAACCTTAAGAAAGTGATCAGAGACAAAAAGTCATCAGAGGAACACTAGATCAAGAAGTACTAACTCTGGTTAATATTTATGCACAAAATGCAGAGCCATCAAAATATGTAAGGCATTTACTCACAAACCTGGTAAAACATATGAAAGAAATGTGATAGTAATAGGACATATTAATACTCCACTGTCACCACTGTACAGATCCAACAGACAGAAAACTAGCAAAGAAATAAGACCATAAATGATAAATTAGAAGAACTAGGGCTAATAGACTTATATAGGGCCCTCTACCTCTCCCAGAAACACATTCTTCTCAAGTGCACATGGAAGTTTCTCCAGACTAGACCATGCCTTAGGATATAAATCTAACTTGCATAAAGTCACAAATATATTATTAGAAGCACCCTATAAGACAACTATGCAACAGTGGTCAATATTGACTATAAAAAGAGGCTATGGAGAAAATCCAACACCTGGACATTAAACAACATGCTGCTCAACAATAGCTGAATCAAAGAGGAATCAAGGAAGAAATAAAAAGATTACTTGAGACAAACGATAATGAAGAGACAACTTGTCATTTTCTCTAGGACACAGCAAAAGCAGTAATTAGGGGAAAACTCATAGCCATACAGGCCTATGTCAGGAAAGAGGAAAATGACAAAATCAGAATATTAAAGGGACAACTTAAGGGGCTGGAACAACAGCAGCAAAAACAAACAAACAAAAAAAAACACAACTAGAAGACAAGAAATAATAAAAACCATTTCAGAAATAAACAACATAGAAACTAAGAAAACAATACAAAAAATAAAAAAGATCAGGAGCTGGTTTTTTTCAAAAGAATAAACAAGATAGACAAACCACTGGCAAGACTCACCAAAAATGAGGGAAAACACCCAAATAAGTAGGATCACAAATGAAAGGGGAGCAATTAAAACAGAATCCCCAAGAAATCCAACATATCACAAGGACTTATTATGAACAACTATACTCAGTTAGGTTAGAGAACCCAGAAGAAATAGACAGATCTTTGTAAAAATATCATCTTCCAAGACTGAATAAGGAGGATCTAGAAAGCCTAAGCAGGCCAATCATATCTGAGGATTTTGAATTAGTAATTAAGATACTTCCCAAGAACAAAAGTTCAGATCCAGATGGTTTTACAGGTGAATTATATTATTCTGAGAAGAATTACCACCACTAATCCACAGGCTCTTCCAAAATATTGAAAAGACAGAAATTCTTCCTAAATCCTTTTATGAGGCTAATAACAACTCATACCTAAAGACAGCAAAGACAGCTCGAAGAAAGAAAACTACAGACCAATCTCACTAATAAATATAGATGCAAAAATCCTCAACAACATCTTAGCAAACTGAATCCAGTGCAACATCAAAAAAATTATACACAATGATCAAGTGGGTTTCACCCCCTGATGCAAGGATGGTCAACATACACAAATCAATAAACATCATACACCACATCAACAACAAGAAAGACAAAAATCATATGATTATATCAATTGATGCAGAGAAGGTATTTGACAAAATCCAATACCCATTAATGATGAAAACACTCAACAAAATAGGACTGGAAAGAACCTTCCTTAATATAATTACAACTATCTATGAAAAGCCCACATCCAACATTATTCCTAATGGAGAAAAACTAAAAGCATTTCCAATAAGGTCAGGAACAAGGAAGGCTCTACACTCTCTCTTCTCTTATTCAAAATAGTTTTAGAAGTCCTAGCAATAGTAATCAGACAAGAGAAGAAATTCAAAGAAATCCAAATAGAGAATAAGGAACTCAAACTACCTCTTTTTGTAGATGATCTGATGATATACATCAAAACCCCTAAAGAGTCCACAGTAAAACTCCTAGAAATAATTAACCAATACAGCCAAGTGGCTGGCTACAAAGTTGATACACAAACGATAGTAGTGTTCTTCTATACAAATAATGAAGTAAAGGAGAAAGAGATTAAGGAGATAATCCCATTTAAAATAGTATCTAAAAATATCAAGTACCTAGAAAACAACCTTAAAAGAGATGTGAAAACTTCAAAATACTTGAGAAAGAAATTGAAGAGGATCTAAGGAAATGGAAGAACATCCCATGTTCATGGGTAGTTAGAATCAATAGAGTCAAAATAACTATCTTACCTAAACTTCTACATAGATTTGATGCAATCCCTATCCAAATTTAGAAATCAATTTTTAAAGACTTAGAAAAATCAATTATAAAATTCATCTGGAACCAAAAAAGACACAGGATAGCCAAATAAATACTGAAAAACAAAAAGGTTGGTAGCATCACTTTACCTAACCTGAAGCTATACTAAAAAGCCATCACCATGTAGCTATACTTTAAAGCCAAAACAGGATGGTACTGGAACAAAGAGAGAATTTTAAACCAGTGGGTTTAAACAGAATATCCAGTAATAAACCCCCAGTAATACAGTCAATCAATATTTGACAAAAGAGCCAAGACTGTCTCTTCAAAAAAATGGTGTTGGAACAACTGGATAACCATCTGTAAGAAATTAAAAATTAATTCATACCTCACACATCACACAAAAGAAAAATCAAAGTGGATTAAAGATCTCGAAATCAGACCTAAATCTATAATGTTTATTGAGGAAAAAATAGACAGAACACTCAAATACCTAGATATCAAAAAATCTTTGAGGATAGAATGCCAACGGCAAGAATTTTAGCATCAAACCTAAACAAATGGGACTACATCAAACTAAAAAGTTTCTGCATGGCAAAAAATCCCTACTTAATACTAGAAGACAGATAACAAAACGGGAAAAAATTTTTGGTCTCAACACTTCAGATAAAGGGCTGATATCTAGGATATACAAAGCAATCAGAAAACTGAGCTCAAAAAAATCTAATAAATCCATAGAAATATGGGGAGAAGAAATGAATAGACACTTCTCCCAGGAAGACCAAAAGATGACCACAAGACACATAAAAACATGCTTACCTTCACTCATCATTAGGGAAATCTAAATCAAGACAACAATGAGGTACCAACTTACACCTGTGAGGATGGGTCACATAAAAAATAATGGGACCAATCTCTGTTGGCGAGGGTGTGTCAAGAAAGGAACTCTCATCCACTGATGATGAAAATGCTGCCTCGTCCAATCCCGATGGAAAACAGTGTGGAGCGTGCTCAGTAAACTCATAATTGAGCTGCCACATGATCCAGCAATTGCTCTCCTGAGTATCTATCCCAAAGTCTGAAGGACATTCATCCCAAAATACATGTGCAATCCAGTATTTATCGCATCATTCAGTACAATAGCCAAGATTTGGAACCAACCCCAATGTCCAACAATGGATGAGTGGATCATGAAGATGGACGATTTCTTCTTGCAAAGGTGTACTAAAAAAAGGGGGGGGGGATTTTACATATAGAAACAAGCTCTTACTACTAGAAAGAAGAACTTATACACTTTACAAATGCCCACCTTGAATATATATCATGTGGACCCAATTTAGATTCCAGGTGATTAGAAAGTGAACATCCAACCCCAAACACTAGAACCCAGACATAGAACCAAGACAGTTCTCGGCAACAGCTCCAGGAACCAATCTCCCTCTGGGACATTCTTAATACTGCTCTGACATCAACATGTGCCAGTTTTGATATGACATCTTGACAATGAGGAAATGCAACAACTTGGTCTAAGAGCAGGTTGTCTTACCTCACCTTCTATTGATAAGATGAAATCAGAAGACATGCCATCCTTTGATTTGTACTAAAGCCAAATTCGCTGTCTACAGAAGACTAAATATGACAACCATGACTAGGCAGAATTTTTCCTGGGACCAATAAAAAAGACCCTAATCTAGGCCTTGGCCTATGATCTATACAACAACCTAGATCTCTAATTCCAGAGGTCTGACTTAGACAACTGCAACCGAATAGATCTTCTGGAAACATAATGAAAGACTTGACCCTAGGCTTTATCCTGGGATTGGGACAAAACCCAAGACCATCAATTACAGAAGACCGATTAAAACAACAGTGGTGTAACACAACTCCTAGAACTGTAAAGAAAGACTCCATCCTAGGTTCCATCCTTTGACCTGTGCAAATACCAAGATCTCTAGCTACGGAAGCATGATTTTATCATCCTTGACAGAGCAAAAAGTTTACAAACAACACAAAAGGACCTATGGAAGAGTAAAAGAACATGTACAGAGACTAGTTATTCCCATGACAGTATACTTTAAGTACTTTAAGGGTGGAAAACCCTGTATCTTTTAGGTCAAGGGAACTCCATTTCTAATCTCCCCAATTTTTACTGTGCCTATGCATAAAAAAAAGAAGCACAATTTATTTTTTTTAGTTTTATTATTGTTGTTGTTTGCTGTTTTTCTGTGCTTCATTTTGTTTTTATTTCAGGACCATGGTTATTGTATGGTTGTGATCTATATGCTGTGGTGTTTTTGAGTTTTTTGTTTGGTTTTGTTTGTATTGTTATTATGTTTTTCTTCCTTGTTTCCCTCTCCTCTCTTAAATTGATATTTATAGCCTCTCAAAGGACTCCTCCCATTTTTTTGCTTGTTTGATTTTTGCCCCATTTTATTTTATTAATTATTTTATCTTTCCTTCAAACAGAACCACATAACTTGAACCATCTTGTTCCATCTCACACATGGATGGGGAAATAATGGAGGGTACCAAACCAAATAATTGTATGAACATTAATTAGAAATAAAAAATGATTAGATTTAAACACCAAATCAAAGGCAACGACAACAGAATCCAGAATCGATATCCAATTTACAACATGCTAGACACAGAGGGGACCACTTATACTAGCAGGCCAGGGGGGTAAAAAGGGGGGATATGGGATGCACGCTGGGAACTGGGTGGAGGAAGGACAGCATTGGTGGTGGAATGCCCCTGATTCAAGGTCACTATTTATCTACAATATTACTGTGAAAGTTTCATAATCCATTTTGGTCAAATAAAAATAAAAAAAAATTGTTGGGTCAGAGAGGTAACATACACATTGATAGTTGATTAACCCCAGTTCAATCCTTGCGATCACATATAGTATCCCAATCCTTGCCAGGGGATTTCTTTGAGCATATAGCTGTAAATAAACCCTAAAAAATGTTGAGAATGGCCCAACTCCATCCATCTCTCACCAAAATCTACCATAATAAATGTTTGATGCAGCTTTTATAATTATTAATATTAGTATATTAGTAATAATACATTGATCTTAGAGTAAAATGTATGTGCAAATGCAATTAAAATTTATTAATGCACCATTAATTACAAAGCTATTCATATCTGAGCTTTATATATACCACATTCTAGCTCTTTCCCCCATACCAGTGAAAATCCAAGTTTTCATCCCACCCCCGCCTGCTTCCCTGCTGGCACGTATTTAGATTTGACTATGATAGTATAGATTTATGACTCCAATATTGTCATTTTTATGTTTTCTGTATACAGGTGTACCGTTTCTCTACATTTCTGTTATGTCTTGGACCATGTCCTTTCTCCTATTTTTTCTTTTACTAATCCCTCAATTTAAATTCAGTCTTCCAGCTTCTTCCTCCCCCTTTCCCTGTTTGTCTATAAGACAAGCATTCTATTTTTCTCACTCACTACCATTTTCATGATAGTTGTTGATTTAGTTATTTATCTAACTGCACTCACCAATCATTGTGGTAAACTTGATATCATGTGCTGGTCCTCTCAAACCTCATCTCTGTTGACTCTAAGTATTATTACCATACTATTTTTAATTTTCTTAAATACCACAGATGATTGAGACTATTCTGTGTCCATCGCTCTCCCTCTTACTCATTATTTCACTCAGCAAAATAGTTTCCATGTCCAACTATGTATAGGAAAATTTTATGACTTCATTTTTAATGACAGCTGCATAGTATTCCATTGTGTAAATACATCACGATTTCTTTAGACACTCATCTTCATTACAGAAATATTTTTAATGTTCCATGAACATTTCTGTAACCATCTTGCTTAAATAATTAAAGACAAATATTTTTAAAAGTTACCATATTAAAATGTGTGCATTTCCATACAAAAAGTAGCACTATACACACACACACACACACACACACACACACACACACACACACACACACACATATATATATATATATATATATATCTACAACCATACTGGATTTAAGTATAACCTAATACCAATCCTTTAACACCCAAATATCTCTTTAATTCCTTTTGAAAAAAGGTATTAAGATAATTATCAATTGAATATTAAATCAATTAAATAAGTCATTTAGATATATAGGTAAAGATGTGTGCACAGAAAAGACTTCAGAAAACTATAAGTTTATATCACAGACTCACTACAGAGACAATGTACAACATATAATATGTGCAGTACACACACATAGCTAATGTCAACACTAAGTAAAGAATTTGACTTCCAGAGTTAGCACATAAATAGATTTAAATATGCATTTTCATTGAAACTGTCCTGTCTTACAAAGAAAATTTATGCCCTACCTAATGGGAAAAAATACATTCACCAAAAGTATCCTGAACTACTGTCTTGATATTATCTCTGCAACATTATTTTATGATAAAAATAAATGAGTAAAATATATAAAAGAAAATTCACAGTGATTTTCATATTAAAAGTATATAAATCTACTAAAATACTTTTTTATTTTTTGATTCTTTGGGGGGGTCACTACCAGAAGTGCTCATCCAGAGTGAGCATTTTCTTTATTTTTATAAATTATCTTTATTTAAACACTGTGATTACAAATATAATTGTAGTTGTATGATTACAGTCATGTAAAGAACACCCCCTTCACCAGTGCAGGATTCCCATCACCAATTTACCAGATCTATCTAATCCCCACCCCACCCACAACTGTACTCGAGACAGGCTTTCCTTTTCCCTCATTCATTCACATTGTTATGATAGTTTTCAGTGTAGTTATTTCTCTAACTGCACTCATCACTCTATGTGGTGAGCTTCATGTCATGAGCTGCACCTACTAAGAAGATAGGGGTAAATAAGGGTTGGGACTGAGGCAGTAAAATATTAGAAATGAGATTTGTAGGGCAGTATCAAGGTCACTATACAAGATGGATGTTATGGATATGTAAAATATATGCATATAATACTATCAATAGGAAAACAAGGAGAAAAAAATTCCAGTGATTGTCCCAACATAAACCAGTACTAAAACGGCCCGCCCTCCTCCCAAAGTGCATTTCCATTAGTGTAGGGAGAGGTAGGGTGGAAGCCTGAGGACCACTAAGAGTCCACCTGAACCCATTTCTGGCCATCTGAGCTGGCACCCAGGGAAGGCCTGGAGTCAGGGGAAAAGACAAGGATGGCTGGGGGCCTGCCAAGCCTCCCAGTACTCCCCAGGCCAGGGAGAAAGGCTCTGGTATGGGGCCTCCCCAAACCCCATACCTGGTGAGATCTGGTCTCCAGAATCAAAGAGGAAACCAGAGGCCAGATGTCTGCCTGCCCTCCTCCCCATGCACCTCCCCCTTGGAATATGAAGGGAGGGGGGAAGCCTGAGGACCACTAAGAGTCCACCTGAACCCACTTCTGGTCATCTGAGCTGGCACCCAGGGAAGGCCTGGAGTCAGGGGAAAAAGACAAGGATGGCTGGGGGCCTACCAAGCCTCCCGGCACTCCCCAGGCCAGGGAGAAGGTGAGCATTTTCACCATCATTATCTTAATAGTCCTTTCCTTGTCCTTAGATATTATTCTCATATTATGTTTCTTTATATCTCACAAATATACACAATTATTCTGTCTGTCTGTTATACCTAATTCCTTTCACTGAAAATGATACCCACCAGATCATACACATAACAGCACATTTTGTGACTTCAGATTTTACAGTGGGTTAGTATTAATCCATTGAATCTGGCTTCTACTAATCATCTGTTCTTAAATACTTGAGTTCTTTCCAAATTTTGGTTACTATGAACAGTGCTGCAATGAACACAGTATAGCATTGCGTCTTTGGGCCCTTAAGATAAACTCCCAGGACTAGAATTGCTGAATCATATAGAATCTCAAGTATTAGTATTTTTATTTTAATTTTGATGCTTAATATAGAAAATTGCACCATCTAATGAGGTAGATATTCCACTTTTTTTGCATCCCAAATGCCAATTTTTATGCAACTTTTGTTTAAACATGATACAATATGACACAAGTCTATGAGCTTGTGATTTTACTTTACATATGTCAAAGACACAAAATTTTGGCTAAGAAATGAATACAAAGTTTAGCATTTTTATGTGTGTGGGTTATTAAAATGCTTCATTTTTGTGTTGTCAAAATAAAAAAACATGTTTAAATATTAAATAATGTACTCTGCTAAAGAAAACAAAGAGGTTAATGAATTAGTAATCATGATAGGTAGAGAATTCAAAAAAGGGGTTCCTAGTATTTGAGAGGAAGTTCAATAGGACACTGTGTTCCTAATATTTTGATGTATATAAAGTTAAAGACTAATACATTTATAAGCAGAGAAAGCCAGTCAGCAGCCTATCTAGGAGAATCAAGAGTCAGACATTTTCTGAAAATCTCACAGGAAATTACTGGTGGATATTTGTTGAGGAACTGGTTGCAGGGTAGGAATCTAGGTCCTTTGAGAATATGAATAAGGTAAAATTTCAGTTGGAAGAAAACTGCATAAGAAATATCCCTCCTTTTATTAAATTATTTGTGTATTAAAATTCTGAGCAAACAAATAATTGGCACATATTACTCACTTGTATATTTAAAATTTAATTTTTAGTGCTTTTTAAAAAAATTCATCTTTCCTTGAAGTATTACTTTATACAGTTCACCAGTGTCTTTGAGGTCTGGTGTCATAAAAACTTCTGAGTACAATCATGCTTCAAGTTTCTAAAAGATCTTAAATACTACTTTCCACAAGCATGATTTTATAATATCAATTATAATTTGACAGAGATGAAAATCATAAATGTGAAGATCAATGAGAAATGCATAAAAATATAATGCCATTTATGAAATACTTGCAAAGTAGAACAAACATTTCATATTTGTCACCTTATTATTGAACACTACATATTGTAATTATCCTAAAATTTAGAACAAAAAAAGTCCATTAACACAAGAGCAGATTTCACCACTTGAGTAAGCCATGGTTTCATATATGCACATATCTTTATAAGATTAAATTATCCATGAGGCCAGCTTTCAATACTTCTTCACCAATCTTTATTTATTTAGTGGGTCTCTTTCCTACCATTTACAATACTAGAACACTCTGATTGATTAACTTTATATCACCACCAGAACCTGATAAATTAAAACAAAGGAAGCCCCCAATATGAGGTCAGATTTTTTTAAACTAATAATGTAAATCATTCTTAGTGACATACGACTTAATACTTTCAAAATTCTTTTTTTATGGCATTTTTAACTACTGTAAAGATAGTCAGCTAATTTAAAATTATTTCTTTTTATCATTCTGTCTTTCACTCACTATCAGGGGTAATATTGGACCATCTTCAGCAACATGACACTTAAATTATCATAAAAAATCAGTTCCTTCTGAGATAAACTTGCCACTGCTCAATAAATTAATTTCACATTGGGCCTACTAATCATGTAAATGAGTTTATAAAGACTTGGGTTTTGGTTTTGGGGGTCGTTTTGGGGTCATAATGCACTTCTATTTACTAAATGTTTAAATTCTCAGCACCTCAAATACCCTAAAAATGTTAAAGTTAAATATCACTGCAGTTATAAAAGATTTTCAAGTAATAGATATCATCTTTTTTCTTAATACTATGCAAATCTTTCTTAGATAAGTTCGGTATTCCAAGAATACAGGAGATATAACAAGAATTGATGGAAATTCTTTAACCTTAACTTTGGTAGTGGGAAAGTAGAATGTTCAGATATGTATAACCACCCAAAAATAACCGTTTATATTCCTAGTCTCTGCAGAAATATTTCCTAAATCTTAGTAGAGCTAGGTAGAAATGGGCTCTGGATTAATTTTGACCTTCTGTGGCAATGCATTT
This sequence comes from Suncus etruscus, assembly GCF_024139225.1. Classification (NCBI taxonomy): domain Eukaryota; kingdom Metazoa; phylum Chordata; class Mammalia; order Eulipotyphla; family Soricidae; genus Suncus; species Suncus etruscus. The sequence goes on along the minus strand of NC_064851.1, from coordinate 60,622,779 downwards.
TCAAGACCAAGAATTTATGTGTGCAGAATATTAAATGTCAAATGCAAATATGAAAAAGAAACCACACAGTTGCAGATAGTCCTAATTGATATTGAGCAGACTATTTCCTTTAAATGTTAATGAAACTGTTGTAATGACTAAATGACCAAAACAGCTCAAAAGCCAGGGTTCACAGCTGTAAACCATTACTTCTAAATTACTGGCACAGGCCTGCATTAGCAGATGGTTCAACACAAGAAAGAAAACTTCCTCAAGATGCTTTTCTTTCCAGGTCTGGAGCTCTGGAGCAAATTAGATGAACATATTAGAAAGGGCCAGAGAGTCTGAACATGTAGTCAAAGATAAGCACCTTCTTTGATCTTCTTTTTTTTTTTTATTATTACATTATTTGCAAAATGTGCTGAATATCACAGAACACAGAAAAAGAGAAGAAACTAACGGACTTATAAATGTTGCATGAAGGTTCAGATATGCACAATTTTGCTGTCATTTTAAGGAGCAGTATGAAGGGTACAATCTGAAGTAGATGGGCACACATGTATGTAAAGGTGCCTGTGTGTATTTGTGTGTGTGTGTGTGTGTGTGTGTTTTATAAAAGAGACTAAGAAAAGGAGAAAGAAATAGGTTGAGTCCTGATAACAAGGCAGTGGCAGAAAAGCAATTAATAGAATAATAGGGCATTTAAATGGGCTTAGTATCCTCCAGACAGAATGCCTGCAAAGCTATGTAAGCAAAATAATGCAGTAGAAACAAGCAATGTCTTTATTAGAGAAGGCCTATGACTTTACACAACTTTATTCTGTAAATTCCACACCAGCTTTGCAAACACTGAGTTTATTAACTCTAGTGAAGTTTTTTTTTTAATTTAGTTTATTGAAAGCATTGTGATCTACAAAGTCCTTCATAGTTGAATTTCAGATAGACAGTGAGTTAGGGCCATTCCCACCACCAGAGTAGCCTCCCTCCACCTATGATCCCAGAGTTCTTTCTATATGATCACCCTCAGCCCTCAAGGCCTGCTAGTGTAAAGCCCGTTTAAGTTTAGATTGTTAAAATTTAGGTCTCTTAAGTCTATTGTTGTTGATTTTGGCTTGGCTATTCAGTTCTGTCATTTTATTTTCTCTACCAATGCACCTGAGAGCACTTGGTCCCTGCCCCAATCCTTTCTTTTTCCTCTCTTCTTAATTTTTTAGAAAACAAGAGTTGCGTGAGTCCTGCAGCAATCAAGTATTTTATGAATATGAAAGATAGATTGAATCATTTGCTAAGCACAGGAGTAAAGAGAAGTTGACTTTATGAAATGCCAAGTAAAGCAAAACTAATTATTAGTTAGTCCTAATCATTAAACCAGGTGAAGTTCTTCTTGTTTTTATGTTCCAGAAAAGACAATAGTGAAATAAAATAGTTTCTGCAGTTTTAATACAAGAGAGGAGACAATGAGAAATGTCTCTAAATAATAGAAACAACGCACTAGAGAATGGATGTATTTGGTAGTATCAAAGAAAAATGGACTTTGATTTCAATTGATCTCCATTTAGTTTTACAAGCCTTGGTTTCATCTGAATCATCTTTTCTCCTAAAGACTTTCGGAAATATATAGTCTGGGCTTTTGGCAGTCATCATTCAGTTCTACAAGTTCTTTTTTTCCCACAGAATCATAGCTAAAGTTGTATGTTGCAATCCAGTGCAATTTTAGATAGATCTTAATTTTATGGGAAATTTGCCTAGGGATCCCTTACTTGCTAACCCTACTTAACTACTGATTGTCCTAGAACAGAACCAGTAAGACTTTCTCTGTTCTTTGAAAGTGATAATAAAATTAGTAAAATTTAAAAATAATTGAAGACACTACAGTGTAAAAGATTATACAGAAGTGTGACAGATATGTTGAGATTTAATCAGAGTAAATAATCAATTACTACAGTCAAAGAACATTATAATATCTTGAACAGAAGAACAAATTTGCTGTTTTATCTTCTTAACAATCTCAGTGTGAAAAGGATCTGAAGGGTCCCATGCTTGGGTGATTTGCTTTCCATAGATGATAGTATAGAATGGTTAAAATAGAAGAACACACACCTCTGAATTCTAACCAATTGTTTTAGAGGAAGAAAAGTATGTCCTTGAGACAAGTAAAGAAGAGTCCAGCAGTTTCTGTGATTCTGGGCTGCTTTTAGAATTAAAAGAGCCATTCTATTTTTTAATTTATTTTTTATTTTTTTTTAATAATATCTTTAAACATGTAGGAAAAGAAAAAGATGGTTGAGAGGTTTCCTCAACAAATGATGAACTATGATCTTACCTCCTGGAAATAAAAAGAGCCGTTGAGCTCCCTTCATCAATAAACCTATTTCTTTTATTTTTTTTTATTTTTTATAAACCCTTTATTTAAGCACCATGATTACAAGCATGATTGTAGCTTGGTTTCAGTCATAAACACAACACCCCCTTTACCAGTGCAAAAATCCCACCACCAAATGCCCTTACCTGCCTCCATCCCAACCCATGCCTGTATTCAAGACAAGCATTCTACTTCTTTCACTCGTTAAGATTGTCATGATAGTTATTAGTGTAGTTATTTCCCGAACTGCACTCATCACTCCTTTTTGTGAACTTCACATTATGACCCAGTTCTTCTGGCCCTCATCTCAATTATCTCTGTGCATTATTACAATAATGTCCTTAATTTTTCTTAAAACCCACAAATGAGTGAGACTATTCTGTGTCTATCTCTCTCCAGCTCTGACTTTTTACTCAGCATAATAGATTCCATGTACATCCTTTCTTTCCACATCCCCTGATTGTTCTTGTGATGTGTGCCAATCTTTGTGGCATGAGATGGTATCCCCTTGTTTTATTTCACATCTAAATTCAGGCTATTCAGCTCCCTGATAATAAAGCAAAATGAGACATTAATAAAATAGATAATCACAAGCCAAAATATTTGATGAACAGAGATGCAAATATCCTCAAAATATACTATCAAATAGAATATAATAACTAATCAATAGAGTTATACACTATGACCATAGAAGATTAATTTTAAAGATTCAAGGATGATTATTATATACAATCCAATAAATATCATAAAACATATCTATAAAAACATATCAAATCAATAGGTACAGTAAAGTTTTTTGACAAGGTTCAGCACTCAATCATGATAAACATTGCAGTTACAGAGTGTTCATAATTGAGTTTCAGTAATAAAATATATAGCACCCTTCACCCATGAACATTTCTGTCCAAAAGTGTCTCCAGTTTCCCTCAAAACTTCCTCTCATGGACAGGTTATCCTGGTCCTCATCTCTATTATCTCTGGAAATTATTAATATCTATCTTTATCACAAATGAGTAAAAACAGTATAAACAGTATAAACCTATTTCTCTGACTCATTTACTTAGTAAAATACTGTCCTTAACCATCATTATATAAACAAATTTTATACTTTAAGTTTTGCTAACAGCAGCATAGTATTCCATTGTAGAGTTGTATCACATATTTTTTATTCACTCACCTGTTCTCAGACACCTGGGTAGTTTCAAGATTCTGGCTAGAGTAAATGGTGCTACAAGGAGCATAGCAATGCAGAGGACTATTCTGTATTGTGTTCCTTGGATTCCAAAGGTATATCCTTAGGAGTAGTATTGCTGGGTCATATCGAAGCATGCGTAGGAGTTTATTGAGGAATACTCATATTGATTTATTTAAAAGGCTGAAATTGTCACCAGCAGTAAACTAGTCCCTTTCTCAAAGCGTCCAGCCACCTCTGTTGTTCTTGTGGGTTTCATGAATGGCACTTTCTGTGGTAATGAGATGATATCTCATTATTTTTTTTTTGATTTTCATTTCTCTAATAATTAATGATATGTAGTATTTTTTCAAGTGTCTTTTGACCGTCTTTATTTCTTCTTTGGGTAATGTCTCTTTATTTTTTCTCTATGTTTTCGAATAGGGTTTGATGTTTTGTTTTTCTTGATGCATTCTATCAGTGGCTTGTATATCTTGAATATAAAGTCCTCATTAGATGAATAATAGGCAAATAGTATCTCACATTCCATGGGTAGGCTTTGTTTTCTAGTCACCATTTCCTTTGAGGTGCATAAAATTCTAGTTTAATGTAGTCTCATTTGTTTGCTTTATTTCAACTTCTTGGCCAATGGTTTTTCTTTCTTGAAGATGCAATTAGCTTCAATGTCATTGAGCATTTTGCCTACATATAACTCTATGTACAATATGATTTCATATCTATAATCAAGGTTTTCAATCCATTTGATTTGACCTTTGTGCGTAATGTTAGATATCTGAGTTTTCTTTCTTGCATGAACTGACCAATTTTCCCAACTCACATTTTGCTCCACTTTACTTCCTGCCCCTTTATCAAAGATTATTTTATTGTATACCTGTGTTTCTGTCTCAGAATTTTTAATTCTATTCTATTTATCTGAGGGTCTGTTTTTTCCCAATATGATGTTGTTTAACTGATTATGTTTTATAATACAGTTTAAAATTGAGAAGTGATTACTCTCATCCTTTTTTACCCAGGATTTTTTAGGAATTTTTGGAGATTTATTATTTAATATGAATTTCAGATGTGTTTAATCCACTTCTTTGAAAACTATAGGTATCACTTTAAACCTATACAATGCTTTGGGAAGTATTGCAATTTTAATGATGTTAGTGTATCGATCTATAAGCAAGATCACAATGTATATTTATCCACTTGCTATTTATATTTATCCATTTATCTATTATTTATTGAGGCAGTGTTTTATAGTTTTCTTTATATACATATTTCACTTCTTCAGTTAAATATACTCTAAGGTACTTAATTTTCTAAGGTAAAATTATGAATGGTATTTATTTTGGGGGGGGGATAACACTCGGTGATGCTCAGGGGCTACTCCTTGCTATGTACTCAGAAATTGCTCCTGGCATGGAAAACCATATGGGATGCTGGGGGATTGAACTATGGTCTGTCCTAGATTAGCATGTGTAAGGCAATTGCCCTACCGCTTATGCCACTGCTTCAGCCCAGAATGTTATTTTTTATCTCTTCTCTATTACTCATATGCAGAAAAGCTCTGGATTTTTGCAACTTATGTTTTTGGGCCACACCCTGTAAGACTCAGCATGCACATTTTAGATTTAACTTTTATAAATATAATAAATTTTAGAATAAAGAAATGATAAATAAATTACTGTTTTAATGAAAAAATTATTGAAGGTGTTTGAATGGACCAATCCATTAGCATGTAGTTCTTACATGAAAGTTGAGGATGTTTTTAATTATGGACATTTTTATAAATATGGTATTAAAATTTATTTAAAATGTATTAATTTCACATTGAATTTTGACTATTTTGTAGTTTATATAAGTGATTTGTTATGCTAATAACTATATAAAACATTTAGAAGAATCACCATTTTCATAGATGGCTTTGACAGAATGTGTATATTTTTTAGTTTTGCCTGCATTTTCAGAAACATTTTAATTTGAAGTTCTGACATGGCATTATTCTTTGTCCTGAAGACATCTAGATCAAATTCTTACTGGCCATAAAGAATAATTGTGATTAATAATTAGTGAATAATATTTGAATTCAGATTTTAATAATTAAGTTGTATGATAAAAAAATAACCTTGGAAAGGATTCTTATATTCTCGGAATCTGCAGATTTTCTTCCCCAGAGGTTTCTCAAAGATCTATTATATTAACAAAGATTAAAAGTAGAATTATCTAGGTTTAAAAATTAAAGATATCATAGATTCTAATTTTTTATTTAGAACTGCAATAGATATAACAGTCCATGGAGGTTAAGAATAAATGTAATCTGTTATTTTGTTTATATAATCATTTATACTTCAAGAATTTGTCTTGAATGATGTAAGTTATTTTGTAAAATTATATTTATGATTGCCATATCATAAATCAACTCAATTAGTTCAGTAAAAATTTCTTTTATATCCTTAGTTACTCATGAGTCTGTCACTAAATTGTTGATAACTTAAAAATATAAATAGTTATACATGTAACATGAAAGACTAGTAAAGTCAAATGTTTCTTAAAATGCAATCTAGTATATAAATTTTTACTCTTTTATGAAATCTGGCAATAACTTTTGGGGGTATATTGTAATAAAGGTACCTAACATTATTTTACTCTTAGCAAAGCACAATGACATGAGTTATTTAAATTATTATTTGATACCATTGATTATTTGATAGCAAAATAATACCCTTTTTTATAATCACTAGCAGAAATACTTCATGACATAGCTTGCCAGTATAAGAAGAAGGCAGTGAGTCATTATAACATGTGGAGTCCCTTTCTTCAAGAAAGCAGACAAACCAGATGCATTGCCAAACATCACAGGTGCACCACCTGTGCACAATTTACCAAGATATGTCTTTTAGTGTAATACTTCTGGGGAAAGAAGATTTTTACTATTTAAAGACCTTTGACATCCTCCCAGGTTCCAAACTAAAATAAAATGCAATTCCTACTTTTATAGTGCATTTTTTTACACACACGATAGAAAAAATGAGATCTTTTGTCTTTATCCAGAGGCAGCTATATTTTTGTCCAGTTGTATATATACAGATATATAGCTGCCATAACTTCTAGATTTGCTTCAGAATAATGAAAACCCTACATCTATGTAGACAATAGAGGACACTTGTTAGCAACAGTAAATTTTTTTGACATTTCAAAGACAGAATAGCATGATAAAAAAAAATCTCTCATGGGCCCAGAGAGATAGCACAGCGGCATTTGCCTTGCAAGCAGTCGATCTAGGACCAAAGGTGGTTGGTTCGAATCTCGGTGTCCCGTATGGTCCCCCGTGCCTGCCAGGAGCTATTTCTGAGCGGACAGCCAGGAGTAACCCCTGAGCAACGCCGGGTGTGGCCCAAAAACCAAAAAAAAAAAAAAAAAACTCCAATATAACAACCTATTTTGTTTAAGAATAAAAATAAATCATGTTTATTATGTGCTAATCACACATCATTTTCATGTAAAATATGTGTTAAAATATTCAATCTAATCTAAATTGTTTTTCCTCATAGTCTAAATCTAAATTATCTATCACATCATCTAGTTAAATCCAGTTAAATCATACCTAGAATTTTCTGATCTGTGTCATTAAAAAAGGAAGAAATATGATATAAAAGTAAGATAAAAAGAAACAAAGAGTTCTTTCACATTTTATTATTTAGTTAGCTAGGATTTGGGGGACACATCCAGTGGTGCTCAGGCTTTACACATGGCTCGGTGTTCAGTGTTCACTCCTGATGGCTCAAAGGACCTTAAAGAATACTAGGGATCAGGGGCCTGGAGAGATAGCACAGTGGTGTTTGCCTTGCAAGCAGCCGATCCAGGACCAAAGGTTGTTGGTTCGAATCCCGGTGTCCCATATGGTCCCCCGTGCCTGCCAGGAGCTATTTCTGAGCAGACAGCCAGGAGTAACCCCTGAGCAACACCGGGTGTGGCCCAAAAACCCAAAAAAAAAAAAAAAATACTAGGGATCAAACCTGGATCTCCACATGCAAGCCAAACATTTGACCCACTGTAGTATTATCCCAGTACTTAATTTACATATTAAACTCGCTAACATTAGCTACAGATTTTTCTACAACCATAGGGCTGAATAATTTTAATATGTATTAAAATTTGTATATAGCTGCCATAACTTCTAGATTTGCTTCAGAATAATGAAAACCCTACATCTATGTAGACAATGGAGGACACTTGTTAGCAATAGTAAAATTTTTTTGACATTTCAAAGACAAAATAGCATGATAAAAAAATCTCTCCAATATAACAACCTATTTCGTTTAAGAATAAAAATAAATCATGTTTATTATGTGCTAATCACGCATAATTTTTGTGTAATATTTGAAAATATTTTATAATTAAGAAATTTTAGATAATTATTTTAAAGTAAGGTTAAACTTTTAAACTACAGTATATCTGTTATGAACCGAATATTGTTCTAAGCACTGAAATAAAGAATAAACCAGTCTCTGTATTATAGTGTTTATATAGTAATGGCTCACAAATATCTGCCTTCTACATATTTATATTGACATATTGAGTCACTCAATAATTGTTTTGAACAAAATAAAATACAAGTAACATATTTATAAAATTAATGCTAAGATTTTTCAAAAATTAATGTGGAGATTATATAAAGGTATGAAGGCTTATAATTAATATATTTGGTAACATTTAATAGTTTGCTTCCACTCCTTTGGTATGTTGCCTGGAATCCCTACAGATTCATAGTTTGTATTCAAATGTTCAGGCACAAAGTAAAAAAAATATTCATCATCAATAGTTATAGTACATTTAAACTAAAAATAAAGAGTAGTTATTAGTTGGATGATTTTAAAGACTCAATTTTATCCTCTTGTTTGAGTAACAAAATAATTTTATTACCATTTATTACCATATATATTACATTTTACATATGGTTTTAATTAAGATACCTCAATAGTTTTTTAAATTTTTGAGCATATGATCGTCTCTTAAAATTATTTTTGTTAACTTCTATTAATATTTTAAATAATGATCTGTCTCAATCAGTTTGAACTATTATCACAAAATATCACAAATCAAGAAAACAAACAAAATAAATTAATATGTTCATAACTCTGAAGATTCCATAAATTTGCAATTATGAACACTTTCTGGTAAAAGACTTTGTATTTCAGATTGCTGTCTTTTTTTATCTCCCATGTGATAGAAAAGGAGCAAATTGAATTTTCGATCTCTTTCTAGAAGGATACTGATCCATGTAGAAAAGAGATACCAAAGGACGTAATTGAATTCCATATCCCCACCTCTGGATCTTAAAACCAAAAATTTTGGGAATGAAACAAATTGCCAATCCATAGCATCATCACAAATATATATTTTGAAATGTCTACAATTTCTTTTTGCTTCTATTTGCCATGCCATGACATAAGGCACCTCCTTTTAAGGGGAATTCAGCAGGCCCACCAGATGTATCTACGGATTTTCCTGGAGCAAAGAGCTGATAATTCAGAAGAAATATTTTAGCCAACAGGCCCATTTTTGGACTTTAATTATACCCCCTACATGGATTACTGGCAATATATTTGAAATTCATGACATAATTGTGACATTACGGTTTCTTTCTTATTATCTGGCACTTTCTCTCCGTTGTAAAAATTACAGACTGAAATATGGCCACAGTCAATGACTCTGCTCAGGGAAATTTCAGCATCAAAATCTACAAAATTACCCTCTGGCCAAAATACATTTATGTCTCTAAAGCTAGGGCCAGCTAAGTCAGTGATCGGCAAGCCAAGGCTCCCAAGCCACACACAGCTCTTTACACTTTTAATGTGGCTCTTCTGAGTGCCTGGCGGCAGCTCCTGGAGTCAGGACTGCAATTAGCCTCTGTCAGTGTGCCCTGTGTGCAGCCCCAGCAGCCTACTCCACACAGCTCCAGTGATAAATGGTGGCGTGACTTTTTGTGTGGCTCCTCAGCGTTGAGGCAGCATCCTCTCTCTGTCTGCTGCTCTCAGAAAAAGGTGTTCACTATCCAGAATGAACAATCAGTGGATTCAAAAACTGTATTTCATGGTGGATGTTACTTCACGTCTAAATCAGCTTAATCATAAACTACAGGGAAAGGAAACACAATTTTTTCCATGTTATATATAAGAAGTTACTTTGTTTGAAAACAAATGATCTGATTTTGCTCAAAATTTTGAGAGAGAAACTTTGATTCACTTTACAAGCCTGTTGAAACATCGCCAAGATTATAATTCGGATATTGACATTACCTATTTTAAAACAGCACTTTTAAATATGAAGGAAGCTTTTCTCAAGAGGTTTCAGGATTTCAGAAACAGCAAAGCGACGTTGGTCTTTGCTAAAAAAAAAAACCTCTGAATGCCACTGTAATGGAATTAATTTTTTTCTCCCTTTAAAATTGACATTGGCAACTTTGAAATGCAATTGCTGGATTTAAAAAACAAAGAACTATGGAGCTCAAAATCTGAACGTCTTTGTGCTAATTTAGAAAGATTGGAGAAACACAAATGTGAACTTAGTTCACAGCACAAGTGGTCTGCTTTGAAAGACCTGGAGAAGGAAGATAATGTTGATTTTTAACACCTGGAATAGTATTTCTGACTCATAAAATCAACTAAAAAAGCTAGTGTTTGCTGTTTTTTCCTTGTTTGCGTCTACATATTAATGTGAACAATCAATTTCGAGCATGAATCTTCTCAAGAGTAAATTGAGAAATCGTCTCATTGATAGAACCTGGAATCATGCCTAAAATTAAGAACAACATACAAACCTGACTTACTCAAACTATCCAAGAGAATGCAAGGACAATGTTCACATTAGTGTTTGTGACTTTGTCAGTCATTGTCAGATGTAATTTTCTCTACATTGTAAGACAAATTTTATGGAATTTATTATTATCAATAAATAATATCGTTCTAAAGTTTTCTTTTTATTACTTGTGTTATTGTATCCTCCCGACCTATGTGGATACTTGCATGCAGAATATTCTCAATAAAAACTTATTGAAACTAAAAACAGTGTACCATCCTATATATTTTTGGTTCTAAAAATATGGCTCTCAAAATAAATTTCAATCGTGGTTTTGGTGAGATTTGGCTCAGTTGAAAAAGAAAAGTTTGCCCACCACTGAACTAGGTGAAAAGCTACTTTTCTGGTTTCAGCTTTTAAGTAATAAACAAACAGTTTCTATCCTTTTTGCTAGCCTTCTTCCAGGTAAGAGCCCCCAAATTGTAGCAAAACAAGTTTTTCATCTTTTGTCATAAGATCCCCCTTCTCCTTATTATGCTACTTCCTCCTTCTGGCTCAAGATTCTTTTCAACTATAGGGGCTAGTTTTGATATGGATATTTTAGGGCCTACTGTCATTGTTTCTGTCTTTTGTGACTTCAGCCTTTTGTCAATGTGAAAATTCTTCTCATGCTTGAGACTGGATTTGGCTATGTATTATATATTATCAACATGAAGAGTAAAATTGTCTCATGTCTATTGAAGACTCAGGTCCCCAGACTCTATGTGTGGTTATTATTTATTTTATATTTCGTCACATGGCCTCTTCGTGTTTCACCAGCCTGCAGCATCTAGTGACCAGTTCTTTTCTTGTAAAAGTAACAATTGCTCTGTGACTTTTAAAAATCACAGATATGATAGTATGTATACATGGATATGTCAAACTAATTTATTTATAGTCTATATTTTATGGAGATACTTTTATTAATACAATATTAATAACAATTAATAAAGTTTATAATAATACTTTTGTTATGTTGTAAAATTAGTATAATCAGTCCAGTTAGAAAGTAGAAAGGAATAAAAGATAGGTGTTAAAAAGAATCAGTTGTTTTATGCCTCTGGTGCAGCAGTTAAATGTATGTGTATGACCATCCTATTATTTTTTTCCAAGCATTATTTTTCTTATCCTAATTCAAAATGTATGATCATAATGGAAGCTGACATTTTTTATAGATTCTGATAGCCTCTGTGTGATTGTTAACAAAGTTGCAGACAAATGAGAATTCTTCCTTGGACTTATAAATTTGAAACAATATTTAAGAACTTTTACTTAGTTGTTTCTGTTTTTGTTTTAGGGAGTCATATTCACCAATTCTCAGGGCTTCTTTCTCACTCTAACCTCAAGAATCACACCTTGTGGTCTTGAGATATTGTAGAGAACAAAATTAAGTTGCCTTCAAACAAAGTAAACTCTATATTCTATGATTCCAATAAATTTCTTCTTGTTTTCTACTTATAAGTAATTGAATATTAAAATTTACACTATATCATATTCAATGGTTATGACTTTGGAGAAGTAGAATGAAATAGAGATGTGTAAAGAAGAAATGCTTCTCCTTGATCTTCATTGATTTTTGTGCTTACAATAAAGTTTTAATCAATAAATTACTATCTGGTGCATAGGTCAAAGTGTGCTTATGTGAACAAAAATATTTTTAAATGTAAAATATTGAGTTTTAGCCCCATTACAGAAATGTAATTATTTCAACTTAATTAAAATAAGATACTAGGAATGTTAGATAAAATAATTAAGAATGAGATATTAAGAATGAGATATAATTAATAATTATGTATCTAGAAAACTTGGGGAGTCTTGGGTAAAATACTTATGCTGTTATCTGTGTTCAGACAAAGTGCTTACTCTACACTTCTTTTAACTTCTCTTTGTTTGCCCCCTTGCCATGTATGATATGTAATGATCTGCCCCTTTGCAATAAACAGAAGCTAACTGGTTCTTATAAGTGAGGCATTGTGACAAGCCAAAGAAAACACAGATGCCAGTAACCTTGGGGGTAGCAATTTTTGTTGTCTATGTGGCCAGATTCTAGAGGGAGTTCTGTAAGGGGACCACTGTTAATTACATAGTAGATGACTTGGGGAGTCTTGAGGAAGAATGAGATATAATTAAGACTAATGTGTACACCTATTTTTTAATGTTCTTGTATAAATACGCTGGAGTCAAAGACATAGTGGTATTTTAGATGATTTTTGATATGGAACATTTATCATAGTTTGATGCTATGTATAAGCAGAAAAGATAATACAAAATATAAGCAGAAAACATTTATATATATTATTTAGAAATTTATAATTGCTTCACCAGTTTTCTTTTATGTATATTGGTAATGAGTATAAAAGCAGAAAATATAATTTATATATATTATTTAGAAAATTATAAAACTCCAATTTGCTTCACCAGCTTTTCTATATGTGTACTGGGGATAAACATTTAAAGAGTGACACCAGGAGAAAATAAAATTTATAACTATATAATTTAGTATGTATCTTTGGTTATTAGCTAAGTACTTCTAGGGACAAAGTTAATTTAGTGTAAAAATTTAATCAGGATAGCTTATCTATAAAGAGAAATGAAGAAGTATTTGGGCACTCAAAAACAAAAGTAGTCCATATTAGCAAAATGTGATAAAAAGTTCAGATGCTCTTAAAAACTTGAACATTTGAGTTTAATTTTTTATCTCTATATTGTATCTTATTTTTATGGTATTATTTGTGGGGCAGTAAAGGAGTACATCTGAGTCTTGTACATGACTAGAGATTTAGTGTGTCCCATTAGTTTGCCATAGGTTCCCCAGAGAGGATAAAACATAAAAGTGTTACCACTATACCACTAATAATAATTGATAATATTGTGTAAAAAAATAAAGTAAAAAGAAATAACCAAAAATGTCCATGAAACTATGGAGTAGGTAATCTTTGATAGTGACAATCATGCAGTTATTTGAGATAAAAAGTGATGGCAGCAGAAAAAAAAAACAAATAAAATATCCCAAGTTAGAAATATGTTTGGCTTACTTAAAAAATTGCAAAATATTTCTTAAATTATTTGAAAGAAAATAAGCACAACAGCAAAAGACTAGGAGATGCAATTAAACATTTTATGAGTATGGGGTATTGAAGAATATACTTTCATTCAGACAATTTTTGTGCAAATGAATGCTGACATTTATGTACATTGAAGATTTTGGCCAGTAGATTCAGCCCAGTGTATGATCTCTTTTCAAACATACATTGTGAGTAATTAAGTGGCAAAGTATAAAAGGACTTTGACATTTTATGGAGTAAAAAGTTATTACAGAGTTAGAAATATTTAACTGGGTTTTAAAGATATTTTGTCATTTCTCTTTTTATGCAAATGGATTAAATCAAAATAATTCATGAAAGTTGTGATATAAATTAAAGAGGTAGCAATGGAGATGGTATTTTGACTTACCATATTTTGAAACTAAAGATGGTGGAATTTTCTAAAAAAAAAAAACAGATTTGAGAAACAAAAAATAATAGAGAAAATCTTGAGACTACATCTGTGTTTTCTTTTCTAAACTGTTAAAAATGTAATTGACCTTTATTGAAGTGACAATTACTATGTGGGGTGGAAAAATGGAGATTAGTTTTGCACATGCTGAATTGGAAGCATAAGACATTCAAGAGAGATATAGAAGAGAAAGTAAAATATGAGTCAGGGCAGAAATTCAGCTGGATATATAAAATAAAAATATCACTAGCTTTAATATAATATTCAACTTGATAACACATAAATAAGTTGCCATAGGAGTAAATGTAAGCAAAGAAGAAAAGATGACATAGGCCAGAGCAGTGGCACAAGCAGTAAGGCGTCTTCCTTGCATGCATTAGCCTATGATGGCAAGCCAAGACCGATTTCTAAGCGCATAGCCAGGAGTAACCCCTGAGCTTCACCAGGTGTGGCCAAAAATACAAACAAAGAAACAAGATGACAGTATACCAAGTCTCATAACACTGTAATGTATATTAGACTAAATAAGGAAAACAAATATAGATGAAAACTGAGAGAATAAAATGTTAAGGTAACTAAGAGAATGTGTTTAAGAGAAAAAAGAATAAACTGAAAAATAATTCACACAATATGTATAACGATAGTCACTGGAGGCTGGAGAAAAATATAGAAAATAAGATTAGATTCCTTACTTGCACCTGACCTCAATTCAATTTTTATCACTGCATAATAAATAAATAACATTATCCAATTTACCAAGAAGAAAGCTATTGATTATATTAACATGAGCTGTTTATATTAAGTTAGACTATTTTCTAAATAAAGTGGTTTTGAGTGTAAAATAATAGTAGCATTTCATTTGTTTTCTGATGATAGAAAAGAAATAATTTGTATGCTATGTAGAGGGGAATAGAAGAATCTAAGGGAGTCTAAAATTTCTCAGGTTGCTCTTTACATAACAGAGTTGCTCTTTACATAAGATTGTCCAATGTATAGAAATACATATAGAAAACTTCACTGTACCTACATGTGATTATTACTTTGCTTCACCATTTTTCACAATGTTATCAATTTTTTAAGAAGCTGGCAGGGTTCCTGCCTGTGATCCTCTCTGCTACAGAGAGTTCTTGGCTGGCTCTGCCCTCCTGCTGTGCCTTGGATGAGCCTGAGGACTTGAAGGAAACATTTTGCTTTGCTTGTCTGTCTTTCCTGAATACTTGAAGCTCTCCTCAGAGGCCTAGGAAGTGCACCCCCCAAAAAAAACTGATATGGTAGAAATCCAAAGGGTAATCAGAAACTACTTTGAGAAACTATGCCACTAGAAATGGAAACCTGGAAGAAATGGATAAATTCTTGGACTCTTATAATCTTCCACAGTTGAAGAGGATACCTAAACACACCCATCACTATTGAGGAAATTAAGATGGTAATCAAATGTCTGCCCAAAAACAAAAGCCCAGGCCCAGATGGATTTACTAATGAATTCTTTCAAACATTTCAAGAGGAACTACTACCAATACTGGCAAAACTCTTTCATGAAATTGAAAAAGCAGGAACACTTCCAAATAGCTTTTATGAAACCAACATCACAAGAAAATTACAGACCAATATCGCTGATGAATACAGATGCAAAGACCCTCAACAAAATCCTGGAAAATAGGATTTAATGCTTCATTAAGAAAATCATCCACTACAATCAAGTAGGTTTCATCCCAGGAATGCAAGGCTGGTTCAACATCCATAAATCTATCAACATAATACACAACATCAACAACAAGAAAAATAGAAATCACATGATCATATCAATAGATGCAGAGAAGGCATTTGATAAGATCCAAAACCCATTCTTGATCAAAACTCTCAGCAAGATGGGAATGGAAGAAACCATTCTCAATATAGTTAAAGCCATCTACCACAAGCCAGAGGCAAATATTGTCCTCAATAAAGAAAAACTGAAATCCTTTCCTCTAAATTCTGGCTGTACTCTCTCACCACCTCTATTCAACATAGCACTGGAAGTACTTGCTATAGCGATTAGGCAAGAAAAAGATATCAAGGTAATCCAGATAGGAAAGGAAGAAGTCAAGCTCTCGCTGTTTGCAGGTGACATGATACTCTACTTAGAAAACCCTAAAGTCACTATGAAAAAGCTTCTAGAAACAATAGACTCAAATAGCAAGGTGGCAGGCTACAAAATTAACACACAAAAATCAATGACCTTTCTATACACCAATAGTAATAAGGAAGAAATGGACATTAAGTAAACAACCCCATTCACAATAGTGCCATATGAACTCAAATATCTTGGAATCAACTTGACTAAAAATGTGAAGGACCTATACAAAGAAAACTAAAAAACTCTGCTCCAAGAAATAAGAGATGACACACGGAAATGGAAGTACATACCCTGCTCATGGATTGGTAGAATTAACATCATTAAAATGGCAATACTCCCCAAAGCAAGGTACAGATTTAATGTGATCCATCTAAAGATACCCATGACATTCTTCAAAGAAGTGGATCAGGCATTTTGAAATTCATTTGGAACAATTAACACCCTAGAATTGTTAAAGCAATCATTGGGAAAAAGAATATGGGAGGAATTACTTTTCCCAACTTTAAACTGTACTACAAAGCAATAGTTATGAAAACAGCATGGTATTTGGAATAAAGACAGACCCTCAGATCAGTGGAATAGGCTTGAATACTCAGAGAATGTTCCCCAGACATACAATTACCTAATGTTTGATAAAGGAGCAAGAAAACCTAAATTGAGCAAAGAAAGCTTCTTCAACAAGTCGTGTTGGCACAACTGGCTAGCCACTTGTAAAAAATTGAACTTAGACCCCCAGCTAACATCATGCATGAAGGTTAAATCCAAATGGATGAAAGACCTCGATATCAGACCGGAAACCATAAGATCCATAGAACAGCACGTAAGTAGAACACTCCAGACATTGAGAGTAAAGGCATCTTCAAGGAGGATACTGCACTCTCCAAGCAAGTGAAAGCGGAGATTAACAGATGGGAATATATTAAACTGAGAAGCTTCTGCACCTCAAAAGAAATAGTGCCCAGAGTAGAAGAGCCCCCCATTGAGTTGGAGAAACTATTCACCCAATACCCATTAGATAAGGGGCTAATCTCCAAAATATACAAGGCACTGACAGAACTTTAGAAGAAAAAAACATCTACTCCCATCATAGAATGGGGAGAAGTAATGGACAGACACTATGACAAAGAAGAAAAACATATGGCCAAAAAACACATGAAAAATGCTCCACATCACTAATCATCAGGGAGATGCAAATCAAAACAACTATGAGGTACCACCTCACACCCCAGAGATTGGCACACATCACAAAGAATGAGAACAAGCAGTGTTGGCGGGGATGTGGTGAGAAAGGAACTCTTATCCACTGCTGGAGGTAATGCCGTCTAGTTCAACCTTTATGGAAAGCAATATGGAGATTCCTCCAAAAACTGGAAATCGAGCTCCCATATGACCCAGCTATACCACTCCTAGGAATATACCCTAGGAACACAAAAATACAATACAAAAATCCCTTCCTTACACCTATATCCATTGCAACACTATTTACCATAGCAAGACTCTGGAAACAGCCAAGTTACCCTTCAGTGATGAATGGCTAAAGAAACTGTGGTACATATACACATGGAATATTATGCAGCTGTCAGGAGAGAAGAAGTCATGAAATTTTCCTATACATGGATGTACATGTAATTTATTATGCTGAGTGAAATATGTCAGAGAGAGAGATTGAAAGACTCAGAATGGTCTCACTCATGTATGGGTTTTAATAAAAATGAAAGACATTCTTGCAATAATAATTTTCAGACACAAAAGAGAAAAGAGCTGGAAGTACAGCTCACCTCATGAAGCTCACCGCAAACAGGGATGAGTTTAGTTAGAAAAATAACTACGTTTTGAACTATCCTAATATGAGAATGCATGAGGGAAATAGAAAGCCTGTCTAGAGTACAGGCGGGTGTTGGGTGGGGAGGAGGGAGATTTGGGACATTGTTGATGGGAATGTTTCACTGGTGATGGGTGGTGTTCTTTACATGACTGAAACCCAAACACAATCATGTATGTAATAAAGTTGGTTAAATAAAAAAAAACAAGCTGATATTTAAAGAATGAAAACCATTTTTTATGCTAGTGTGAAATACAGAAAATAAGAAACATGTGGCGATGAAGCAAAAATATGCACGATTATGACAAGATTTCTTTAAATATATGAATCATAAATTTAAAGTTACAAATTTATAATAAAAATATGGATCATAAATTTAATGTGTAACATAAAAATAATATATAGCACAATAATGTGTGTTTCAAACTGTAGAATGTGTAGGATCATAGTTGGTGGACAGTGGACTTAACTATATGTAATTCAAAGAACAAATTTATGGCTAAAGAATTAGTACCAGGCTTGAGGTTTCTGCCTTAAACACAGGTGACCCCGGTACAACACATATTGTTCCACGAGCACCTGCAGGAGTTATCCTTGAGCACAGAGCCAAGAATAATACTGAGCACCGCCAGAAGTAACTCCCCAAAATGCAAACAAGTAAGCAAGTTGAGTAATAGAAGAAACTGAGAGTATTAAAAGTCAAAGAAAAATTATTGCAACACAATGGAATTTATTATGCAGCTGTCAGGAGAGATGAAGTCATGAACTTTTCCTATACATGGATGTACATGGAATCTATTATTCTGAGTGAAATAAGTCAGAGAGAGAGAGAGAGAAATGCAGAATGGTCTCACTCATTTATCAGTTTTAAGAAAAATGAAAGACATTCTTTCAATAATAATTTTCAGACACAAAAGAGAGAAGGGCTGGAAGTTACAGCTCACCTCATGAAGCTCACCACAAAGGGATGAGTTTAGTTAGAGAAATAACTACATTTTGAACTATCCTAATAATGAGAATGTATGAGGGAAATAGAAAGCCTGTCTAGAGTACAGGTGGGGTCGGGTGGAAAGGAGGGAGATTTGGGACATTGGTGATGGGAATGCTGCACTGGTGATGGTTGGTGTTTTTTACATGACTGAAACCCAAACACAATCATGTATGTAATCAAGGTGTTTAAATAATATATATAAATAATCCTCCCCAAAATAAAAATTAAAAAAATAAATTTTTGCAATAAATAAAATTTGAGTAATGAGGAAAATTAAGTAAAATTAGTATGACATGGCAATTTTAGCAACAATAATTATATGTCAAATATTTATTTGAGTTAAAGTCCATTATTTTGAAAATAAGGCTAAGATAAATCCTTTAATAATGAGTTTTAAATACATTATAATTTAGTTCCTTTGTTTAAGTTCCTTTGTTTTATTTCTTTTTTTATAATTAAAAAGAAGGAAAAAGTGACAATCTAAAAGTTGTTGGACTTATTTTAATATACCGTATTGTAATTTATTTTTAAAAGCTATATTTTTTCATATATCATATTGAATACTCAAGATAGTCTTCGTTTCATTTTTCTTTCTATTTTTGCACGTGACTGTGAGATCATAATTAAATGTTGTGAAGTTACAATGGACATTATGATGCACACTTCTGTGAGGTCTGATTAATGATTGCGGCATCAAAATGGACATTTTGATGTGTATCTCTATGAGGTCATAATTCATGTTTTTGACATTACTATAGACATTATGATACACAATACTACAAAATCATATTTCAGGGGCCAAAGCGTTGGCACAAGCACAAGCACAAGCGTGCTTTTCACGCTAAGACAGGCTGTGGTTTGATCCCACAAAATCCCATATGGTCCCCAAGCCAGGAGTGTTTTCTGAGTGCATAGCCAGGAATAAACCCTGAGCATTAAAAAAAGGTATGGTTTAGAAGCCACAGCACTCCAAAACACACCATTAAATACAAAGACTTATGCATAAATCAAGGAGATCTCTTATAACTGAAGACACCATGACAAGCCCTATTAAGTTTCCAAGTCCACCAAAACGCACAGATCCAGGGGAAGAAGACCTAAAAGCGGTCATGAGGAAGGAAATGCAAGAATTACTAAAACAAATGAAAGAAACCCTAGCAACCGAGTATAAGAAATCCATGGACGAACGAATCAGCCAAATTAAAGAAGAAATGTCAAAGAACATGAGAGATTCCATAAAAAAAGAAGTGAAGGATTTAAAAGACAAAGTAGCAAGCCTTACGAGTAGAAACACAGAGTTGGAGAAGCACATCGAAGAACTCGAAGAAAAACTGCAATCAAAAAATGATAAAGAAACCAACAAAGAAATAAAAGGCAAAGCACTGGAAGGAAAAATCCAATATATAATGAACAAGGACAAAAGAAACAATTTAAGAATTGTGGGTATACCAGAAGGGGAGGAAATAGGGAAGGGGGAAGAACAGGTGGTCAGGGAGATAATAACAGAGAACTTTCCCACCTTCTGGAAAGATAATTCAGGACAAATCTAAGAAGTCAAGAGAGTCCCTAATAAAATAGACCCTAATAAACCCACACCAAGACATATAGTTATCCAAATGGCAAAAAACAAAGATAAAGAGGAACTCCTGAAAGCAATAAGGGAGAAAAAAAACCTTAAGTACAAAGGAAAGGACATAAGAATTAAATCAGATCTCCCATTTGAAATAATTCAAGCAAGAAGACAGTGGAATGACATATTTAAACGACTGAATGAAAGAAATTTCCAACCCAGGGTCCAATACCCAGCAAAACTATCATTCATATGGGAGGGCAGACTAAAAACATTCTCAAACATGAACGAACTTGAACTATTTGTGCAAACTAAGCCGATCCTAAGCGACATACTCAGAGACGAATTACACAATCCAAACCCCCGATTGTAACAACAACCACTCCACACAATACAACTGTACAACAGTCCTCTCTATCAATAATTTCCCTAAATGTAAACGGACTAAACTCTCCAATTAAAATACACATAGTAGAGAACTGGGTTAGGAAAAATAAACCGGACTTCTGCTGTCTGCAAAAAACACACCTACAGTTACAGGATAAGCACAGGCTTAGAATAAAAGGATGGAAAGTAATTATTCAGGCCAATGGAAAACAAAAAAGAGCAGGGACAGCCATTCTTATATCAGACCAAATTGTATTCAACCTCAAGAAAGTGATCAGAGACAAAGAGGGTCACTACTTACTGATCAGGGGAACATTAGATCAAGATACACTAACCCTGGTCAATATCTATGCAACTAATGTAGAGTCACCAAAATATGTGAGGCAACTACTGGCAAACCTGGAGAAAAACATGAAGGGAATTGTGATAATAGTAGGGGACCTCAATACTCCATTATCACCACTGGACAGATCCTCCAAACAGAAAAATAGCAAAGAAATAAGAGCTCTAAATGAAAAATTAGAAGATTTAGGGTTAATAGACTTATATAGAGCTCTCCATCCCCAGAAAGTAGAATATACATTTTTCTCAAACCCACATGGAACCTTCTCCAGAATAGACCATGTCTTAGGATACAAAGCCAACTTATATAAGACCACAAAGGTAAGGATCATTAGAAGTACCCTTTCAGATCACTATGCAACAGAGCTTATAATTGATGTCAAGAAGAAGCAATGGAGGAAAACTAATACCTGGAGATTAAACAACATGCTGCTTAACAACAGCTGGATCAAAGAACAACTCAAGGAAGAAATAAAAAGATTCCTTGAGACGAATGATAATGAAGAGACAACATGTCAAAATTTATGGGGCACAACAAAAGCAGTAATTAGGGGGAAACTCATAGCAATACAGGCTTATGTCAAGAAACAGGAAAATAACAAAACCAACAGTTTAAAAGATCACCTCAAAGAATTGGAACAACAGCAACAGAGAAATCCAACCACATCCAGAAGGCAAGAAATAATAAAAACCAGAGCAGAAATAAACAACATAGAAACTAAGAAAACAGTACAAAAAATCAATGAGACCAGGAGTTGGTTTTTCGAAAAAATAAACAAGATAGATAAACCATTGGCAAAACTCACCAAAAAAAAGAGGGAAAATACCAAAATCACTAGGATCACGAATGAAAGGGGAGAGATTACAACAGAACCCCAAGAAATACAACATATCATGTGATCATATTATGAACAACTATACTCAACTAGGCTAGAGAACCCACTAGAAATCGATAGATTCTTGGACAAACACCCTCTTCCAAGACTGGAAAAGGAAGATCTAGAAAGTTTAAACAGTCCAACCACTTCAGAGGAAATTGAAGATGTAATTAAAAAACTTCCTAAGAACAAATGTCCAGGTCCAGATGGATTTACAGGTGAATTCTATCAAACATTTCAAGAAGAGTTATTACCACTGTTCCATAGGCTTTTCCAAACCATAGAAAAAACAGGAATCCTACCCAACTCCTTTTATGAGGCTAATATCACACTCATTCCCAAAGAAGGCAAAGACACCACCAAAAAAGAAAACTACAGACCAATCTCACTAATGAACATTGATGCAAAGATACTCAACAAAATCTTAGCAAACCGAATCCAACACTTCATCAAAAAGATCATACATCACAATCAAGTGGGATTCATACCAGGAATGCAAGGTTGGTTCAACATATGCAAATCAATAAACATGATACATCACATCAACAACATGAAAGACAAAAACCACATGATCATATCAATCGATGCCGAGAAGGCATTTGAAAAATCCAACATCCTTTCATGTTAAAGACACTCAGCAAAATAGGGTTAGAAGGCACCTTCCTCAAGATAGTTACAGCTATTTATGAAAAGCCTACAGCCAACATTATACTTAATGGCGAGAAACTAGAAGCATTCCCACTAAGGTCAGGAACTAGACAAGGCTGTCCACTCTCTCCACTCTTATTCAATATAACCTTAGAAGTCCTAGCAATAGCAATCCGACAAGAGAAGGGAATCAAAGGAATTCAAGTAGGGAAAGAGGAACACAAGCTAGCTCTATTTGCTGACGATATGATGATATACATCAAAAACCTTAAAGAGTCCACAGAAAAACTTCTAGAAACAATCAACCAATACAGCAAAGTGGCTGGATACAAAGTCAATACACAAAAGACAGTAGCGTTTTTATATACAAACAGTGAAGTTGAGGAGAGAGAGATTAAAAATACAATCCCATTTAAGATAGTATCAAAAAATATCAAATATCTAGGAATCAACCTTACAAGAGAAGTGAAAGACCTATACCAGGGAAACTTCAAAACACTTCAGAAAGAAATTGAAGACGATTAAAAGAAATGGAAGAATATCCCATCCTCATGGATAGGTAGAATTAACATAGTCAAAATGACTATCTTACCCAAACTGCTATATAGATTTAATGCAATCCCTATTCAAATCCAGGCACAATTCTTTAAAGAAATAGAACAATCAATTACAAAATTCATCTGGAACCACAAAAGACCCAGGATAGCCAAACACATACTGAAAAATGAGAAGTTGGGAGGCATCTCCTTACCTAACTTGAAACTATACTATAATGCCATAGTAATTAAAACAGCATGGTACTGGAACAGAGACAGGACCTCAGACCAGTGGATCAGAACATAATTCCCAGACATAAACCCTCAGATATACAGCCAACTAATATTTGATAAAAGAGGCAAGAATATGAAATGGAACAAAGAAAGCCTATTCAACAAATGGTGTTGGTACAACTGGAAACTCACATGTACGAAAGTGAAAATCGACCCATATCTCACTCCTTATACAAAAGTCAACTCAAAATGGATGAAAGACCTGGAAATCAGACCTGAATCTATAAAGTTTATCGAGAATAAAATAGGCAGAACACTCGAAGACCTTTATATCAAAAGGGTCTTTGAGAATGGAGCACCAATGGCAAGAACGTTAGCATCAAATATAAACAAATGGGACTACATCAAACTAAAAAGCTTCTGCATGGCAAAAGAAACCCTACTTAACGCAAGAAGACAGCTAACAGAATGGGAAAAAATCTTTTCACTTGATATATCAGATAAAGGGCTGATATCTAGACCATACAAAGCGCTCAGAAAGCTGAGCCCCTCAAAACCAAATAAAGCCATAAAAAATGGGGAGATGAAATGAATAGACACTTCTCTGATGAAGACAGAAGGATGGCCAACAAAGACATGAAAACATGCTCACCTTCACTCATCATCAGGGAGATCCAAATCAAGACAACAATGAGATACCACCTCACACCAGTGAGGTTGGCTCAAATCAAAAATAATGGAAACAACCTTTGTTGGCGAGGATGCGGTATGAAAGGAACTCTCATCCACTGCTGGTGGGAATGCCCCCTAGTCCAACATCTATGGAGAAAAGTCTGGAGAGTGCTCAAAGAACTCAGAATTGAGCTGCCATTTGACCCAGCAATTGCTCTCCTAGGCATATACCCCCAAGATGGAAGGACATTCATTCCAAAATACGTATGCACCCCACTATTTATTGCAGCAATCAGTATAATAGCCAAATCTTGGAACCAACCTCGATGTCCAACAACAGATGAATGGATCATTAAGATGTGGTATATATATATACAATGGAATATTACATGGCAGTTAGAAATGATACAATCACAGACTTTGCAGCTACGTGGATGGACCTAGATCATTTTATGTTAAACGAAGTAAGTCAGAAGACAAAAGAAAAATACAGAATGGTAGCACTATTCTGAAACACCTAGAACACATATTTTATACACAACTAATAATTAACAATCAAATAACAGGGTTTAACATGGTAGAAACTCCGAACACTGTAATAGTCAACATATACCTGGGACCAGTGTCCAAAATACATGAAAAAGGAATAATGCAAAATTTTGATTACAGAATATGCCATAAAGAAAACAATAACAACAGAAACGGCAGCATAGAGAGAACAGGTAGGTAATCAGACTTCTACAACAAAGGCCCACAATAATCCCTTGGAGTTCGTATACGGAACACAAGTATAGAACACCAAGGGAAAACACGGACTGCAATGGCAACATACCATAACACTACCTTTTAATGCCTTTATCTTACTATATTTTAAATAACCTCTCAGCTTTTCTGTCCACAGGCGCCCTTGGATACACAGGGCGGACAAACTAAGGTGGCAATTCGGGATACCACATGGGATACCATACCTTGCATGCACTACGAGATGGCCACGAGTAAACTCTTTAACATACACTTTATCTCTAGGTAATACCTCCATTTAGGAATTGAAGCACGTGATCATTCAGATCATCGAAGCAGTACCTGAGATGTACAGACTTAAACCACAGGCTCGATTCTTCGAACACTTTTAATTAAACCAGCATTCCCTTGCTAGTCTCTCCTCTCTTCTTACTACTTTTCTTTTCTTTTTTTTTCTCTCTATTCTGCTTATTACTTTTTTTCTCTTTTTCTTCCCCTTTTCTCTCTAAAGTATTTTCTTTTTTCTCTTCCTTCATACCCTTCCCATATACCTTCCCCTTTCTCCCCTCCGGAAATCCAACTATCCCTTTACCCCTCAATCCCATCCAGATTTTCCACCATATTAAAATTTTTCACCCTCAGTCCTTATTCTATTAAGCATCAAGATCGACCTCCTACTCAACGAACCAGTACTCTGCACCCAGGCGAGGGGACACCCAGATAAACCCACACCTTGTCTCCTGAAAGAAAAGACAGCCAACTCCCCTGTGGACTCATGCTGCGAGGCCCTCCCTTCTAACTCTCCCTAACGCGGACTGTTCCTTGAAACTGGGCCTAGCTCCAAAAGTATCCCCATTGCAAGAACTCTTCCAAGACCTCCCTGCCGCAAATTTTAATAATCTGAAAAAATTGTAATCAAATTCTTGTTGATTTTTCCTTTCAGTTCATGATTGCCCCCAATTTAACGTTTTTTTGCCTGTTTCACTAGTTTATCTCCCCCATTGTTTTACATTTGTTTCTTTAGTCCTAGTACCATTGTGTTTTGGTTGTTTTAATGCCTAAATTGACTGTTAGATCAAAAATTACCTTATTACCTCTTAAAGATAATCTTGTGTCTCTCCCCGCTGCAGTACAAAAATCAAACACTGCCATCACCCTAGCCTTATTAAAAGGCCTAGGTGTTATTGGTGTAAGCACAAATATTTATTCATTGGTTCATACTCTAGAATCTGCTAATGCCTTATAACTGTGGCTAATAATGTTTACAAACTTAAAGAAGTTTACACTACTGTTGATTTCCTAGCAAAGAGTGCAGAATAACCGCCGTGGTTCAAAATTAACATTTTTTGAGGGAGGGGGGAATTTGTGTCATCCTTAGAGTAAAATGTTGCTTTTTAAAATAAATTCGGCTTAGCTAGAGATAGCATTCAACACATAGAGGATAATTTAGTAAATAGACAAAAAGATATAGAGCACAGAGAAAGCTGCTACAAAAATTGGTTTTCTACCACTCCATGGATAACAACAGTGTTCCCAGCCTTTTTGGGGCCCTTCATTGGCTTTATGTTGCTAGTTTCCTTTGGTCCTTGGGCTTTTCGCAAACTCACCACCTTCGTAAAGAATCAAGTGGATGAAGCAACCAGAAAGGACTCAAAGGTTCTGTACCAACAACTATGTACCTCAGAAGACCGGCTGACACCTGACATCTCCCCTCCTGCCAACTCTCCGCCACTTAAGTTTGAAGTTATTGAGGAGCTGGCGCATAGACCTCAATCTGTGCCTTGCCAAGCTTTGGAAATGACTGAATCAAGGGTAGCAGATGCGGTGACTGGAAGCCCCACACCTCTTCACCCAGTGTGGCCAGTCCACTGAGGCATGTCTGTCCCTTATATATTGTATACTAAACAGGGGGAGATGTGGGAGATCGAGCACCCCACATATCAAAGGAACTCTGAATGAATTTTCCACCGCCTGTCTGATTCAAGCCACAAAAGTTTGCATAGCCCCGAACTAACAGAAAACTCTGCAAATAAATTTACCTCAGCACAAAGAATCTGGCTTAACCAGATGCCTTAACCTTTCCATGGAACCTGTTTTTGTAACTGCTCTCAATTATGTAGTTATTAATATGTTTTTGTAAAGTTTAAATTATGATCCTTATAGCTTGCACAAAAGATAGATCTAAATGGAAAATAGGCTAAATAAATAATTCTATTTGCATAAATATCATTTAGCTATTTGTTTAAGAATTTGCTTCCCCTCTCCCCATCATGCCAGGTTCCTCTTTATCCTTCCCGCCATCAAAATGTGTTTATGCTCCCATTGGTTAAAATTGTTGTACTTGTACAAATCTGATTGGTTTATGTTTCAATCCTATGTTACTAAAATAGGCCCTGGATTGAGCTATTATGAAAGGGGCCCTTGGGCTACTGTGAAGGTTAGAAGCGCTCAGGCCATGGGGGTACTGTTGGAAAGTTGTGTGCAGAAATAATGTTAACCGTATATTAACTTCTGATCTTCAATAAAAATAAGCTATTATAAAAAAAAGGAAAAGAAAAAAAATATATGTACATACACATATATGTGTATATATACTTATACAGAGAGAAAAGAAAATATCTCACTCAGATGCAGCAGGGCAGGAAGAAATTAGGGAAAGTGGTGGCAGAAAACATACACTGGTGAATGGTGTTGTGCATTGTATAACTGAAATTCAATCATGCATACTTTGCAACTGTAAAAAAATACTCTTGACTGTATTGTGAACAACCTGTATTATGGTCTTTAAATAAAGCAATTTAAAATTTCAAAAAAAATAAAAAATAAAGATAAGAATTTAAAAAAAAAAGGTATGGTTTAAAAAGCAAAAACAAAACAAAACAAGAATCATATTTCAGTATTGTGACCTCACGATATATTTTCTGATGTTAACCACTATAAGAACATAATTTATGATTGTGGTATGACAATGGACATTTGTATACACATATCGTTGGATCATAATTTATGACTGTGACATCACAGAATTTTTTGGATGTGCCACTATTATAAGGTTATGATTCACAGTTGTGATAACACAGTATACATTAATTTTCAAACCACTCTAAAGACATAATTCAAGTTTTTACTTCACTATACACATTATGATTCACAATAATACAAGCTTTATTTGAGATTTGGACATCACAATGTATTTTAGTATGTATCAACACTTTGAGGTCATAATTCATGGTTGTGATTTCAGAGTGGACATTATGAAGCTTACCACTCTGAGATCATATGTCATATTTGACATCACAATGAACATTAAGGTTAGCTACCACTATGAGGTCTTAATTCAAAATTGTGATGTCACAATGTACAGTCTAGTTTAGAGTCTTATGAAGTCATTATTAATTATTGTGACATCATAATGGACATTTGATGCACATGTATATGACATCATAGTTTGTGGTTTTGACTTCAGTGAATCTTTTATGATGTATGCCTATATGAGGTATTATTCAAGTTTTTGATGCCATACCATTATAAACATGGTGATGCACAATGCTATGAGGTCATATTTCAGGATTGAGATGTCACAATATGTTTTACAATGCATCATTACTATGAGGTTATAATTCATGATTGTGGGTTGTGGCATTACAATGGACATTTTGGTGAGCATGTTTATGAAGTCATAATTCATGATCAGGATGTCACAAAGGACATTATGATGCACAACCAACATGAGGTAATAATTCATTATTATGACATCA
Organism: Suncus etruscus; assembly: GCF_024139225.1. Taxonomy (NCBI): domain Eukaryota; kingdom Metazoa; phylum Chordata; class Mammalia; order Eulipotyphla; family Soricidae; genus Suncus; species Suncus etruscus. The sequence continues at coordinate 60,594,234 of NC_064851.1, read as the reverse complement.
CAATTGACATTACGATGTTCACTACAATTAAGGGTTCTTGTGCTGAAAGTGTCCTATCATAAAGAACACCCCTCTTCACCAGTGCAATAGTCAACATCACCAAAGTTCCAAATCTCCCTACTCCCTACTACTACTCCCTACTCCACCCCACCTACACTCTAGACAGGCTTCCTACTTCCCTCATTCATTCACATTGTTATGATAGTTCTCAATATAGTAATTTATCTAACTGCACTCATCACTCTTTGTGGTGAGCTTCATGTAGTGAGCTGGAACTTATAGCCCTCCTCTATTTTGTCTCTGAAAATTATTGCAAGAATATCTGTCATTTGTTTTTAAAACCCATAGATGAGTGAGACTATTCTGCATCTATCTCTCTCCCTCTGACTTATTTCATTCAGCATAATAGAATCAATGTACATCAATGTATAGGAAAATTTCATGACTTCATCTCTCCTGACAGATGCATAATATTCTATTGTGTATATGTACCTCAGTTTCATTAGCCATTCATCTATTGAAGAGCATCTTGGTTGTTTCCAGAGTCTGGCTATTTAAATAGTGCTGCAATGAATATAAGTGTGAGGAAGGAATTTTTGTATTGAATTTTTTGCGTTACTAGGGCCTATCCCTAGGAATGGTATATCTGGATCATATGGGAGCTCAATTTCCTGTTTTTAGAGGAATCTCCATATCACTTTACATAAAGGTTGGACTAGACGGCATTCCCACCAGTAGTGGATAAGAGTTCCTTTCTCTCCACATCCCCGCCAACACTGCTTGTTCTCATTCTTTGTGATGTGTGCCAATCTCTGTGGTGTGAGGTGGTACCTCATAGTTGTTTGATTTGCATCTCCCTGATGATTAGAGATGTGGAGCATTTTTTCATATGCCTTGTGGCCATTTGTATTTCTTTTATGTCAAAGTTTCTGTCCATTTCTTCTCCCCATTTTTTGATAGGATTAGATGTTTTTTTCTTGTAAATTTCAGTCAGTATACCTTCTATATTTTGTATATAAGACCCTTATTTGATGGATATAGGGTGAATAGTCTCCCACTCAATGGGTGGATCTTATATCCTGGGCACTGTTTCCTTTGAGGTGTAGAAGCTTCTCAGCTTAATATATTCCCATGTGTTTATCTCTACTTCCACTTGTTTGGAGAGTGCAGTTTCCTCCACCACATTTGTCATTACGATGCACACCACTATAAGTTCTTACTTTGTGGTTATGATGTCACATTCTCCACTATGATGACCACCACTACAAGGTAATAATTTATTAAATCAAGTCTTTTGGTTCAAAGCCTGGACACTGGAAAGATGCAAGTCTGGAAGTAAACTTTGACACAGGAAATAATCCACACAATGAAAAGTTACAAGAATGGATCCAGGAAATCTAGAATTCTAGCAAGAAATACAGCCACACAAGCCTTCAGCTCTTAAGAAGGAAAGCAGTCCATCAAAGAAAGAAAAAGAAAGAGCCATCCCTTTTTTTATTAAGATTTTTTATAGTAAGATGGTTTTACACAAGGGATTCAGAAATAATAAGGAAGTGTTTTCCCTTAAAGACAGGATAAAAATGTCTTTTTAGTTTTCTTGTTCTAAAGAATACCTTTTCACCAATGAATATGGTTAATAATATAACTAGATTTAAAATGACTCTGCCATTATACTAACATAACTACTAAGAAAAAAAGTTATTACAATAAAAATAATAAAAAATTAAATTTGGTTTATATATACTATCATGAAGTGTCTTAAGTCGATAGTGCATAAATAATTGCATAAAATTGCATGCAGGTGAATTATACTACAGTGCCTGGCATATATTCAAGTTAAGAAAGATATAATTTTGTCTTTATTTTTTAATGTATTTAATTTGCTCTCATTATTATTGCTATCACTAAACTCCAATCTGATTACATGTACTGTATATTTTCTAAAAAATTTTAACTTTCTAAAAAAGTTCTTAGTCATATTCTCAATATAGTTGATATATATCAGCAGAATTCCTATATTATTTACCTTGTTCATGATGTATGAAACATCTTGAAAATTTTCTTAGTCTACAGGGGCATAAATTCTAAGAATCAGTCTGCCACATGACATACAAATCCTGATTTGGGTGTCTATACCCAGGACAGGAAAACATATCCAAAGTATGTATGCACAACACTATTCATTGCAGCACTCAGTACAATAGCTGATATTTGGAATTAACTTAGATGTTCAACAGCAGATGAATTGATCATGAAGATGTGGTATATATTTACAATGGGATATTACATAAATTTAAGGAATGATGCAATCATTTAATTTGCTGGAACATGGATGGAATTGGAAGATGTTATGTTAAATTAAGTAAGTCAGAAGAAGGACAAATGTAGAATGATATAACATATTTTATTGAGAGTAACTGCATAGAGAAATGCAATGGTTTCTATGGGGGTTGTCAAGAATATTCTAAGACTTAGAGTATTGTGAGGAGAAGAAAATAAAAAAATTAACTGGAGTAGAGGTGGCAAGGTCCAAGAGATCTCAGACACATTGGTAATGTTAAGGTAGGACAGAGCTAAATATTCATGCCACAGTCAACAATAATAAAATCCTGAAACCCAAACTTTAACAAACAAAATTTAAAATGGCGGCAGACTGGTGTGTGTGTGGGGGTGGGTGGGAGTGATATGTGATGCACCTTGGAACATTACTGGAGGAAGGTTAAAACTGGTGGTGGAATTATTCCACAAACATTGTATATTGGAAACCCAAATATGAAGAGCATTGTAAATGAATTATACTGGTTTAAATAAAATAAAAAGGGCATAGTTTGGGAAAAACTTTTATGAAGAGTACGCAGTGCCAAGGTATGAATTGCCATAAGAAAAGAGGTAGTGATGGGAAAATCATCTGGGACTGAGATGCTTAAGTACTCAAAATAGAAGAAAAAGTAAGAGGTATAAAATATTTAGATTACCAAAGGCAAGTTTCTATAATGAAATAAATACAGTAAAATTTAAGAACTTGTAGAGGGGAACACGTTAGTGCTAGATGAACCAAAGCACTGAACAGGTCTGGGGAAATGTATGAGAGTAGACTTCTTCAGTGAATGTTCTCTGGCAACAAATTCAAAGGAAAAACAAAATAACAGAAAGCATGCACTCAAAAAGGAGAAATGTTTGTCACTATGAAAAGTGAATCAAATTAATGTACCTAAATTATAAATAACTTAAACTGTAAATAATATTATTGAACTCAGTGTTTTTTATCTATCACAATGTCTCTGGAACCTATGAATGGGCTCTCTGGTAGGTGATAGAAAAGTGAAAAAGAAAATTAAGATTCCTCTGGTAGGAATTTTTATTTTTTCTAGAAGAGTTGTAAACATACATCTTATTCCACACAGAGATAGATTTGTATGAGTCAAGAACAAGGAAAAAACATAAAAAATTAACTTAACTTTTAGGAGCTATTGTGATAGCACATGGCTTGCCTTGCATGTGGCTGACGCAGGACCGACCTCAGTTCTATACCCAAATCCCATATGGTCCTCTAAGCTAGGAGTGATTTTTTAGTGCATATCCAGGAGTAAATCCTCAGAGGTCACCAGGTGTGATGTACCCCCCAAATTAACTTTTACATTGAATTAAATTACAAGTGAACTTTTTGAATTTTAACTTTTTATTGAGCATGTCATGACATATATAATAATCTGAGAAAGGTAAATTGTATATAAATTTAAATTTTTTAATAAATCTAATTTGAAATCTTAATATTTTACTTATGCAAAAAGTTTGCTATTCTAAATTTTAAGACAAATTGAAACATCATAAATCAAGGCAATGTATTGCTCTAGATATAGTCCCCTAATATAGAGAATTCAACTATCTAAATGACATGATGAATTCATAACAAATTGAAGTAGTTAATGTTTTAGAATGTGGTCAGTGCTTTTTATCATAGAAATTATTTCCTTCCTTGATATCTTTGACATTCCTTCTGTCATTTTCCCACTTTTCTGACTTTTTATTTTCAGTTCATTTTTCATGCCTTTTTCTTCTTGTTCTGTTTATAATTTTATGCCCTTTTTTTGTATATCCATAAAATGTTGAAGTTCTCTGGAGCTTTTTTTCCCCCAATATACTTAATCATGCTTGGAGAGTTCACTGACTTTCTTGATTTAAACTCACAAAGTTTTATGCTCAGGACTCATAAATCTATTAATAGATTTTTTAAACCTAAAAATTTGTTTTTAATTTTTACTTGCCTACTTCTAAAACAAAATTTTTCATCAAAACCTATTTCTCGCCTAACTAACTAGATGGGCTCTAGCTTTCCCATTCTGTCCAGAGTTAGGCAAAACTACTTTGACAGCTGTAAAATAATGGGACATGAGTCATTGAGAAACAAGCCATATTTTCAGATATGGCCCATGTATTTCTCCTGCTTTTATCCTCCCATTCTTTGATTTTTATGGCTTCACTTAAAAGGTCAAGCTAGTTCTTGAGAAAAAGCCTTGGTTTTATACTGGTTTCTTTTTTGTTTTGAAATTTGGACCACATCTGGAGGTACCCAGGAATTACTACTGGCTCTGCACTCAGAAATCACTCCTGGCAGGCTCGTGGAATTTGGGATGCTGGGAATTGAACCGGGATTCATCAGCCAGGTGCAAGGCAAACACTACCATTGTCCTATAACTCTGGCCATGGTGTTTTACTGTTTTCACAGAAAGCATTGTGGTGAAAGAATTCGCAAGCTAACCTTACACATTGGTTATCAAATCATAAAAGGATCAAAATTAGAGCTTTTATTTGTTAAAAATAAAAGTGCTCATTTGGTAAAACTGTGAACTCATTATATACTGACATAAAATGTGCCTCATACAGCCTATTCCTTTAAAATTACATTTCCTGTTTTATACTTATTTGGAGATCTAAATATGCCATAGGCATATTGCCTATACCTGAATATTTACCTTTTGGTTTATTACTCTCTTCTCTCTTCCAATTCTATTATGTTTCATTTTTTCTAGAATTACTGAACATTCTGGTATATTTTAAGTTCCCTTATTCTACTTAACTAGAATGAGTTGCATGTTTTTAATACCACCTACTGTGCAAGAATATCATCTTGTTAACATTAATGAAAGCTCTCCAACATCAGTAATCGGTTAAGCTATCATAATACAATAGAAACTGATAAATTTGTGATATGTTTTCCTGTGATATATTCTACATAATCCATAATTATTTCCAGATACCAATTATTATCATATTACACTTTACTTTTGCCCAAACTAAAACTAAATGTAACATTTTCTCTTATTTCTTTAATTTTTTGTTTTTGTTGTTTTGTTTGGTGGACATACTTGACTGTTTTAGAGGTTGACTCCTGGCTCTGCACTCCTAGTAGGACTCTGGGGACCATATGAGGTACTGTGATTGAACCCAGGTCTTCTATGTGACTTGCCTGCAGAAGTATCTCTGGTGCCTAAAATGGTATTTTAAAATTAAACATATACAAGGTATGTCTAAAAGAAAATATTTAATAAGTATGATGAATAAAAATGCAAAATTGTGGAGATTGAACATAGAATTATCAACCTGATTCAACATGTATTGGCCATCTGAACTTCTGATACTAAAGATGATGCACCTATCTTTACTTTGCTTTATAATTGATGTTTTTTTTTTTTCTTTTGGGACCACACCCTATGATGCTCAGGGTTTAGTCCTGCCTATGTGCTCAGAAATCGCTCCTGGCTCAGGGGACCATATGGGATGCCGGGGATCGAACCAAGGTACATCCTGGATCTGCAGCGTACATGGCAAACACCCTACTGCTATGCTATCGCTCCAGCCCCTATAATTGATAGCTTAACAAAAGGGCATTTCTATAAAATTAAACTTAAATTGTAGTTGTGTTCAAAGGTTAAAATTTATGCCTATTGAATATCATTCCTTTAATTTAATATTATTGAGTGTGATGATTAGTGAGTGCTGTGAATTTATATAAAGTTAAATCATTTTAGCACTAGTCAAACTGTATTTACATATGTTCTTTTCCATTTTCACCATTCACCATTCCTTCTGTCACTGTCTTAATATATGCTATCTCCTTTTCTCATTTGCCAAGTTCAAAATATTTGTAATTTAAAATTCACTATATTACATCTTAAAATTGAGCATCCACATTAGTTCACTATATATTGGATTGTATTATATTATATAGCTCCATTACCCCTCTAAATTTATTCTCCTTTCTTGTTAAAATACCAGCGTACCATGTCAACAGTTATTGCTGATCTTCCCAGCCTGAAAATTCTAAGCCTTTTCAGTCAATAAAGTTGAATATAGAATAGTGTAATGTATTTTAGTAGTTATTTAATTATCAAAAGCAGATCCTCTAAGTTATAGCCTTGATTATATAAATCTCTTAGTATATAATACAGTAATAAAATTATTAGTAATTTAAACTTATTTAAAATTGTTCTGAATTAAGAATTATTCAATAGAGATTAATTATGATCAATAAATAGGTTACTTGGTTATGTTTATAATATAAACTAAAATAGGATTGATTATATAAATCTGTATATTATTTATCACTCCAGATATATGTGATTTGATGTATACAGGTTAAGAAAAAATTAGCAATTCCATTCAATACTGATTTTATAAAAGCCCCCCAAAATATATGTTTTTGATGAAAAATGAGATAATGTGAAAAAGAGAAAATACACTAAGGTAAATGCTAATAGAAATATATGATCAGGCTACTTTAATGATGACTAAAATTCAAGTGTCTCAGTTAATCCTAAGAAACATCACATTGTTACTTACATGATAAATTATATTGAATATGTACAGTCATAACTTTTGTTACATAAGATTTTTAAAAATTTTATAAGATAATGTAATTGATTTTTTATGCTCAGAGAGATTGAGTTGGAATAAGCCTATTTAATTTCTATATATAGTCATATAGCCTACCTTTCATGAAAAGCCAAGAAAGTTATTTCTGTGTAAATTGTCATTTATTCTAAAGCTATATAATTGTCTCCTGTTTAAGAAGAGAGCTCAAGGTTTCCCTGGTCGATTAATTTTAGATCTCTCTTCATTATAGTTGGAAATCTTTGGAAAGGCCAAATAAGTATAGAATTCCCTGTTCTTCCTCTTCCTTGTTTTTCTTAGAGAAAATATTGAAGAAGTCATAGTTCCCAAGAACAGAAATGTTATGTCTTGTCTCTTAGAAGAATCCTTATTCTAAATGAGCAGTCATGTGTATCTTTACTAGCTGCGTTAGTAAATTTTACTCATACTTCTTTCTCCAGCGTTTTTTCTGCCTGGGCAATATATCTATTTCAACTTATTAAGCTGATATTTTTTTATTCATGTGGCTAAAACTCTCTATTTAGAATTTTTTGCATTGCTTTTTCTTTATTTTTTCCTTTTCTTTCAGTATTGTAGAAAGAAAATCATAAAAATATTTTTTTCTTCTGCCTTCAAGAGAATGTGCTCAGTTGTCGCATAGGGCTCTTCTGTCTCTCAGGGTTCTTCTATGTAATTCTTCAAATTAAAACATCTGGAAAGAGAAAAAGTACTCTCACTAATTGTATTACTTTTTCATTTAGAACAGTGACAATAGTATTGGTTTTAATTTTCTTTCAGTCAATGATTCAATATTTTCCTGGAATGTTTACTATATCTCTCTAGCAAATGCAGTCCATGAAAATATTGTAGTGAACAAAAGAGACTATTTGCCCTCATAAATCGTATAACTCACATTTTATAATTCCAAAAGAAGTGCTGAAGTAAGTCAACTTAATAATTTCTACTGTCTACTTAATTATGATCTCATACCTCCTAAGCCTCATGCACTGGTCAGAGATGTCAGGAGAAAATAATAGATCTTTTGTAGAAATGTAAATCTTTCTTCATGGTTTTTCCAATATATTCGTCATATATAGAAAACTTGTTCACACACCCCAAATAAATTCAACTCACTTCTATTTTTTAAACTATGTGTAAAGCATATTGAAATTATCAGGCAATGCATGATCTTATTTCTCTATTCCATTCATTCCAATCAGTAAAAAGGTTTTCTAAAATACTATGAAAACATATTGGGATGCCAAAATACAGAGCTCAATCTCTGCACTAAAGAGATGCAAATTAACTGAGACTATATTATTTTCATAGCAGGAAATCCTACCTAATATAAAATTTTACGAGGCTTCAGAACACCCGTAAAGTATGAAAAATAAATAAAAATATGAACAATGTTGTATAAATTCAATGTTACATTTACATATGAAAAAGAAGCCTATGATATAATATACATTAGAATCTTAGATTTGTTTAAATTTTATAATGTGCATTTAAATACAATTGAAATGTAATAGATTTCACAGTAAAAATATGACCATTACAGAATGCTCACACTTGATATTTTTATAGACTTGCCAGTATCTTGAATTAAGAATTTGAGACAGATGGTCACATCTTGAATTTTTCTCACTTATTAATATTTTTTGCTGTTTTACTGGTTTTTGATCTTTATATGATTTCAGACATTCTCAGGATATGGGGCAAATGAACACTTTTTGATTATCTTTGCAAAGGTAAAAACATTTTTTTTTGTATCTGTGACAGAACTTACACATAATTTTATAAGCTTTACACATTTGTGGGGAGGTTTGCTGGGCCACACCTGGAGATGCTCAGGGGTCTCTCCTGGCTATGCACTCAGAAATCACTCCTGGCTTGGGGGATTGAACAGCAGTCTGTCCTAGGTTAGCCATGTGCAAGGCAAATTCCCTACAGCTGAGCCACAGTTCAAGCCCCAGCTTTACACATTTTTCAATATAAAACAATATAGAACTCCTAAGACTGTGAATTTATTTTATTTTTAAATAAAAGTTTAAACAATTTTCTGAAGAACACCAATTGATCAAGTTTCTATACTTGCTGTTTTTAATTTATTTATTTATTAATTTCAAATTCCATAATAACATTCTCCTACATATTTATTAATTTAAAATGTGTGGCATATTACTCTGGGTAATTACCAAAAATAAATATATAAACTGAGCATCTAATATAGAGCATGGCATTTCATTTTCACATTTCTGGAAACTGTGCACCAGACTGAGGTTCTGGCAGCTTCAATTCCTGATAAAATTTTTCTTTTTGGTTTTAAATGGCCCCTTCTTGCTGAAAATTCACAGCCTCACCTATTTCTTCCTCTCCTTAAAAAGACAAAAATTCTATTGAATTAGCTCAAATTGTCTCCTTATCTTGTCTCCACCTACAATTGCAATCAAACTGATGCTTAGAACTTCCATGTGAACTTTGTGCTGACTCAAAATAACAATAGGATAATAATTTTAATTATTATAAAATAAGTTATATTATACTTTTGACATTTCATTTTGCACTATTTTATTCCAATTACTACAAAAGATTAGTAAATACAGATGCATACACTTACACACATATGTTAAATGTTAAATAAAATCTTGATCCAAGATTTTGGATATCAGTGGCAAATATATATTATAAATATCACTTAATCAAAGTTCACTGTCAATCTAGTAATTTTATAACAATGAAGAAAAGCATGTTTTACTTGAAAATATCAATAGCGTTTTATCAATTAATTCTTAATTATTAATTCTATAATATATATCCTTTCATTGACATCTACCAATCAAGTATTTCATTAGAAATGAAAGATTGTGGTCGGAGTGCTAGCACAGCAGTAGGGTGTTTACCTTGCATGTGGCTGTCCCAGGACAGACTTTGGTTTGATACCCAGCATCCCATATGGTCCCCCAAGCCAGGAGCAATTTCTGAGCACATAGCCAGGAGTAACCCCTGAGCATCACTGGGTGTGGGACAAAATCCAAAGGAAAAAAAAAAGAAAGAAAAAAGAAATAAAGTTTAATGCTGTTAGTGTCAGTATTTTAGATAACTAATATTTTGCTTTGATTAAGTGCCAATAGTTGATTATCTGGGTCACAGATGATTTTGATGATCTCCTCTAAGGTCATCCAAACAGGGTCAATTGGATTAATTAAGAGCCCAAGCAGATAAGTTATCAACAAGTTTTAACATCTCAAAGATCATGCTAAAATATGCAAGTGTCTTTTATCTTAGACATATAAATTGCATTTTTTAAACATGTTAGCTGTTTTAAAGAATGCAAACCATTTAAAAAGCAAAGAGAGAATACATAGGAAATTAGGGTGGGGGAAAGAGTGTTGCATTAATTTTTTGGGGGGGGGTTGGGCCACATCAGTGAAGCTCAGTGGTTACTCCTAGCTATGCAGAAATTGCTCCTGACTTGAGGGACCATATGGGATGCCAGAGAATTGAATCACTGTCTGTCCTAGACTAGCACGGGCAAGGCAGATGCCTTATCCCTTGTGCCACCACTCAGGCCCCACATTAATTTTTTAATTTAGAACCCTGAAGATCAATTTCAGGACTCTAATGTAAAGAGAATAAATATTTAAATCTTGTCCAAGAAAAGGTTAGGCATTAGTATTCTATTTCTGTGAGATAATGTCTAAACCTTCGACTATCTTACCTCAAAAAGTGTCATCATTTACATGGAGATTTAAAGTCATTCTAGGCAAGCTAACATTATATTTGTTTTATAGTAGAAGACCTTGGATCATGTGGCATGAACTAGACTTTAAAAGCAGCTGAAGGCTGAGGTCAACTCATGGTCAATTAACCATATATATAAGAAGAAAATGAGAGTTCAACAAAAATTCTGGACTCAAAGCTTGGGGACTTCCCTGGTAGGAGTTGACGTTTATATTATCACACTTCATTTCTAATAGATTTAAAACTCCAAACTCCTCAAATAGAGTGAGAAAGACAAAAACTTAAAATCTCCATATTTTGAAAAATTTTGGTTCCAAATTTTACTGATATTATTGTGAAAGGCCTGAATATAGATAATTTTTATTCTCTTGTGAATTCTGGAAGTATGTCTTTTTTCATGTGAGATCCAGATCTGTGTTTACTTTCATGTTATATTTTAATAGCTGCCCCTACTATGATAGTTTCTACTTAAGTATGTGAAATTAGAATATTTAATTTAGTTTATTTAAATTAACTTAATTTAACATTATTATAATTACAGTTAAATAAGTCTTGATTATTTTATATTTTAGTTTCTTTAATTCATACTTAGAAATATGAACATGAGTTGTTACTGAACTTAAGTCTCTGTAGGAGAGATTTGTTATAGTCTATGTCCTCTCCTTAGGATGCATATAGAAAAACAAATCCATTAGTTGTAGTGAAAGAATCCTTAAAAATTCTAAAGTATTTCAACATATAGATGTTATTCTAGGGCATCTGGTAAGCCTTATGAGATGAATGCTTTTGTAAATATTTTTATAATGCATTCGTGTTTATTTTGCTGTCATTGATGAGATCCCTGGATACTTTCTTTGACATGGATACTCTCAGGAAACAATGTCTATACTATGACTCATTTCCTCTGGACCCTAATGTTTGTGTTTATGGAAATTCATCACTAATATAATAAATCACTCTCATGAGTTATTTGGTATTGTTGGCCCAAGAAATACCCACCTAGAGATAAAATTTATATTTTGGCAAGACATTTTTAATATGTATATGTAAATAAATTGTCTTTGTGGTTCATCTTTTAGGAAGGCAAGTAGTGGAATTGTATATGCCAGGTGTTTTGGAAATATACTAGGAAACCTGTTTATTCTGCCAGTAATGACTCATGAGCATTCAAAAGATTGAATCTTATTCTTTTATTTTCACCAATAAAATGAAATAATAAGGCTTACAATCTGATCAGTAGAAAGGCATGAATTTTAAATGACAGAACATTTCACAAGTTTGTCACAGTACTGTGATAGTTGTTTGTTGCCCAGTCATAATTGCCAACTCATCTTAAGTATGCCCAATTACTCTTATTCGCAGCCCATTTTATGGTAATCAAAACTATTTTTGCTCAAGGTATATTTACATAATTTTCTCTCTAATATTTTTAGATTACCCCACCACCATGGAGTGCACAGATAAAACATATCTGCTCAAAGATATGTAGCTAAGTCTTAGCCAAGAATAAAGAATATTGTCTTAGTATCTACTTACCTAGTGTCTTAGTTCACAAATATTTGTGTATTATTACAGTTATAAAGACATAAATATTAAAATAATTAGTATAAATTATGTCAAACTATAATTTAAGATTGTTACTTAAGATATTGATAGTCTATTTTCTGTTATCTTTCTTTTCTAATTCCTGATCTTTACCCATAGTAGGGGAGCAAAATTTGTCCTATTATCTAGGTTTACATTTCTCACAATTCATCAATTGTTCTCTGAAAATCCTCTGCATTTTTGAAACTTTGGTGATAATATTTATTTTTCTAACGAATCTGCCTTTGTTAATCATCAAAAGGTATTTTCTCTAATAAGTGAAGATTGGAAGGCCCTGCAGCTGTGTTGTTTATTTTATAGCAGGAACAAAGACAATTTATTTTCAAATACTATAATTAGATTGGTGTTCTCTTTACTGAAGCATCTGTTGGAAATTGAGAGTATAGTTCTGTGAATGAATGAGCAGACACATTTATTTTTATTAAATCTGAACTTATCCTTTGAGATTGCTGAATTTAATTTTATGTTCAAATAAAATAATATACTAGCTTTTAAGAGAAAACTATTCCATGTCCTAAATAATAGGAGGTTTAACTAAATTGAATATTATGATTTTGATTTTATGATCTCTTATGATCTACTTTGATATTTGTGTTGAATAATAACTTTATTAGTGTACATGTTATAATTAGGTGTGATAAAATTAGGTGTAATAAACACATTAGGTGTGATAAAATTAAACAAATAGATCCAGATAGTTTTCCATGACTATCATTGATAAAGTTTCATAGGATATAATCTCATTATATCTTAGTTGTGACTCCATAGGTTTTAACAAAATCTTTAAAAATTATTGTTTGTAAATCAAGAAAACTTAATTTGGAGAATGAGCATATTTAAAATGTTATTTTTCACTACTTAGCCTGGAAGACATCAAATGAGATCTTATACTATATCAATAGGAATTAAACTACCAAATAATAAATATTACTCTTTGGCCAGTTACTATCCCTTTTGATTTTTCCTATATACCACCAAGAAATATTTTTCTTTCATTTTTAGTTGATAAAAAATACATTGTTACTGTATTTTTAAAAGAGGAGATTTGGTCTAATGGCTATTTTGTACCAAAAACACACACACTTAGTAGTATAAACCAATTTATTCTCACTTTTTAGGGCCAATAGTTTATCTGAATTTAAATAGTTTCTTCTTTTTCCTTTAACTAAAAAAACATGATTACAGAGTTTTTTATGATTAGGTTTCAATTTTGCAGTGTAGACTACCCTTTACCCCAACATTTCCCACCACCAATTCACCAGTTTCCCCTGCCTATTTTAGGGGCAAGCATTTAACTCCTCTCTTACTTCCTCGCTCTTTCTCTCTTTCTATCTCTCTTTTTAATCATATTTTATTTTAGACATTGTGGACTGCATATTAATAATGAAGAGATACCATGTCCAGAGTGATCAGTTCCAAATATCATTGTCTTAGTAGTTTCGTCCTCTTTTTTTTTTTTTTTTTTTTTTTTTTTTTTTTTTTTTTTGGTTTTTGGGCCACACCCTGTGACGCTCAGGGGTTACTCCTGGCTATGCGCTCAGAAGTTGCTCCTGGCTTCTTGGGGGACCATATGGGGCACCGGGGGATCGAACCGCGGTCCGTCCTAGGCTAGCGCAGGCAAGGCAGGCACCTTACCTCCAGCGCCACCGCCCGGCCCCCTAGTTTCGTCCTCTTAACTGCATTGCTCCAGTATTTATGGCAAGCATCCTACTGGTTCTTCTGGCTGTCATTTTTATTGTCTCTCGGTATTATTACCATACTATATCTTATTTTTCTTATATACTATAAATAATTAAGATTATACTTTGCCTATCCCTCTTCCTCTGAATCATTTCACTCAACATAATAGCCTCCATATTCCATGAAATTCATATCAAAACTGATTAAAGACCTTAATATCAAACCTGAAACCATAAAGTACATAGAGGAAATTTGTAGACAGAACACTCTGTGATATTGAATCTAAAGGTTTCTTCAAGTAAGTAGTTGAATATTTCCCAATAACTCTCAGACACACACACAAACAAAGATGGCTAGGTAGGAAGTAATGGAGACCAATTGGTCTAGACATCCAAGTGGATTTCATATCACAACTGATTTTCAACTGAAATCATTTGAATGTTGAAGTGTCCAGTTCCTTTTCTGTCTGACCATCATTCCTTCGCTCAGAATATATTCCTTTTACTATTTTATTTATACAGGTGACTAGTTTAAATATCTTAATTTAATTTTTATTTCAGAGTGATTACACTTCTTACATGGGAATTAACTAATCCCAGAACAAGTATTCTTAAAAGACCAAGGCAAAACTTATGGTTTCTAAAATTTATAATATTATGACTTAGGTTTAATTATCTGATGAATATAATTAAATGAATCAGACAGAAACCCATTCAGTTAGTTGAAAAGTACTGAGTAAAAAAAAGATAATTTTATAGGCAAAAAGAGGGATAGATAAAGAGGGAGGAAATTATTTCTGCCTTGTATAACCTATGCATGAGGAATGGAAAAGAGTTTGTGAATAGATAATATTTATCATCTTACTTTAGGAAATGGAAAGGATTATTTCAATATGGCTAACCAGTAAAATTCAAAACTGAATTTAAGCCAACATTCCTGGAGTAGGTTGAAACACAGTTAAAGTATCAATAAGCTTAGCACAAGTGACTTTATTTTGGGCTTGCCATTTTTTATTTAACATAGTTTAACATAGGAAGTCATATATTGCTAGTTTTTCTCTTTTCTATCTATCATACCTGTCCATCTTAGAATCTACCCAAAGTGGCAGAAGTTAAAATTCATTGAGATATATTAAAGGTAGAGCACAATCTTTATAGACAAACCATAGCAAATCAAAAAATTGATTTGAAATAAATTTAGTCATATTAAGGATTAAATGATTCACCAAATAAATAAATTCACTCACCAAATCTCTAACTTAACTTTTTATTTAAATTTGCGATGTCTTTTCTTAATTACTTCTATCCCCTTAAGCTATTTTCAGTTCACAGTAGTGTAATTACTTTTCTTGTTTTTAATAAAACACAATGTTACCAACATTAGAATTAAATAAGCATTCAGAAAGGACAGAGTTTATTTGATTTATTAAAAATTCTCATGGGCAAATGCACACTCTTAATTATAATGTAAGTTGCTACAAAATTTAAGAATATTTTGCTTACATTAAGAGCTAACAAATACTCTAATTTCTTTCTAATATTTTCTCACCCACAACTGAGAGGAAAGTTTCCTGGCAGCACAAAAAAGCCTTTGAGATGGGGTAATGAGTATATATGGAGCCAGGGGTTGATCCCATGATGGTATGCTTCAAGGATGGAGAAACCCTGAATCTCTTAGGCCACGGGAATTCCCTTTCTTCCCCAATGCTTACTGTGCCTATGCAAAAAAAAAAAAAAAAAAGTGGGGGGGAAAGCCAAACACTGCCATTCCAGCACCCCTTTATTTTCTTGTTTTGATTTATTAGTTTTTGACTTTATTTTCTTTCTCTTTTTCTTCCACTTTCTCTTTCTTTTTCACTCTTGTGGTTATTATTTGGTGATTTTTTTATTTTTATTGTTCTTTGCTGGGTGCATTTTTTTCTTCCATTTTCCTTTTTTTTTCTCTTTCTTTCTTTCTTTCTCTGGTAGTTGTTACCAATTTTTTTTCTTCCTTTTTCTTATCCTTTTTATCTCCAATGCGGTGGAATGGATGCTCAATCTACAACAAGCTGTAAAGTGGAGACCAGTTACACTAGCATTCTGGGGGTAAAGGAGGGAGATATGGGATACATGCTGGGAACAGGGGTGGAGGGAGGACAGCACTGGTGGTGGGAATGCCCCTCATTCATTGTCACTGTGTACCATAAATGATGCAGTGAAAGACTTTTAATGCACTTTGGTCACAATAAAAATTAAAAAAAAAAGAAATTTTTCTCGAGTAAAAAAATTTCTTTGTAATAGCAAAATGTTTTATAATTTATCCCATTTTAATAATAATTAATATCAATAATATAAAATTATTTTAAACCACAAATAAATATTAGGAAATATAATTTGTATTTATAAATTTTATTTTTTTTGTTGGGGGATGAACTGCTTTTCATATTTTTAATTTTTTATGATTTGTTCTTTCTTTTTTTTTTGTATTTGGGCATTTGGATTTTTTTAATTATATTTTTATTTAAACACCGTGATTTTAAACATAATTGTAATTGGGTTTCAGTCATAAGAAAGAACACCCCCCCCTTTAGCAGTGCAACCTTCCCATCACCATATCCCTATTTGCTCCCTCTTCCACCTCCCTCCTGCATTCGAGACAGACTTTCTATATGTCACTGACTGACATTCTTATGATAGATATCAGCGTAGTTATTTCTCTATCTGTACTCACCCTTCTTTGGGTTAGTTTCATAACCGGTCCTTATGGCCCTCATCTCTGGGAATTATTTCAATGTCTTTTATTTAAAAAAAAAACCCATACATGAATGAGACAATTCTGTGTGTGTCTCTCCCTCTGACTTATGTCATTCAGCATAATAGATTCCATGTACATTCATGTATAGAAAAATTTCATGACTTCATTTCTCCTGACGGCTGCCTAATATTCCATTGTGTATATGTACCACAGTTTCTTTAGTCTATCATCTGTTAAAGGGCATCTTGGTTCTTTCCAGAGTTTGGCTATAATAAATAGTGCTACAATGAATATAGGTGTGAGGAAGGAATTTTATATGGTATTTTTTGAGTTCCTAGGGTATAGCCCTAGGAATGGTATTGCTGGATATAATGGGAGTTCAATTTCCAGTTTTTTGAAAAAATTCTATATTGTTTTCCATGAGGGCTGGACTAGATGGCATTCCCACCAGCAGTGAATTGTTCTTGTTATTTTTGATGTATGAGGTACCTCATGTACAATGGTACCTCATTGTATTGTCAGATGGTACCTCATTGTATTGATTTTCATCTCCCTGATGATTAGTGATGTGGAGCATTTTTTCATGTACCTTTTGGACATTTGTATTTCTTCTTTGAGAAATTGTTCATTTCTTCACATTTTTGATGGGTTTAGATGTTTTTTCTTGTTGAGTTCTGTCAGTACTGTGTATATCTTTGAAATTAGCCCCTTATCTGATGGGTATTGGGTTAATAGCTTCTTTCATTCTGTGGGTGGCTTTGTATTTTAGGAATTATTTCTTTTGAGATGCAGAAGATAGTCAGCTTAAAATACCCCCATTTCTGTATTTTTGCTTTGACTTGTTTGGAGAGTGCTGTTTCTTCCTTGAAGATGCCTTTAGTTTCAATGTTTTACCTTTGTATTATTCTATATTCCTTATGGTTTCGGGTCTGATATCAATGTCTTTAATCCATTTGCATTTTATCTTTGTGCAGTCTTTTAGATGGAGATCTGAGTTTTTTTCCAAGTGACTGACCAGTTTAAGAGGCTATGCTTGCTCCATTTTGCATTTATGCCCCTCTATCAAAGATTGATTTTATATCTGGGGAGCATTCTCTAAACACTCTATAGTGTTCCACTAATCTGAGGGTCTGTCTTTATTCAATATGATGTTCTTTTAATGACTATAGCTTTGCAATACAGTTTAAAGTTGTGGAAGTGATGACTCCCATACTCCTTTTCCCAAGTGTTGCTCTAGCTATTCACAGGTGTTTATTATTCCAGATGAATTTCAGAAATGTTTGATCTACTTATTTGAAGAATGTCATGGATATCCTTAGAGGGATTGCATTAAATCTATACAATACCTTGGGGAGTATTGCCATTTTAATTATGTTAATCCTGCCACCAGGGTATGTGTCTCCATTTCTATGTGTTCACTTTTATTTCTGAAGCAGGATTTTGTATTTTTCTTTGTATACTTCTTTCACTTCTTTAGTTAAGTTGACTCCACGATATTTGAGTTTATAGGGCACTAATGTGAATGGGATTGATTTTTTGATGTTCATTTCTTCTCTATCATTACTGGTGTATAAGAAGGCCATTGATGTTTGCATGTTTCTTTTGTAGCGTGCCAATTTGCTATATGAATCTACTGTTTCTAGAATCTTTTTGGTAGATTCTTAGGGTTTTCTAAATATAGTATAATGTCAGTCAGTTAGAGCTTGAATTATTCCTTACCTATCTGGATGTTCTTGATATCATTTTCTTGCCTAATTGCTACGGCAAGAACTTCCAGCACTATGTGGAATAGGAGTGGCGATAAAGGACAGCCTGTCTTGTACCAGATTTTCGAGGAAAGGCTTTTAGTGTATCTCCATTGAAAATAATATCTTCAATTGGCTTGTAATAGATGGCCTTGACTATATTGAAAAATGTTCTTTCCATTCCCATATTGATGAGAGTTTTTATCAAGAATGGATTTTGGACCTTATCAAATGCTTTCTCTGCATCTATTGATATGATCATATAGTTCATGTTCTAGAACTCATGAATGCTTTCTCTGCATCTATTGATATGATCATATAGTTCATGTTCTAGAACTCATGAAGCAGCTAAGCTTTTCTGGCTCCACCCTTAGTGGGCGAAGACAAACCTACCTGTGTGCAGACTACTTGAGAGGGTTTTTGTTCGTTTGTTTGTTTGTTTTTTGCTATTGTCTTCTTTGGCTGTCGCAATCCCTTAACAGGAAGCCAGGTCTGTATTTATAAATTTCAATTTGAATTTCTATTACCTATATTATGGTGTAATATGCCTAAGAAAATATGTGATTTTATTATAATTTCTATTTACTATTTGAACATCTTAACAGAATAAAAACTTATTGACTTTACTTTCTAAAAATGATGGAAGCTTTTGGAATTACATAAATTTTAGTTGCACTTATCTAAAGTAGCATTTTTTTACTTTCTGATTAAACTTATTTTAGTCAATAAATTTAAATAATATGAAATCATCATTGTAATTTACTCTTGATATTGTTTGAGTTGTAAATGAAAATATTTTTCAGCAAAATTTGACAAAGTTGTAGAAGCAACTGTAAAAACAATAAAATATATAACCATCTGAGTTTTTCACAACTAATCAAAAACTGTTTTGATCAAGATTCATTGTCTTAAATTGATGATATGCAATATATACATTTACAAAGTAATCTTTTTAATTTAGTATGGAGAATGCTAAATATAATAATGAAATATAATATATATATATTATATATATATATTATATAAAATATAATAATAAAAAACACTTTTATTATGTATTGTCTAATTTAAAAATAGATCATGTAGGGGCCAGATAGGAAGCACAGTGGTAGGCATATGGCTTGCATGCAGAAGGATCATGGTTCAAATCCCAGCATCCCGTATGGTCCAGAAACTATTTCTGAGCACAGAGCCAGGAGTATCCCCTGAGCACTGCTAGGTGTGATCCAAAAAGCAAAATAATAATAATAATAATAATAATAATAATAACTATATAAAATTAGGATAGATGAGGCTGGAGCAGTGGCTCAGAGCGGTAAGGTGCCTGCCTTGTCGGCGCTAGTCTAGGACAGACCAAGGTTTGATTCCCTCAGCGTCCCATATGGTCCCCTTAGCCAGGAGCGATTTCTGAGCGCATAACCATTAGTAACCCCTGAGTGTCATTAGGTGTGGCCCCCCCCCAAAAAAAAACTAACAAACAAATAAATAAAGCATAAACAGTTGTCAGAGTAAATAAAAAATGAAGCTAAGTAGGCTGGTGTGATAGCACCGCCAGTATGGCATTTGCCTTGCAAACAACTCTTCAGGATTCAATCCTCGGTGTCCCATATGGTCCCTTGAATCTTGTCAGGAATGAGAGGCCCCTGAGTGGAGAACCAGGAGTAACCTCTGAGCACTGTTGGTTGTGGCCCCTCCAAAAGAGATGCGTAGGAAAAAATAATGAAACAAGTGTGTGTATTGCATGTAGACAACCCTAGCACTATGTTTGGTTTATCAAGGACTGCCATGAGTGATCTGTGAGCACAGAACCAGTAGTAAAACCTGACCACTGTAAGGTGTGGTTACAGAACAAAATTAATGGTTAAGTATATTTCAAAAGAAAATGGGTATGAACATAACAGAGAAAATGTGACTTCTATGACTCTCCCCTTATTTAACAATATTATTAAAAAATTCTCATAAGAAAAAAAAATTAAAAGAATAGCACTATAGATATAGTACAGGATGTAAAGTGCTTGGTTTACATGCAGTCAACCCTGGCTTAATTTCCAACTTATGTTGGAACTCTTGTTCACCAACAGGAGTTTCCCTGAGTGGCAGAGCTGGAAGTAATCTCTGACAGAGACAAATGTGCTCCCCCACCACCACCAAACAAACAAACAAAAACATAAAAAAGTGGAGGAGAAATCATTTACTAGATATTGTAACAGAGAAATGTGTTGCAGAAAATGGAAGGGTTTGTTTTTTATTTTCTGTTTTTGTACTTAGATATTCAGAGCTTACTTTAGGCTCTGCACTCAGAGATTACTCCAGTGACACAGACTATCACCCTACCTTCTTTATTGTCTCTTTGGCCCTGGAATCACAATTTTAAGCCTTTTCTTCTTTAAAATAGTCAGAATATTCTAGTTTAGAGCTTTCAAACAAGGCCAAATACTATTTATTGATTTCTCTTACATTATTCTTTTACAATTATATAGCAATGTCCTTGTTCTTCTGTTTTGAGAGTGAATTTGTATTGCCATTATTTTTCCTTAAAAGAAAGTTCCCATCTAATTCTGTATAGCTATAAAACTTATTAAGATAATTTAATAAATATATTTTGCTTTCCATTCACAGATTAATTTATAAGAAATTTGAACTGAAGTTTCGAGGCAGTAAGTTACATTATTTTCTCTTTAGGAATAATTTTTTTTCTATTTTTCCAGACTGATAATTTTTCCAGAATTTTTTGACTTAATAAGGTACATTATTATAGTAGGGATGCCAGATGAAAAGATGGTGGGATGTCATAGAGGTGAAATATAATGATAAAACAAAAATATTCAGGTAAGAACTTGTTTTTAAAGTTGTGTCAGAATTTTTAAAAAATTAAAAGGATTGTAGTATTTTAGTGGTTGTATTACATAATTCAGAAATGATAGTGAATGCTTTCTATTCTTATTCAAATGGAGATTCGCTGTGTAAAACCATATTCGCTAAGAATTAAAACACAAAAAAGTCTAACATTGTTATTTGCTTTTTCTTTCTTTTTTCAATAAAAAGGTATTGAGCTAAAATTTTACCAGAAGTTATGTAATTTTAGAAATATTTTTACTCAAAATATTCAATCTTTTTGCAAGATATCCACAGTGGGATTTTTCTAATACATGTCACATTGCTATGTGAAACTAAGATTACTTAAGGTATGGTGAATTAAAAATAAAAAAAGATATGGTGAATTAAACAACTATGATTTTCTAGATTTGTAAATACAACTCCCTTTTTATTTGAAGAATAAAATTGTAAGCAACAGAAGCTTCTAGAGATTAAAACTTTGTATGTAGAACCACATGCTTCACACTAAACTCTTCCCATCTCTTTGATAACCCAGAAGCTTAGAAATGGACTTGAACACTCAATTTTTCTCAGTCCCCATGTGATATAATGTTCATGGAACATTTGTTTATGCTGATGACACATCACTTTCAATTTAGTAAACATTATTTTTTTCTTATTTTTGGTAAATAAAAGCAGAACTACTCAAGAAATCCATTATGCTTATACAAATATTCTTCTTATCTTTCTATGAAGTTTGAGAATTTCTGTAGAAAAGATAATAATTATTTTGGGGGAAATTATTATCCTCTTAGATATCTTCAGAGCCAGAGACTAGCTGATAATTATTGCTGACCATTTAATTATATTTAAATACAAAATGAGAGTTATAAAATAATAATTAATTTTAATAAACTATGAAATACTCTAATTAACAGCTCTAAATAAGAGTAGCCTTGGAAAATAGTGAATAGGAAATAGTTCTTGAATAAATAATTACAGTATAACTTAGATAAGTGTCTTAGCCAAACATTTTAATGCTTTTGAGGTTCTTTGTATATTTAACTAATTTTTTAAAACAGGGTCAAATTTTTTGTCATTCAATTATCATTTATATTTTTATTATGCCTTTATTTTTATTGGTCCTTGTCATTTATACCCAGCTCATTATAAAAACAATAAATGATTCTCCTCTGCTCAGTTGCCCTTGCACTGTGATTGAGTATTCCCTGCATTCCCTGGACTGCTCCCACACTGCTGCCCACCTTTTGAACTAAAACCACCCAGTCATTCTTGCTAACTCTAAGTGCTAATGGTTTTATAACCTTACCTTCATAATTACCCTTTATGCAAATAGGGTTATTAGGTATTCACTTGCATGAACATTGAAATAGCATATTAGAGTACAGCTACATCTAGATTAACAGATTATAAGAAGTAATAGTTTGTTAAAATATAAAGAAAGAAATCAGACCTAAGGCAATTGGGAATCTAAAGCTCAAATCACAGCATATACAAAATTTTAAGAACAATGAAGAAACAAAGCAATTCATATATTCTGTCAGACTGAAACTTAGTTCCTGCAAAATATCAAGCTCAAATAAAAACTCAAGCCCCAGCAATGAGGAACTTTAGTCAATGCTCCATGCAATGAACAAATATTAAAATAAGCAAACATTGGAAGAACATTGGAATAAAGCAACCATTTCTTTACCAATTATAAAAATACTGATCAAGGATATCAAAAAGGTCATAAGATAGAATTAAAACAGGTAAATTTAAACAACAAATCACAGCAAAAAAAAAATTCAACATGTGGTATTCCATATCAGTGAAACTGAATACAAAATACTGGTCATCAGTAAGAATGAAGTGACAAATGAAAAGAGACAGAAACAGATGGAAGAGGACATAAAATTTTTGATAAATAATTGCAAGAAATATAATATATTTATTATTATTCAAATATATTATTGAAAATATATTATTCAGATATAATATTTGAAACAAGTGAATACCTGAAGGAGAAAATAAGGAAAGAGGGAAAATATTTGGAAGAAGAAATAATTACTAATATCTTTTTTGATCTCCAAGAGAGGCCCAAAGTAAACTTAAAAAAAAAATAGACTGAAACAAAGCAACATCAGGCAAGACACATACTAATCAAAATGATAAAAATAAAAAGACAAAGACAGACTACTTAAAGCAGCAAGAGAGAAATATCCCTCAAATATAATGGAAACAATATAAGATAGCAACAAACCTATCTTAAATTTTGCCTTACAGGTTTGTTGTAATTAATAAATAAAATAATTTATATAAACTTTAAAGTCACACTATTATTATTTTTGCTCCATTATTTATTGTTCAGAGGCCTCTTTGAAGAGTTAGAGTGATAGCACAGCAGTAGGGCGTTTGCCTTGCACGTGTCTGAACCATGACAGACCTTGTTTTGATCCCTCAAGCAAAGAGCGATTTCTGAGCGCATAGCCAGGAGTAACCCCGATTGTCGTCTGATGTGGTGGCCCATAATTAGAGAGAGAGAGGAAAAAAAGAAAGAGAGAGAGAGAAGGCCTCTTTGCATAGGTTACTCAAAGCACCACCAATTGTAATACTTGTGCTACTGTGACATCTAGTTTAACTTCTAAACACAGCCAGATATGATCCAAAAATAGATAAATAAAAAAGAAAGAAGAGGAAAGACCAATACAACAACAACAATAATAATCAATGAAGAATGTGTTGTTTACAAATTATGTAAGCTTTCTTTGTTCACAGTTGTTTTTCTAATGGAGACTTAGATAAAAAAAATTGTTATGATAGTGTTTATTAAGAAGCAAGGTGAGGGGCTGGAGCGGTGGCACAAACCATAAGGCCTCTGCCTTGCACATGCTAGCCTAGGACACACCATGATTCTACTGCCCCCAGTCCCATATGGTCCCCCAAGCCAGAGCAATTTGTGAGCGCATAGCCAGGAGTAACCCCTGAGCATCACCGGGTGTGTGGCCCAAAAACAAACAAACCAAAACAAAAAGAAGCAAGGTGAAAATAATATGAAAGGCTATTTAAAAAAAATAAATGTGTAATTCAAAAAGCATGGGTTTTTATTATTTTACTTTAATGGAACGGGTATGAATACAAAGACTGTAGAACCTTCTTGATCCTGGAATTACAAAAAAATATGCCACTTCTGCTCCCTGATACATGTTGAGTTTTTATATAATATTTGTTTCTTCCACATAAACATTATAGCAAAAGAGAATGCTAATTTGGATGAGACATCTCAGTTTAATAAGAAAAGTATGTGCGTGGCATACCTGTTGTTAGGAGTGTGCACTGTGCCTAGCAAATATCCAATACTGTTATGTTTTTCTTGAATGTATCCTGGGACTGGGCTGGAGAGATAGCATGGAGGTAAGGCATTTGCCTTTTATGCAGAAAGACAGTAGTTCGAATCCTGGCATCCCATATGGTCCCCCGAGCCTGCCAGGAGTGATTTCTGAGCACAGAGCCAGGAGTAACCCCTGCATGCTGCCGGGTGTGACTGCCCCCCCCCCAAAAAAAAAACAAAAAATAAAAATGAAAGTAGCCTGGGACAAAAAGCAAACATTCTGAAGCCACAGTTGTGTTTAATATTATATTGGTTTTATTATAATAGCCCTTTTTCTTCTATATGCAGTTCCTTAACCTTTATAATTACAGTTACATATGAAAATTATTTTTCTCCTATAGTAATACAAATATCATCAAAATGTTCATTTTAAATTATAGTAACTATTACATATTGAGTAATATTTAATTCACAACTGGGAGCTTGAAAATAATAATAGAAATATAATTCTTCTGGACAGGACCCCAGTCATGAAACAATTAAATCTTCATAGATAGGGGCCGGAGAGATAGCATGGAGGTAAGGCGTTTGCCTCTCATGCAGAAGGTCATCGGTTCGAATCCCGGCGTCCCATATGGTCCCCTGTGCCTGCCAGGAGCAATTTCTGAGCACGGAGCCAGGAATAACCCCTGAGCACTGCCGGGTGTGACCCAAAAACCACAAAAAAAAAAAAAAATCTTCATAGATAGGTGGACATGGAGAACAGTTTTAAAGAAAATGACTTGAATTATTTTATTTCCTATTTTTAATTTTGGTTTTGTTGCCATAGCTAGCACTTCTCAGGGGTCACTTCTGGATCTCCTCTGAGGAAATATTTCTGGAGGTGCAGTGGGGACCATATGGGATACTGGCAATTTCACCTATCCAGCCATGTTCTATGTTTCGGGGAAGGTGAATTCTGTTCTGAAATCTTCAAACTCTTTTTATCATTTTTTACTGTCTAGGTTCTTGTTTTGTTTCTCTATATACTGTAGATGTGTGGAGTCAACCATTATCTGCTCTTTCTCTAAATTACTTCACTTAACATGATACCCATGGGACCCATTCATACCAGCAAAGTACAAGTTCTCATGTTTTATTAAGACTGCATTCACCATATCTTCCACATTGTCAGCTATTCATCATATGATTGACATTTAAGTTTATTTTATATGTTAATCATCATATTACTATTGCAATGAATATAGATCAAAATATAAATATTTTCAAAATAATAATTTTGTGTTTAAGGTAGATGAGAAGTACCAGAATCACGAGGTCAAATGGAAGCTCGATTCTTATTTTTTGAAATATTAATTGAGAAAAAATGTTTTCAAAATGTATTGAAATAGTTCACATTACTACCATCAATATATGAGAGTTACATTTTCCCCACATCATTACCATAATCAGTCATTTTTATGTGTAACAGTCTCATTGGTGTGAAGTGGGGCTAGTCATCTTATTGTTTTAATTGCATTTCCTGAATGATCAGAAATAAAGATCATTTTGTTTTTATTTATGTTTGGGGTCCATGCATGGCACTGCTCAGTAGTTCTTGTTCTGTACACAGGAATGATTACTGGTGATGTTCAGGGATACAGATGGATTATAGAGATCAAACCTGAGCCAACAATATGCAAGACAAGCATATTACCCTCTGTACTATCTCTCCAGCCCAAGGTCCAAAATATGTTCCTATATACCCACTGAGTATATATATGTCTTCTTTGAAATGATTTCAATTCATTTCTTCATCATATATTTTGGTTAACTGATTGTTATATTGTCATGAATGTCAAATATTATAAATCTTAAATAATAGATATCTATATATCTTTGGTACTACTCCTTTTTTAGGTGGGTATAAGCAAATATTTTCCACCACTATGTGAGTATTTTTATTTTCACCATTGTTTCATTTTTGCAATTCAAACTTCATTTAAGTAGCCATTATGCCAAATATTTATCAATGATTCTGTTTTCTTGACCAGTGGCATAAAATCATTGAAGGTACTTCGAGATTCATTTGTCACCAATTCCCTCCAACAATGTTCTTTTCCAGACTTTTTGATTTTTGACATTCCCCCTTTTTTTTAATAATTTGCTTATTAACCACTCTTATTGTGGTTAACGAAATTTTCGTAGTTGTGTTTCAATGATAGAAGGCACACTTCATCAGTGCAAATTTTCTACCAACGATGTCCCCCATTTTCTTATCACCCCCAGCTCTGTGACTGTCTCTTGGATAGACATTTTGTTTCTCTCTCCCACTATCATTGTCATGGTAATTGTCAGTACAGCTAGTGCTCTAATGTTGAATTAATGATTAATTATAGAGTCCTAGTAGTGTGGATGGATGGATGGTGATGCTTTTCTCGACCTGACCTGGAGTATACAGTCCCTTAAGCCCACGGTCTGTTGGTGCAGTTAGCAAAAAAAAAAAAAAAAAGATCCACAGGCAGTCAGATGAAGTTTCAGGAGACATCCAGCTTTATTACAAGGCCCCAATGCCATGTGCATATTCTTCACATGGTCTCTAAGCCATGCAGCTTTTACATCCAACTTGTATCTCTGATCTTCCTTGCTGCATCTGCCTCTCCCCACCAGTCCCCTGCCATGCCACTCTTAATTACCAACATAGACCCCTCCCAGCTGTGGGAGGTTCTCACAGTCCAGGAAAGATTAGCATTTGGTTTGGGAGAGGGGTAACACTAAAACAGCACTAGCCACTTTTTGTGGTAAACTTCCTATCATGGGCTGATCCTCTCCGCCCTCATTTCTATTGTCTCTGTATATTATTACCATACTGTCTTTTCTTTTTCACAGATGAGTAAGACTATTCTATGTCTATCCTTCTCCTTTTAACTCATTTAACTTAGCATAATAATCACCATGTCATCCATGTACAGACAAATTGAATGTTTTTATTTTCCTAATAGCTACATTGTATAATTCAGCAATATCACTCATAAGGATATACCCTAGGAGCACAAAAACAATGCAAAAATGCCCTCTTCATTACAATGTTCACTGCAGCACTATTTTCAATAGTCAGAATCTAGAAGCAACCCAGGAACCAGAAAACAGATGAGTGGCTAAATAAACTATGGTACATCTACACAAAGAAATACCTGATATATTTGGTAGTGTGAAACATAACTAGTATTGTTAGTGAACAATGACACAAAAAATTAACAAAATCTGAGAAAACAAAATTTAACAAAACAAATAGATCATACATCATAGTCAAGTGAAATTAATTTAGTGAATGTAAGAATAACTCAATAAATGCAACATAATTAACATATGTACCAAATATACCTTATGTACTTTGTACCATAAGTGAAAAATCATATGATTTAAGCAATTTCTTTGTTTGAAAGCATAATTTAAGGCTTTATGTTGATCAGGCTTAAATTATGGCTAGTTGGAGATCAGAGCAATAACACAGCAGATAGGACTGTTTGCCTTACACAGAGCTGACATGGTTTGTTCCCTGGTATCTCATATGGTCTTCCAAGACTGTCAGTAGTAATTTCTGAGTCCTGTTTCAGGAGAATTCTCTGAATGCCGCCTAATGTCAATCGCAAAACAAACAAAAATAAATCTGACTATAGTCTAAGAGCAATGAACCCTTTTATCTCCTTGGAACAGTGTTTTGTAACTTGGTGTGCACAATGACTCTATACAATGTAATTACTGTACTTAATAAGATCTGATTATATAATATTTTTATTATTCAGAAATAACAGATTAAAGAATTTAGTATACTTATAAATTCATAAAATTTTGAAATTTTAGAAAACCATTTGAGCATTCAGTGCCTTCAATACATTAAATGATTTCATAGTATTTTTATTCAATTATTCAAACTCTAACAATGTCTCTTGTAAAATTGTTTAACATAGCCCTTGCAAAACATTAAATAAAAGCAATTTATACATGCCAACATTTATGGTATGTAGCTTACAATAGTTACAAAAAATATTTACTATGTTGCAACCAACATTACATCAAAAAGTATTAAAGTGGAAACTTGGGGAAGACAAAAGAATTGAATAATGGTAACAAAAATAAAGAATTGAATAATGTCAAAAAGAACAAAATATTTATGAAGCTGGAGAGATAAGTCAATGATTAATGCTCTGTATTTGCACACAGTAGGTTCCAGATTGATCTTTTGGCATTGTATATGGTCTCCTGCTACACCAGGAATCAGCTCAGATTCAGAGTAAGACATAACAACCATCAAATGTGGCCCCAATCACACTTGGCCTTATCCCAAAATTTTGCCTAGAATTTGTCAATGTTCTGCTATTAAAAAAAAGAACACATTAATTACAACAGATAGATATAATAGATTTACCCCCTGTGTACATATAGGAGAATGTCCCTTAACTTGAAGAATTTGACTCCACAAACTCTAATATGAAAGATGACAAGTTTATCTGAGTGGCGAGAATAGTTGCAGCAGAATGGGCAGTAAAATCATTAGGTAGAGAACATCAGAGTATAAAAGGGTTCAGCAAATAATGGGACTCATCCAACTTTTCAAATCCCAACTTTTAAACCTGTTTTCTTTGAGTGAGATAAATGATGTAGGGGAGTTGTCAGAATACAATGATAAAATCTACCTTTTACCATAGCACACTATCTTCTATATTGGAAATATATAATATTCAAACAAATCAATATATCTGATATTGGTATTTTCAAAGTAAAATATTATGGCTATTTCAATGACAATGACAATAAATAAGAATAAGTGCTCAAAATCTTGACTTCAAGTTTATTTAAAATCTCAAGAAATTAATAAGATATTAAATTATTAATATTATTATTACAATTTATTAGCTTAAATTTCTGTTAATACATAAGAACAATTGCAAATATATAATGATGATATTACATGTAATCATAAAAAATAAGAAATAGTAAAATTAAGACTGTTTTCACCTGAACAACTGAACAATAAAATTGTTATTCCAAATATAAAGTTGAGATAACAGGTAATTAGTTTTGAATATTAAGTTTGTAATTAACATTAGAAAATTGAGAAGAAATCTAAAGTCTATATTTTGTGATTTTTTTTTTTTTTTAGCCAGACCCAGCATTGTTCAGGGCCTACTCCTGGCCCTATAATCAGGAATATTTCTGAGGTACCAGAGATCAAACATGTGCCTTGTGTAAGGCAAGACAATGACACACTGGTTTGCCCTACCCCCATTTTTTCCCAGAGGAAACTAGTGTATATTTAAAAATAAACTTCAACAGTATAAATTAAATCCCATATGAAGTAAGTATATGTAGCAAATAAAAATTGTAGCAAATAAAAATACACAGTTCTGGGATACTCTATACTTGCATATTATGAATTCTAAAGAAACAGACTGAATTAACTGAAACATAGAATCGGAAAGCATAGAGAACATTGTGTAGTGGAGGCCAAATAAAACTATATCTCATGTAGTGAAGTCTGATAAACCATATTATATTCTTTTTCAGATAGCTCATTGAGAATTGAGAATTTATTTTGATTTAGGAATTGAGTTTTTCTGATTGTGAACATTTTTTAAAAATTGAGGCAATGTAGATTGACTTGTGCATGCTAAACCATCTTTATATCTATGGAATTAATTCTACTTGGTCATGGTGTATGAACTTCTTGATAAGCCATTATATCCTATTTCCTAGAATTGTGTTGTCTATTTTTGCATCTATTTTCATCATGTATATTGGCTTATAGTTCCCTTTTTTGGTGGCATAGCTGTCTAATTTTGGTATGGGTTTTGTTACCTTAATAGAAACTATTTAGGCATATTTCTGTTTTTACAAAATCCTGGAGGATCCTGAAAAAGAATGACAGTCGGACCTCTTTAAAGGTTTGAAAGAACTCACTTGTTAATCCATCTTGTATGGGCCCTTGTTTTGGGGCAGCCTTTTGATTACAAATTCAATTTCCCAATAGCATTAAATTTGTTTGGAAATTTCATCATCTTGGTTCAATGAATATACAGGGCCTGAGTGGTGGTACATGTCATAAGACATCTGCCTTGCAAGCACTAGCCTAGGACGGTCTGCAGTTCGATCCCTCGGTGTCCCACAAGGTCCCCAAGCCAGGAGCGATTTCTGAGCACATAGCCAGGAGGAACCCCTGAGCATCACAGGGTGTGGCCCATAAAACAAAAAAATTAACAACAAAAAAGAAATAATGGAGGGCACCAAGACCAAACAGTCGTATGAACATTAAGTAGAAATAAAAAAATGATCACACTTGAACACCAAATCCAAAGTCAACTACAACAGAATCTATACCCAATCTACAACAGGCTAGACACAGAGGGGACCACTTATACTAGCAGCCTGGGGGGCAAAGGAGGGGTGATATGGGATGCATGCTGGGAACAGGGGTGGAGGGAGGACAACATTGGTGGTGGGAATGCCCCTGATTCAATGCCACTATGTACCTGAAATACTGTGAATGATTTGTAATCCACCTTGGTCAAAATAAAATTATTAATAAAAATTTTTAATAAAGTCAATGAGTGTATACACTTAATCCATGGTTTCTTGTTTTGTGGCATAATGTTTCTCGAAGTAATCACTGATTTCCTTTTAAATTTCTGAAGTATCTGAATAATCTCAACCTTACATTTCTAATTTATTTTAATAAGTTTATTTCTTTCATCCTTTGTGGGTCTTGCTAGTATACTATTAATCTTGTTTATTTTTTCAAAGAATCAAATCTTGCTTTCAATAATCTTTTGGATTGTTTTCTTGGTCTCTAGTTCATTGATTTCTGCTTCAAGCTCTGCTACTTTATTTTGTCTGCCTATTTTTCACTGACTTTATCTTTTTCAAATTTTTAAGGTGTGCCATTAAATTATTTATATAGGCTCTTTCTTTCTTCCTGATGAAAGCTTACAAAGCTATACATTTTCCTCTTAATACCAGTTTTTCTGTGTCCCACAATTTCTGTTAAATCTTTTAATTTCTTTTATTTTCTCTTTTATGCACTGTTCCTTAATAAGCTATATGATTTCAAGGTTTTAAAGTTTATCTGTGTCTGTTTATAATTCATTTCTAATTTTAGTTAATGATTATCTATAAAAATAGTTAATAAAATTTATATCCTCTGATTTTAGGGATGTATGATTTGTGTTCCAGCCTGGGGTCTATCTTATATAGTTTATGCATTAAAATGATAAAAACCTATAAATTATCATTAAAGATAAATAATGACCCTGTGCAAGGTAAATGATTGCCTTCAGTGCCATTGCTTGGGCCCCAATCAATAATAATTTTAAGAATAATATTTATATTAGATTTTTATTTAGACATTAGACTTTACTAAAGCTTTACTTGTACATTGTGTTTGCAATGTAGGTAGCTTTCATGTTGAAATAGTGCTTGATGTAATATGCTTCTAAAATTTTGCAGCATATTAGAGCTTTAAAATTTTATATTCATGACTGCTTAAAACAAGGCAAACTGAAGGGGCAAAAGTGTAATCTATAAAAATAGATTTTAGAGCAAGTAGAGAACAAGGAGGAGAGTCTGTTTTAATAATAGGGAAAGAGAAAGGAGTAAGGCAAGTTGCCAAAGGTCAGCTAGCTGAGGTGACTGGGCTAAAGAATTCTTGAAGAAACACAAGAAGAAAACACAGAAGAAATTGACAGTCCTCTGGACTGTGTCAGAAGAATATTATTTTCTATTATTTTCATTGATTTATACTCTACCTATGATCTGCTTCTAAGTAAAAATAAGTAGATACTTATTTCCTCATAAGAGAGCATGCTTTTCTTATATTTTTACTTATAATAAAGCTTTAGAATTAGTTGGATTTTTATTTCTTTGCTTTTCTCTTTGTTTCTTTGCTTTTTGGTCAGACCTGGTTGTGCTGAGGGATTACTTCTCACTCTGTAATTAAGGATCACTTCTGGAGAATAGGGTGACAATATGGGGTGCCAGAAATCAACCCAGGTCCAATATATACAAAGTATATATTTTGCTACACGATCTGTCAGGCCTACTGTTTTAAATTTTTTGGAAGCAGTGCTAGTTGAATATATGTGTGTGAGTGTTGTCTAGTTATGTTGTCTATCTACATACAATATATATTTTATATTATTTTTAGAAACAATCTATCATGAGGTAGGTATAATATGTGTATTTGTAGAAATATTTTTTTTTTTTTGGTTTTTGGGCCACACCCGATAACGCTCAGGGGTTACTCCTGGCTATGTGCTCAGAAGTTGCTCCTGGCTTGGGGGACCATATGGGACACCGGGGGATCGAACCGCGGTCCATCCAAGGCTAGCGCAGGCAAGGCAGTCACCTTACCTTTAGCGACACCGCCCGGCCCCCTGTAGAAATAATTTAAACTACATTATTTATAGTTATGTAAAGCAATGATATTATGCATAAGGTGAAAATAAAACATGTCCTAAAATATTGTTTTAATAATAAATCATCAATCTTCAATTATAGTAAACACATGTTAATAAAATTCATATTTTCACTAAAATATTTTATCTGTCTCTTGAAAATATATATTTATAATTAAAACATATTCGCACATATTTACTTTACAAATAAAATTTCTTTAATTTAAATCTTAATGTGTATATAACTTTTTGGCAGGTGTGTTAAATCTAGAACTTAAGATTAATTTGAATTAGTCTCTAAAAACACAAAATCCCATGACGTACAAAGCAGTCTGAACTTTTGATAAATGACCATTCTGAATACAATTTGACTGTCATTTTTATGTCCTACACTCTATTATATTTCTGTTATTGACATTTCCAGGGCAAAATCTCTGACTTAATATACTGTGGATTTTAATTTATTTTTATTAGAAAAACTGGCACATACTCTTGATTCTGTTTTAGTAGGTAACTTCTTAAAATCAATAATTTGAATTCTTCCTTTTTATTTCACATATTGGGCATATACATCAAATACTAAAGTGCTGAAGTAAAATAAATTATTAAGAAGGTCCTTAATTTCATGGATTTTATAAGTTAGTCAAAAAGAATGATTTTATGTCTAATATTCTCATAGATACTACTAGGGCAAGAATTTCCAGAATATAAGTCTTAACTATCTAGGTAATTAGGATCTAGCAAACAAAAAAATATCCTAATTATTTTTAGCCAAATATCTCTCATGTGGTTATTGTTAATGAAACTATTAGAAACAAGATGTTTGCTTTCCATCGCAAGCCACAGAGATTAGTGCACATCACAAAGAATGTGAACAAGCAATGTTGGCAGAGATGTAGATAGAAAGGAACTCATATTCACAGCTGGTGGGAATGCCTGTCTAGTCCAACCTTTACGGAAGAAGTGATATGGAGATTCCTCCAAAAACTGGAAATTGAGCTGCCATATAATCCAGCTATATCACTTCTAGGGATATACCCTAGGAACACAAAAATAAAATACAAAAATTCCTTTCTCACACCTACATTCATTGCAGTGTTATTTACAATAACCAGACTCTGGGAACAACCGAGATGCCCTTCAACATGTGAATGGCTAATGAAACTGTGGTACATATACACAATGGAATATTATGCAGCCATCAGGAGAGATGAAGTCATGAAATTTTCCTATATATAGATGTACATGAAGTCTCTTATGCTGAGTGAAATAAGTCTGAAGGAGAGAGATAGATGCAGAATAGTCTCACTCATCTATGGGTTTTAAGAAAAATAAAAGACATTATTGGAATAATTTTCAGAGACAAAAGAGATGAGGGCTGGAAGGTCCAACTCACGATATGAAACTCACCACAAAAAGTGGTCAGTGCAGTTAGAGAATAACTACAATGAACAATTCTCATAACAATGTGAATAAATGAGGGAAATAGAAAGCCTGTCTTGAGCACAGGCGGGGGGTGGGTGTGGGGGAGGGAGGGAGATTTGGGACATTGGTGATGGGAATATGCACTGGGTAAAGCGGGTATTCTTTAAATATGACTGAAACCCAAACTTCAATCATATTTGTAATCAAAGTGTTTAAATAAAGATATTTAAGACAATGTTTGATTTTATTTGAATTAAGAAATGACAGTTGTCACACTTAAAATTATACAATTATTTCTGGACAAGATTTTATATAAACAGACAAAGTCAGTGTTTAATTTCTACCAAATTCCTATGGTAAATGGTTCATAAATATTTAGTGATTTGCAAATACTATAGTCTGGTATTTAAATACTGTTCTATATATTTTAGTTATATTTATTATGTAAAAATTATGTCAAAATAAAGAGAATATAGAGTGCCATAGCCAAAAATATCTAGAGGTTTCTATTTTTAAAATGTTGACAATTTACACTAGTGAGGATCTGGGGTTTTTGCCAGAAGTATAAGAGAAAAAGAAGAAAAAACTTTACTCATAAGTTTCTTATTACATTTAAAGTACTGAAATAATATACATAGTGATCTGTCTTGAAAAATTAATATACCTGGGGTTGGAGGTAAGGCATTTGCCTTTCATGCAGAAGGTCAATGGTTTATATCCCGGCATCCCATATCATCCCTTAGCCTGCCAGGAGAGATTTCTGAGCGTCGAGACAGGATTAACCCCTGAGCGCTGTGGGTGTGACCCAAAACGAAAGAAAGAAAGAAAGAAAGAAAGAAAGAAAGAAAGAAAGAAAGAAAGAAAGAAAGAAAGAAAGAAAGAAAGAAAGAAAGAAAGAAAGAAAGAAGAAAGAAAGAAAGAAAGAAAGAAAGAAAGAAAGAAAGAAAGAAAGAAGAAAGAAAGAAAGAAAGAAAGAAAGAAAGAAGAAAGAAAGAAAGAAAGAAAGAAAGAAAGAAAGAAAGAAAGAAGAAAGAAAGAAAGAAAGAAAGAAAGAAAGAAAGAAAGAAAGAAAAGAAAGAAAGAAAAAGAAAGAAAGAAAAGAAAGAAAGAAAGAGAAAGAAAAAGAAAAGAAAAAAAGAAAGAAAGAAAGAAAGAAATAAAGAAAGAAAGAAAGAAAGAAAGAAAGAAGAAGAAATAAAGAAAGAAAGAAAGAGAGAGAGAGAGAAAAGAGAGAAAGAAAGAAAGAAGAAAGAAAGAAAGAAAGAAAGAAGAAAGAAAGAAAGAAAGAAAGAAAGAAAGAAAGAAAGAAAGAAAGAAAGAAAAGAAAAAGAAAGAAAGAGAGGAAAGAAAAAATAAAAGAAAGAAATAAAGAGAGAGAGAGAAAGAAAGAAAGAAAGAAAAAGAAGGAAAGAAAGAAGGAAAGAAGGAAAGAAAAATTAATACACCTTTCTTAAAAAAATCTTTAGGCAGGAGAGCCCAATATGAGTGTGACATCCTGAATATTTTCTATGAGATCTCCCTTTCTCTCTCTTTCTTGTTGGTATTCTGTGCTACACACACCTTTTTTCAAATATAAACTTAAAATAAATGCCAACCATATTGACCTGATTCTATCCTCATTACTTCTGTAGGAATGCCTTAATTCAAGACAATTAAAAATATTGTCTTAAGATTTGATTTGAGGTTGCACAATGGGAAATGAGATAATACATAAATCTAGAAAGGGTGGGATGCTTCATATGTAGCTAGAGCTAGAAAAATAAAATTAACATTATTTTATAAAGATATTTTATTTATTTTGAGGGAGGGACTGGGGCCACACCAGGGCCATATTTAGGATTTTTTCTATGGCTTTGTACTTAGCTGGTGTACTTAGTGACTGGACAAAACAAGGTCAAATTTAGGCAAAGCAGAAAACTTAATTGTAAATATCTCCCTTGTACTATATTTTTAATGTATAATATATATATATGTAGCTATAGAATTTATTTATAAAGACTATGCTCATTTTAAGTTAAGATTTTATTCTTTCCTGCAAAATTTACACAAAAATATAAAGGAAAGTGCAAAATATCTTTTTTAAAATAGGCACACACCACTTTTTTTTAAATGATAAATAGCATTATTTATGCTGTTTGTGTTTAAACATATTAGAATTGGTTAAATTTATGAGATAATGTATAATGACCATCTTTAATTTTTTTATTTATATTTTGGGAAGGTGCACACATGGTTTACACTCAGGGGATTACTTCTGGCTATGTGCTCTTAGCTTGGGGGACCATATAGAAAGCCAGGAGATCAAATTGCTGTCAATCCTAGGTCAGCCACGTGCAAAGCAAATGCCTTACTGCTGCTTCACCATTCCAGCCTCCATATTAAATTTTTTAATTGTAAATTTAGGTACTATCTGAACTCTCCTTAAATCTAACTTCTCTGAGAACAATTGAAGTCCATTAATTTCAGCAGTAAACAACATAGAATAAAAGATCATTTAAGTCACTTCTAGAAAAAAATTCTGTAAATATAAATGACTATTCAATTTCCTTGCATCATTTAAAAACTCTAAGTTTTGTCTCCCTTAAAATATACATAAGTACCCTAATAGAAATACAATCATGTTTGGGGCTGGTGAATATTGCATTCCTCATGTTTTCCAAATATTAATTTTAGGTATTATATTTCCATGGTAACTTTTCTTCTGTTGTTTTCTGCATTTAGACACATAAAATATTTCAGCTATATTTTGTGTTGGGTCCAGAACAATAGCACAGCTGGTAGGGCATTTGCCTTGCACGTGGCTGACCCCTGTTCCATTGCTGGCATTCCATATTGCTCTCGAACCTTGCCAGAGTGATTTCTTAGTGCATTGCGGGAGAACCCCTGAGTGGAAACAGGCATAGCTCCAAAAGTAAATACTTTATGCACCATTGATTGCATATTTTGTAGTATTTTCTATTACAAAGTTTTAGGTTAATGTGGCACATAAAAGAAATTTAAATGTCTTACTGTTAATTCTTTTTTTAGCCTTCTCATTTTCCTACAATTGGTCACTTATATTAAAAGGAAGATTTTTTCCCTAAAAATTGGAAAAGTGATCTAAAAATGATACAAGGTTAAGTTAGTATCTTCATGGTGGAGTCTCAGAAGTAAAAGAAAAATAATAGATTTTCTCAGAGATAATGATATTTCACAGATTGTTCTTGGTTTGTGTATATTCCTTATTGAATTATTCTAAATGTTCTTCTGTCTGATCAATTTAAGTGTTCCAGACTGCTGATGCCATATGCCTTGTGAAAGTTGTTTTTTTAATTATTTTTCAAAGATTTTAAATAAGATGAATTATCCAGCATTTTTTAAAGTGCAATGAGATAACGAGTCCAAGTTGATTCTGTTCTTTTCAAAATTTACTTATAAAAATCAGACAATTACTTTTGCAAGACTAACAATAAAATCACCATCATCATTGTCACAACTCACATTTATTATAACTCAGCGCAATATAATAATAATAAACCTAATATATGTCTGATAATGCTTTTTAAAATAACTTTTTACAAATTTTCAGAAAATACAAAAATATTTTATAGATAATTCATGTAAATTGACTTCTTTTAGAAAAAATTCTATTGTATCTGTTTCATTCTACTCAGAGATACACTTTAATTTAATATCATTGGTTTCACACATAGATATCAACCTGTATATGTATAAAATAGAATGTACCTATACCCAGGTCAATGAGGTGCCTATTACTATTTCATATAAAGAATTCTCTAAATGGTAGTTGATTTACCCTTCTTTAAAAAAAATTTACAGGCCATAGAGATAATTCAATCATAGGGCATTTGCCTTGCATTCAGCCCACCCGGAAGTGACCCGTTTCTATCCACAGCATCCCTTATGGTCCCCCAGCTTGCCAGAAGTAATTTCTGAGTGAAAATCCAGCAGTAGCCCCTGAGTGCCTCTGGGTGTGGCCCAAGAACCAACCAATCAATCAATAAAGTTTAAAATTAAAAGAATTTACATCTACTGATCAAATATTTGCTTTCAAGACTATAGCATATTCTATTAATTGTATATAAATACTAAATACCAGAAAGGAAAAAGAATCTGAAAATAGACTATCCTAACAGGATTTTTGTTTGTTTGCTTGCTTTGTTTTGGGGTCACAACCATTGGTGCTCAGGGGTTACTTCCTGGCTCTGAGCTCAGAAATTGCTCCTGGCAGGCACGTGGGACCATATGGGATGTTGTGATTCAAACCACCTTTGGTCCTGGATCGGGTAAGGCAAATGCCCTATTGCTGTGTTATTTTTCTGGCCTTCTATCCTAACAATTTTAAATAAAATTTTAGAGGATAGTGTACAAACCAAAGGTCAGCAGAAATTTAGAGTTTGAAATGCTATTTTCTTGTTGACATGAATCATGCTTGCCCTAAAATATAAAATATTTATCTTAATTAAAATGTTGCCTTAAATTATATGTAAACTATATGCAAACTAAACACATAGTTAATTTATCTGACAAAATTAAATTTTATTAAGCAAAAGTACAATAACATCACTAAATATTTCTAACAAAGCTAGTCTTTAGAAATTTGATTGGTATTATTTTATCACTCTACTGTCATTGTTTTTTAATTAAGACACAGATCTAACAAATCAATCTTTGTAAGAGTGTTACTGTTCCATTAGACAAAAATGAAATACTAAGTAATAAATAAAGCAAAAATTAAATAAAGCGAAGTCAATTATTTTTGTTTTAATTTTCAAACTAAGCCAATAATTAAGTCAACAATGGAAGCAACTGATAGTTAGAATTTGATCATATCAATCCACCACCCCCTAAAACTGTTCCCCTTTGATATAGAAAGATTTTTCTCTGACTCCAAATGAAATGACAGCAAGATACCAAGTTTAAAATTCTCTAACTGTCAACGGCTGTTTTACTAATTATTCAGATTCCGAGGCAATCATACAACCGTAATCATTCACCTCACGCCTGGAAACATAAGTCTTGTTCTTTTGATGAATATTTATAAGACAGTGTAAAGCAGTCTACTTTCTTTTCCCTTCAGGCAAGACAATTTGGAGTTCATCAATATGTATTACCAAGGACTTTTATAAAAGGCACTTCAAAGAAAATTCATCAGGCATTCCTTTTGTCTTGATTTCTGTTAGACTGATACTTCCTTTTGACAAGTATCAATAAATTATCCTCTGATGGCTAGAAACTTGATGTCTTATTTAGTAACTTCCTCATACAGAAAAATCTTGACTTTGAGATTCAAATAAAATTATTAACATGTTGCATCTAATTTAAGGATAGCCAGAAAGTATGCAAATTAAAACAATAAAACTAACATGCATATGTAACATGTAATAGACAACACACAAGGTGTAGTTTTACTGTAGTTGAGCATCACCTTTTACGACTCAACCTGAAACTTTCTCATTTTCTGTGAAAACATATTTAAGTTTCTCTCACAAGATAAAAAAATTGCAAGCCTCCATTGCTAGATAAATGGAAGAAGCACACCAAATTAAAACCAAATTAATGTAGATAT
Source organism: Suncus etruscus (assembly GCF_024139225.1). Classification (NCBI taxonomy): domain Eukaryota; kingdom Metazoa; phylum Chordata; class Mammalia; order Eulipotyphla; family Soricidae; genus Suncus; species Suncus etruscus. Next base: position 60,554,286 of record NC_064851.1, on the reverse strand, counting down.
GGAAAGTGAAGAGTGACAAGCTGTCTCTGTCCATAAGGCTGATTAGTTTCCGTCTTGAATATTATGCTTAGAAACATATTTCTGTGGAAAAGAATGAATAGATGCAAGTTTATAAAATCATAATGAAATGTTTTTATATTTTTAAAGTAAAATCATTTTGTTTGGATTTTTAGTGAATTTATAGTTTTATCATTTTGGGAAAAATGGAATTACATACAGAAACAAAATTGATATATCTGTCTATACATAAAATATATTGACACAAAATTTATCCTATATAAATTTATTGTTCTGTCTATAAAATATCTACATATTTTTGTTTGTTTACTTGTTAGTCTGCTTCTGGATCACACCAGACAACTGTGCTTTGGCTTTAGTTCTGGCTCTGTGTTCAGAGGACATTCCTAGAGAGGCTGTGAAGACCATTTACAGTGATGGAGGTTGAACAAAAATAGGGTATTTCCTTATATAAGTTAATCTATAATATACAATGTAAATTTAATTTTAAAGAAATAATTAGAGGTGGCATTTGTTTTGCACTTGAGTGTATTTTTAACCATTATAAATATTAGTCATTTTATATTATTATATACGCATTACAGAAATAAGTATTTTATCTATAAAATGAAGTACATAATGAATAGTGTACAATATGACTTATTTCGTAAAAGTAAAACAAATAAGAAAAAGATTACATTATAAAAACTTGCAACCGAGAGTGTGCTGTATTGTCTAGTACCTAACAGTTGGAACGGCTTTACAAAAGGCTTTGATTATATTCTTATCAAGAGTTTATATTTAATATATTTTTCAAGCATTATGATTATAATATATAAATTTGAGCTGAAATTTGTGTCTTTTTAGCCCAAATAAATCATGGATAATGCTGCAATATTATTGACATAATGTCTATTAATAGCAAGAAAATAAAAGTTTTAGGGCCACATCAGTAGAACTCCAAGCAAGCTTGCTTCTGGCTTTGCGTTCAAGGATCTCTTTTGGTAGGGCTGGGAGAACCATACATGCTGCCGCGAATTTAACCCATAGTCAAATAGAAATATAAAGTGAGTTATCTTCCCTGATCTGGCCCAGTAGGCATTGCCTTCTGAGCATGTACCTTATATCCAACTAACTATACTTCAAAACAAAATCTGCCTCTAGTATTGTAATTATTTTATAGTATATTGTAACATATAATTTCAAAATCATAATGTTTTCCTGTTTACATGGCCTAGATACCAGTAGCAGTTGGGTGGGTGATTCTAGTTTAATATCATGCTTGAGGTTATAATATAATTATGAAGGCTCAGTTTACTGCTGCACAGAAGCCATTCAGTAAAAGGAAAATGCTTACTGGTCAACAAAGGTTATTTACAACAGGCTGACAGATTGGCCAATGTTTGCAACATGATCGAATAAAGACCATGTTCCCCGCCAGGTCATAATAAGGAGTTTTTATAGAAAATGAAAAACAGGGAAGAATAATCCTAATTAGTTTTTAGATTTTTGAGGGAAAAGTGATCAGCAAATTCACTAAGGGACTGGTTCTCTGAGGAACACTTCTGATGTGAATGAAAATTCAGATTTTAGATTAAGGTGTCCATCATTTTATCTTTAGGAAAAAACATTAAGTGGAACAGTCACAACTTTTTCAATCATTCTTCAGCAAAAATATTTTCTTCTCTTCTTTTTCTTTCTTCTTTCTTTTCTTTTTCTTTCTTTCATTTTCTCTTTTACTTTCTCTTCCTATTTTCTTTTTTCTTTTGCTTCTTTTCTCTTTACTTCCTTTCTCCCTTCCTTTCTTCCTTCTTCCCTCCTTCCTTCTCTCCCTCCCTTCCTTCTTCTCCCTCCCTTCCCCTTCCTTTCTCCTTCCTTCTCTCCCTCCCTTCCTTTTTTCTCCCTCCTTTCTTCCCTCTCTCCATCCCTCCTTCCCTCCCTCCTTCCTTCCCTCCCTCTTTCCCTTCCTCCCTCCTTCCCTACCTCCCTTCTTCCCTTCCTCCTTTCTTCCCTCCCTCCCTCCCTTCCTCCCTCCTTCCCTTCCTCCTTCCTTCCTTCCTTCCTTCCTTCCTTCCTTCCTTCCTTCTTTTTTCAAACCATAAATTCCACTCCTAATTTCTTTAGGGATACTTTTGGTAAAGTTAATGTTACTCAAGAGAGATAGGATATCAGGTATAGAAGAGGGTGGCATTGCAATTTATTAAAAAAAACTCAGAGGGCTGGAGTGATAGCACAGTAGTAGGGTGTTTACCTTGCATTTGGCCAAACAGGACAACTTGGGCTTGATCCTGGCATCCCATATGGTCCCCCAAGCTTGCCAGGAGAGTCTAAGTATGGAACCAAGAGTAACCTCTGAGCACTCATGGGTGTGGCCCCAAAACAAAAACAAACAAAAAACAACAATGAAAAAAAAAAAACTCAGAAGGAATTTAAGTCCATCAGAGGTTCATCAAAGGATGAAGCTAAGAATATTTATTGCATGTTGTCTTAGAATCACTTAACACCCTTCTATTTTGAGTTAATAGCTATTTCCCTTTATCCAATACTTTTTTTTTTATTTTAACATAGAGGATATGATTCATTCCAGCTAGTTCACTGCATTCTAACCTCAAGCTATGCTAAATTTATTGTTAAGCAGTGGTCTCATCTCTCTAAACCTCTCTCATATTCTCTCTTTTTCTCTCCCTCTTGCTCTCTCTCTCCAGATAAATCTTTAATTAACTTCATGTTCTCACTTCTCTTTCTCCTCCTTATAGTCCCCATATGGGGTATGGGGTGACATACCTCGTGGTGCTCAGGGATTACTACTGCCTCTGTGCTCAGAAATTGTTCCTGGCTTGGTGAACCTTATGGGATGCTGGGGGATTGAACCTGAGTCAATCCTGGTCAGCTGAATGCTATGCAAATGCCCTGACATTGTGTCACCACTCCAGTTATTTTATGACATTTTTTTCAGTGAAAATTTACCTGGGAAAATTGAATGTCTGTACTTTAATGTTTAAACTGTACAGGTGATTATTCATTTTTTTTTGTGAGTACTGAACTTTTCAGCACCTCAATGCTCAGTCAAACAGAACTGTGTTTTCGACTGAACTTCGCTGGATCTCAGATGCCAGCACTGTTCTGCCTCTCTACTCTGCTGTCCTGCATTTTCGGTCTGATTTCACCCTTGGTGCGGCTCATCAGCCAGCCTGCTTTCCTGTGAGCTTTCTGGGGAGTCTGCCTTCCCGTGAGCCTTCCGTGGAGGTGAGCCGACACGCCCAGAAAGGGAGGAGCCACTGAACTTCGCTGGATCTCAGATGCCAGCACCGTTCAACCTCTCTACTCTGCTGTCCTGCATTTTTGGCCTGATTTCATCCTGGTTGCGGCCCATCTGCCAGCCTGCCTTCCTGTGAGCCTTCCGTGGAGGTGAGTTGACACGCCCAGAAAGGGAGAAGCCAGAGGAGCACGGTTGCTCTGCTCCCCTTCGCGATGGTGCACAGCATTTAGCCAATGAATACAATCACAACACGTAGAAAAACACGCAGTACTAGTGTGACAATGGGGAAACAACATGGGCCAGTGCCAGACATAGAGAATGAAGATGGCAACTCTGATGACTTGAACATGATCAACCACCTAGTCAGTCTCTCAGATAAGGAGTTTAGAGTTGCAATATGGAACATGTTCAAAGAACTCAAACAAAGTATAGAAGAGAAAACTAAAAAGAATCAGGAGAATATGAAGATAGAAATGAGAAAACTCCAAACGGAAATTTCAGATCAAATAACAGGTCTGAGAAACTCAGTAGATGAATTGAAGAAAAACATGTTTGAGATTTCCCACAGGTTAACAGCAGCTGAGGATAGAATCAGTACACTGGAAGATGAGATACATAACAATTACATACAGCAGAAGAAATTGGAAAAAAGCCTCAAAGCAAATGATCAAACAATGGAAAAATTACTCAAAGAATGGGAACAGATGAAAATAGAAGTCTATGATAAGCTCAACAGAAACAACTTAAGAATCATTGGAGTCCCAGAGACTCAGGAAGAAAATCTCCGGGAAGAATCAACAGTCAAGAACATCATTAAAGAGAAACTACCAGAGATAATGAATACATGTGATCAAATCCTGCATGCCCGAAGAGTGCCAACTAAAAGAGACCCCAGAAAAAACACCCCAAGACACATCCTAGTCACAATGACGAATCCCATAGATAGAGACAGAATTCTGAAAGCAGCAAGATCGAAAAGAGAAATTACATTTAAGGGAACATCCTTGAGATTTACTGCAGACCTGTCACCAGAAACACTCAAGGCCAGAAGGCAGTGATGGGACATAGTGACAAAACTCAATGAAATAAATGCTTCGCCTAGAATACTGCACCCAGCAAAACTCACTTTCAGGTTTGAAGGAACAATACATAGTTTCACAGACAAACAACAGCTCAAAAACTTCACAGACTCAAAACCATTCTTAAAAGAAAAACTGAATGGCATACTTTAAGACAAGGCTTACCAACAGACACACCAAACTTTAATATAAAGATGGCACTAACTCCCAGGACAATTCTTTCTCTCAATGTCAATGGACTAAATGCACCAGTTAAGAGACACAGAGTGGCTAAATGGATCAAAAAACTCAATCCAACCTTCTGCTGCCTACAAGAAACGCACCTGAATAGTCAGAACAAACATAGACTCAAAATAAAAGGCTGGAGGAAAATCATCCAAGCAAACAACACCCAAAAAAAAAGCTGGAGTGGCCATATTAATATCAGATGATGCAAACTTTATACTTAGGAAAGTTGTAAGGGACGAAGATGGACATTTTGTATTAATCAAGGGATATGTACAGCAGGAAGAAATCACCCTCCTAAACATATATGCACCGAATGAGGGGCCAGCAAAATATTTAATACAACTGTTGACAAATCTGAAAAATAATATCAATAACAACACAATAATTGTGGGAGACCTCAACACGGCATTGTCAACACTAGACAGGTCAACCAGACTGAAACCCAACAAGAATATACTAGACCTGAGGAGAGAAATGGAAGTAAGAGGCCTAGTAGATATATACAGGACACTCCACCCCCAGAAGCCTGGATACACATTTTTCTCTAATGTACATGGGACATTCTCTAGGATAGACTACATGTTAGCACACAAAACATATCTCCATAATATCAAGAGGATAGAAATTTTGCAGGCTGCCTTTGCTGACCACAAAGCCCTGAAATTATATATAAACTACAAAGGGACACAGAAGAAAAATTTTAACACCTGGAAGTTAAATAGCCTCATACTGAATAATCAGTGGGTCCGAGATAAAATCAAAGAGGAAATCAAAACCTTCCTGAAAACAAATGACAATGGAGACACAATTTATCAGAACCTATGGGACACAGCAAAAGCAGTACTGAGAGGAAAATTTATAGCTTTGCAAGCACACATCAGGAAAGAAGAAGGGGCATACCTGAATAGCTTAATGACGCAGCTCATAGAATTAGAAAGTGCTCAACAAAAGGATCCAAAAATAGGGAGGCAGAAGGAAATAACAAAGCTGAGAGCAGAAATCAATGAAGTGGAAACCAGAAAAACCATCCAAAAGATCAACGAAAGCAGAAGTTGGTTCTTTGAAAAAATAAACAAGATTGATAGACCACTGGCAAAACTAACAAAGAAAGAAAGAGAGAGAAACTTGATAACTCGTATTAGGAATGAAAAAGGAGAGATCACTACTGATATGGTAGAGATTCAAAGGGTAATCAGAAACTACTTTGAGAAACTCTATGCCACTAAAAATGAAAACCTGGAAGAAATGGATAAATTTTTGGAATCTTATAATCTTCCACGATTGAATGAAGAGGATGTAGCATATCTAAACACACCCATTACTATTGAGGAAATTAAGAAAGTAATCAAATGTCTGCCCAAAAACAAAAGCCCAGGACCAGATGGATTTACTAATGAATTCTTTCAAACCTTTCAAGAGGAACTACTACCAATCCTGGCAAGACTCTTTCATGAAATTGAAAAAACAGGAAAACTTCCAAATAGCTTTTATGAAGCCAAAATTACCTTGATACCTAAACCAGACAGAGATGCTACGAAAAAAGAAAATTACAGACCAATATCGCTGATGAATGCAGATGCAAAGATCTTCAACAAAATCCTGGCAAATAGGATTCAATGCCTCATTAAGAAGATCATCCACTACGATCAAGTAGGTTTCATTCCAGGAATGCAAGGCTGGTTTAACATCCGTAAATCTATCAACATAATACACAACATCAACAGCAAGAAAAATAAAAATCACATGATCATATCAATCGATGCAGAGAAAGCATTTGACAAGGTCCAACACCCATTCTTGATCAAAACTCTCAGCAAGATGGGAATGGAGGGAACCTTTCTCAATATAGTTAAGGCCATCTACCACAAGCCAGAGGCAAATATTGTCCTCAATGGAGAAAAACTGAAAGCCTTTCCTCTAAATTCTGGCACAAGACAAGGCTGTCCTCTCTCACCACTCCTATTCAACATAGCACTGGAAGTACTCGCTATAGCGATTAGGCAAGAAAAGGATATCAAGGGAATCCAGATAGGAAAGGAAGAAGTCAAGCTCTCACTGTTTGCAGATGACATGATACTCTACTTAGAAAACCCCAAAGACTCTATCAAAAAGCTTCTAGAAACAATAGACTCATATAGCAAGGTGGCAGGCTACAAAATTAACACACAAAAATCAATGGCCTTTCTATACACCAATACTAATAAGGAAGAAATGGACATTAAGAAAACAACTCCATTCACTATAGTGTCACACAAACTCAAATATCTTGGAATCAACTTGACTAAAAATGTGAAGGACCTATACAAGGAAAACTATAAAACTCTGCTCCAAGAAATAAGAGAGGACACGCGGAAATGGAAGCATATACCCTGCTCATGGATTGGCGGGATTAACATCATTAAAATGGCAATACTCCCCAAAGCACTGTACAGATTTAATGCGATCCCCCTAAAGATACCCATGACATTCTTCAAAGAAGTGGACCAGGCACTTTTGAAATTTATTTGGAACAATAAACACCCTCGAATAGCTAAAGCAATCATTGGGAAAAAGAATATGGGAGGAATTACTTTCCCCAACTTTAAACTTTACTACAAAGCAATAGTTATCAAAACAGCATGGTATTGGAATAAAGACAGGCCCTCAGATCAGTGGAATAAGCTTGAATACCCAGAGAATGTTCCACAGACATACAATCACCTAATTTTTGATAAAGGAGCAAAAAATCCTAAATGGAACAAAGAAAGCCTCTTCAACAAGTGGTGTTGGCACAACTGGCTAGCCACTTGCAAAAAATTGAACTTAGAACCCCAGCTAACATCATGTATGAAGGTAAAATCCAAATGGATTAAAGACCTCGATATCAGCCCCAAAACCATAAGATATATAGAACAATACGTAGGTAAAACACTCCAGGACATTGAGGCTAAAGGCATCTTCAAGGAAGAAACTGCACTCTCCAAGCAAGTGAAAGCAGAAATTAACAGATGGGAATATATTAAGCTGAGAAGCTTCTGCACCTCAAAGGAAATAGTGCCCAAGATACAAGAGCCACCCACTGAGTGGGAGAAACTATTCACCCAATACCCATCAGATAAGGGGCTAATCTCCAAAATATACAAGGCACTGACAGAACTTTACAAGAAAAAAACATCTAATCCCATCAAAAAATGGGGAGAAGAAATGAACAGACACTTTGACAAAGAAGAAATACAGATGGCCAAAAGACACATGAAAAAGTGCTCCACATCACTAATCATCAGGGAGATGCAAATCAAAACAACGATGAGATACCACCTCACACCACAGAGAATGGCACACATCACAAAGAATGAGAATAAACAGTGTTGGCGGGGATGTGCGGAGAACGGAACTCTTATCCACTGCTGGTGGGAATGCCGTCTAGTTCAACCTTTATGGAAAGCGATATGGAGATTCCTCCAAAAACTGGAAATCGAGCTCCCATACGATCCAGCTATACCACTCCTAGGAATATACCCTAGGAACACAAAAATACAATACAAAAACCCCTTCCTTACACCTATATTCATTGCAGCACTATTTACCATAGCAAGACTCTGGAAACAACCAAGATGCCCTTCAACAGACGAATGGCTAAAGAAACTGTGGTACATATACACAATGGAATATTATGCAGCTGTCAGGAGAGATGAAGTCATGAAATTTTCCTATACATGGATGTACATGGAATCTATTATGCTGAGTGAAATAAGTCAGAGAGAGAGAGAAAAACGCAGAATGGTCTCACACATTTATGGGTTTTAAGAAAAATGAAAGACATTCTTGCAATAATAACTTTCAGACACAAAAGATAAAAGAGCTGGAAGTTCCAGCTCACCTCAGGAAGCTCATCACAAAGAGTGATGAGTTTAGTTGGATAAATAACTACATTTTGAACTGTCCTAATAATGAGAATGTATGAGGGAAATTGAGAACCTGTTTAGAGTACAGGCGGGGGTCGGGTGTGGAGGAGGGAGACTTGGGACATTGGTGATGGGAATGTTGCACTGGTGATGGGTGGTGTTAAAAAAAAAAAAAGAACTGTGTTTTCAGGAATCTTGGTTACTTTCCCACTTTTTATATCTCCCCAAGAATCAGCCAGAAATGGCAGAATAGTCCCCTGGAACTGCCAGATTGGGACCACAAGTTCCCTAAAGATAGGGAGCATCTACATCTCTACTGTGAGATCCTCCTTGGATTAATCTGTCCAAAATTCTAGCAGTAACACAAGGTAAGGCAGAGCCTCCAGTAGCCTTCTGGTGTGACTCTTAGGGGCTTATAAGATGTACAGCCACATAGACCCCACTGTCCTGGGGAATCATCAGGCAGTAAACTAGGCCTTTGTTGGCCCCTGACATCCAGAAGAAACTTATGAAAATAGGCGGGTTGATTACAAATTTGAGTGAACTGAGATAAATAGTTAAGAAGGTTTTTAACAATCAGGACCAGCAGGAGAATGATAGGCAAAGTAAGAAACTGATGAAAATGCTAGTCTTGAATATAAATAGGATGGGAGAGGGCAACTGGAAGAATCATAGGTGGTATCATGGAGAAAGAGGCAGAAGAAAGAAATAAAGAAATGCCATTGAGTGGAGAACTGAAGTATGGTAGCCATGAGTTCCCACCATGCCTGTGAATAGTAGCAGGCTCAGCAGCACTGGTCAGGATGCTACACTCTTAGGTAATGGTGGTGTTCATCCCTACCCATATGATATAGGGGATGTTGAAGACCCCATTTGGAATATGGATCAACAACATTAGGATCACTAGGTATCAAACACTGCTACTGTATGAGCCATGCATCTCCTTTGTACCTCCAGCCATCTTGAATCCAGCAACACTACTCCCCTACCAAGTGAATGATCATCCCCACAACTGCAAGAAGTTCCTGAGAGGGCTAAGAAATGACCCCATATGTTCCCCTCCCAGTGCAGAAGTCTCCTCTTTCACTGATGAAAGCAACTACGAGGAACATGGTGAGAGGTATGCAGATGCTTCGGAGGCAAACAGGACTAGTGTTCTCTGGAAGCCTGTAATGCCTTAAAGGCACCTTGGCCTAGCAGGCAGAGCTGGTGGCCCTCATCCAAGCACTGTTGCTGGGAAACGGGAAGAGAATTAAAAACTATACAGACAACAGATATGCTTTCACCATTGAGCAATCTACAAGGAGTGGGGACGCTTAGCTGCTTTAGAGAAGGAGATCATAAATAAGCAGAAAATCCTGGACCTCCTAAAAGCCATCTGGGAGCTAAAGACTGTGACTGTGATCCAATTCCCTAGGCACTAATAAGAAGATGGCCCAGACACTGCTGGACACAGTCCAACTGACCAAACGACCTGGTCCACTATCCATGAGATTGCTGAGTTGCTCTTGGTTGGTCTTCCCTGAACCCACACAGCTAGAAAAGCCAGAATATCCTGTAAATGATGAGTATTTCATTATAAAGAGGTGGGGCATAGGTAAGGAAGATTAGGTATGAGATGAAAATGGTAAAATTGTCCTTTCTTGGAGATCAGTAAACTCCTGGTCCATCAGATGCACAGATGTATCCACTTAGGTAATAGAAAGATGACTGAGCTCCTCAAGAGACAGTATATTATTGAGATAGTATGAAAGCTATTGGAAAAGGAACTTGCTAGGTATGTGTGTGTAGGAAAGTGATGTGGGAGAGGGGAAGGTCAAGTTAGGTAGTTGTGTGTGAATAAAGGAACCAGAGACATTTTGGTAGATCAACTTAACAGAATTGGGTCCATAAAAATATGGGTACAAGTGATTATTGGTAATGACAAATACATTTTCCCTCAAGGTGGAAGCCTTCTTCACTAAAAACAAAATTGCCATTTGGGTAGCAAAGAATATTCTAGAAGAAATTTTTCCAAATTTTGGGCTGCCAGTGGCAATTAGGTCTGATAATGGTCCAGCCTTTGTCAGTACCATTTCCCAGGAGACGGTGAGGGCATTGGGTGTCATTGTGCCTCAGGGATTAGGAAATGTAGATAGAATTTTCAGACCCTAAAAGAAATGTTAACAAAATTAAAGACAATATCAGTGGTTGGGATGATTTCCTCTTTCACTCTACAATGGGCCTGATTTATTCCCTAAATCTCTGCCACCTCCTTTAGGTTCCTTTGTGTCTCAGGATACAGGAGGATATCCTGGGTAAACTGAATACCCATACTGTCCTCCAGTCTTGTAAGGTCCACTGACAGGTTTTTGTATTTCTATACCTGAACATCAGAACTATCCAAAAGGCAGAGTCAGAGTCTGAGACAGCACTACCAAGAACAATTTCTAACCTGGTGACACAGTCCTGCTGAGGTGACATCACCCCAGCACTCTCAAGCCTTGATGGAAGGAACCCTACATCATGATCCTAATCAGCCTACTGACATCAAGGTGGATGGAATCAAACCTTGGTTTCACTTCTCTGACATCAAAGTGAAGGCATATGGCAAATAGACATCGCTAAGGGTAGAGAACACAGAGTAAAGCTCTAACTGGTTAAGAAACCCTCCAAATACCCCAATCTTCAGCAATAGCTAGTGGATATAATCTAGCCCCTGATCCTGTTGGTGGCCCTGGGAGTAGCAGGTGCCCAACTGTACCTCCCCACACCAGGTGAATGGATCCCCTCCAACCTGGGGGCTAGGCAAGTCATCTCCTAGTTCAATATCACCTTGGGGTCCCTGACCTTCCAGGTAGATCTATGCCAGACAGTAAGAGACATCAGTCTAGTAATGAACTACTGACTGGACTATGAACAAGGAGTAAAACCTCCAAATTATTGACTTCTGCATTTGCATGGGGCTACAAATGGAGGAATTTTGGGAGCAGTCAGAACTTCCACTATGTGTCTTTAGCCTGTGAGTCCTTGGCCAATTGGAAACCCAATGGTGATAGACTTGAAAGCAACAGCGTTCTGGGGAAGGGGCAGCATTGACAGGAGCTATCATGAAGAAGCATCAACTTGAATTAGCTACAGTGGGAACTGGAGCAGGATGCCCACTGGGAATGGGTAAGACCTATATTCTCACACTGACCAGGTAGGATATAAAGCTAGGATAAAATTAACTATCCAGTAGGTAATCAGGCCTACAATCAGACCAGTGATAGGACCTGACAAAAGTGTTCTCACTTATCAGTTACCCATACCACCTCAGTAACCTCCACTTATGCCTCCATCTCCTATCCAGCCAGGCTTAACAGTGACCCCATATGAGACAACAACTGAAACCCTAGACAAAACACATAGAAGGAGAAGTGCTCAGGATTATTGAGGAGACCAACTGTTTCTCAATGTCACTCAGCAAGGACTAACCAATGATACTGGCTATGATTTGATCCTAGGCCTCCATTTTTTATGAAAGTGGAAGTGGTAGAACCAACAGCCCAGGCATCAGACTTAGACTGCCCCTAGACTGAGGGAGAGACCACACTATATAGAATATAGAGGACAGGCACATGTCTCTTACCTGACACGTTGGGAGCCACCAGGCCTTCCTCCCTTTACCGGAACTACTAAATTATCCTCATCAGAGGCTAAAGGGAACATGGTTTGCATGCATCCAGGGATTGACTCCATATCTGTATTACACAGCCTTTGGAAATCCCAACAAATTTTGTATCATTGTCATTCTTCTTTCCCAAGTATTTTACCTGAGAGGTGATGATGGGTGGGAGAATTTTGAACAAAGTCACCTTCCCCACCAGAAAAGGGTAACCCCCCCTTTTGATTCCTGTCATCATAGCAGCAAGCATAGCTGGATTCACCTGGGTGGGAACAACTGCCCCAATTACAGAGAACCAATAGTTTAGACAGCTTTCCCATCAAGTGGACACAGATTTGGCAAGATTCCATTTCTCTATAGGTTTGCTACAGGAACAGGTTGCCTCACTGGCAGAGGTCACCCTCCAGAATAGCTGGGGTTAGGTCTGCACTTCCTCTTTTAAGGAGGTTACACATGGTCCTAGGAGAGCAGTGTTGCTTCTATGCAAACAGGCCAGAAGTCATGTAGGAGATATTGCAACAGGTGAAGCCCAGTTTGCAGGATCAGGAAAAATGGTGAAAATATTCCATCTCCTGGTATGAACAGTGGTTCGTTCAATCAGCCTGGAAATCCTCCCTGATAACCACCCTTGCTGGGCAACTTTTTTTTTTTTTTTTGGGCCACACCCGTTTGACACTCAGGGGTTACTCCTGGCTATGTGCTCAGAAATCGCCCCTGGCTTGGGGGGACCATATGGGACGCCGGGGGATCGAACTGCGGTCCTTCCTTGGCTAGCGCTTGCAAGGCAGACACCTTACCTCTAGCGCCACCTACCCGGCTCCGCTGGGCAACTTTTTAATTATTTTTATGATGCTCTTAGTAGATCCTTGCAGAATTAATTTTTCCCCTACTTTATCCGTGCCCGCATATGTGTGGTTAAGGTGCATGTGCTAAGCTCTCAGTATATGCCAATAGGTAGAGACAGGGACAAAGGACCTCAAAGAGAGTCAACGATTTGACTAAAAGCTAAAACAAGAGGAGAAAATGCAGAGCCTAGAGAAGAAAGGATTCCTTATTGTTAATCCAGTGCTAAGGGCTCCATTTCTTACTTCTAGGCTAAGTTTCCATTGGAATGATGTGGTTAAGAATAAGGGGTCTCAGAAGGCAAAGTCGGGGTGATCCTTGAGTGCAAAGCCTTGAACATTGGGAGGGTGTGACCAAAACAACTAAAACAAAACAAAACAAAAAAAGATTCCTCTAGGGCAGGGCCACAAAATGTTGTATGGAGGGCCATTTGCAGCCCGTGGGCCGTGGCCGCGAGTTTGAGACCCCACGGGTATCTGAATTATGGTTATCACTGAATAAATATTCAATAATTCTATTGGGTAAATTATCTTCAAACTCATTCATTTAATATTTTTTGACATTTAGCAATTACAAAAAACTTAAGCTGATATATTTAATATAATTGCTTACTTTATAATTGCTACTAGTTTTGTAAAACTAATTATAATATAAATAGTATTTAACATAGTTTGATTTGTATATATTAATGAGTATAGATAATGATTTTAGCATTAGCTACTAAGTGATTAGACTTTAGAGAAGTTTAATTATAGTCTTTTGGTATTACATATAAGAAAAGGAAGTCATCCATGCATGATCTTTCACACAAAGGTATCTCTGAACAAAATGTTTGTACCCTACATGACAAAGAAAAGCTACCTATGAATACACATGAAAAGCTCAGTTTAATTAAAATAATTGTTTATTTAGAATTTTATCCATGCGTGGAACATATCCTATATTATCCTAAGCCAAATATTGAGGTTCTTTCTAACACGAATATTTTAATTTTTTCAGTTCTATAAAATATAATCATATTTATCTACTTATATAATGTAGTTATACATATAGATTTTAATTTTATCCTTAATTTTTATTTATAGGTACTCTTCTCTATAATACTTAATTTTAAAATTTTACTCACATGCTTAAGCATATTTTTCCTACATTTGAATTGTTACAAATATAGCTATTCTGAATATTTGTGCACAGATTTTATATTGGAACAATGTGAAACAGAAGTTCTGAAAACTTCAGAGATCTAGGACTGTTTGCCTTGTGCTGGCATAAATAGCAAAGTCAGTACTATATCTTGCCCAGGCTTTTCTGGAGCCATCACCTTCCTTCACAGAAAACAATTTCAGGGGAAGAGGGCAGTGAAGTAAAAACATATTTTATTTGGAAGTACTGCTGAAGTGCAGAACAAATTTAAGAAAGAAAAAGGTTTGAGTTTTTTTTTAGAGACAACCCTACACTTTTTCTCATACCCTGCCCCAAATGTGGACTGTTGCATGGTACCGAATTTAGCTTCAGAAGGACCCCCAACACAAGGACTCTACCTGATCCCTTTCTGTTCTAAATCATTTCTGAAATTCAAGAAGACCAGGGTATGTGATGTAAATATGCCCTGGATTTCACCCTCCACAAGAATATCTCAAAAGACAATGGGAAAACCTATATTCCCTTTATATGTTTAATACCTCTATAATAATATATCTGAGTGTGTTAACTCCCAAATGTAAGGTAGCCTCTTACATCACTTCATTTTTCTTCAATTACTTTTTGTAAATCTATTTTTTTATTTTTTTTTTTTATCTATCTATTATCTTTTTTTATTTTTTCTATCTTTTTGTAAATCTATTTTTATATATTTCCACTATTCTTTCTATCTATCTATCTATCTATCTATCTATCTATCTATCTATCTATCTATCTATCTATCTATCTATCTATCATCTATCTATTATCTTTGCTTTTTCTCTTTAACTTTACCTGTCTTGGCTCTGCTGGGTATGAAAACCAATAAAAAGTCTTGCCTGTGAAAGAATATCAGGTCAAAGCCAGGACACAGGAATTATTTAGCCAGACATACTTACCCAAAAATGCACTAGCAATACAACATGGCACCATTTCTTTTTGCAAAGGCATACTAAAATAAGGGAAATTTTTATGTACAGGAACAAATTCTTATATATTAGGGAGACATCTTGTGAGTAGTTGTTTTTGTTCATGTCTACTCATTAAAATTTTTTCTGCACAAATATATGAACTTGTTTTTTCTTTCCTTCTATGGGAAGATATAAATGCTCATTATTTTTAACATAGATACTGGAGTCAAAATAAATAACAGCAGTAAATTCCTTTCTGTTCAATTTTATCTGTTAAAATCCATTTTAGATATAACCAAGGCCTTAAAATTTAAGAACCAACTAAACAGAAAATGTATCATTCATCTTTGCAAGACTTTTTAGCATATGATGATTGTTCAGCTTTATGTCTTACCAAGATTGTAGAGACTGCCATATTCCTTATCTTTAACCAGAGTATTAGAACTAACTTTCTCCCCTTTGCTGCTAAATGTCACATTTTCACAGGTGAAGTATTTGAAGAGTCAAATTGCTGAGCATGATCAACTGTTAAAGCTATAATTTCCCATTGGAGTTAATCAAGAAGGCATTGTGTGGTGAACAAAAGAAGATATTCTTACAATGAAGTACATCCAGACTTTGTACAACTAGATGATTTAATCACTGGGAGTGTCTACTCCTGTTCCTTTCCCTTATTGAAAATCTATGACTAGAAAGGAATACAAATAACATTTTACAACCTAGTTTTAAAGGAAACAAAATTAGCATGGATAGAGTACATCTACAAATAAGTCTAGAGGACAATGTTCTCTAAAGTTGTTACCTCTCCAGGCAAAATGTCTCTAGAAATATTTCCTAACAAGTGATTTCCTATTTATAAAAAAATATTACAATATTTTGGCCAGTGTCATATCATAAGTAATATGAATATTAGGGAAAAAACCTTGAATTCAACTATATCAATATCAAGAGAACTAAGCAAGATCTTGATGTTTACTTGATTTTGGCCTTTTAATTCCTGTGTGTGTGTGTGTGTGTGTGTGTGTGTGTGTGTGTGTGTGTGTGTGTGTGTGTGTGCCTTATCCAGTGATGCTCAGGGGTTACTCCTGGCTATGCACTAAATAATCACTACTGACTTGGGGGACCATATAGGATGCCAGGGGATAGAAATGCAGTCCATTCTAGGCTTTCGCCAGCAAGGCAGATGCCTTATTGCTCTGCACCACTGTTCTGGCCCTTTAATTCATTTTTATTCAATCACACTGCTATCATTGGTTTTAGTATGTACAATAACTATATATTTAATAATAATTTTCCAAATATAAGTTTCACTGGAATCTTCAAATGTATTATTTCTGGCTCACAACTATAAGAGTGAAAGAAAAATTTCTCATTTCATCTGATTCTCAATATTTTTTGAAATATCTTTTATCTTTCAATTCTAAATGATCAGACTTCAGCTTGTGCATTATTTTTCCTTTCTTACTGAATGTTCTCATTCAGGTGCCCTGTTGCTATCTCACATTAAACACCCCTTCACACTTATGCACACACAATTTCCTTTTTATGTGCTCAATAAAACCATTAAAATGTTTATAAATCAGAAAACTTAAGACAAAGAGATACCTACACATCTCTTCAACCAGCTCTTATCTCAATTTTCAGGTTATCACTTGCATTTCAACTGAGTTCATCTCTTGTGTGTTTGTTTTTTGTTTTGGGGTCCACACCCAGTCCCGCTTATCAGTTACTCCTGGCTCTGCTCTCAGAAATCGCTCCTGACTCGGGGGACCATATGAGATGCCAGTCATTGAACCCAGGTCCTTCCTGTGTTAGCCACGTGTAAGAAAAATGCCCTACCACTGTGCTACCTCTCCGATCCCAAAGCTCATCTTTCTTTCCACTCCATATAATCAAGTACTTTAATGTGTAATTTCATGGACTCTAAATAAAAACTTTTTTACTGTTATTATACAAGATAATTCCAACATAATTTTCCTGTAACAACTAAGATTAATTTTTCTATATTTTATATATTTATTTTAAATTTTTCTTTATATAGAATTCAGGGTATTCTATAAAAATTAAATTAGATAAATGGTAAATATTATTAAAATGGTAATAAACTATCACATTTGGGGTAAGTTCTACAATGTAAATTCTATGTTTTAAAAGGCAATTCTTATTCTGAAACTCTGCCTATTTTCTATATGTTTCATGCTGTAAATATAAAGGTTTTCTTGCCATTTTTTATCCATTTTATTTTATTTTATTTTATTGTTCAAATAAAGATTCAGACATTTAATATTTCAACTCCAAATCCACTGTCAACATACTTACACCAATGCTACATTTTAAGCATGATCCTTTCATCTCTAACTTTTATAATCATCAAGATTTGTATTTGACTCTTTCATTGAACAAGCATGTCCCTGTATTCTTACTAGTTATATGTTAAATTATTGTTAATTATTGTTAATCTCTTTTTTACTAGATCTATATTTGTATTTACAAATACACATACACTTGATTACTTATTAAGCATGCGTATTTGGCTTGTAAGCAATTTATATTAATACATTTCAAGAAAGTCATTATCTTACACTTACCTTTATTTAATTTTTATTAATCTGTCTCTCATGATGTATGCTAATATCAACTTTTTATTTTACTCAATTTAAAAAACTTGCATTCATTCCTCATGACTACCTATGAAGTGTATCTTATTTCCCAACTCTGTCAATCAATAGACTATTTTGCAAACTTTCCACTCATTTTTTACATTTATTTATTTATTTATTTATTTATTTATTTATTTATTTATTTATTTATTTTTGGGTTTGGGGCCATACACAGTGGATATCAGGGGTTATTGTGGGTTGTGCACTCAGAAATTGCTCCTGGTAGGCTCAGGATACTATACAGAATACCAGTAATTGAAGCTGTCTTAGCCACATGCAATGCAAACACCCTAACTACTGTGCTATTACTCCTCCCCCTCTTTTGACATCTATATAGACATTAAAGTTCCTGTCCTTTCTGGCCCAGAATATGACTAGAAAATATCTATCTATCTATCTATCTATCTATCTATCTATCTATCTATCAATCATCTATCTATTTATATTTTTATCTATCTATCTATCATCTATCAATCTATCATCTATATATCAATTATCTATCTATCTATTTATCTTTTTATCTATCTATCTATCTATCATCTATCTATCTATCTCTATCATCTATCTATCTATCTATCTAGATAAATAGATACTTTGTTCATTGGCTATTTATGTACATCCTGATAGAATGACATTAGTTCTTTCCTTTCCACTCTTTTATTCTCAAAAAAATTTATACTTTATTTTAAGAAAACAAGAATCCCCTTTTAAGTACTAGTTACACCAATATGGTAAAAATCAATGTATCCACTGCTGTAGACATAGTTCTGGTAGAAATAAAGTATTATGAAGAAACTCTTTCCCATTGCTGAACATAAGTCAGTTTAAAAACAAATAAAATTAGTATGTAATTATTATTTTAAAGCCTATGTTCCTAAAAACTGAACAAACATGCATATCAATATATATGTATGTTTAGATAGATAGATAGAAAGAAAGAAAGAAAGAAAGAAAGAAAGATAGATAGATAGATAGATAGATAGATAGATAGATAGATAGATAGATAGATAGATTCCCAGTTACTAATGGCAGCAGTATTCTTTATGAGAGGAGCCAAAATTAAAAATATGTTAAGTTGAAATTGGGAATGAGAATTCTAAGAGAAAAGAAGACTAAACCCTAAATGAATCTATATAAAGAGCCCACTTACTGTCAGAGTTTATAGTCCTCAGATTATGAACAACTCTGTTAACTGTAATTTATAAATTATTTTAAATTCATGTTTTGATATTTTCAATCAGAGGTGCTCTAGGTTTTTACTGATATCACATTTTTCATATTTATCACAGGAGTATTTTTATTCTGTTACCAACAAAAATATGAATATGATATAATTGAAAGTTCTTAAGCAAAACACTAAATTTCTATAATTACACATTCTAAGCACTCTATGTCGTTAATTTCTACCAGTTTTATAGGCATTTCCTAGTTGTTGAGAAGTATTTTTGTCAATGATGTTCACTTAAAAACACACATGCCATTTCCATCTTCTTTTAATCTTTTTTCCTAAATATAATTATCTCTGAAATCTTCTCTATCCCTTAGAGAGAATTCCTAGCTATCTACTTTATATATCCTCATCATGTTTCTTATCAGAATAATTACATTTCAGAAAAACAACTCTTGTTTATGTCTCTTGTGGTATAGATATCACTAACAGCTTTCTTTCTTTTTGAATTGAACCACAAGTCATCTGCCCTTATCCATCATCAGGTTATTTAAAAAGTGCCATATGCTTAACTGTTGAGAAATAAACCAAATGGATCAATTTTAACCCAATAAAATTTACATCCTGTGAGCAATATGCACAAAAATAAGTCTACAAATCCATGATTAAAATAAGTTCATTGGAATGTAAGAGAGAAGTTGCCTCAAAAGAAATGAATCTATTTTTGGTTAAAATGATTGACAGTTAAGATAAAATACAGTTAATATCAGAAAATACTCTTCTATCCCTATCTTTCACATAAATTCCTTTATATACACAACAACTTTGAAATAATTACCTACAAATAAAGAGAACAAAACAATCTAATTATATGTTCATTATACTTCTTTTTAAAATTTTAATAGCCTGTTATGGTAGTGTTCAGGATTTATTCCTGCCTCTGAACTCAGAAATCACTGCTGGTGGCACACAGGGGACCATAGAGGAGAGTGCCTGGGATTGAACCTGAGTTGGCCCCATGCAGAACAAACACTACACAGTGCCTTATTGCTTTGGCTCATGTTATATTTCTTTATCACAATAGCAGTTTTCAGTTAAGGGAGTTTTCCATTTAAACAGTGAAACTATATTTTATTAAAATAGTTTGTTTATAGTAGTATGTGAGAAATTTAAATTATCAAAGAAAAGTTTCAAATGACTAGTATCTTTGTGTTTTTTAATGTGTTTTTACTAGAAATGCTATTGCCTTGCCTTTCTTCAAGTAGACATTTTTGGAGTATTTTACCACCTTAGTAATGGTCAGACTGTTATTGCATGGGGGACAATATGTGATACTGAGAAACAAGGGATACAAGGGCAAGCTTCTTACCCACTGTACCTTCTCTCTGGTAGAACCAGAAAGATTTTTCTGTTTTCTGATAACAATTTTACATAATTAAGTTTATTTTGTATTCATATAAAATATTCAATAGTAAGTTGCTTCGTTGTATTTCCAATGATAATGGGATCATGATTTAGAGAACTGACTGATGAAGATAATGAAGTTGGGTACTTAAAAAAATAAAATAAAATAAGGCAGAAAAAATAATGTATTTTTACTACTCTCAACTAACAATATTATGATATTTTAAATTATTGTTAGTATTAATATTGTATGTTGTCTAACAGTGGAAAGTAGAATAAAAATTCTCAACTTGACAATTTAGTGATTTATATGCTGGCTTTTTAATAAAAAGTCACTTTGCTGTGTGAATGATTTGGTGATTTTTTTTTTTTTTTGGTTTTTGGGTCACTCCCAATGGCTCTCAGGGGTTATTCATAGCTATGCACTGAAAAAATAGCTGCTGGTTTGGGGGACCATGTGGGATGCTGGGAATCAAAACTGGGTCCTTCCAGTTTCAGCTATGTGCAAGGCAAATGCCCTACCACTGTGCTACCAGTCCAGCACCTTTGTGATAATTCACAAACTTAGGGATCACTCTTAATACTGTTTTGATTCATACTTGTTGTTGGTAGTCTGGTGAGTAGCCTGGCACTCTCACAATGACATATAATAGAAAACTTGTGGGAACATTTCCTGATGCAATATTCTTTGAATATTCTTTCAATATCCATCATCATCATAGTAATTTCCTCCCCTGGTAACCATCCTCATCACACTATTCTCAACAAACTATCTTATAAATTAGGCATCCCTTTACTTTTAGCTTTTTATTTTGAAATTACCTAAAATTGTACATTTAATTGTGCATAAAAATGTCTGTTATATAAAAATCAGGGAATATCTGCAGCTAAATTTGATATTAATTAATAAGTTTATCCAGTTTTTTTTTTTGTATTTTTGATTTTTGTACTCCACAAAAGAGCTCTTTGATAGAGAGCTTAAAATTTTTCTCCACAAAGAGTTCTTTGATAAAGTACTTAATTTTGTTCTATATTACTGTGTTTAAATTACTTATTTCATAGACTTAATCATTTTAAAGTATCTATAAAAGTGGGATGCCTTTGAATTTCCTTATTTATTCCATTTCTTTTCCTAGACATGTGTTAATATGGCAGTTGAAGATAAAGAACTGAAAACCTCTGTGTCATCTCTGAGATGAGATTGAGTAGTGTGGCCAGAGGAACTTTTGCTTGATATTTAATCCATCACACATTCCCTTGTAAGCAAAACATATAATCTATCTCCAAATAAACTCCTTCAACATTTTCTCCTAATGGATCATAGTGATCATGTGTATACTTATACTTGTTGAAGCAAATCAGTTAAAATAAGTAAAAATTCCTAGTCCTATCCTTTACATGCAGAGTTGCAAATGTTGCCTGGCTTTGTCCATATTTCTTTTCCATTATTTACATCTCAACACACATAGACTTAATAAAATGTTTTAGAATAGAAATTAAATATAAAACTTGGCTGGTTATTTGCTAAAAGTGCTATCTTTACATCATACAGCACAATAAGATGTATTTCTATTTAAATGCAATGATAGTTAAGAACAATCATAGATAAATGTAAAGTTTTGTTCCCTCTATTGTTTTTATTTTGGTTCCTCTTGTACCATATGCATAATTAAAATCAATTTTAAGGTATGGGGGATAGTTCAAAGGATTAGAAAGCATACTTTACAGGAAGGAGCCCTGGTCGAATTCCACCTACCGAATGGTCTGCTAAGTATTTACAGGAGTTACTTTCAACCAATATGTCCAGAGTAACTCCTGAGCTTGATTAGGTGTAAAAAATGTTAAATGAATAAATAAATAATGTAAAACTTTGGGACTGAGGAGTTATTTCATGTGGTAGCAGAAATCAGAATGATAGAGGTAGAATGCTTACTCTTCCTGAGTTTGATTCCTAGATATTCAGATTATATCCTGATTTCACTAGGGATAATCCCTATGTGCAGAGATGGTAGTAAGCCCAGAATATACCAGGAGTATCCCCTCAAAATAATAATAAAGAAGTTGTAGAATACATGCCTAATCTGTATGAGACTCTGGATTCTATCAAAGGCCTAGGATGATTTCCTGAACCTTTTGGATGACGCTCTGGTGGTGTGGGACTTTCAGAAGTGAAAACCATGACCACCATAACTAATTACAGAAATAATAGAGTGAGAATTGCTGGAAATGGTCGCTATGAAAAAAAGTTTGCCTCTCTTTCCCACAGTTTGTTCTGCTTTAAATACCAATACAAATATTTTCCCTGAGTGATGCTAAAATTGACTTGCTATTGATTTTTAATCTGATTTTGATAGTTTATATCGATATACAAACATTTTATACCTCAGTGGGCCAGTGCTTTCATGCAGTGAGCCAGAGTTCAACTACTAGTACCACATGGTTTTTTAAGGCATAGCTTGAAATGAAACTAAGTCATGAGTATTCTGAGAGCCACATGTTGTAATCCAAATATAAATTAATTAATTTAACAAGTTTAATATAAATATTTCCTATTTTAATCTAAATACTAGACATAATAAAATAACTCATCTTCACTGAAAGAGATATTTGGGGAACAATAATAAAAATTAATAAACTTCAGAGGAATGAATTTAATTTGAATGGTGAAAGATTTTATGTAGATAATTATTGGTATATATATGGCTATTGATAGAGATAGTGATAGATATTGAAAAAAAGCAGACAATAATAGGAATTGAATAGACAAAGAATTAGAAAAATGCTTATCTGTATATATTATAAGAATTAATATTGCTCAGGATGTCAAGCTAAAGTTTCAATTTAACTCCGTTCAATATTCTATATGAAATTTCAAAATCTTTTATTTATTCTTTGGTTTTTGGGTCACACCCTGAGGCGCTCAGGGGTTACTCCTGGCTGTGCGCTCAGAATTTATAACCAGACAGACTCCTCCCAGTTTTTTCTTCTTTTTTTTCTTTTCCTTTTTATCTCTATCAGAACCACATAACTTGAATCATCTTATTCAGCATCATTAATTGGGAGGTGGGGGGGATGGACTGTACCAGGACCAGAGAGTCGTATGAACATTTAGTGTAAATAAAAAATATTAAACCTGAACAACAAACCCAAAGTCAATGACAACAGAATCAATACCCAATCTACAACAAGCTGTACAAGTGGGGACCAGTTACACTAGCATTCTGGGGAGTAAAGGAGAGAGATATGAAATGCATGCCTGGAACATGGGTGGAGGAAGTACAACACTGTTGTGGGAATGCCCCTCATTCATTGTCACTATGTACCTTAAATATTACTGTGAAAGATTTGTAATTCACTTTGGTCATAATTAAAAAAAAAAAGAAGAAAGAAAGAAATCAATCTTGGTAGGCCTGAGGGACCATATGGGATCCTGAGAATCGAACAATGGTCCATCCTGGATCAGCTGCCTGTAAGGCAAATGTCCTATTGCTGTGCTATCTCTCCTGTCCCTGAATTTCAAAGAAACAAAGCAATAAAAGGCACACTAAAATATCTAAAGCATTACTTTCCCAGTTTCTAACTTTATTCCAACTAGAAAGAACAAAATATGTATAGAATTTTCGTAAAAAAAAACATGCATACCATCCCTGAACTTCACCGGGTGTGACCCAAAAACCAAAAACCAAAAAAAAAAAAAAAAAAAAAAAAGCATGCATAATAGATGATTGGAGCAAAAGCGCATCGGATAGGCCATTTGTAGGACATGGGTTCGATCCGGAGCATCTGCTTGGTCCCTCGACCCTACTAGGAGTGTTGCCAGGTGTGGCAATATATATATATATATATATATATATATATATAAGTTAACAAGTCATTCAGTGGCATTGACTATAATTGACTATAATTATAGTTTTTAACTATAATTATTTACAGACCTAATTAAAGTTGTTAAGGATATCTATTCTCAATTTTACAGTAATGCATATTGTAACTGCATAGTGATGAATTACTAGTTGATTTTATTGTTTTATATATATGCATTAAATTATTACATTGTACACATTAATTTTACTCAATGAATGTACATTTTTCTTATGAAAAATTTGTTATGTATATTTTTATCTCAACAAATGTTAAAAAGTAAAAGAATTAATCTACTTCTACTTCTTTCTGTCAAGTCTTTGTAAATTATTTATTGAAGCCATATAAAGACTGAATATCAGAAGGCTGAAAGCTTGGTTAAAAAAAAAAGGAAAAATCTGAATCTTTATAGACATATATTTCAGCTGTCAAATTAACAAATTTTGAAAAGTATGTGATGACATTCATAAAAAATGTGCATTTTATATTTACATAGGCACTGTATATTGAGTTCATTTATACTGAAATTCTTTTAGTTATATTATATTTGTGTGTGTGAATGTGTGTATTAACTGAAGTGTAAACCGAAGTTAAAACCATTTTATTGGATGTCAAACTGTTACATAGATGTACAGCCATCTTAAAATTTTTCAGAAAGGATAAACAATCTGTTTACAGCATTTATTCAAGGTTGGCAATAAGCTCATGGGATCTTTTATTTACCTGTGAACAAATAGTAAAATCTTATGTAATAGCCATTTACTGAGTAAAATCCCAGGCTATTAATTATTTGCCAGAGAGGACATTCTTCTTCTGATTGATTATTCTCTGGTTTGGAAGCTTTGTCACTTTTTTTTTTATCTTTTTGGGACTGTCACCATATTATTACTGCACCTGAAACTTTATTGTATATTACACAAATATTCTATGATGCCATCATTATTTTTAACCATTCTGTGATAATGAAAATATAGTAGCTAATTTCCCAAGATTAGCAAGTAATATGTTGTTTCCATTAGCCTGTTTCAGCTTACTATTTAATGACAGAGAGCTAACTATGGACTATCTTAGAGTAGTATTATCAAACACTATTTATAATAACTACTTATCATGACAAGCAGATCATTAATAATAAAGCAATCAATATGAGATTGCTGAGCATGAATATTAAAATGAATATAGCATTAGGTTAAAGTCTACCTCAATTTATATTTTCTGACAGTAACTAAGTATTGGTGAAGTAAAACATAGAGATAGTAATGAACCTCTTTGTAAGAAAAAAAATGTGAAACTGACAGTTATACAGAAAATAGAGGTAACAGTGTATTTTTCATTACAAGTCGATAAACTGCTAAGCTGTCAAATGTTAACTAGCTTACCTTCTACTCTTTTCAAAAAGGTTAATGGATACAGCACATTTTCCTATGTGACTGAAAAACAAAGAATTACAAATAGTATGTGCTGGCATTCATTTTTTTCTTCCTTTCTAAAAATCCTATCCTATGTAAAATCTAGAGCTTGAATGCCACATCAAAGCTTTCACCTATCAAAAATGCTACTCATTTCTTCACAGGGTCAGGAAAGGTAGATTGCTGTGGATCTATTGTTCAGGAGATATAATTAGACATTTAGTTGTTAAAGTGTGGGATCGAGGATAACTATTCGTGTAATTATCTAACCTTTAGTTTTAACCATTTGTAGAAGCATTAGATGATAGATAGATAGGTAGATAGGTAGATAGATAGATAGATAGACAAAGAGATTTATTATTTTTCTGGCCTAATAGAACATTTAATGGCTATTAATTATAGAAATTTATAATAATAATAATACCTTTATGTACAGTTTAAAATAACATAGTTAATGAACTCTATCTTACTACCCTTCTTTAGGAAATATAATATTAATAATAGTGAGCCATTCATTCTTGCCTGTGAATTTTGGATAACATTTCAAAGTAGGCATTACCTTGATTTTTCTAATATTCTTATTGTGTTCATGTAAGTATATTCATACATTTATATGTAAAGTTACACATTTATCAACATACATATGTAATTTTTATCACACATCCTTAGATTAGATATAGATATATATGGTATAATTTATTCATTTAAATACTTGAACAGTATATTATATATCATTTTGTGTATCTTGATTTATTTATTCATTATTATTCTTTAAAGAATTTTCCTTTCAGTTTTCCTGATTCTGGAATTTTATTGCTATATGCTGATATTTTAAAGATCTTTGTACATTGTTACCCACAGAACTGGGAGATTTTTAAATTAATAAAATTAATAGTTTTCATTTGTGCTAATTTACATTCACAACAACAACGACTATGTTTCTGAGCTTTTATTTATTTATTTATTTTTGGTTTTTTTGAGCCACACCCATTTGATGCTCAGGGGTTACTCCTGGCTAAGCGCTCAGAAATTGCCCCTGGCTTGGGGGGGCCATATGGGACGCCGAGGGATCGAACCGCGGTTGCGATCTTTCCTTGGCTAGTGCTTGCAAGGCAGACACCTTACCTCTAGCGCCATCTCGTCGGCCCCACTGAGCTTTTATTTATAGTCTTTAAAATTTGTCCAATTTTTAACTTTTGTTAAATATTTTGTTGATATTGTTTCCATATTTTCATTAAATTATAATGAATTAATAAATAGATTTTTTAACAAGTTTGTCATTTTTATTACTTTTACTTAGGTTGTTTTCCTGTGATATATTTTATTTTTTATTAATGGGTTAAGGTATGTCTTCCCAGATTTAGATTTTGACATATGGTTTGGTAAATTGTGAGAAATAACTACTCCACAACCTTGCTTTATGTGCTCACTATATCCATGATCAACATTGATAAGCAGATGTTCTTAATTTTAAAACAGATGCAGCAGTTTTCCCTTTTTTGTTTTATCTAATTTTGGAGGTGGTGTGATGTAAATTGAACTTAATGCCATAAATTTTCAAAGCATATGCTTTAACGTTGGCCTGTATTCTCAGGTTCACATATTTTTACAATTTATTTATTTTATTTTTATTTAGCTGCCTTGAATTACAAAATTATGTATAATTGGGTTTCAGACCATGTTTTAACACCAAATCCTTCACCAGCATTAGCTTACATCCAACAATGTCCACTTCCATCTACCTATATTTTCCTATCTATTTGTTTCCCTCTTAGCCATCAGTCTGCCTCTCATGAGATATTGTCTTTAGTTGGAATTTTATCACTTGCTGGAGTTGGAGGATAAATTAGAAAAGGTAACACTACAGCATTGTTTTAAGTGGTATGCATGAAACTCAATCAAAAACTATACTGCAAATAACTGTGCCAAAAGCTATTAAAATACTTCCTACTGGAGATCTAAAATTGGCTTATTTTCTATGGGCCTAAGCAAAGGCTAACATACAATAAATAGTGTGATTAACTACTTCTAAAGTCTACTATTTCATATTATATCAGTGAAACTTATCTCTATATTTCCATTTGAGTTACAAAAAGCTATTAATCTCAATTATAATCTTGATGGAACATTTGTTAAAAACTTCTCAAGCTTTATTTTCTGTAATCTTAAAATTGTTTAAATATTTTAACAATGATAGTTAAATACCCGTTTTCCTTTTTTAATACTATTTGAATATGTTGTTGTTATTGTTTAAATTTTGTCAAAGCATTGTTAATATTTCATAGTAACTATACACCTTTATTTATGTTCTGCATTTTGTGTTCCATTTAAATAATTAAACACTTCAATTTTTTATTTATTTGAGTTTATATTTTCTGATTTCTTTTAAAATAAATTTTATTTTATTTGGGTAACATTAGTTTACAAGAGTATTTACAAGAATATTTACTCATGTACATTAGGAGTATGTTATTGTAGCATGTCAACAGTTAAACTGCAAATTTACCTCAATTAATCTGTTGAAACCTTTCAGCCTCTCGTGTTATAACTTCTATTCTGTAGCCTAAGTCTAAGGGTTGCTATTATTAAAACTTGCCTGTCCCATATTTATTATTTTATCCTGTATGTGTCAACAATAAGATTTACTTAACTAAGTTTTATATCCTCCAGTTACATTTATCTTGCTAAAGGCAAGTTTTGAATTATTTTATTGGCATAAATTCTGTTGTTTGTTTATATAGGTGCATGCATTGCTTGTATTTGCTGTAGAAAATTTTATTCATGTTATCTCACACATTTCTTATAACTTACGTATTTTACTAAGTCTTAATACATTTCAAATTACTGTTTTCATTTTCATATTTGTGATGAAATACATTTTTCCATTTATCTTTTAACTAACTTTGGTTTTTGTTAACCTCTTTTTCTCACTTGCTGATTAAATTTTAATTTTAGAATTATACTATTATTCTATCTATTTTGAATATCTTGGATATCTAATGAGCAGTGGATATCATCCCAACTGTTAGGAATTTTTTTATTGTGGTTGTCTTTTCCCTTATGATGCCAAAGATTCTTAATTTTATATAGTCTATTTTTTATTTGTGTTACAATCTTTGACCAATGTTATTGAACTGTTAATGATAAATTTAGCTTTAACATTTTGATGCATTCTATTTCTGCTTTCCGCAATATACTTTATGGACTTATATCTAATATTGAATTCTTTTACTATTTTTATCTTACTTTTGAGCATGGTGTTTGAAAGGGTTTTAATTTACTTGTGTGTGTGGAACAACTCATTTTCCCAGCAGTATTTGTTGAAAAGGCTTTTTTTGCTTCATTTCATACTTTTTGATCCTATTTCTAACATTAGTTGTCCATACACCTAAGGATTTGTTTCTGCACTCAGTTCTATTCTATTGTTCTGAGAGTCTGTTCTTATTACATTACCAGGCTGTTTTGATCACCACTGCTTTATATTATAGTTTTAAATTATAAGATAGAGATGACTCCCACTTTTTTTTATTTTTCAGGCCACACCCGTTTGATGCTCAGGGGTTACTCCTGGCTAAGCACTCAGAAATTGCCCCAAGCTTGGAGCTGTCCTTCCTTGGCTGCGCATGCAAGGCAGACACCTTACCTCTAGCACCACCTCGCTGGCCCTTCCCATTTTCTTTAGTTTTCTGAAATGCTTTGACTATTTGGGATCCGGGTGTACTTTCAATCCAAGTGGATTTATAAATATAGTTAATTAGTTCAAAACTGTGTGTAAGAAGAAAAACAAATAAAATGACAATTTTAAACCTGTAAAAACTGTAAGAGAATTATATATTGGAAAATAATATCTAAACGCAGTGGAAATTGTAAGGAAAAAGAAACCCACTCTAAAACATTTTCTTCATGTTTATTCTTAAGCAACTTGTGTGTATCATTAAATTTTGGTATTTTATATTTAATTCAAATCTCTGAAGATTTAGATTTTTATTTTAATTTACTATAAAATGTATCAAATGTGTATTTATACAATCAACTTGCTTTATTTACATATTAACTTTTCCCCAGATTTTGTTAGTCTTCATAATTTGTGCAAATTTTAACTGTTTTCTCATTATGTTAATGACTATTTACTGATTCTTTTATGTTTAGTTAAATGAACTTCTTTCTTTACTTGCTTTTGGCCTTATATTAAGAATTATATGCTGCAGAATATAATTTTATGTTATGTTAGTAAAAACAAAGAGACCAGTAACTGTAGTGCCTGTCTTTATATACACATCTGTGTCTGTTCAGATGATTAGAAATCTGGTGCCAACATAGGGCATAAGCATTGGCACTGGAATTAGAGAGGCTGATACTGAAAAAATCCACATGTCCATGCCTCTCAAATAGTGCTAGTGCTCATGTTAGGAAGGCACCATCTGCAGTCACACTGTTCTTAGGGAAGTCTGTGTAATTTATGAAACTCCAGAGATGGCTTTAGGTGTGGGTTGAATATAGGCCATATATCTCTGACAGATAATTGCAGGGAAAAAAATAACTGTTATGAAGAATTTACAGAGTGAGCATCTCAGTTCCCAGAAAATTCCACAATTGCCCCCACTCCAAAACAAGCTTGAACTGTACTTCCTGCACCAGGTTCTGGTTGTCAGCTAACATCCTAAGCAAGAGTTCAGCAGGCAGCCACAGGATACTTTCAATGGCCTAAGGTTCTCACACATAAAGATTGCCAGTTAATTCCCATAAGTATTTCCTTACTCTCTGGTGTTTGTCATTGGTGGCCTCTGTCTGGTCCTTCAGCACTCATCCACCACTCCACCAAGCATTCATCCCCTAGTGCTCTCTGCTTTCCAGAGAAAATCTTCATTTCTTTTATTTGGGTGTTTGGTCACACATGGCAGCATTAAAAGATTACTCCTGGCTCGGTGCTCACAAATTGCTCCTTGCTTATGGGAACATATGTGACGCCAGGGATTGAACCTGCATCCTTCCTGGGTCAGCTGCATGCAAGGTAAACACTCTACCAGTGTGCTACCACTCTGGCCCCAAAAATATTCATTTCATACCTCACTGATACAGTTCCCAACCATCAGATTTTTCTGGTGGGTGAATGTGAGGCTGTCTGAAAAAAACATGATTTCAAATGAAACTCTCCATCCTCTTGCAAAGACTTCCTATCTTGAGACTATGATCTTATGTTTTTGTTATCCCTCTCCTTTTCAAATGTTTCCATTAAGTCTTTATGTAAAATAGAACTGTCCCTCCAGTGAGCTGCATTATTTTCAAGTCTTTATTTCAGTCCTTTATTTTGATTGAATATGCAGAGAGGAAAATTTGACACATAGCTGGTATCCCATCTTAAATTTATTTTAGAATTTTGTTTGTACTTTTCAATATACATTATTTCAGCTACTTTCAAACAAATTTATTTTTACATTTATTATTTTTGGTGCCACTGTAACCTTAATTTTCTTTTCAAAAGATTGTCTTCAGTGTTTTGAAATAAGAAAGATACAAAGCTACTATTTTTTCTGCTGATTTTCTTTATATAATTGAATTTGTTTATTAGTTCTAACAGCTTCTTGGCAGAGTTATCAGGATTATCTAAATATAAAATCATGTCATCTCCAAACAAATAATTGTATTTTTTCCTATATGAATGCCTTTCGTTTTTCTTTTGTATCTAATTTTTTATTTGCATGTCAAGTATATTTTAAGTAGAAAGTTTTGACATTCTTGTATTTACTCAATTTTTATGGAAATGCCTCTTTTTCACCAAATGATAGTATGCTGACTAGATGATTTTTATATCTGGCCTTTATGGTGCTGAAGTAAATTCTTTTCATTATATCTAGTCTTTAGAAATTGTTATAAGCAAAAAAATATTTCAATTATTTTCTACAACTTATGATATAGTCTTGTGTTTTTATTTTCTATTCTAAAATATGACAGTTGAAAGGTATATGTCTAAATGACTTGATATTTATATGACCAACAAATATGCTATTTCAGGGATATAACTTATTTTTCATGGTCTTTGGTCTTATTAACAAATTGTTTAACTAAGCAATAGTGTAGAAGAGAAAGATTAGAACTAAACCCATGAAGAGTCAACTAGTGTTCTATGATGTTAAATTTTTTAATTTGAGAAAAAGATAATATTTTTAAAAATTGTATTAAAAACTCAGGATCCATATATAAAAAATAAAATGAAGCCCACTTATTAATACAATATGAAAAATTAAACTCAAAGTAATTAAACTTAAATGTGTTAACTATAACATGTTTAGAAATAAATATAAGGCAACAACTTTTAAACAGTTAGTTGACTGTGCTTCTCTGAATATGACCCTCAAAATTTAGTCAATAGGAGCACAATAAGCAACCAATAAAATTAAATACCTATGAAATGACAGAAAATATTATCATATGATATATCAGATTAGAGGTTCATTTTCAAAGCATAGAAGTAATAGATATAACACAATAAATAATTGTAAATATGGATGAGCTTTGAGTGGGGTGCTATAACACACTGCCTGTATATACAAAATCTTACTTTGAAATTTTGTGCCAAATGACCTCTGAGCATTACAAGTTATGTTCTCTGTAGCAAAAATAACTACAGGACAGATTAATAGTATTAAAAAAAGGACTTGAGTGATCATTTTCTTAAAGAAAGCATATAAAGGACTATTGGGTATGTGAAAATATACTCAATATCTCAATCACCAAAGAAATACAAAACACTGAGATACTTAATAGTAATTAAATGGTTATATATATACATATATGTGTGTGCTGTATATATATACATATATGGATTGTGAAAATGTAGAGAACTTGAAACAGATTCTTCCTAAGAATTTAAAATGGCAATATGGAAATTCCTTTAAAAATGAAAGTTTTAAGTAGAACAAGTATTTGGGTCAAAGAGATAGAACAGCAGATACTGACTGTGGTTACCTTAGAGGATGACCCAGGTTGAATATCTGCCATTCTATGTTTCCTTTGAACACTGCCAGGAGAAATTCCTTACGGCAGGGTCAGGGATAATCCTTAACCATTGGCAGATATTGTCTCATAAAACAAGACAAATGAACAAGCAGAAATAGAATAATTTTTGAGCCAAAAAAAACTAAAAAGAAAAGATAAGAAAAAGTGTAGGTTCTACAGAGGATAAGATATTTGCTTTCTACTCAGACTACTGCTGTTTGACCAGGCTATTTATGATGGGACCATCAGGAGTAATCTCTAAATAGAATACTGAGTGTGCCTCCCCTGAAATCAGGATCTTAAATAATATCTTTTGAATTTTTAATGCAAGATTTTCATAGTAATCAAGTTTCAGAAACAAACTAATGACAAATGGATAAAGAAACAAGCTACATACATGTAGTGTATTATTATCCCACCTTATTATTAAAAAAATAAGCCTTGCAGTCAGAGAGATAGTATCTACATTGGGTAGGGCATTTTTCTAATAACAAGAAAAGCCAGATTCTATCTCCAAACCCCCATAAGGTCCTGCAAACACTGCCAGAAGTGAATCCTGAGTATAGAATCAGTATGCCCTGAGCACTGTCCAGTGTGGTCTTAAAGCAAAACAAACAAATATACAGCAAGAAGTCTTATCATTTGCAATATGAATGATCCAAGGTGATTTTAAGCTAAGTAAAATAAGGGAAGCAATAACAGAATGGAAAACATGATACAATTCTATGTATTACAACATAATCAAATTCATAGCAATAGATGCTAGTATAGTAGTTATCAGGGACTGGGTGAATGGAGACGTTGTCTTAATTGATATAAGTGCTCAGTCACCCAAGCTCAATTAGTTCTACATATATTTTACTAAGCATAGTGTTAGAGTCAATAATCTGTAATGTACGATTACAAAGATTTCTAGAATTATAGACCGATGTAAATTACTATTAACACAGATACAACCAAAATAACAAAAGCATCACAAAGAAACATATGGATTTGATGGTCATATTCTTTAGTTTGATTTTGGTGAGAGTTCATAGATGTAATTGTATGTCAATATTTATCATATTGTGTGTGTATATATATATACATATATATAAAGTATCTTCAGAACTATTTATCCCAATTATACCTTAGTAAATACATTTGTATAATATCTTTATTTGAGCACCATGGTTACAAACAGGATTGTAGTTGGGTTTCAATCATGAGAAGAATATTTATAACTTGATTTCCTTGTTTTTCTTTTGTTTTCTTTCTTTCTTTCTTCTTTCTTTCTTTTTCTTTCTTTTCTTTCTTCTTTCTTTCTTCTCTTTTTTTTTCTTCTTTCTTTCTTTTTCTTTTCTTTCTTCTTTCTTTCAGTTTTTCTTTCTTTCATTTTCTTCTTTCTTTCTACTTTCCTTTGTTTTTGTTTCAAATAGAACCACATAACTTGGATAATCTTGTTCTGCCTCATAAATTTAGGGAAAAAAAATGGATGGTACCAGAACCAGTTGTATGAACGAGTAGAAATAATAAAGGATCAGACTTAAACACCAAAACCCAAAGTCAATGACAACAGAATCAATAGCCAATCTTCAACAAGCTATACATAGAGGGGACCAGTTACCCCAGTAGTCCGGGTGGCAAAGGAGGGGGATGCTGGAAACTGAGGTGGAGGGAGGACAACACTGGTGGTGGGATACCCCTGATTTAATGCCACTATGTACTGCAAATAGTACTGTTAAAAATTTGTCATTCACGTTGATCACTATAAAAATATTTATAAAAATAGAAAATAAATTATAAGACTTGAAAAGAAAAAGGAAAAGTCCACCAGTGAAACATTCCCACCACAATGCCCACAATCTCCCTCCTTCCCCACCCTCCTGCCTGTATTCTAGACATTCTAATTCTCTCATGGTAGTTTTACTACCATGACAGTGTTAATGGTAGTAAATACATATTTAACAATTATCACTGTATACACATATTTCTGTCACTTCTTAAGAGACTTAGATAGGAATTCATCATAGATTGTCTGGGGATAAACTTGAGAATTAATTCCTCACTATTCTTTAGTGTTTCAGGCAATGTTTTCTAGATAGCACTTTCCTAATAAAAGTAACTCTGATATAATGAATTTTGTATGATATATACAAGTGTTCAAAGCAGTTTCAAGATGTAGTTCTGAATTACAACTCTCTTTAATTATTTCTAATCTTTATCTAATTTTCACCTTTCAATTCAGCTACCTATTTAGATTCATACTAATCTGAAGAAATACATATACAATCTTTTTTAATTATCTACTAAGTTTAAACTTGTTTAAATCTTTTTCAATTATCTTTATTTCTCTAACCAGTTTTATTGGCTATCTTATTACCTTGATTTAATAAATCTTCCTTAGCAGTTGCATCTCTTTTTGGTGATCTGACTTTTCTAATAATTTGAGAAAGTTTTCATATGCATTTTCACTTGGTTTTTATATGAATCTTATTTTTATCTTAGTTTTTACCTCATTTTAAAACATTTATGTTATAGATTATAGTGAAATAATGAAATTCAGTAAGCAGTCTTATCTTTGATATTGCTAGTGTCTTACTTGACATTGAAAAGAAAGTTTTACAAAACCATATTCAATCAACTATATAATGATCTCCAACTTTAAATATTCATCAGAGATAGCATATGAGTGATAGTTTTGGTTGATAGTACTTTATTAAGCATAAACATAGATAAAATGATCTGATACATTTATATTTCTTAAAGTATATCACTTTATTTTTTATTTTCACTAAAATTCATACCTAGCTATCTTAAACAGAATTTTTGTTATGGAGTATGTAGGACTAAAGACTAAAGAGCATTCCAAATTTTATATTATATCAACTTTACATGATACCTAAAAGTTCAATGTAGAAACATATTTAAAAACCTGCCCTGATCTTTTTCAGTAAAAATGAATTTGTATGCAAATTATACTGTACAATGTACACCTGAAAGTGTATTGCTTTGCATTTTTCCTATGCCCCAGAAAAATAAAGGACGTCTGAAGGATGTTTGATTTGAAAACTCTTTTGAATAAGAATGTAAAATAAATTTAAAAACAATTTCTTCATGCCAGCCACAAAATTGACATATGCTATAAAACTGGTTCAGTATTTCAAAAATATTGTTTTTACTGACCTTATTAGTGTATATGATGGCCCATGGCATAATTTATGCATAGGAAATATGGAATTTGTTTATTGATACCAACATATCACATTACCTATTATTTTGTGCCATGTTAGAAACTAGGGTAAAAAAATAATCTAAAACACTTTAACATATTTACATATTTAATCTGTAATCCACAGAGGATATAATTTTAAATAAAGTTTTTATTATTTTAGGACTTGTGTTACTTATCCATATATGCACAAAAATATTCAATAAGGTTAGGGGGTTAGATTTTGTGTAGTGGCTGTCGCATAGTAAATAAAGAAAATAAAATATAAACTTGGACATTAAATCCTACTGAATTTGATAAAAATATTTATAGAAATGAGTATTTCTTATGTGCTAAACAGATAGAAGAAAGTTAATTAGCAGTATAAAAAATCGTAATGTATCTCCTCTTTCTATACAGTCGTGTAAAGAACACAGCCTGTGGTAAGAATTAGGATGTCTTATCTTTCCTTTTTTTTTTGATTTTATATATATATATATATAATCCTTCACCAGTGCAACATTCCCATAACCAATATCCCAAGTGTCCTTCCTCCCCACTCCACACCAGCCTGTACTCTAGACAGGCTTTCTACTTCCCTCATTCAGTCACATTTTGTTATGATAGTTCTCAGTGTAATTATTTCTGTGACTGCACTAAAAGTAGACTTGATTTCTAAGTCTCTCCTTGCTCTCTCTCAGTTCCTTGAAGGTGGAAGCTACACACGAGGTCCCATTCAAGAGCTAGGATCCACAGGCCCCTGCGAGCCATGCAGCGGTAGGCCATGGCAGCCTTGGGTCTCTGCAGTAGGCTTTTAAAGTATATGAAAATTCAAGTTTTTCTTGATTTGTTTTCTGCAACAGGTTTCAAAAGATGATAATTTTAAGTAATACTGGTACATTTTAAAAATATTACCTCTTCTTTTATGTACATTCATACACACACACCTCATTTGTATGGGTAGAATGAAGAGTAAAAAATATAAATATAAATTATTAATATAAACAAAAGTATAAATCAGAATCTGAAAGATAGTATAGGAAGCAAGGCACTTGCCCTCCATTGACTGCAGCAACTAGATCCCTTGTTCAAACCCTCAGCACCTCTTTTCTTCTGAGCATTTCCAGGGTATAAACATGAGTACAGATTCATGAATAATCTTATAAATCCAAGTGGTTTTATTCAATCTCAAATAACAATGTTCACAAAAGTATATACATTATTGTTTATATTAAGCATATAAATTGCAACCTCCCGTGGGGGACCCCCGACCCGCGGGGGTGTGGAAATGAAGGTTGCTAGTTATTCGTGGGTTTGCCCGAGCAGAACCCACCTGTGAAGAAAAACTTGAGAAGTTAGTAAAGAGAAGCCCTCAAGAGGACACATGCTGTTCAAAAGGGAAGTTTATTGTTGGGGGATCAGCTTTTAAGGGCTGAAATACGTCAGAGGGTGTTATGGGTTTTTCCACCAATTACATTTACAAGCATTCATTAGCATAAGCTGGGGCAGGTAGTAGGGAGGGGCAAAGAGGTAGAGAGCACATTTTACCTGAAAGCATAAGATTCAAACAGAGTTCTATAAATTATACTTAGCAAGTATAAATAAAACATCAGTTGTAATCCTAATAACCTTTTGCTAACACAAAGGCAAGTTGCTCTATATTTTCCTTTCTGGCTGGATGTATTGGGCTGCTTTGAATTACTTTAGTATTTGTCTATTTCCTTTGTTCTCAAGGCATGGGGGCCTTTGGTCACATGGGTGACAAGATTAGGAATTACTGAGGTGTCCTATGTTCTAGGTTTCATCAGCTAGGCTCCCCACAATAAATGAATAAAATATTAAATTAAATCTAGTCCAAGTCACCTGGATAAATCAATTGTGTTAAATATATAGCTAAAATTACTTTCTTATTTATTTTAATTCTTGGGAATAAGAGGACAAGATAAATGCTGAAGTTCTCCAAGTCATATATTCCCTTAAAATATGTAGCATGCTTATAAAATTGAAAACTAAACCTCATGGGAACCTCGTAAGGATTGATGTTTGTATTATATAAGTATTGATATTTAATTTAAAAGAAAAGATTTAACATATATTTCATTTAAAACTTATTGAGAGGATTTCAAATGAATTTCAGATAACTGAGCAAAAAGTATATAGCCATAGCTAACATTCTGTCATTATTTTATTGTCTACCGTCTTTTAATTTTATTTTTAATAAAAATAAGTAAACCAATTATTAAATTAAGCATTATTATTTCAACTTCAAACTGAGAAAATAAGAATTTTACATTATTGGTATTGATCACTGAAAACATAAAAGAATAAAACATATACATATAAGTTGTGAGTTTTCTGGTAACTTTAAAGATCTCCTTTAAGGTATGTGGTAACTTTAGATTATTTTTTTTTAAAGTAGTGTTTCAAATAATGAAAAGAAATCACAACACTTGCCAGCAAGACACCACTTCAGATGGTGGTTATAAATTTTAAATTTGGGTTCTTATATGTTCTCTTACGTTATTAGAAAAAACAATCTTGATATGTATAGCATATCAGATAAATACATTAAAATATATTATTGCCATATTTAACACTAGCAATTGAAAGCATACTTTGAAATTTAAAAGCTTACATCTTGGGCCTGGAGAGATAGCACAGCGGCATTTGCCTTGCCAACAGCTGATCCAGGACCAAAGGTGATTGGTTCGAATCCCGGTGTCTCATATGGTCCCCTGTGCCTGCCAGGAGCTATTTCTGAGCAGACAGCCAGGAGTAACCCCTGAGCACCGCCGGGTGTGACCCAAAAACAAACAAAAAAAGCTTACATCTTCACATTCAAAGTGCATATTATTTCTCCAATGCTCAATCTTATTGCATATTCATTAAAGTGTTTATTTCCAATTATGCTATAAAGGTATTTTATAAAATATTTTTATATTATTAAATGCTGGATTAGTTCAGGACATAATAGTAGCATCACTGCAGTCAAAATAGAAATTGAATTGGAGAATTTCCTAGTAAATATGACTGAAAAATTTTGAAGTCAGCATGCATTATATTTTTGCAAAAAATAGCTTTCGCTTATTGTCACTGTCAATACAGAGGAAAGGATCATGTTTTGAAGTTTGATTTAAATGAAATAAACATAAGTTAGAGAATGTGTTACTTAAAAAAGTATAAAGATGACAACTGCTTTAGTATATCCCATTTCCATAATTTAAAATGCATTAAATACATAAATTTTAACTTAGCATATCCACTTAAAATATAATGCAATGTTCTAAAACATTATTCATCACATCTACACTATTACAGAAATTATTTGGTTTCAATATTAATCCAGGCTTCTACCCCTTGTTACCTTTATGCAGTTTAATAACGGTTAATTCATTTTCCATTTCAATATAATGTCTGTTTCTTAAGATCAAAAAATGTATTTGTATTCAGGTTGATAGTTCTACATTTGATGTCTATAAATGAGTACTTAACAATATTTTTAACAATGGAGGAAGGAGGAGGGAATTAAGGGCAAAGAATAAAGTGTAAATGCTGCGACCCATATTGAAAGTCTCGTGGGAAATATGCAAAAGATGTTCTGAATTAATGTTTCTGTAAATTAAAACTTGCACACATGCATCTGACAAGTAGTGAGAAATATAATCTAAAATTAGTAATGATTCAAGATGTGTAAAAGGGTTGTTATTATAATAAATATAAATATACACCACATAACATAGCTTTTATTTTTAAGGAGTGCTTAATTTGTTATTCAGTATATTCTACTTACGATTTGCAGAAACATTAGGAAAACAGTATTATCTCTGTGACTCAAAATTCTACTGACAATTAAGTTAAGATCAAAATATTTTCTAATTTAAAAAGTCATAAAACTCAAAATTTATTAATTGCGGGGTCCTGTAAGCCCCCCGGGGGGGCCCGGCCAGTGGGAATCGGCTGGGAGGCTCTTGGACGGCAGCACCTTTATTTGGCTGGGTCAGAAGAATAACCACACCTGTAAAAAATCTGAGAGAGGTTAGTAATAATGACCTCAGGCGATATAACCGGTCTAAGGTGGTCTTTATTGGGGTCCAGCATCTCGTATATAGAGGAGGAGAAAGGGGCAGGAAGAAAGACGGTGTCAATCATACATTTTGGCGCGAAAGCCATGAGACAAAGGCAGTAAATCGTCTTCCAGAGGGGAGGGAGAAGGAGTGACAATTTTACAATCATTCCCAAGTCAGCAGCTTTCAAGGGATTGCCCTATGACCCTAAAATAGGGTCTGCATCTCACTATCCGGAACTTTCGACAGTTTGTGATGGGGCAAGCTTTGTTGCATAGTCATTAACTCCGGAATGAAGTTAAAGGGAGTAGCCTAAATCTGGGAATGGTATCGGGGTTTTTGCTTTCTCTCTGGGGCTTCAAAGAGAATATCCTGCAGCTGTAAATACCTTTCCTGTTAGTTCAAGGGCTCACAGCAAAGACTGCACGTAGGCAGCTTTTAGATGAAAAAGGCTGCATAAAGACAGAAGACAGAAAAATTGATCTCTGACAGGACACTGTCTCCAACAATTAATGTTATACAAATGTCTTATTTTATTAAATTATTCGACATGTGCTAAGCCTGCTGACTATGTTCTTAAGATTATATTTATATATCTATAGGTAATCTAATTTTGAATAAAAGATGACACTTTATCAATCTTATTGAATGAGCAATTTATATTTTTTAATTTTTTTTAATTTTTTCAGAGTAACAAACAATTTGATCGAGATACAGACATTCAGACAAGAAATACCAGGAAAGAACATAAGCTCATCCTTCTCTACCACAAATAATGCACTGAGTTTCCCACATTGCAGAAATCTCAGAGGTCAGCACATCTGAGAGCAATGGATAAGCCTTGCCCTAGAAAAACCAACTTACCTGTTCATGGTATCACCAATTTAATACACATTCTTTTATATTCCATTAAACTCACCAATTAGAGATTTTTTTATAATGTTAATCTACTAAAAATATTTCACAGAATGTTGCTACAGAATAGAGAACATATATTTTTAAATTTTTACTTTATCATTTTAATAAATGATGTATGTGAATCACTACGAGATACACAGTTACAAATTTATGCATAATTGAGTTTCACACTCAAACCTTCACATTTTTTTTATTATTTGATTGGGTATTATTTGTCCACATTTTTCATTATTTGACTGGGTATTAAAATCATACAAAATAAGGGCAGAAAATCCTTTGACACCAGAAGAGATATTTTCAAATCACAGATTTTACATAATTCAATGAAATAAACAAAGAGAAAAGATAAATACATTGAAGTAAAAGAGAAGAGTGCTAGACATATATGTATGTTTATATATATATATATGAAAATAACAGAACTTAAAAAAATTAAAGTACAAAACCCAAACTATAATAACCAAATTTAAAAATATGCCTTCCAAAGAGGCATACTAGGTGTTGGAAGAAAATTCAAGGACAAATGTGGAGGAATTTGACTGGTAGTAACTGGTCAATGATGGTAGAATTTGTGCTGAAAGACCACATGCCAGAAAGTAAAGTATGAATAATTTTGTAAATCACAGTAACTTAATAGAAATTTAGTAATATATATTTATGAAATAAAAACTGACATAATTAATTTATCATATAGCACACTTTTGTGATTGTTTCAAGTTATTTATACATAACTATGATATCATGATATTCAAGAAGAGCAGTATTAAAGAATTTGAAGCATAAATATCTAGACCTTACAATGTATGTAAACATTGAAAAAATTTAGTAGGTACTATTTGGGCTTATCACTATCAACATATTTTTTAAAACTTAAAAAAATGAAAACGCATAAAATGAGTTTCTAAACTAGCATATATAAATATATTATTATTTATAATTACAAGAGATATTTCCATTACATGTGAACATATATTAGCCTAAATATTTAGTAAACAATAATAAAGACTTTATTATATTTTAATATCACTGCATATTATACAAATATATACAAAATTTATTATATTATGTTATATGTGCAAATATATAATGTATAAGTATAATATATAATAAATATATTTCTTTCCTATATGTAATATAGATCATGTATACAAAAACAAGGTAAAGAGAGTGCTTATATTTGGCAGACAGCTAGCATTAGCTTGCATTTCCTAAAATTTTACTTACAAATATGTGAAAGCATAAAAAAGTTACTCTCTCTATGAGCTCCATAGAGAGGAAAAAAATCTGGCACAGGATCTAGAATTTGAGACCTCTTAAAATAAGTTGTGAATTGCCCTTTTTAATCAGAACACACTGGGGAAGACAATGATTTCTTTGAGTGTGGACACTTCAAAATTCCTAGTGGCAAGTGGAAACCACAGGCCTCATGAGCCAGGTGCTTGTCCCTTGAAGAAGTTTCAGTTCATGCACATTAGATGCTTACAAGCTCTTGAATGCAGCCTATTATAAAGACCACAAAGAAGAGATCAGTGAAAAGAATTTCTTACAGAAATAGGTATTACCCCAGGAGCCAGTTTTAGGCTGGAGTATTAGAAAGATAAAATAGAAAGGTTATGACCTTCATTCTTTATCTCCCCACAACTTGATGGATTATTCTTGATATAAATACTTCTGGCTAAAATACAGATTTAAAAAGAATAAAAAATAACATTAGAAACATCAGACTTTGGTGTGGAGTGGGGAGGTGTCAGGGTATTCCTGTGGAGCAGAACTCTGATTACACTGAGGGTATCAGCTCTTTCTCTGGAACAAAATTTATTTTGTGTGATTAACTCTTACATCCTTTTATCTGTAACATTCCACCATAAAGAGTTCATCAACTAGATAAAGACATTTGAAAATTGAGGTATAAAGTGTCATTGGATTTGAATATAAAGAATATGCTAATTATTGTTGCTTGTATGTTGTTAGACTACTGCATTTTTATTTTGCTCTTATATGAAATTTCTGAAATACCTTTACTAAATGCACACACAACACAAACCCAGTATTCCAACTGCAGCAAAATCTGTTAGTACATCAAAATAATACAGGCATTTTGCATGATTTTATTATCCTTTTCATTTAACTCTTTCTTTACCTCCCAGTTATCTTGCTTATATGCATGATACCTAATTTATTTTTATTTTTATCCGCCTCTACTTCAGTTGCATTTAGTTTTGATAGTAAAATAATGAAAATTTATACAAAGAGAGAAAACGTGTTTATGTTTTTTTATTATGTGTGTGAGAGAGTGGCGCAAGAGCACCTTTCTCAAGTACCAAAATCAAGCTCTAATCTTGGAAAATAAAATTATCTAAGAAGAATATTGACAAAGGAAGAGACACTTTTGCTATAGAGTATTGGGGGAGAGAGCAGTTGGATAAGAGATCCTGGGTGATAACTACTCTATTGTTTTTAAGGAGATTGACTTTCTAGGTGGATGAAATACTAGTCAGTTTAACATTGCCCTCATTTTGTCTGTGTAACTGGTTAGTAAATACTTCAATAAAGATGTATTATATCATAGGGTTCTCTGGAAGACTATTAGTGCTTGTTGGGACCCTTCCCAGGAGGTGAAAGTTATAATTCTCTGCAATTGTTGATATCCTGATCTGCATTTGAATAGTCTATTTGGATATTACTAAGGAAAAGTTTACTATGTATTTGTGGAGAGTGTGTTTTGGGGATTAACAGTCCTATAATAAAATCATAGCAGAATCTATTATGTGATAAATATTTACAGAATAGACTAAGCTTAAATGGACATTTATAAGGCTTTAATATATAGAACTACTATAATTGCACACCAA
The DNA here is from genome assembly GCF_024139225.1 of Suncus etruscus. NCBI lineage: Eukaryota > Metazoa > Chordata > Mammalia > Eulipotyphla > Soricidae > Suncus > Suncus etruscus. Next base: position 60,510,738 of record NC_064851.1, on the reverse strand, counting down.
AAAAGTAAGTCCTCACTAAATGAATATGAAAATTCTTAATGGATTCTGTAGTTATCTTACCTAGCAGATTTTATGGCAATACCAATAATATGTACATATTTCAGTTATATTCATATCTAAGTATATTTTCTTAAAACTTATCTGTTGTATTTTTCTCCAGATAATTAGAACAATAACTTCTTAATGCCTCTCTAAATCTCAGACATTATTTAATGTGCTTCTGAAATATTAATTTTTTTTTTTTTTTTTTTTTTTTTTTTTTGGTTTTTGGGCCACACCCGTTTGATGCTCAGGGGTTACTCCTGGCTATGTGCTCAGAAATCGCCCCTGGCTTGGGGGGACCATATGGGACGCCGGGGGATCGAACCGCGGTCCTTCCTTGGCTAGCGCTTGCAAGGCAGACACCTTACCTCCAGCGCCACCTACCCGGCCCCGAAATATTAATTTTTTAACAATTCTGCTAATTATCTTCTATCCTTTGAGAGGAGCAATTGTAGTATTTCACAAAAAGATTTAGACTTATCCCATTAGAGGTAGTAAAAAGAGCAAACTTCATTCATGCAACCTCTCAAATTTGTTAATGGCAGAGCCAGATTAAAAGGATTTTTTTTTCTTTTTGGTTAGAGTAAGTAACCTGTTACTGGAAATAAAGTAGTATGTGAATTATGGATACTGATACTAAAAGGATAAGTAGAAAAAAGATTATGGAACTAGGTAAGAATTTATGACAGGAAACTTTAATAACCATGGAAACTACAAGAAACAATGCAATAAAAACCAAATAAAAATTACCTTGAGCATGTTAGTGAATATTTCTGATGTTTAAGCATGTATCACAGTTAAAATAACCAGCAATTAGATGATATAGATGATATATATAGGCTACTAATTTGTAGAGTATTTTTGCTTTGTTATTCACACCCAAAGGATTTTAGGGAGCAACTCTAATATCAGTGTTTCTTTTTCCTTTGGGGGGGCCACACCCGGTGACGCTCAGGGGTTACTCCTGGCTATGTGCTCAGAAATTCCCCCTGGGTTTGGGGACCATAAGGGACACCAGATAGAACTGAGATCAATCCTAGGTCAGCCTCCTGCAAGGCAAACACCCTACAGCTGTGCTCCAGCCCTATCTAAGCTCAGTGTTTTAAAGTTTTCCCTGCAGTTACTTGGGGAAAATTACCACACTGGGATCAGATAGAGTCAGGAATCTGAGTCCTGCCCCTTTACATCCAATTTCCAGTTGGCAGCTTTACTTTCAAAATAAACTTTCAAAATAAATTTTTCAAAATAAAGTGTATTTGTTTAAAAACAAACGAACAAGGGTCAAAATTCTACATAGTCCCTAAATGTATAAACATTGGAACTAAGATGCAAACAATTTATCAACTCTATACCAATAATTCGACTCTATCTAAATATTAAGGTAGTTTGTCAAATCAAAAAATGATGTGAAGTATAAATGTCTAATCAGTCTTAATCCCATTTTGCCTGAAATGGAGGATTTTTCTGGGACACATCCTAAAAACTGGAAGTTTCCTGAAAAATGTTACTGAGATGTAAACTTCAGGTTTTATACATTAATTAATAGAAATTCTGTGAACAGACATCAAGGAAAATATTAGTTTAAAATAAAACTTTATTTCAAACTCAAGAAGACATGATATTCAAAGAAATTTGTGTTCAGGGGCCTAAACCTGTTGCTGAAATTCTCAAAGGAAACCAAGGAACATGGAGAGAAGCATGTAGTTTGTTTAAGTTCATTTCATTTTACTGAAACCATAGTAATTTACAAAATCCTTTATAGTTGGAATTCAGACATACAATGAGTCAGGGTCATTTCCACCACTTAACTCCATCTCCCTCCACCTTTATTTCCAGAGTGCCTCCTATACTACCACTTGTTGCCCTCTGGCCTGCCAAAGGAGGTCATTTTAAGTTTAATTTGTTATAGTTTGGGTCTCTTGATTCCATTGTTGTTGATTTTCTCTTGAATATTTATTTTGTCTTTTTTCTCCACCATGCACCTGAGACAACATAGCTCCTGGCCTTATCCTTTCTTTAAAAAAAAAAACACAAAACTTTATTTAAAGAAAATGCATCACCTAGTTGAGTTAGTTGACCACAATACATGTGTTTACAGATAAATGTGAGCAATGTTATTTAAGAAAAGAAAAAACAAACACAAAAAAAAGGAAGAGAAGAAATTTTAAAGGAAGAAAAAAGTGCAGTTGTAAGTAAATTTGTGAAATTATTGTATCTCTTGTGAAGTCATTAAGACAATGACAGATGCTTGAGTAGGCTGTTCCTTTTGTTATTTCATTTGCTTCTAGACTTTGTCTTCAGCTACACAACAGCATCTAAATTAGTGTGGTTCCTATAGAGATGACAACATCAAACAAATGAAGTTGTTTAGGAACTCAAAGCACTATTACTGATACTGCTGCTTTTGTAGGGCAAAATCTTGGCTTCCAGGACTCCCAGAAGAAGGTGGATGCAGGCACGGGTGCCAGAACTTGCTCCAAAAAAAGCTTTGGTAATATCTCCAAAATACCAATATAGCTCAAGTTTGGTCAGATTAATATCTCTGAAGAAAACTATAGGAAAAGCACTCATTTGCTTTGTTTTGATTTTGGGTCATACTTAGTGGTGGTCAGCAATTACTGTGTCTGTGCTCAGGGATTATTGCTGATGGTTAGAGACCAAAGGGTTTGCCAGAGACCCAAACAATTATGGTGTGTGTAAGGTAAATGCTCTACCTGGGGTATTATCAATTCTATCCCTGGACACAATCAGTTTAATAATAACTTTGGACCCAGAAGATTGTGCTCCAAAGACTAAACTTGAAATAAATGTCAGGGCTCTATTTAGTAGAAGATCTGATAAGGAATGGAAAATTTTCTAGTAGTTGGTGGTGAGTGCAGAAAAAATTGCCAAGCATATTATTTGTCAGAGCAAGATATGGATATTCTATGGTCACTGAGCAAGGAGGATTGTCTAAGGATGTCCTGAGCACATTTTATAGTCCAAGTGTAGCAGCAACTTTAGGGACTTCCTATTTCCCTGGGCTGTTCCTACTGAGATCAGAAGAATAGGGGTTTATTTCCCTCATCATTAGAAGAAACAAACATCTATTTTTCTCTTCAGAATTAACAGTACTTAAGTGACTGAAAGAATATAAAGAAATAGGAAAGTATGAGGGCATAAAGACAGTCAAGTTTATTTGGAGTAAAGAAGGGATGTCCAAATAAAAACTGGAATGAGCCAAATTAGGATGTATTTTTCTTTCTTTCTTTTTCTTTTCTTTTTTTTTTTTTTTTTTTTTTTTTTGGTTTTTGGGCCACACCCGGCGGTGCTCAGGGGTTACTCCTGGCTGTCTGCTCAGAAATAGCTCCTGGCAGGCACGGGGGACCATATGGGACACCGGGATTCGAACCAACCACCTTTGGTCCTGGATCAGCTGCTTGCAAAGCAAATGCCGCTGTGCTATCTCTCCGGGCCAGGATGTATTTTTCTTAACCTACATACACATAATTTGACTTCTTTCATATTTACATTTAAATCTGCTATTGTTTTTGGCTAGACAGTTCTAATATGCTAAAAATGAAACCAAGACAGAACAAAAAATCCTCAAAAACAATATGCTTTACTCATAAAACCAAACTTTCTAAGAAATAAAGATAAAGATCTAAGTCAAGATAAAGATGATAAGCTTGACTTAGATCTATTTTCTTGACCTCTGGATATTCTTTTGGGATTACATAATCCAATGCCATTTCTCAATCTGGCTCGAATGAAGTAAATTATAGACCCGATTCCACAACTAATAATGGAAATAGTATTGAATCACCTTTGTCCTGTGATTTTCATTGCTTCTCTGTAAAGGAGGCCCTTAGGCTAAATTTCAAAACTCATCTCTAGTTCAGAAACTTCCATGCATTCAGAATCTCAAATTTCAGTTGCTGGTTATGTGCTCCTTGACTTACATTTGTATTTTACCATATAAAATTATATCCTTGGCTTCCTAGAAAGACTGAAGAGGTGAGAGGCAAGGATGGGTGATATTACAGAGAGTATGAGATACAGTCTTATTTTAAAACCCACCTTCAGAACATATGTACTAGTCAGAGTATATCAGGTAGTATAACCTCATAAATTTAAGAATGCTCATTTGAAGTTATGTTGTCATAAATTATTTGATAAGATCATGAAACTGAACACAATGTAATAGTGTCTGGAATATGGTAAGCAATTTTTAATTTTATTTTGACCATTTTTTAATTGTGCTAACACAGTTATGTGTTTTGCATATGAAGGTATAAAATATAAAAGACTTAAATGTAAATTTTTGCTCCCAAGTCACAATGTATATTTATTTTGAACATGACATATAGATCACCTACTTGGTATAATCCTGACATATCTTTCTAATCCCTGGCTTCATTTCTCTTCATTACAGAATTTTAAAACAAAGTGAAATTAAGTATACAAATAACTAGAATCTATAGCATCACTGATTTTCCCCTTTGAATTTCTATAAATACTTATGCCTAACGATTCCCTTGCAATTTCAGTAATTAGTATAAATGCTTTAAATTAAAGGATTTTTGGCTCAATGACAATAGCTACAGCAACTATCATTATTTATTATATGGATTACACAAACTACTTCTTTTTATCTCCCCACAGTAATGCTAATTTGCTCAGCTAGCAGAAGAATAAGTTTCCCAATCATATCAATAACTGTGTTGGCAAAGAAACTATTTTTCCTTGAATTTATATAAAGTATATAAAAATATCCCTAATGAGGAATACCATTTACTCTTTCCTTATATTTCTGCATACATTAATGTGTATAGGTTGCTTCAAATGATTATATGATGTATATACATTTTATAATCTTAAATTTTTTAAAAATAAGCTATATTATCTATAGCTGCTGATTTCAATTATAGCACAAAAGGACTGAATAAGTTCCAAGTCACAATACTAAATAGACCCCTTAGAAAAGGTTTATTGTTTTTTGTTAATTTGATTGTCTTGTTTTTTGATGAGTAATACTCTGACCCCTTCAGTAAAGGTCAGATTATGAAAATAAAAAATTGATTCCTGAGAAATAAATATTCACTTGACACATAGATATACCCAAACCAATCTCTGTTTTCATATACGTTGTTAGTACTGCAGTGCTTTCTCTTTAAAAAGTAAAATTTTTGCCTGAAATCCGGTACTATCTTATTAGGCCACCTACCTACTTTTACAATACATATGGCATCCAATACAGAATGCCACATAAGTTTAGATTTTGACACTCTAAAATACTGACTCAGGATCTGTACCTCCTAATATTAGATTACAAACATACAATCTGTTTTATCTGTGACCAAAATGTTCTCATGTAGATTTGAAGATTCATGGACTAGGGATGAACAATACGTCTATTAACTCCTCTCAGGTTAATTTTCCTACACTTATTACCTGGCACCAGATTCTGTTTTGTTTTTTTCTCACTTAAATTGCTTCATGAATATCTGATTGGTTGGTCATATTCTAGGATGGCCTCTTTCAAGTATATTTTCCAAATTGCAGTTAGATCTGATTATGTACCTCACTTACTTAAAAGAATTTTTTGCATTCTCAATCTTCACGGTAAAGTTCAAGATTACTAACAAATTTATTAACTGAGGAATTCCTTGGATTTCTGCCTTTCTATTTCTCTGTTTATTTTTGTTACAGACACACCAATATAATTGCTCTCCCAAGAATGTGCTATGAGCAACTTCTTGCCTTCAAGTCTCTACCCAATAAATGCTATTAAACTTAATCTGTTTTCTTTCTTCCACCAACTTTCCTCTCTCTAGAATTTCACTGTACCATCTAAGATATTTATTTTTTGCTTTGTATTTAAAATAGACTCCTGGACTAGATTTAGTTATTTTTATAGGAATCTGTGTAGCATGATTCTCACCCAAAAATTCCCACCATTTCCACAACCTTTTCTCAAGTGCTCAAGAATTTACTCTATAACACATAACCAATCAAATCATAGAATTGCAAGAATTTGAAAAATTGATGGTCTATTTTCCCATAAGATTTTCTTATAAATCATTAATTATAATTTTATTTAATTATATCATATAAGCTACTACATTTTTATGTTTATAATAGACTGACACTCAATAATTATATTTAATATTAAAATTTTACTTTATTTTTATTTTGGTTTTGGGTTCACAGCTGGCTGCACTCAGGGGTTACTCCTGGCTCTGCACTCAAAAATCTCTCCCGGCAGGTACAGGGACCATATGGGATGCCAGGATTCAAGCCATCTACCACTGTGCTGTCTCACCAGCCCCTAACATTTTGTTTAAAAATAGTATTAACATCAGTTTTTCTTATTTTTAATTTTTATTTTATTTGCTTATTATTATTATTACTACTATTATTATCATTATTATTATTATTAGTTTGGTTTTTGGGACACACTCGGTGGCACTCAGAAGTTACTCCTGGCTCTGCATTCAGAAATCTCTCTGATCAGAGGACAATATGGGATGTTGGGGATCAAACCATGGTTGGTTCAGGTGTGCTGCTTGCAAGGCAAACAGCCCGCTGCTGTGCTATGGCTCTAGACCTCTTTCCTTTTTTAAAATAAAATAATTTAGTTGAATCACAGTGTGATACAGTTACAAAGTTGTTTATGATTGAGTTTCAGTCACACAATATCCAACACCCATCACTTCACCAGTGCATATTTTTTGACACCAATGTTCATGCTTCCCTACAGCCCTCCTCCCTTCAGTCCTCACTCTACCTGCCTCTGGGCTGGACAATTTTATAATTTGATTCTTTCTCTCTTTCTCTGTCTCTTTCTCTGCCTTTGTTCCTTTTAGACATTGGGGTTTGCAATGTTGTTACTAAAGGGTTATTGAGCTTCCTTCCTCCTTTCAGATTCCAATTCCTGTCCATTAAACTCAGAAGCTTTTGCATCTCAAAGGAAATGGTGACCAAGATACAAGTACTGCCCATGAAATGAGAGAAACTATTCAACCAATCCCCATCTAATAAGGTAAGGACTTAATGTATAAGATATGTAAGACACTAGTAGAAATCAATAAATATTTCTTAATAATTGAGCAAATAAGTAGAATTATTTGTGATGAAAATAAGCTTTTAAATATGCTTATTATATTTAATTCCAAAATAGTACTCCAGTGCCCAATGTTAAGATATATGATTTACTAAAAAAGAAAGATATATGATTTACTTAGGAAGTAAAAAGGCAAATTTAAAAATCAGTCCATGTTATTGGGATGAGATCATGAGGATTTTGTCAAAGTAAATGCAGCATGTTTCCCCACACCCTTGCGTACTTCTGGAAGACCTGTTGAAACTGTGCCCCACAGTCACCATAACACAGGTTTGAATTCCTGGACAGATATACAGCTACATAATGGCTCTAAATTTTTCTATACTGTCACCCCATCAAAGCCACCTGTTGTTAAACAACAAAACAAATAACAGAAATAATAATTCACCAAAATAGTTTAGATATAATGATAGATTAAACTAAAAGAATATACAAAACTTGGATCAGAAATACAGGTCAGGGCTTAAGTCTTGGATAAGGCTAATACTGGTTTGATACATTACATCACATATGGTTCCCTAAGCATTGCCAAGAGTGAATATTGAGTATAAGACAAGAAGTAAGCCTTAAATACTACTTACTATGGTCCTATAATCCACTCTCCAACAAACATGCACAAATAAAATCTACTTCAATATAATAAAAATTTTTATTGAAATATAAAAATGAAATGCTCTGATTCTAGAGTTAAGTGTTATCAATAATATGCAAAGAAAAGGAGTAATGAGATATCCTTTCATATCAGACACTGTCATATATCTAATATATGGCAAATAATCATTGTCAGTGTTAATGATATTTTTTTCACTGTTGGTGAAATAAAACTTGTGGTAACATAGGGACAATGGAGGAAAATCATGCACACTTTGGAGTTAGAGGGGTGCTAAACTTTGTTTGTCAATATCCAAAAGCATTAGGACCATTGTAATTATGTTACATAGAGTTAAAATAGGGGAAAAATCAGTGCAAAAATTATGAAATCAGTCCATATGTGTTTTACATTAAATTTGCTACTGAAATTTGCCATTCCAGAAAAGTAACGAAAACAAATGTTCACAATGTTCTCTGATTCCCTCGTGGCTTCTAAGCAGCGTTTTTAAGGATAAAAAAAGAAAAGAAATTTAAAAAAGGGTAAGCGTTTTAATAGTACCATTTTTTCATTCTTTGTGCAACTATTTGGCATATTTTCATTATATTGAAATGAAAATTATAGACAATATAATCATTTCATATTATTTCAAATGATCAGCATATTGTCATCATATCTAAAAAGAAATGAATATAATTTGTCATATACATATACAGTTTCCAAGTAAATGCTTGAGAACAACTGCACTAGAATGCAAATTAAAGTGTTATATCCTTGCATGCATTATATATGTATGTATATATATTAAGAATCACAAGTACTTACATACTGATTTTGATAGATTTTTGTTCTTTCCACTACAATGAGAATATCCATAATAGTATTTTCTTTTATATGAAAAACACTTGTATTAATATTTCTAGAAAAACAAAATGTGGTATAGAATTATATAGCCTTTGCATTTCATGTAAATCAGTATACTCTAATTATAAGTAGATAGTTTTGTGATAATATATATAAAATATTAACATTTTAGATTTAGGAATTCAAAGTATGCCTGTGAGAATAATTATTGAATGGGATATTTATAAATCATAAAACATTAAAATAATTTTCTGGTGTGTAGTTTTTCCTACAAACTATTTGCTAAGAAATGGTCCATTGTCATTCTTTTTTGAAGACTCTTTTCTTCTAAACTTTTGATTACCATAAATACTTTATATCTTTCCAAATTGTCCTTTGGTGAAAAGAAGAGTTTTCTATAAACCCCGCTTCCAGGTTTCCAAATAGAGTTGTTCTATGACTATCTTGAGATGAAAATCTATACAGTATGTTAATATTTATAGAATAAATTGGTTGAACTTGTATATTTTTAAATATGTATTCTAAAGAGCAGTTCACTCCCTTTTTAATATTACTGAGTATCAACAAAGAAATTGATAAAAGTGGACTCCGGAGTTACATAATTATTTCTGAAGCTCTTGTAACTTCTTCAGCTTCCTAAACTCAACCCAAAATTTTTCTATAAGTCCATCCTTTGGCTCACATTCCCATTCACTGGACAATGCAAATCATTTTTCTTTCTGATATATTACAAATATTAAATTTAATTCTATCTCTGAAATCCTATATATCATCTAATAAAATGTTTCTATTTCATAAAGTACACAACTATGCCCACTTATGTATTATAAAACTGATCCAATTATCCTCAAAAATTATTAAATACTAGATTGAACAATTTAATCTTGGATCTTGGAGATGAATATGAACATTTTTTGTTTTGTTTTGTTTTGGGGTCACACCCGGCAGGACTCAGGAATTGCTCCTGGCAATGCACTTAGAAATAGCTACTGGCTCAGTGGACAATTTGAATGCCAGGTATTACCCCCCACTTGGGGGGGGCACACACCAGACATGGCTTTTTGCCCTCCTGGGGCAGTACCTTCCTTCCAAAGAATTATTTGCCAAAAGGCCCGCTCAGAAGTCAATCATTTGACCCTTTGCATGGATTATTGGCTGTAATTCCAACATGGCTGTAACATTACATTTTTCTCTTTATTTGGCCACTATAGAAATCCAGCCTCAGCTTTCCTAGAAATGTCAGTACCAAAACCTGCCAAAAGTTCCCTGCTGGCTAGTTTATTTGTGACTCATATTTCTAGTATAACCTGGAGCCAGCAGCTTGTTTTTCTGAGTCTAGCTCTATGATGGTAAACAATTATTTCCGTCCCCCACTAAAATCTATTTTCTGGTAACTACATAAACATCATAAATATCTCTGTCTCTCTCCTCCTGGTTTCTTGAAAAACCTGCTTTTTGCTAAACCAAAAACATCTCTAGCTCTTCTTTCACAGCCCTCCAACAGGGGTCTTTCTCACCTATAGGATAGTCATTTACTATGTAGATTTTAGGTCTGATTTCCCCATTGTACTGCTCTCCTATTCTTTGTTATCCCTGACACACCTTGCATACCAGAGTTTGTGCTTAAAAATATCATCGGCTGAAGAGTAAATTTGTCTCTCTTCCTTTGGACGTGGGTCCCCATACAATTCATTTTGTGTGGTTTCATTTCTTTCATTTTTATATTTCATATTCGTCCGCCTTGTGTATCCGCTTATTCCTAGTGAATTATCTAACCCACTAAGGTTTTGCTTAGGGACGGTAACACGTCTGCAGCAGCCAGGGGACACTAACAGATGCCGGGGGATAGAACCGAGGTCCGTCCTATATTAGCCACATGCAAGGCAAGTGTCCTACCTCTGGGACAGCAGTCCGGCCCCTGAACCAAGAGTTTCTACTCAATATGTGCAATGCCAAGAAATGCAATGCTCAGTCTTATTTTTTTTCTGAAGTCAGTTGAAGAAATGGACTTTGGATGCTCCAAACAAAATGTTACAGAAATTTATCATATACATACTTTTAACCATTTTTCTTCCTACGCAACATAAAAATATAATAAGAAATAAACTGAGATAAAATTACACTTAGAAATTTTAATCCAAAATCTAGGTCAGCATTCTTATATTATAAAGAAAATCCATACTTAGCGATATCAGAAAATAAGAAGATTATCAGCATCTATAACTGCAAGTAAATTTATCAGCACTGTTTATATTATTTTCCATAATTCATGGAATAAAGATTTGGTCATGTAAAACTGGCAATGTATTTTTGGTGAGATGCATTTTTTGCAACCATCACAGGAAAATAAATGTTCAAATGTTGTTTTTACCTATATACCTTTTACATACTTTTTTGATTTCTCTAGTGAAAATTGCTTCATCCACATGATATACAGCCAGATAAACAGATAGACAGACATAGTGTATATTCATGGGTAAAGATATCTAACTACAGACAAGGCAGGCTTTACCCTCCTTTTTTTGTAATGTGAGTCTGGAAACATCTGTCAATTTATATTAAGTGCCTGCTGGAATGAACAACTATATTTCTTCATCTATTTCTCACTATTACTACCAAAGGAGAGATCAGTCTGCTTTTCCTTAATTTTTCTAAAGAGGCCTGTGCTTTTCAGGGTGGAGTTTAGAAAAGAAAAACAGCAGGAAAGCCAAGTGCACTTAATGAAAACACAGCCTGCAGCTCTGAGTTTCACATGTCCATGGTGTCCATGGTGCTCCTATAGCTAGCTGTGCTGCACCTGCTTTTCAGAAGTATTAAACTTACCTCCAATGTTGTAGGCATAAATTCACAATGCATTTAAAAAATGAGACAGTCTCATTACATTGTAATTCATTCAACTGAGCTATCAAAGGGAGGTGAAATAAAAGGAAATCAGCTCATGCTTTCTTAAAATTAAAAAGAGAGACGATCTATTATGGAATCTAATCTTTCAATACTGCTTTTGCTAGAAGCATAGAAATATTGATAACTGTAATTACAATGATTATTTTTAAAAGGATTCCTATATAACACAAAAGTGCATAAGTCTTTATCTCTATTAATTTTATACCTTAACTCTGAAAGATAGCCAGAATTAAATAGAAAGGGCTTTTGTAGATAAGAAAGACCTTTATTACTTTCAATTTTATATCAATGTTAGAAATTCAAATATTAATATACCTGACTGTCACATCATAGTTTGATCATATATAATATGCAATATTTTAAATTTTATATAAATTATAGATAGGCATATTTCACTTCTGTTCATTAGTTGAATTGTGTACAAATCTTAAAATAACATTTGAACAATTTAGTGTATTATATAATTAATTGTAAAAATTGTTAAATTACATCTATTAATATTACTTATATGAAAGTCAGAAATATAACAAGTGTTTTATTTCTTTAAAAACAATTTCACTAAACTTTCTTATGTAAGAAATAATGTGGTGGACTGATTCTGAAATTTTCATTTAACTTTGTTTTAATTAAAGTTTTCTTTGATAATAATTTTTTACTCTATGCTCTCTCTGTTGAGTATTTTTACTCATTTAAAATCAAGTGATAATAATAATAAAAAAGAATCTTCTAAAATTTATTGAACTCTTATAATAGGTTTTCAATACTAAAATTAAATTTAAATTTGCATTTTTCATCTCTTAAAATTTTATTTAATATCAAAGTCATAGTATCAATCAATTACAATAGTCATAATTTTGACTGTTTAATATATATATAATATATATAATATATATTAAATATATACATCCTTTATCATATAGAATTTTTATAGGCAAAGTCTGAAACTCATAAATTATTTATGCCATTAAAAAAAAGGAAATTACTAAGCTAAGTTGAAAATTCCTGACAAAGACAATTCTTTGAAAATATTTTAAAATAATTTTTTTCATATTACACTTGCAGAATATGGAAGGCTTGACTTTGAGGCATTTACACAATTATTCATTTTTGTATATCTCATATATAAATATACTGAAGGGGAAAACTGTGATGAAATAGTCAATCATAAAGGCTCTATTGTGTAATCAGTATTTATCCTTAATTTTGGAATTCACAAGTAACTAAATAATTACTTGTCTTCACCTAAATTTTAATGCTAGAAAACATATAACTAATTTGAAATATGTTTACCTAACCTTAGGTTTCCTCAAGAGCAGAAACAAAATGCCTTATATTAAAGTAACTTTATAAACTTTACTTAACATCTGTTCAGAGGTGTTATAAGGTTTCAAACTGGAATAAAGAACCAATCAAAAGTGGATTTCTGTACTGGCTGCTTCTTGTCACTTATGCTTGGGTCTTCTAAGGAACATTAATAAGGCACCTTATCTAAACTACATACTAAAGAAAAACATGAAAAATGTTCTTTCTCCTTATGATCAAAAGTTATTTTTTTTTACTTTTTCTTTTTTTAAATATATTTTATCTTTATTTAAATACCGTGATTACAAATATGATAGCAGTTGTATGATTTCAGTCATGTAAAGACCACCCCCTTTCACCAGAGCAACATTCCCACCACCAATGTTCAAATATCCCTCACACCACCCTACCCCATCCACATCTGTACTCAAGACTTTCTAATTCCCTCATTCAATCACATTGTTAGGATAGTTCTTGATGTAGTTATGCTGAGTGAAATGAGTCAAAGAGAGAGAGAAAGACGCAGAATGCTTTCACTTATCTATGAGTTTTAAGAAAAATGAAAGACACTCTTGCAATAATTTTCAGAGACACAAGAGAGGAGAGCTGGAAGATGCAGCTCACGACATGCATGCAGCTCACCATATAGAGTGATGAGTGCTGTTAGAGAAATAACTACAAATGTTATCTTTAATGTCAACTTAGGTATTCAACATATTCTATAAGAAAGTATCAAAATTCCCTGGTAGGAATTTTTGAGGGGCACTTGGGATATTGGTGATGGGAAAGTTGCACTGGTGAAGTTTTTTTTTAAATAAATAAATAAATAAAAATAAATTAATTAATTAATAAAAAATAAATACAAAATTTCCTGATACAGGAAGCAAAAATTGAGACTATAAAAACCACTTAGTAACAGCAATGACCTACTTTCAGGTCAGGGTTTTCTGCAATGCCGCCTAACAGTGAGATGAAACCAGAAGATGCTCCATCTTACTCTGACTTCGACATAGGATCTGCACAAAAACCATGATGTCTAACTACAGAAACATGACTGCAACAACAGTGACTGTGAAGAACTTTTACTGGGACCACAGAGAAAGACTGGGGTTCAACAACTTAGTATGCCTGGAGCCTAGAGTTGGTTTTATGACATGATGCTGCATGGGTAAAGTCTCCCTGTTTTTAGGTCAAAGGTTTTTCCTTTCTAATTTCCCCATATTTTACCTTGTTTATGCAAAACAAAACAAAACAAAACCAGAAAAGCAACTCCCCAAACAAACAAAAAACCTTCCATAGACAACATGTTTTTAAAAATTGTATTGTGCCCAGAGCTGTGGTTCAAGCAGTAGGGAGTTTGCCTTGTGCACGCTAACCCAGGACAGACCATGGTTAGATTCCCCAGTGTCCCATATGGTTCCCTAAATCAGAAGCGATTCTGAGCACAGAGCAGGAGTAACTCCTGAGCATCACCGGGAGTGGCCCCCAAAAATCAAAAAAATATAATAAAAAATAAAAAAATATTATATTGTATTTTATCTCTTATCCTTTGAATCAGGTCTCCTGCCTTTTCATAGAACCTTAGAAAACATATTACTTTATTCTGCAACATATTCCATATTCCTGCATTTTTCTATAAAACTAAGAAGAAGGAATAAAGAAAGTCTGGGACCAGGGCAAGTGGTCTTGGATGAATTGGTGAATAAATAAAAAGGACAGAACTAAATATCCACGCTAAAGTCAATGATAATAGAATCAAAGGTCCTATACTTTAACTATCTAAATTTAAAGGGTCCTGTTATACTGGAAGGCCAGGGGGCAAAGGGTGTGGAATAGGATTCATTCTGGGGTCATTAGTGGAGGGAGGTTGACAATGGTGGCAGGAAGGGCCCTGACTCATTTTATATCTGAAATTCAACTATGAAGTACTTTGTAGATCACAATTGTTTTAAGAAAATAAAATTTAAAATAATCTAGTCAATTATTTAACTATTGAAGAAATTATGTTTATTTGAAATTTACACATAACAAATTTTATTGTCATATCTGAAGCTAGGCTTCAGAAAATTTGATTGGAGCTCTTAAAAGATTTTAATACAATATTTAAATACAAATTATTTTTCTTATCTATAATATAGATCCTAGTAAAAGATATTGATCTCAAGATCACAATTTTCTAACAGTTATGTCATAGTATATGTTTCCTGTATGTGCAATCTTGCAAATAATCTAAATTTGTCCTAAAGAAATAATAAAAATATAATAGGTTTAAATAATGATGTAGTTAGCTATCATATGAGATATAAGCTTGGACATGAAAACATACCCAAAAGAGTTTGAGAGTTTTTTAAAGGGTAGAGTACATGCCTCGAATATCTAAGAACTTTTATCAGTAGTAAGAATTATGGTATTCCATGTTGCCCTGGGTATATTCCTAGTGACCCCTAATTACCAAGAGAAGTACTCTTTATCCTGCACAGAACACTTAAAAGACTTGTACTTCATACACATACATACATACATACAATGTGCTAGAGGTAATACAGTGCTAAGATGTTTCCCTTGCATATAGCTGATTTGATTTCTGTTTCTGGCACCACATGTGATCCCCTAATCACCTCAAGGACTAATCTCTGAGTAATGAAGCCAGGTTTTAGCCCAATTTACTACCTGTTATGACTCCAAAACAAAATAAAAATTACCTCAAGATAGTGTGAAACAGACTGTATAAAAGATAGTTTGAAATAGACTCATCAAATCAATATCTTTTACTGTAAGTCTCATACTTAAATATATTATTTACAATATAATATTCTGCCTAAATTAAAAGCTCAATAAATATATTTTTATTCTTATAAGTTTACATATTATTATTCAATTGCTTTTTCAAAGAACAAGTGAGAAAGAATGAAAAAGAAAGAAAAGAAGGAGAATACAAAAAGAGGATAAGAGGGAGTGAGAGTAAAATTGCAAGTTATGCTTTTGAAAAAGTCTATATGTGAAATAGAACTACAAAACACTTTACAGTCTACTCTGTTTCTCTGGAAAATAATAGTTGGATTGAAATGAACACTTTTGTAGATATTTCATTTCTTGGCATTTAAAATCAATATTTTTCTCACTGTCATGAATATTTTTTGAGAAGCCTTGGCAGTTATTTCTGTTCATTGTAATTGGGACTCTACTGCAGGTGAAGATAGAACACCTTTCTCTCATTATTAAGAGCTTACTAGCCCTAAGCTAAGAGCTGTGATTCTTCATGTCACCACAGTGGTGGCAAATACGAATTCTCATTTAGTTTCCCATAACCTCATTTGTCAAGAAGACTATATTTCAAGTTCATATAGATTTAAGGCAAACAAAAATGAGTTGGTTAAATGCCTCTTTGGTCATAAATGGCATTCATCAATTAGTGAAAATTTAAACTCATGGAATATTAATTTTGAAGACTACTAATCTATTTTAAATTTTATTTTTTTAAAGATGTGAGGAGTTAATTTAATTTTCAAATTGGTTCTCCATTAGTGAGAGTTTGAATGTGCTGTTAATGTAAAAGATTACTTATGTGAAACCCATCTCAAGCCAGGGAGATTTGAAATTCCCTAAGCATTACTGTGAACACAAATGTGAAAATATGTTAGCAGAATGTTCTGTGCGGCAGTTAAAAAGGTATTTTTAAGTAAAATCTTTGAAATTATTTTAAAGTCTTTCTTTATGCTTTCAATTTTAGCTGGGTTGATCAAGAATAAAATAAAAGATTAGATTATGCTTTGAGAAACTTTAAATGTCTCACTCTTGACATGACAAGCCTTTTAAGCCAAATCACTAAGCCCTTAGAGGGGGAGAAGTGCATGCTGGGTCCCTTAGTGCCTCGAAAAAACTTCAAAATTCTGATGAATGCAACTATGTGTTTCTGACTTGTGTCATTTTAAAACTAGTTTTGACTTCAAATCATTGTCAATTATTTCCCATTATGATGCTGACCACCTTAAAATGCAGAACTTCAGAATTACCTTTAGTACTGATACAATTAGAAATACAGTAAAACCATGACATTGTAACAATGCAATGAAGGAAGTTTACCTACATTATTCTAACCGAGACTCTCACCATATGGCCATTCTCTTTCAGGAAGTTCCATTTAATGTGCTGATGCCAGTAGATTCAATGCTTTGGATGATGATAAAAATTCAGAGGTTAGCTGCTATACATATCATTTCTTTATGTCATTTAAACATACAATATATGATTATATATACATATTTGTTAAATATATCAGGTTTGGTTTACTTTCCTAATTTTCATCACTATCTAATAGCTTTTTTCAACTTCTTAATATTTTTATTGTTCATCAACCAATTGATCTAAAATATTCTTCAAGCAAGTGCATTTGCATGATAGTATCTAATGGAAAAAAACATTTAAAATATTAAAATTTGTACATTTTAAAATTTGTGTTGATCTACATATTTATTCATATGTTTAATATCAATTATCTAAAGTGTATAACTTTCTAAACTATGTTAGTTAATAATCATAAAAATTTTCTACAGTAAATAAGTTTTACACATTTTTCCATTTTGAATAACATTGAAACTTCCAATAATTATTATTTTAATCTAAATTTCTATTAAATTAGTCCCATTATTAATCTATCACAGTATTCCTATTATTATCCTATTATTTTATTCTTATAATTAATTTCTATTAATTAAAATAAATTTGCTGTTGTTGGTTGGGGCCACACTTACTGGCTGGTGCTCAGGGGTTACTCCTAGCTCTACACTCAGAAATCACTGGCAGGCTCAGGGTATGATATGGGTTGTTGATTATTGAACTCAAGTAGACCACATGAAAGGCAATCTCCCTAAATGCTCTACTATCACTCTGGCACCTTATTCAAAATAATCTTAAGTATCAGACTTGAATTTTTATGTAAAACCAACTGTTTTCTGTAAACCTTGCCTTGTCATGCTATAATGGAGAATTTGCAAATCATTTGCTCTCATGGAAAGAACTTATTTGGTTCACTTGAAATATTTATTCCCCTTGATGGTACTTAGACCTTGCTCAGAAGTGAGGTGCAGGAACTGCCTTTTCTTTAAATTACCTAGGGATTCAGCATCACTAAGATTAATTATTATTTTTATTATAACGTTTTTCATTATACTATATGTTATTTGAGCAACATTTTAATTTGGGGAAGATTAAATGATAAGCATAGTTGTATATATTTCAAGATGCAACATGGTATACTTTGTATATATAGTAAAATTATTTCAAAGATCAAATCAATTAACTTATTTATTACATCATGTCCAACATTTTGTGTGCATGCTAAAGATCTAATTTTAACATATTTCAAATAACCTATACAATATATATACATATTTGGTTTTGGGGTCACAATCAGTGATGCTCAAGGGCTTCTTCGAGCTTTTTTTTCAGGAAGTGCTCCTGATGGTGCTTAGGGGACTATACATTATAAGGGATTGAACCCATATTCCCCACATGAAAAGCATGCAATTCAATTCATTGCTATATCTCTATTAGTATATTAGCATGCTCTAGATTAGAGCCTCGGAATGTATCTGTCTTTTAGGTGAAAGAATATATACTTTAACATAGGCTTCCTTATTTATTTTTCTTTTCCTGATAACTGTTGCTATTGTACTATGTTACTATTTTCAAAGATGTCATTTATTTTTTTATTTCTACTTGTTTATATTTCACATGTAAGTGATACTACAAAGATGTTCAGGGGCACTATTTAGTCAGCATCAGGAGAGAAAGGCCAGAGGACTGAATCCCTAGTCATATTCAGAGCTTATTGATCTGCCCACATGAACAGACACACCTACCAACACAAGGTTCAAAGAAACAAGAAAATAAACTGCCAATAAAACAAAAGCATTTTAGAGCAAAATGATAAAAATACAAACAGAAATGTCAGAATGAAAAACTTGTTATCTAAAATTAAAAAAAATCACTAGAAGGTCTCCTCAGCAGAGTAACAGCTGCTGAGCTCTGAAGCAGTTAGCTCGAAGATGAAGTTTAAAAAAAAAAAAACTCCAGACAATAAAACTCCCAAATAGTTTTTATGAAATTAAAAACACCCTGATACTAATAGCAGACAGAGTTTCTAAAAAAAATTTCAGAGCATTATACCTGATGATCATAGATGCAAAGATCCTCAACAAAATCCTAAAAATCCTAGCAAATAGGATCAAATGCCTTATCAAGAAGGTTATGGACCATGACCAAGTAGGTTTCATAGAGGAATGCAAGAATGGTTTAACATAATCATATAAATCAACATAATACATCATATTAACAAAATAAAAAACTAAAAACCATATGATCATATCAATAGATACATAGAAAGCATTTGCTAAGGTCCAACACCAGTGCATGATATAACCTCTCAACAAGTTGGTAATGGTAAGAACTTTTCTCAGTATAATCAAGGCCATAACCCAAATGGAAAATATTATACTAAATGGAGACAAGCCTTCTATCTAAAATCTGGTACAAGAGAAGGTTGTTCCCTCTCAACACTCCTATTTAACATACTACTGAAAGTTTTTGCCATAGCAAATTAGGCAAGAAAAAAGAAATCAAGGTCATCCAGATTTGAAGGGATAAAGTCAAGCTCTCGATGTTTGTAAAAGACATGTTACTATATTTAGAGACTCCTAAAGAGTCTACCAAAAAGCTTCTAGAAATAAAAGATTCATATATCAAAGTGGCAGGCTACAAAATTAACAAGCAAAAATCAATAATGATAAAGAAAAATGGACAATAAAAACACCCATTCACATTAGTGCCATACAACTTAAACACTTTGTAGTCAACTTAATTAAAGGGGTAAAGGACCTATATAAAGAAAGCTACAAAATCGTGCTTCAAGAAATAAAATAGGACATAAGGAAATGGAGACACATACCCTGTTCATGAATTGGATGGATTAGCATCGCTAAAATGGCAATACTCACCTAAGCATTGTGCATATTTAATGCAATTCCTCTAAGGATACTCAGAACATTATTCAAAGAAGTGGTTCAAATTTATTTGAAACAATAAACCTTCACAAATAGGTAAAGCAACACTTTTGAAAAAGAATATGGGAGGCATCACTTTCCCCAACTTTAAATTGTACTAAAAAGCAATAATCATTACAACTTCCTGGTATTTAAATAAAGACAGACCCAGATCAATGGAATAGACTTGAGTATTCAGAAAATATTCCCCAGACATACAATCAATTAATCTTTGACAAAGGGCAAGAAATGCAAAATAAAGCAAGGAAAGACTCTTCAACATGTGATATTGGGACAACTTGTCAGCCACATGCAAAAAAGCAAATTTAGACCTCTTACACCATGTACAAAGGTCAAATATAAATGGATTAAGGACCTTGATATCATACTTGGAACCATAAGGTACATAGAAGAACACACAGGTAAAACACTCCATGACATTGAGACTAATGGCATTGTTAAGAAGAAAATACCACTGACCAAGCAATTGGAAGCAGAGATAAACAAATGGATTATACTAAACTGAGAAGCTTCTGCACCTCCAAGGAAATAATGACTAGGATACAAAGGCTACCCACAGAATGGGAGGAACGATTTACCTAATACCCATAAGATAAGGGGCTAATGTCTAAGATATAAAAGGTACTGATATAACTTACCATGGGAAAAAATATCTAACCACATAAAATGTGGGGAGAAGGGACCACAGTGGTAGCACAGTGGTAAGAAGTTTGTCTTGCATGTGGCTGACCCAGCATGGAAGCAGATTCAATCCCTGGCATCACATAGGCTCCCCTGAGGCAGGAGCAATTTCTGAGTGCAGAGCCAGAAGTAACTCCTGAATGCCACTGGGTGTGGCCCACAAAACCAAATAATAATAATAATAATAATAATAATAATAATAATAATGATGATGATGATGATGATGATGTGGGGAGAATATACAAATAGACACTTTCTCGAAGAAAAGATACAACACCACATGGATGTACATGGAATCTATTATGCTGAGTGAAATAAGTCAGAGAGAGAAAAACGCAGAATGGTCTCACTCATCTATGGGTTTTAAGAAAAATGAAAGGCATTCTTGCAATAATTTTCAGACACAAAAGAGATAAGGGCTGGAAGTTACAGCTCACCTAGTAAAGCTCACCACAAAGAGTGATGAGTTTAGTTAGAGAAATAACTACATTCTGAACTATCCTAATAGAATCCTAATAGAATCCTAATAGAATGTATGAGGGAAATAGAAAGCCTGTCTAGAGTACAGGCGGGGGTTGGGTGGGGAGGAGGGAGATTTGGAACATTGGTGATGGGAATGTTGCACTGGTGATGGGTGGTGTTCTTTAAATGAGTGACACTCAAACACAATCATGTATGTAATCAAGGCATTTAAATAAAATATAGTAAAAAATAAAAATACATTTTAAAAAAAGAAAGGATACAAATGGTTGGGGCCGGAGTGGTGGTGCAAGGGTTAAAGCGTCTGCCTTGTCCATACTAGCCTAGAAAATATCGCAGTTGGATCCTCCGGCATCCCATATGGTCCCCAAAGCCAGGAGCGATATCTGAAAGCATAGCCATGAGTAACCTCTGAGTGTCACTGGGTGTGGCCCAAAAACCAAAACAAACAAACAAAAACAAAAAAAGCAAAAATACAAATGGTCAAAAGGCACATGAAAAATGTGCTCCACATAACTATCGGGGAGATGCGAATTAAAACAACAATGTGGTACCATCTCAAGCCACAGAGACTGGCACATATCAAAAACAAAACAAAACAAACAAACAAACAAACAAAAAACAAGAACAATCAGTGCTGAAAGTGATGTGAGGAGAAATAAACTCTCACATTCACTTCTCGTGGGAATGCCATCTAGTCCAGCCTTTATGAAAAACAATATAAAGATTTCTTCTAAAACTGAAATTGAGTCCTCATATGATCCAGCCATACCACTCCTAAGAAAATACTTTAGGACGGGGTGGCAAACAAGTTCGACACAAAGAAAAAAATTTAAACTTTGAGAGTCAGAGAGCCGCACCACGCAGTGACCTGCCAAAACAGACATTCACACAAAAGCATCTAATTGTAACAATAATATATGAAACACATATTGCATTTTGTCATTTTGAGTGAGGGTCAAATTCCTGCAGTGATGGTGAGGGTGCGCTGTGTCCTCCACACTCAGAACTAATGGAATGATGTGACCCAACATGTGACACACACGGGTCCCCGCTCACTGGCCCATGCAGTTGTTTCCGAGGGATGAGAGATGGATGACACAGCCTGGAGGTGGGACTCTGCGCTGGAGATCTCTCCTCAGAGGTCCCTCCTCAGAAGCAGCAGAACAAAATCCAAACTTGACAAAGAGCCACAGTAACCAAAATCATGGTAAGAGTCAAAGAATCGCATTCATTTTGGCCGGGAGTCCCATGTGCCTCGAGAGTCGCGTGTTCGCCAAACCTGCTCTAGGAAAACAAAAACACAGTACAAAATACCTTCTGCATGCTTATATTTATTGCAGAGCTTTTAAATAGCCAAAATCTGGAAACAACCCATATGCCTGAGAACAGATGAGTTGCTAATAAAACTGTGGTATATATACACAATGGAATACTATGCAGTCATCAGGAAAAAATTAAGTCATAAAATTATTTTATACATGGATAGATATGAAAAATTTAATGCTGAGTGAAATGAGTCAGAGGGAGAGAGATAGACACTTAGGTGATCTCATTCATCTGTGGTATTTAAGAAAATTAGAAGACAGTATATTAATTATACCCAGAAACAATAGAGATGAGGGCTGTAAGGTCTTGCCCATGATATGTGGCTTACCAAAGAGAGTGGTGAATGCATTTAAGTAACAACTAGCAGGACAATATTATTGACTGAGAGAAATAGAATGCCTGTCTCAAATACATGTAAAGGTTGGGAGGAGAGAAATGGGGGGCTGTGGTGGAAATGTTGCACTGGAGAATGGGGGTGCTCTTTTTATGACTGAAACCCAATTACAAACATGTTCATAATCATGGGGCTTAAGTAAGTAAATTATATATATATATATATATATATATATATATATATATATATATATATATATATATATATGTGGGGGGGGTTGGTGTCACAACCAGCAAATCTCAGGGGTTACTCCTGGCTCCACACTCAGAAATTGCTCCTGGCAGGTTCTGGGGACCATTTGGGATGCTGGGATTCGAACCAAAGACCTGCATGAAAGGCAAATGCCTTACCTCCATGCTATCTCTCCGGCCAAAGTAAATATATTATTTATTATTAAAATATGAAACAAAATAGGTAGGCAGAAGGAAATAATGAAGCTTCAAGCAAAAAATAATGAAGTAGAAATCCAAAAGACAATTCAAAATATCAAGGAAAGCAAAAGTTTGTTCTTTGAATAAATCAACAAGATAGATAAACTACCTTCAAAACTCACAAAGAATGGGAGAGAGAAACTTTATAAGACAAATTAGAAATAAAAATGGGAATATCACTACAGTAACTACAGAGATTCAAAGTGTAATCAGAGACTATGCTACTTTGAGAAACTATGCCACTAAAAGAGAACCTGGAAGAAATGGATGAATTCTTGGACTCATAATCTTCCAAGGTTGAACCAGAATGACCTAGCATATCTAAACAGACCCATTGCTTTTGAGGACATTAAAATGGATAATCAAAAGTCTTACCAAAAATAAAAGCCCAGGCCCAGATAGATTCACTAATGAATTCTTTCAAACCTTTCAATAGGACCTACTACCAATCCTTTCAGGCTCTTCCAGGAAATTGAAAAAAAGAATTTTAAAAAAATCTTTAAAATAAATTTAAAAAAAAAAACGAGAATTGGAATAAATTTAAGAGAAATAGTATATGAATCATTGGTGTCTCAGAGAGCCAGGGATAAAATGCAAATGAAGAAACAATAATTAAACTCTTCATTGTTGAAAAGTTACCAGAGCAGGAAAATTCATTCACACACATCCTAGCTGCCTGAAGAGTACCAACAGTAAGAGACCCAAATAAAAGATCTCACTCAAACCACAGATTAGCACACATCAGAATAAAAACGAATAGCTAGTGCTGACATTGTTGTAGGAAGAAAGGAATTATTCATTGTGGGAATGAATGCGGGTCCAGCCTTTCTGAAAAGTAATATGAACATTTTTCAAAAACACAGAAATTGACCTACAATATGAATCAGTTTTACCCCTGCTGAGGATATACGGCACAAGCCCCAAAATATAGTGCAGACAAAGTATCTGTATCTGTAATTCACTGCAGCACTATTCACAATATCAAGTAGCTAGGAACAACCGAAGGGCCCAAGAACATATGAGTGAATAAAAAACTCTTATGTACAATGAAATATTATGTGACTTCTTAGGAAAAATGATTCATTGATGGACATGGAAAGTATAAAGCTAAGTAAAATTAGTATGAGAGGAATAGATATAGAATGGTTTGTCATTTGTGGTATACATATAAATATAATTTGGCTATAATATCCAAATACAATAGAAATGAAGGCCAGAAGGACTCATCCATGATGGAAACTTGCCTCAGAGAGTGGGGGAGTACAATTAGAGCAGAGAAGGCACTACTATGCAATGATAGTTGGAAATGTTCATTACAAAAACTGGATGCTGAAAGAAGGTAGTGTGTAATGCATGATACCTTTCCAGTAACAATATTGTAAAATAAAAGAGAGAGAAGAAAAAAAGTCTGTAGTAGAGACAGGTGGGGGGAATGAAACGAGACATCTGGAAGAAAACTGGGAATACTCATGCCAGAAATACGCACTATGAATACTCTTGCACACTTTATGGCTAAAATTCAATCATGAGCAA
This sequence comes from Suncus etruscus, assembly GCF_024139225.1. Classification (NCBI taxonomy): domain Eukaryota; kingdom Metazoa; phylum Chordata; class Mammalia; order Eulipotyphla; family Soricidae; genus Suncus; species Suncus etruscus. The sequence goes on along the minus strand of NC_064851.1, from coordinate 60,486,023 downwards.
ATTTGTCTTCTTTTTCTTTTAATTACATTACTTAAATGCTGTGGGTACAAGGTTGTTTATAAGGCAGTTATTATTTATTTGTATGTTTTTAATTTTTTTCAGCTACAAGTCATTCAAAACAGAGTTTCACTCATACAAAATGCAGCACACTTCACCAGTGAACATTTCCTATTGTCAATATCCCAAGTTTTCACCCATATGCCTTTGGGGCAGAATCCCTTTCTCTTCTTCTTTATTTCTTTTTCTCTTTATTTCTTTTTCTCTTTCTTTCTTTCTTTCATTCTTTCTTTCTTTCTTTCTTTCTTTCTTTCTTTTCTTTCTTCTTTCTTTTTCTTTCTTTCTTTCTTTCTTTCTTTTCTTCTTTCTTTCTTTCTTTCTTTCTCTTTCTTTCTTTCTTTCTTTCTTTCTTTCTTCCTTCTTCCTCTTTCTTTCTTCTTCTTTCTTTCTTTCTTTCTTCTTTTTTCTTTCTTTCTTTCTTCTTCTTCTTTCTTTCTTTCTTTCTTTTCTTTCTTTCTTTCTTCTTTCTTCTTTCTTCTTTCTTTTTCATTCTTTCTTCTCTTTCTCTCTTTATCTCTCTAACTTTCTTTCTTTCTTTTTTCTTTTTTGTCTTTCTTTCTTTCTTTCTTTCTTTCTCTATCTCTTACTCTCTTTCTTTATCTTTCTTCTTTCTTACTTACTTTCTTTCTTCTTCCCTCCCTTCATCGCTCTCTTCCTTTTTATTTTCTATTTTAGAGCATGGTTTGCAATATTTTTACTGTAAATATTTTTATATAAGTTATCATGACTTTCTATCCTTTCAACACCAAATTTTTTCCAGGTTGATAATTTCAAGTAGTCCTTGTCATATTTGTTTCTACTTAAACAATTTTGCCACTGTGTTTCTAAAAGTGTTCCAATTAAAAATATTTAAAAAAATAAGACCCCCCTCAGCCACATCCTAATTCGAATAAAAAAATACAAAGTTAAAGAATATCAAAACAAGAAAGATCAAAGAGGTAACTAAATTAAAAAAGAACATTCTTAAGATTAACAACCGATTTCCTAAAGAAAAATGTCAGGACTTAAAGATATAGTGGGATATGGTGAAAAACTTTAATGAAATTAATGACTCACTAAAGATACTTTACCCAGCTAGACTCTCATTCAGATTTGAAGCAAAGATACACAACTTCACAGATAAAAAACAGCTAAAGATATAGACTTGAAACCACCTTTAGGAGAATAATTAGTGGATTATTTAAGGCAAGACAAAACCTACAAACACACTGAACATTTGAAAGATGGCACAAAAATCCATGAATATCTCTTAATAGTAAGGGACTAAATGCACCAAATACAGACATAAATTGGCTATGCAGATTAGAAAGTTACACTTAGCATTTTATTGCCTGCAACAAACACAATTGCACAGAGAAAGACATACTCAAAGTCAAAGTTTGAAAGACAATTCTTCGAGCAGACAACCACCTCAAAAGGTCCTGTTGACTGTGTTAGTTTCAGACCACATAGATTTTAGGCTCAAAAAATTGTAAGAGACAGTGAAAGTTATTTGTTATTGATTAAGAGACAAGTAAACCACATGAAGTTCACACTCCTAAACATAAATGCACCTATTGTGGGACCAGCAAATTACTTAAAACAACTGCTAATAAATCTGAAAGTAGATATTGATAGCAACACAAAGTTGTATGGGGCATTCATTCTTTTTGGCTTTTAACCCCCTACCCCAAAGCCAAATATACATTCTTCTTTAGTGCAAATGAAACATTCTCCAGAATAGATCATGTGCTGTGGCACAATATATACCCTCACAAAGTCAAGGGGATAGAAATCATATCAACTACCTTCACAGACCATGAAGCATTTAAAAAGTTAATCACTAAAACAAATGGAGAAACAACACAAACATCTGGAAATAAAATAGCTCATTATGAACAACCAGTGGGTCAGAGAGGAAATCAAGATACTCCTCAAAACAAGTTGAATGAGAATAGGAGCTTCCAGAACTTGTCAGACACAGCAAAAATAGTTAGATGACAGTTCATAGTTCTCCAAATATTCATCTGGAAAAAATGTCTTACATAAATAACTTGTCTGCTGAACTTAAGAAACTGGGAAATTATCAGCTAAAGAACCACAAAGCAGGAAGGAAAAAACAAATACTAAAATTTACTAGAAGTAAATGAAGTGGAATACCCTAAAGAGTCTGAAGGATTAATGAAACCAAAAGTTTAAAAGAGTAAGTAAGATCCAAAGGATATCACCAAATATTTCTCTGGCTATTTTTCCCTCAGCAAAACTAAGTTATAGACACTTTGACATAAATAACATTATCTCTTATGACTTATTCTTCTTCTATTAATACATTATAAGTGTTTTCCTTATGTATCTATTCATTCAAGTATATTTAGGTTGTTTTGTATTGTGGCTTCTTTGAACAATAGCTTAGTAAATATGAAAGCACAGATTATTTCTATTTGTTTGACAGGACTTAAATAGGCTTCCCAAATAGTCTTTGGAAGACTAGATAGGTAAGCTAAATGAGCCAGATGGGTCAGTACTTAACTCAAGGATGCTACATTATTCTGCCATTGCCTCAGACATTACTTGTTGGCTTTTGGGAAGTCTTTGAGGTATTGATTCTAGTACCCTCTTGATTGATAAGCAATTATATTGCACAATCACAAATTGTTGGAAATAGGATCTCAATTATAACGTGTCTCCCTATACTAATGCCTCATTCAAAGAGTAGATTAAAATTAAATACACCTATCATATATTATACATATATATAACTGTTGGTGTACCTAGCTAAAACCCTGAAGTTGGGTGCAAAGACCCTAAGACCCACCCATATCTGGGAGGGGTCTTGGGAACCGGATAATAGGTGTAACTACCTGCAAGACCTCCCATTTCTGGGAGGGGTCTGGAAAAGGATAGATAAACCTCTGAGCCAGGGGATTCAGCCCTTTTGCCGTTTCTCTTTTGGCCCGGCTTGGTTTCCTGGCTTTTGGATCTTTGGGCCGCATGGAGCCCAAAGGGAAGATGGCTAACAGGAGATAAGATGCAGGGCTAGCAAAATATAGCTGAATGCTTAAAAGGTTGACATAGGCCACACACCTGTGGTGGCTAGGGCATGAATAAAGATGATTCTTCCTGAAGGCTGCGTGTGAGTGAGTGATTTCACCTGGGCCTGGAACTCGCCGGCTGCATGGAGGTTGCAGAGCCATGTGGGCTGGATGGCATCCTCCACCATCCAGCCCCATCGTTATTTATTTAACACAACATCTGGCGCTCCGAACTTTGACCTGAATCCTGGACCCAAGAAACCAGCAACAATGGTAATATTTCTGCTTTTCAGTTTAATTTTGGCTCTTTTCGGGTGCACTAAGCCCAAAACACTGGGCCACGTGCAGCCATGTTCAAACATGGCCGTGACCCCTTCTAGGGAAACAAGGGCAATTAAAACAAAAGAGGTGGAAGCTTGCATCACCTCCAGCCCAGGCCCAGGCCCAAAACTAAAACTTTGTTACAAGAAACAAAAACCTGGGCCTCTTCAAAGACTTATTAAAAGTCTAAATTGGAAACGGAGGAGAAAAAAGACTGTATTGAATATGGACTGATTTTCTGAGAATGACCTTTGGCTTGAATTTGAATTTCAACTTTGGAAATTTCGGACTAAACTTTTAGTTTAAATCACTTGGAACTCTGAACATCCAAAGTGCTCCCAGAGGGGAAAAAAGGCAGCGGTGAAGCCCCGGTGAAGCCCCTGCGGCAAAAAGCTCCAAGCGGCAAGCTCCAAGCAGCTCGGCTCGGCTGGGATCTCGGCTGGAATCGGCTTGGCTGGGCTCAGTTTGGCCCGGAAAAGCGAAAAACCTGGAATCCTCGCTCCAGATCACAAACCGGCAGCGGGGCCTAAAACTAAAAGGAAGCCACGTGGTAAAATCAGCGTGGGACAAAACATCTGAACTTTAAAAGTTTACAGAAGCCACGTGGTGAGATCAGCTTGGAACAAACCAGCATCTAAAATCTAAAAATTTACAAAAGCCACATGGTGAAATCAACATGGTGAGATCAGCGTGGGACAAATTAATCATTTAAACTGTAATTTTAGGTGTAGAAACTAAGCAAATAGTCATATATTTCACTCATAGTTGGTAATGGGATAAGTTTTAGCTAGTTAGTGGTTAAAAAATAAAAATAAAGGAAGGTAAAACAGCTTAGCCCAACTAAAACATCTTATTTCTAACCACCTGCATCTTTGTCTTAGTCATTTTCTTTATGATTTAAATGTGTTTTGTTGTCTTTCAAAGTTAATATTTTCAATTGCAAAATGTTTTACTGTGTATTTTAATGTACTTAGCCTGTTTTTAAAATGTATGTTATGCATGTATGCTAAAGTACTTGTGTATAGAAAATATATAGGAACATTGAAGTTCCCCCAATATAGTTTAAAAATATAGGAACATGAAAGTTCCAAAATAGTGCTTGGTAAAAAAGCATTAATAGAATTTTAGGTTACAGGTGTAAAGTATATTTTGCAAATGATATGTTTTTGAAAAGGGCTGGTATATTAATTTTCACTCTATTACGTTGGTGCATAAAAATATTAAGAAAAGGAGGAAATGTTGGTGTACCTAGCTAAAACCCTGAAGTTGGGTGCAAAGACCCTAAGACCCACCCATATCTGGGAGGGGTCTTGGGAACCGGATAATAGGTGTAACTACCTGCAAGACCTCCCATTTCTGGGAGGGGTCTGGAAAAGGATAGATAAACCTCTGAGCCAGGGGATTCAGCCCTTTTGCCGTTTCTCTCTTGGCCCGGCTTGGTTTCCTGGCTTTTGGATCTTTGGGCCGCATGGAGCCCAAAGGGAAGATGGCTAACAGGAGATAAGATGCAGGGCTAGCAAAATATAGCTGAATGCTTAAAAGGTTGACATAGGCCACACACCTGTGGTGGCTAGGGCATGAATAAAGATGATTCTTCCTGAAGGCTGCGTGTGAGTGAGTGATTTCACCTGGGCCTGGAACTCGCCGGCTGCATGGAGGTTGCAGAGCCATGTGGGCTGGATGGCATCATCCACCATCCAGCCCCATCGTTAATTATTTAATTCTACATATAACTTTCAATCATTATTTTGATATTAAGACTAAACAATAAATCTACTGTTTGGAATTCTCATGAATATACTGTCTAGATTTAAGAAATACAGTGTCTCAGATGAAGATAACTCATTTTCTGTAAATCTTAGACTATTGGATCTATTAACTTAAGTGCTAGACACTGAACTTTAAGAACATCTACTAATTTACACATAAAAGGAAGATATTATTAAAGCAGAAGATAATCACCTTCTACAGCTATGTAGCTAATACTTTGAGCTACTAATATCAGCTCTAATTGTGCCCTTTCAGTGACATTATATTGAAAATATAGCTCTAGATGGATACTCAGAACAATCCATTATTACCAAAGATATAAGTATTTAACTATATTTGTAATTTCTCTAAGCTTTGCCAATTACTTTTAATTATATCCTATAAATTTTGTCTGTCTAGGGAAAAAAGTCTTCAGTTCTTTTTAAAGTGAGGGTTATTTGAAGGAATATTGGCTGATTTATTTAATGGCTAAATTTTCTTTTTTATTTTGGTCAAAATTTTGAATTTATTATGATGAATATATATATAAATAAATGATAACTAATTATTTTATACTAGTTAATCAAAAGTACATTATTTCAAGAATTTATACTCATTATATCCAGCCTATATGTTTAAAAAATAAAATAATGATGATTTCTATTCTATTCATATGATTTTTATCCATGTAAGCTAAATATTAATTTTGATTGTAGTTATATATACATCTCTATACAATAATGAGGGACACATTAAAAATCATAGTATTTCATTTACTATTCAAGAAATATAGGTAGAAACTGGGTTTCAAGGTTAAAATCTAATAACAGGAAATGCTTTTTATTGCTTTCTCCAGATTAGTTTTCTAGTGTCTGAAACTTATTAACTCATTAATTCATGTAAAAAAGAGAAAGCTATAAAATAGTTATTATTATATCAATTTTATAGATGAGAACAAAAGGATAGAGACAGGGTGGAAAATTGCCTTTGCTAGCTATCAACTGAAAGAACCCAGATCAGAAAGAACAGTTAATAAGTAGGTATCTGGGTCTCCAAACTTGCCTTATTTAATCAATCTTCTCTATTGTCTCTAAAGAACGTATTGCAAAGACCTTCCCCTAAGGTATGCTATAACATTTTAATATGTTATTAATGAATATGCTACATTAGCTTGAGATGGATGATCTAACTGCCCATTGTCAGAGGAAAAGTTTAGGGAAATAAGAAGAGTATAAACTCTTAAAAAAAAAAAGGACAGTGTATATGCTGATGGCTGTAAGAATGTCTAATACACACTAACATCAGTGTTGAGTTATAGTAAGATTGAAAAACTATTCCTGTGAACATTTCCTAATGCTTAAACTTGTTTTTGAAATAACTCCCAGTCTGATCCTCCTCAAATAGGGAAATGAAATTCTGATGCACACACAGAAACGTTTTTGAATGCTAATTCCTCATGGGCACCAGGAACAGTTTGAATTCTTTTCAATGCATGATGTGGAAATAACTCAAAAATTAAACTTTAGAAATTAACTCAACTGGCAAATAAAGTTTCCATCCAGAAAAAAAAATGTAAAACTGTAAACTAACCTCAGTGCACTCTGAAATCTAATTATTTCCATATTTCATATGTGCTGATACAAATCCCAAGAGATTTTTGAAGGGATGCAAGCCCCACTCTTGTTCTAGAATATCCTTATCAAAGAAAAGAATAACTGAATTGACTGTACCAAGTTACATACTTAATTATATATGAATATATGCTCTTTCTAAAGTGAGATGAAAAACCTTAAAAGTTAGAGTACTTCTTTATAAAGTGAAAGTAATTGATCTTTAAAAGGTAAGAACTCCAATTATGATATCAATTTAATGTTATTAATAGTAAGAAAATTCTGTATTTTATTATTTAAAGAGAACATTTATATGATCTCACCTTTATTTTTATTTGTATTTAAGCACCATGGGTACAAAATTATTTGTGGTTGAGATTTAAAAAACGTACACCTCTCTTCTCCAGTGTACATATCCCATCACCAGTGTCCCCAAGCCAACAGCCCTCTCACCCTCCTCCTGCCTGCTTCTGAGAATACATTTCACTTCTCTCTCGTGCTCTGTCTATCTCTGTCTCTCTTCATCTCTCTTTACACTCCCCCCTTTTGATACTGTGGTTTGCACTATTGTTAAAGAAGTATATAATTTTATCCCATTACAGCACTTCATTTTGGTTCAGAGTTAACAGTTCCAGCTATCATTGTCATAGAAAATATTTTTAATCAATTATAAGATTTAAAATTTTAGGAGAAAAAATGAAGATAGTGAAGTTATTTTATACTAGTCAGGAAAAAGGTATGCATTTTAATGATAATTGAGAACTTTACATTTATTGGTGGTAGTTTTGAGTGCAATAAACATAACCTTTGTGTTTCCTAGTTTAATAAAATAAAAAGCAAAATCTATGATGGTTTCAATTCCAGTTAAACTTTAAGTAATTGATAATTTTTAAAGATCATTTGGTATTACTAAACCTGCTAATTTATATTTATAAAGAATGTCTAACAGAATAAAACACATTATTCTAAAATATAAACACATTTTATTAATAGCTTTTCATTTCATTATTCGATACTACATTCCTTTACTTGCATTGCACTCTTAGTTCATTTTGTCTCCTCTTTTATATTTTCCTTAGATCACACTATTACAGAATCTTTGTTGTAGATTTGTTCCTCTACATACGTATAGATTCCATGACTCCAGTTATAAAAATATCAGACCAAATAACCCTATACTAATTCTTCACACCAAGAACGCTTTCCATTTCAGTAATCACCATGGATTATTTTGAGTTTAGAAGTTAATTTTCAGATTTATCTGTCAGTCTACTTGCAGTAGCCATTTATACTCCTCATAGACTATTTCTCATTATTTTATATTAATATATATACACAGAATTTGCTTACTCATTTTATTCAATAATAAATTTACTCATATCATCCCACATAATCATGTTAAGTTCTGTCTGTTTTCCTTCTTCACATATATCCTTTTGTTTTGTCCATGTAATGTTGGATAATTTAGAATCTTTCAATATAAAATACCTAAAAACTAACATACAAACAAAAATAATTCCTTGGTTATTTAAGATAAATGATTTGCTAGGTATACCTAGAATATAAAAATGAAGAAAGAAAGAAAAGCAGAGTAATTAGGTTCTGTTAACTTATATTTAGTATTGAATAAGTCATCATGAGGTGTCGAATGAAAACTGGGTATTGGTGAAACATATTTTAAGTTAAAATAAGACTTAAAAGCTCAAGCCCTGTTTATATTAACAAAATATTTAAAATAGTGTAAATCCCCACAATCAAGACAATAAAATGTATCTAAAATAATCAGGCAATAACATACTTTATAGATCTATAAGGATGGTAAATAAGACATATAACATACAGTGAGCACAGTGTGCAAAAATAAATTTTGAATTCTTGAGTAAAAGTAAAGTACTAAGTCTCTTGTGTTGCAAATGGATGCACAGGATTTGATCTCCAAATGTATGTTCTCATAACCCCTGCAGTATTGTTTCTTGACACCCTTCGGGTACAACCACCCACCTAACAAAGAGGGAAGTTAAATTCTCCAAAGCCATCATTGTGAAATTCTGAGTCCCTGAAGAGAACATTTCTTCAAATTGTTTGTTCCATAATAGGACACAGTTTGGGATACCTTTCATACAATGGGTAGATGTTAATAGTTAACAATATTGAAAGTTACTTAGGGAGTAAAGGACTGTATGTGCTTTAGATCAAAGTCAAACTAGTAGTTCTAATAAAACTAATAGTTCTACCTGGAGTTGTAATTCTCAATTTTGATCTCAGCCAAATACTTTCATAAACTGAACTAACTTTAGTAATGTGTATGTCCACCAAAATTCTTACTAGTGTGTGGTGTTTCTACTTATATTAAAATTAAAGTTACATACCATCAAATGGCAATTTCAATGTATATTTCATAGCATTTATTTTATTTTTATTATTACCAAAATAATTTCTCTAAAGTAAATTTAATATTTTCCCTAATTATTTAAGTTTTAATAATTAGCTTTTATTTTTTTATTGGAGGGAGGGCACAGTTTGGAACTCAGTGAAGCTCAGGCAACTCTTAGGGGACCATATGGGATCCTGAGGTTGAAACACAGGTCAGATGTGTGCAAGGAAAGTTCATTACCTGTTATACTACCTCTCCAGCCCTAAACTCATTACCCTGATTCATACTATTATCCCTGAAATAACACCTAATGGAGCTGGCCCTTATTTTGTAAGCATAAGAAAGACTATCTATTGTATAATCCCTGAAGCTTTCTGTTGAGTGCTGCATAAGTTGAGGTCCATTTAACAAATATGATCTCATGCACAGTCAGCATATGTGTACTCACTATAATTAAAATGCAATAACAAGAAATGCATGCCAAACGAGTTTTAAGCCTCTACCGACATATGAAATAACTTCTCCCTTCCAGGGTCAATTGAACCACATTTCTCACTTATTTTACCCTTTGTCTCTGCATAACACTCTAATGCTAAGGGAAAAATCTAAAATACTAAAAGAAAAATACTTTTCTCCCTTTGTGGCATGACTGTAATAATTTAATGTTATTGCTTAAGCTAGGTACTTTTAAATATGACTATTATTCCTGAAAAATACCCCTTCCATTTATGATTCATATGAAAATTATGTAACATTTAATTTAGCCTTTATACTACTACCAAGAGCAAGCAAATGTTGGCTAGACCACTCATAGCATGATAATTATGAAGTTAATTTTCTAAATGAGAATAATTTCTGAGAAATTATTTTCTCTGGACATGAAACTAATAAAAGTGAGTCTGTTTCAAAATTGTTAAAACTTAAGAGGTGAAGAAATATTTGGGTCAAAGTTAAAAACTACTGATATCTGAATACGTTTCTTTGATTAAGATGAGCAGTTACTCAAATAATGTTTTGATATAAGCAGTGTTCTGTTCCTCCGTTTGCTGTTTGCATGACAGGGAAATGCCTCTTCATTCAGGACCTCCTACTGCAGCAACAGCATTGCAGTTCTTAAAACAACCTGCATCATGAATTTATTTAACAAAAAAAAAACAATTATTTCTAAAAGGCAATAAGCAATTTTTCTTATAAGATTTAAGTTCTACATTTTTATTCAAATAATTAACACTATACTAACATATTTTATTTGCGGGCAAAATAAATAATTCATTTTGTATTTCCACGAATTAATTGGATAATTAAATTTTTTGTTCTCAATTATAAATTGAAATGTAATTATTCAAGAGACTTATTTCTTATTTTGGTGTTTTAAAATTGAGTCGTGTTGACTCTCTTATAGCATTCTTTAGAAAGAAAAATTTCAAAATTATCATGCTGGGTTTTTTTTTTTTTTTTTTGCCAAACCCAGTGGTTCTCAGAGGTTACTCCTGGCTCTGAACTCAGAAATTGCACCTGGTAGGCACCAGGAACCATTTGGGATACTGGGGATCAAATCCAGGTCTGTCCAGGGTCGACAGCATACAAGGCAAACGCTCTACCACTGTGCTATCTCTCCATCCCCAAGGCTGTTTTTAACCTAGTAGAGATCAACATATTGGATAGATTTTATTAATATATATAAAATATAAAAGTTTTAAGAAGAACAACAAAATCTAATGTACTTTTATTCTTTTTTTGATAAATCTTCATCAAATATGATGATGACAGATAACACCTACTAGAAATACAAAAAAGTGCTCAATGAATTAAGTTAAAAACAATGAAGCTTTAAATGTTTGTTTATTTAATTATTATTGATTTTGGGACACATTCTGTGGTGCTCAGAGGCTACTCCTGGCTGTGAGCTCAGAAAATACTCCTGGCAGGCTCTGGGAACCATAGGAGATGCTGGGAACCGTACCTGATCCGTCCCAGGTGGGTTGCGTGCAAAACAAACATCCTACCACTGTGCTATCGCTCCAGTCTATGACGCTTTTAATATTTTATGATTTATTTCAGAGGCAATATTAGCAACAATGAAATGACTTCCTCTACTTGCAAAACTTTCTCATATCTAATTGACTATGTGTTTTTATCCTGTAGCTAAAGTTTTTGGAAAATAAGAGAGTTTTTTAATTATAACATTTGAGAAGACAATCAAATTAATTGTAATTAGCTGACATTTAATATTTTTGTATCTATAGAGAATTTCTATTCAATTTTGTCTTGTGAATCATTATATGTCTTTACCAATAAAATAAATTTATGTGAACCTTCTTATCTATTCAGGTATTTATTCAGTTTTATTGGTTAGCATTATATCTTGCATATGATAATTCTTATTTTATATTTTTTCATCTTATTGTATGCGTTTAGGGCCATATTTGGCTTGCTTTGTGCTTCCTTCCTGGATCTGTGCTTAGGAATTACTTAGAGTAGGTTCAGAAAACCATATGTACCAGGGACAAAACCAGGGTAAGTACCTGTATGCAAGGCAAGCATATTGTCCACTGTACTATCTCTGCATCCCTGAAATTATTTTATATGTTAAAAATAATGGAACATGGTCTTAGTTTTGCTATCAATTTATAATTAACTAATGAAAATGAATTTCTCAGAATTGATATATTCTTTAATGTACTTTGAGCTTTTACTATTCAAAATCTTGGGCTGCATTTTATGAAATAAATGAAAATTTAGCATAAGACTTTGAAAAATGTAGAAACATGTTCTACATGAGACAACATATGATGCCATTATGATCTTATTTTTTAATATAATTTTTATTTTGATCATAGTGGTTTACATATTGTTGACAATAATATTACAGGTTCACATTTAAATAAAATCAGGGGGGTCCCCATAACCGATTTTTCTTCCCTACACCTCCATGATCGTACTACCTCCCATATCCTCCTCCCTCACCCCTGGGGCTGCGAGAAATTGTGGTCTCCTCTGTACCTAGCTTACTACTTAGTAGTCTTCGTCTTGGTGCCTCCCTTATTTCCCCCTCTAACTGGGAGGAAGGACTACATAGTTCAAGTTATGTGGTTTTATTTGAAGAAGAGAAAAGTAATAAATTGGGGTAAAAGTCTAATATGCCGAAAATGGGGGGAATCCTTCTAATCTAGAGGCTCTCATCATCGATTTGAGAGATGAAGGAGAAAAAGAAGGTGAAACACCCCAACAGTACAAAAAGAAGAGTCAAATATCCAGTGAGCACTCCAGTGATAGGCACCACAAAAAAAAGCCATGGTCTTGAGTTAAAAAACATGGCAGAACATCTAAAGAAAGAAAAGAAAAGAAGAAAAAAAAATATATATATGGGGACAACAACTTCAATAACCACACCAAAACAAAGAAATTGACAAAAAGTAGATAGGTAAATAATAATAATAATAATAATAATAAATGAAGAAAAATATATAAAAGATAAAAATGTTTTGTGCTTTTGCTTTTTTTCCCTCCTGCACTGGCACAGTAAATATTGGGGTCATTCAAAAAGGAATTCACTTGGTCTTAGCTCAATGGGGTTTCTCCACCCTTGGGGTATATTGTTATGGGATTAACTATAGACTCCGTTCAGGTTCATTTACTCTACCAGTGATGCTTTCCTGGTGTTTGGAAAACTTCTGCTCCATTCTGGGTGATGAAATAAGACCTCTGTATCTATAGATCTCAGTATCTGCACAGGTCCAGGAGTGGGACTTATGATGAAGTTTTTCTTTGTGGTTCTAGAAGTTCTGTTCCCTCAGTGTCATTTTAATCCATCTTCTGTGGTTGGTGGTCTTGGTCTTTGCACTGATCCTAGGATGGAACCTAGGATAGCGTCTTTCATTCTGTTTCCAGAAGCCCCATTCCTTTGCGATTGTCTCTGCCGGACCTTTGGAACTGGGGATCATGGTTATTGTGCAGGTCATAGTTCAAACCCTAGATTAGGGCTTTTTTATTGGTCTCAAAATATATTCAGTCCAGTCATGGTTCTAGCAGCCAGTCATCTGTAAATCGCGATATGATCTTATTTTTATCTCCTTGAATATATACAGTGTACTGGTATGGGTGGGTGGTGGGACACTTGGTAGATATTTAGGGCCTGAGAATAATTCTTAGTTTCCAAATAGATTAAGAACCATTTCCCCCCCTTTCTTTTCAACTTGAGAATAGTCAGAATGTGAACATCTCAAGCCAAGAAGAGAGTTATTTCCAGAAAGAGAACCCAAATGACACTTTGATCTTGGATTTGCAGTCTTGAGATCATTTCAAAAACTTAAAAATTTAACTGAAAAATACATTGCTTTTCAATAGCAGCTTAAGAAATATAAGACATCTGTAAAGAAATTTTTAGAAGGAAATTGTCTTCAAAATTTGATATAAAATGATTTAATGTTATATTTATTCATGTAACAATCTAATTTTTAGTCAGTCTAATCTAAAGTAAGTAGAATCTATAATAATTGGAAATTCCGGTAAGAAAATCAAAAGAACCACAGAAGAGCTGTGAGAAAATAGGTCCAAATTGGAGAAAAAAATAAAATAATCGATAGTGGAAAGCAATAAAATAAACTAAAATTTTAAAGGTTGAGTTTAAGGTGTGTGGTAAATGTCATGATGGTTATTATTAGGAGATATTTTCTTTCCAAATAATTTAATGTGCACAACCAAAATTTTCCTCTCCATAAAGCAAATGATTACAATGTAAATAACTTAAAACAATTTGTGTTTTGTATTAAGATATCTATTAATGTAGATATTCCCTATTATAGAATTTCAGGGTGCTCTGTGTTGGAGACTGTTTGGAATAATTAAAAAGCCCTCTCACTAATCAAAATGAAGTTTCTGAAAATCTTGGCCAAAGTGCTTTTTACAAACTGCATGTGGCCTTCCTTGCCCTTGGATCCAAAGAAATAGAAATAGCCTAGAGCTAGGGAGTTACTAGGCTTCAAGATGTCCTTGTAAACACAGGGGTCAAAAGGCCCAAGCTGAGATTAGATTTTGTACTTTGTTGCTCAAAAATAATGTAAATCTCTTGACTGATGATAATCTTATTAACCTTGTAAAATCAAGATGTTCCCGTGGAAAATTACAGCAAATCCTACTGTTCCCCGCCCCTACTCTCTCTCTCTGTTTTGCATTGTCTATAAAAGGTCTAAATTTTCTTTTATTAAATTGGACTCCTGATTGGACCCTCGTCTCGAGTCTCATTTTCCCAGCCCCTCTTCTATTCCAGGCCGGATTCTTCTTTGAGATTTGCGAATTATTGACGTGGTCTCCAGCTTTACCCGCTGGTCGGGGTCCCTGAAGACCATAAGTGGCGCCCAGCGCGAGGCTCAAAGAACAGAACACCCGGCCGAACGGCAAAAGGCGCAAGTCCCGGGAGCCTGTCCACAAGACACCGGTAAGACCCTTATATTAAGGGCAGGGTGCAGGAAGGTTAGACTAAGTGATCACTAACACCGCCGTTCAATTGTCCCAGAGATTTGGGACTATCGCCCTGGAAAAATGAGGGCTACTTTATCTAAAGAAGAGGTTTTTATCAAAGATCTTAAGAAAGAGCTGGGTGAAAGAAATGTTAAAGTGAAGAAAAAAGACTTAGTTAAATTTTTTATATGTGTACATGATATTTGTCCATGGTTTGTAATCACTAGACCCCCAATAGTTACCAGTACTTGGAAACAAATTGGTGATGAGATTTTGCAATACTATACCAAATATGGTAAAGAGAAAGATAGAAAGGTTATGCAGTTCTATTGGACTATTCTTGGAAAAATTATTACAGGAGCAGAATTAGACTCTTTTGGGGAAAACCCCGTTAACAAGGACATTGTTGAAAAGGCTGAAGCCGTTGTAGAAATGGCTTCCCGCAGTCAATCTCGGGCCAGCAGCACCCCTCCCAAAACAGAAAGCCTTATAGATTTAGACTTGGAACCCTCCAAGGGCTTTTTCCCCATAATTGCCAGCGCACCCACTAAGGAGGAGATTTTAGATACTGAAGACAATCTGTCCCTGCAGGACGAGGCCGCCCATTATGATCATGGCCGGCTTTCTCCCTGCGCTCCCCCCCCTCCGTATAGCGCAGACCGCCTGCCTAATCTACCCCAGGTTCTAGCATGGCAGACTGTCCCCTCTAACTTCAAAAAATGTAAGGCCGACCTAGAGACACAATTAAGAGAACTTAAGGAGATTAAAAGTCTGGAGGAACAAATTGCCCGGCTTCAAGCCTCTTATGACTCATATCAGTTCCCTGTATTTTTTAATCAACAGCCCGAGCGAGTTACCTTGCCTACCCCCTCCCTGCCCCCTCCCATACCCCGCTTGCCGGAGGATCGGGGCCGATCCCACCAAAGGGGCACGGGTGCTGTGACTCGCAGCCACAGCCTAGATAGAGCCCAGGCTGGGCAGAGGGCTCAGGCTTTAGCTAGGTCCCTTGAGGACATTCAGGAAGAGCCACAACAAGTCCCTGATAACCCTGAATCTACACCTTCAGTGGGAAACCACATGGCAGAGATTAGGAGATACCAACGTCTCCAACACAAACCTATAGAAACCCTTTTTCAAGCCATAAATACTTATGGCCATAATGCCCCCTACACCCTCTCTTGCCTTGAGGCAGTCCGAGATGGAGGAGAACTGTTACCCGCTGAATGGAAGGAAATTGCTAGCACAACCTTGCCACGCTCTGACTATATACTTTGGGAGACAGATTTTTGGCCTGATGCAGGCAACAGGCCAACCTGGGCGATGGAGGTTTTACCCTCCCAGATCAGATCTATGAACAGCTTACTGGCACAGGAACCTTTGCCTCCTTTACAGTACAGCAACAGAGGCTTTCCCCTGCTCGTTTGGCTCAGATCAATACTGCTGCCCTCCGGGCTTGGAGAGCCATGCCTAAAAGTGGACAGGCCACCATTCCACTGGCTCAAACAGTGCAAGGCCCCCAGGAGCCCTACAATAAATTCATTAGTAGACTCCTGGAAACGGTAAAAAGGATTATGGGCTCTGCAGATTATAATAATCCCCTTGTCAAGCAATTTGCTTACGAAAATGCTAATGAAACCTGCAAAGCCATTCTTCGTGGCCAAAATAAGCTAAAACCTTTAAACGAGATGATCCATCTGTGTAGCGAGGCAGACCCCTTTGTACATAAAATAGGCCAGGCCATAGTGGCGTTTCAGAACCAGTCCAATGGAAAAACCTGTTTTAAATGCAGTCAACCGGGACACTGGGTCAAGACATGCCCTATGGCTAAGCACTCCCCAGTGCTCACCACAGCTAACACTGAGCCTAAACCATCCCTCTGTTCCCAATGCCGCCGTGGCAAGCACTGGGTGGCCTCTTGCCATTCTAAGACTAATATTAAAGGCAGCCCCCTTTCTCCCCATCAGGGAAACGGCAGGAGGGCCCGGCCCCAGGGCCCACAAAAATCAGTATTAACGGGGCTTCAGAGACCGGCTCGCCCGGTGCAGCAGTTTGTGGCTCCCACCCAAAGCAACACCAACCTCCAGCAGGACTTGATAGAGCTTACACCACAACAGCCCCCCTTATCAGAGCCACCCCAGGCTCCGCAGGAGTGGACTTGTGTGCATCCACCCCAGCAGTATTGACACCCGAAGACAAGGTAGTCACCATAGGGACTGGAGTTTTTGGCCCCCCACCTCCAGGGATGTTCTTTTTATTATCGGTCATGCCTCCTCTACTATAAAAGGGTTAATAGTTCAGCCATCCTTGGTAGACAATGATTATACAGGAGAAATTATGCTGCTAGCCACTGCCCCTTACGGGCCTGTGCAAATTTTACCAGGACAACGCCTAGCCCAAGCACTGCCCCTACCTTTAGATACAACCCTCCCGGCTCTCCCCGAGACACGTGGTGCTTCCACTCCTGGCTCCTCCGAGGTCTATTGGATTAAAGCTATCAGCAAAGTAAGACCACCTCTAACCATTACTATAGAAGGAAGACCCTTTACTGGGCTCCTAGATTCCGGGGCGGACACTACCTGTATTAGCCCCCAGTTCTGGCCTTCTAACTGGCCCGCCCTCCCCACCCTTGACAGTGTCTCCGGGGTTGCTGGTACTGTCAAGCAGGTTCTTTTAAGCTCTCGCCCCTTAAACTGGGTCGATGATGAGGGAAACAAGGGCACTATCACACCTTATATTATTCCTGAGCTCCCTATAAATTTGTGGGGGCGAGATCTCATGGAACAAATGGGTCTTTATCTGATTAAGTGCAAGGACCCCCATGTACTACAACAAATGCTAGCCCAAGGGTATGAGTTGCACAAAGGGCTTGGAAAGAATTTGCAAGGTATGCTTAATCCAATTGAGGCCACACCTAAGTTAGATCGGCATGGCCTAGGCTACAAAACTCCTCAGCAGCCTTTTTGATGGCGGTTTCTGGCTCCCCTGCTACCCAAGCAGATAAAATTACTTGGAAGTCCGACTCCCCTGTTTGGGTTAGCCAGTGGCTGCTGTCTTCTGAAAAACTTTCTGCTGCCCAGTTGTTAGTGCAGGAGCAACTCCAGGCAGGACACATCGAACCCTCCACCTCCCCTTGGAACACCCCCATCTTTGTTATTAAAAAGAAATCAGGAAAAATGGAGGCTGCTCCACGACCTCCGGGAGATAAATAAAACCATGGTCCCTATGGGGGTGCTCCAGCTAGGTCTGCCCTCCCCGGTGGCCATTCCAAAAAATAGCTTTAAAATTATCATTGATCTAAAAGACTGTTTCTTTTCCATTCCTCTCCACCCAGATGACTGTAAGCGTTTTGCTTTTAGTCTGCCAATTGTTAACTGTGCGGGGCCAAACCCTCGCTTTGAATGGAAGGTTTTGCCGCAAGGCATGACAAATAGCCCTATGCTATGCCAAAAATTTGTAGCACAAACTATTGACCCCCTCAGAACTGCTTACCCTTCTGCATATATAATTCATTATACTGATGATATTTTAATCGCTGAAAAGGATGTTCAAAAATTAAACAAAATAGCAGAACACCTCATAAGTAAGCTCACAGCTAGGGGATTTACTATCTCTAAGGACAAGGTACAGCTCTATCCCCCACAGCTGTTTCTAGGCTTTGAACTACTCCCCAATCAAGTTAAAACTCAAAAGGTTCAGATCAGGACCGGTCACATAAAAACGCTTAATGATCTTCAGAAACTTTTAGGGGACATCACTTGGCTACGCCCCTATTTAAAACTAACCACTGGAGAACTTCAGCCCTTATATGACATAGCCAAAGGGAATACAGATCCTAGCAGCTCTCGAAACCTCACGCCTGAGGCCCACAAGGCCCTGGACTTGGTCCACACAGCCATAAAAAACCAGTTCATCACATATTTCAACCCAGATAAACCCGCTGGTCGGGGTCCCTGAAGACCATAGCTCTGCTCACTGTAACAAGTTGAAATATGAGGTTCCCATCTGGACACTAACTTGAAAAATAATCTTATCCCATTCACTTAATTCCTGTTCCTGTGACTATAGAACTAAAGGTCCCTCAAAATTACTGGAAATAAACAAGAAGGACTTCTCATATTACACAGGGAATTTACATTTATTTATATATTTTGAGACTATTTCAATTCCCAGAGGCTGTCATCATTCCCTACCAGGCAAACTTACACAAAATAGTCCACTAACTAATTAATAAGGAACATATGTATTATATATAGAGAGAGGAAGATAGACAGATATAGTTACAGATAATATAGTGCATATAAATATAATATAACATAATCAGAGTGGTGACTATTGGATAACTTTGAATTCCTTTAATTAATGACTATAAGAAAGTCAGACATTTTGTGAGCACCTACAAGAAGGAATTTATAAAGGCATGAAAATAACATGTTTAATCCAGAAGGATATTTCTAAGTCTTTTGGCACAATAGTGTATGCAGATCTTCCCATTATATATGTATTTAAATTCATTTTATATACAGAGGCTGAGAAGAAAAGCAAGAGAAAAAAAAAACACCATGAATCCCAGTCAGTATAAAAATAAACTCGGGGCCAGAGGGATAGCACAGAAGGTAGGGTGTTTGCCTTGCACTCTGCTGACCTGGGTCCCTCAAGCCTTACAGGAGAGTTTTCTGAGTGCAGAACCAGGAGTAACCTCTGATCATAGTTGGGCATGACCCACAATAAATATAAATAAATAAATAAACAAGCAAATAAATAAATACATAAATAAATATAAAGCTAATTACTCTAGTTGTTACGCCAGGCTTAAAATTTCTTCCATAGAAATTCACCACATTCAAAAATACTATACATACAAAAAAAATTGGAACACACAAATCTTGTAGTGCAATGGAACCTTACACCCTGAACACTGATATAAAGACCTGGCACATGCCTCAGAAGAATGGGCATCCTCCATTCACCCCTGAACCAGGGAAGCTATCTACAAAACATCCAAGGTTTTTTATAACAACACCTGGAAGCAATCCTCTAGCAGGGAAGACCCTACCATGGCTCTGATATCGACCTGCTCAAAAGAGACTTCCCTTAACACTAAGAAGACTTGACAACAACAACGACCTGCTTACAGGACAGGGTTCTCTGCATTGCCCTTTCATTGTGAGGTGAAACAAGAGGACGCTCTGCACCATCCTGACTGCAATGTAGGATATGCAGATTCCAGGATCTTTAATACAGAAACGTGATACCAACAAAAGAGACTGTGTGAAAAATAAAAGTTTATTGGCACTACAGACAATGACCTGGATAGGACAAATTAGTTTGCCTGGAGCCAAGAGTTGGTCTTATGCCAGAAAACTTCAGGGGTAGGGTCTCCTTGTATTGAGGCCAAGGCTTTTCCTTTTCATGTCCCTCATATTTTGGTGGGCCTATGCAAACAATAATTACCACTCTAACACCGTTTTTACTGTGCTCTTTGACTCTAATCCTTAAGAAAAACAACCCACTTAAACTTTTGAGATTAACTTAAACTAATATGCATGTGCATGGAAATGTAAAAAAGTACTTTGCCTTCAATATTTAAGGAGTTACATAAGTTTTATGGCTTTAGATTGCTTTGTATGCTAAGAAATATTATGTACTACAATCTGGGGACTTGAGAGACAAAGCAACTGTACATGGATTCTATTTTATTTTTCTTAATGTTCTATGGCTGAAAGTCCAAAGTTAAGATATCAGCAATGGGACTACTGAGAATTCTGTTTATGGGTGATTGTCCTTCCACTGTAACTTTAGCTTGTCCTCTTTCTTTGCATCTTCGTTCTCATAATTAAAAATAAAAAATTAATTTAAAAAATTCACCACATTTAGGTTGAGGAAGCTGATATTGAATATTCTGTTAATAAATTATGGATGGATTGATGCTGAAAGTTTATTTTTATTTGACTTGATAAAAGTATAAGGTATCTTGGTCCTATCCTTCTGCCTTAGAGTTCACCTTTTTTTTTTTTTGCAGCTCTACCAAAGAGAGAAACTTGATGACTTTCCTTTAAGTTAAGAAGGAAGGAAATACATAATAGCATGGAATGTTGAAGGACGAGGAAGAAAATTATAGCAATCATTTGTTTATGTAATTAATAGAACAAAGCTTTCTTTCTCCTCATATAAATTAGGTCCTATTTTAAAAGACCTTTAAAATACCTCAGATGCTTGAAAGCATACATGTAGAGAAGAGAAATATTTGAAATTTTGAGCATTGTTTTCATCATCTTTTGAGTTGGGTGGCAGCACCAATCACCAGGAGGTAGAGGGTCCTGAAACTGCTAGAAAGAAAATTGAGGGTGAAGATAATTTTCTTTTTTTAGATTACTTTATTTAAACACTGTGGTTGTTCATAATGCAGTTGATTTTGAACTAAGTTTTGGGTTCATACACTCAGTTTCTGTTCAAAGTGATAATTTTCAATGATCATTGTCAAATTGACAGAGTCCCCCTTCTCTGTCCTAACTGGATTCTGCCCTAACTGAAGCTTATACTAAGCTTCCTTCCATAGACTGGTCCTTCTTATACTTATCTCTGTAATCTCTGGATATAATTATCATACAATCTTTTTGTTTATATCCCACAAGTGAGCACAAGAATTTTATGTTTATTTCTCACTCTCTGACTCATTTTACTCATAATATTCTCCATATCTATGCAAGTGTAAGTGAATTTCATGACTTCACTTTCCTAACAGTTGCATAATATTCTATTGTGTAGATGCACCAATATTTCTTTATCCACTCATGAGTTTTGGGGCACTTGGGTTGTTTCCAGATTCCAGCTATTGAAAATAGTGCTGCAATGAACATAAGATTACAGAGGGCTATTCTTCATAGTGTTTTTTGAGTCCCTAGGTTATATTCTTAGGAGTGTTATTATTGGTTTATATGGAAACCCAATTTCTATTTTTTGAGGACTATTCGTATTGTTTTCCCCAAAAGCTAGACTGGATGACTCTCCTACTATCAGTAAATATGGGTGAAAATAAATTTCAAGGGGGTAAATGTAAGTATTCAGAGGGATCATGACGAAAATTTGCTATCCTGGTAGAATTGAGAAGATAAAATTTGCTCTTAATCAAGTATGAAA
Source organism: Suncus etruscus (assembly GCF_024139225.1). Lineage (NCBI taxonomy): Eukaryota > Metazoa > Chordata > Mammalia > Eulipotyphla > Soricidae > Suncus > Suncus etruscus. The sequence goes on along the minus strand of NC_064851.1, from coordinate 60,464,304 downwards.
AATTAAGCAAAAGAAAGCAATCAGTGATGATATTGAACTAAGCAGCAATCATCTGTGTACTTAAAATGAGAACACACGCAGGAACTCATACATATGTGCTATAAGAGTCAGTTGTGGTTTGAAACCTGGCACCAAGCCATTTGGTAAGACGTATGACCTGATCATCTAAAAAGAGCATTAATAATTAAATTAATAATAATTTGAATAAAAGTTAAATATGGCATCATATCAGGTATTTAAAAAAAGAATAAAAAAAAAGAAACATTTATGAATTTGAAGATCTTTGCTTTTTTTAATAGTGTTTATTGTCAAACCACAGACAAAGACAAATTGATGATCATAAATTAAGCAATGGCAACGTTTCAAAAATGTGAACTAATATTTATTAAATCATGACATTCATCTGTTCACTACATTGATAATATAGTTATATTTTATTTTAATCATGAATAATTTAAAAAAATTACCCTACATTAAATATTTAACCTATTCAAAATTATCCTGTCCTAAATATATCAATTAAATACATATATTATATAAAAGATCACTTTTATTAAACCAAATTAAATATTGAACTAAATTTAATAATTAAAATGTATTTTATATTAGATCAATTTAACACACTATGTTAAAAATTTCAGTTTGTACTCGAATAAAATGGTACCAGAAATAAATATTGGATAAGTTTTAAAAAAATGACTATAAATATAAGTAATAGAAAGTTCAACATAAAAATGTTAAGTTATTATTTATGTATGTATATATATATATGTTTATATGTATAGCCTGTACTTAAGCATATAGAGAAAAAACATGATTTCTATAGTGGACCTTTATGCCTGGTATAAAAAAAACAACAAAATAATCGTGACTTCCTAGAAGATTCTGTCACAAGCATGATAAATATAATAAATAAGTAAATACATCATGGCATTATTTTCTTTGACAAAATCTAGTCAATTAGAATGGAAATATTAAACTATGTACTGCTCTAAATGCTGAATATGTAGACATAAATAAAACAGAAAATTCTTCATATGCAGCGTTCTATTTTATTGTATGTAGCAGGAGAAGCAACAATTAAAAACCTAATATATTATTAACATGAAGGCATGTGATAAATAAAACAACATATAATGCTAGATATTATTAGAAAATTCATGATATTGGGGAATCATAAGTGAATACATTTCAGGAAAGGTGGCATTTGAGTTCAAAAAAATAATGTGGTGTTTCTGACTCTAAGATGAGTTAGTGCTCTTAACTCTGAATGTTCAGTCCTGTTAATGCTTAGGATTGAAGGTAAATGACATTTTCCCATACCATTTAATCATATACAGTCAGCAGGTAGAAAATGATCCTGAAATACAATATTACCTCTGAATATTCAATGTTTTCAAAATTCACAGATATATGAAGAGTTCTTAACTGCCAAACAATCTTACATCTGTTTAGAAGTAGTATTTCCATTATTTTCATTTAACCACACCCCACTGTTATTGGGATTGCTCCCCCTGGTGCTCAGAGTAGTGACCATATTTTTGGAGGGGGGTCCTACCCACTGGTACTCAGGAATTTTTCCTGACTCTATGTTCAGTGGTGCCATGGATAAAACACAGTGAGCCAGATGCAAGGCAAATTCTCTCTTCTATCAATCCAGTACAAACTTTTTAAACAAGTATGCAATTTGGAAATAAAAAATCAACCCCCTCACACCAATAATTTACTACAGAATTGGTTACATGTGAAGTCCAAATAAAATCTAGACTCCAGTCACTGATATACAAGATTAGTGTCACTATGCATTAAACTTAAAGCAAAACACCAGTGCCTCAACAATAATACAGACAGTACAGCATTACAGATACCTGACATGGATTTGATCCACAACATCCCATATGGTTACCTAATCACTGACAGAAATGATCTCAGAACACAGAGCCAGGAATAAGTCAGAAGCCCAGTTGGGTGTGGCTCCAACCTCTCCCATGACTCCCAAAATAAAATAAAATAAAGTAAAATAAAATAAAATGAGATCAAGTTTAATTTATACTATGCAACCTTTCTAAAATACAGGTCCTATTTTCTTTTTCAAATCCCTTTTAAGCAGATAACATTCAACATGATTGAAACTTCTTTGATGACTGAAAAGCTTGAAGGACTTACAGTTCTCACTTTGAACATTCATTTTCACTTAACTCGTACTAGCAGTGGAATAAAAGATGTAGGAAACTGAATTGAATTTATAGTGGGAGCAACTTCTTAACTTAAACACTTGCTTAAAAATAAAGATGTTTTTAAGTAAGTTTAATACATAGAGACAAAACGCAGATGGTTAAGGGTTTCTAATAAATTCAATTCATTGTTTAATACATGCTTGATTGTATAATTACCCTTACTAAACTTTTGAAATATTAAAAAGAAAATATAGCCAATAAAATTTAGTTTAGAAGTTGGAAATCTGAGTGGCTCAAAATTTTACACTTACTATATTTACTATTTTATTGTTACAGCTCTTAATACACATGCGGCTTTCATTCCTCTACAATGTGATCAGTCAATATTTAAAATTTTTAAAATATCTCAAATAATTCATGGTAATTTAACCATTCCTTAATATTATCTAACACCTATATATGTGATATGTGCACGCCATATCATTGTCAGTCTCATTTCAGCCCAAAATAGATACAATATCTACATTGCATAGTGTCCTCCCTTCTATCATAGATAACCCTTCCCCCTCTATATTTCTTAACACCTTACAAACCCTCGTCAAGCCCTTCATGTTAATCTCCATATTTAACCTATCTTTTACTCAATCCTTAACTCCTCACAAAGCAAAAAATTCTCCCTAGTCTACCAGATGCCAACCAGCCCACAAAGTGAAAAGATAGACTCTCAGCATGAGAAGAAACCGACAGTCTGCTGTTATTGATTTGCTGTGGTGACCCTTCTGCCTTTACCTCCAGGCAACTTGGACATTTGTTGTTACCAAAGGTGGTTCCTGAGAAATCCCTCGATTGAGGACATTTTCTGTCCAATGTCCAACATTACTGTTGGGAGCCATTCTGCCTAGACTGCATAGCTTGAAGCCACACACTGGATCTTACCCCTTCCCTGTCTATTTCCAAAGAGTCAAAGAGGACATATACATTTCCTTTGAATATTTTGTTTAGATACTCCTTTAATAGGCATAACCATTATCAAACATCTTCTCATATTACAACAATTTGCCCTATCCTCAGGTTTCATTCAATATACTAGTAGTATACTGGTATACTATATACTACACTATATATACTAGTGTACTATAAATACTAGTATATTCCAATATACTAGTAGAAAAATCTCTGTTCAGAGTTCATGTATACTAAGTGCTCTGGGATGTGTCATTCTTGACACCTCGGCTCCCCAGATACACTAGTAACTCCCTCTGACATTGTCCCATTTTGCATAGGCACATTAACACGAGAAAAGTTAACAGTTGCAAACATGTTCTTATCTAATAGAGGTGAGAACACAAAATTTGTTATATTGCAGAGGGACCTTACACCCTAGACTTGGCCTAATGATTTGGCTCAGACTCCAGTTAAATTGAAACTGATTATTCACCCCCTGAATTGAGGATTCCACTTATGGAAACAAACAAGGTTTTCCACACCAGCACCAGGAACATAAGTTCTACAAAAAAAGGCCCTACTACCACCATGACACTGACTTACTCCCAAAACAAGTTCTTATATCACCCGACAACCAGGCAACAGCAATAGTCTGCTTTTAGTGCAGGATTCTCTGCAACATTAACTGATGGAGAGATAGAACCAGAAGACACAGACACCATCTGGTCTTCGACACAGGATCAGTACAAAAACCAGGGTCTATAACTAAAGAAACCTGACAGCAATAACGATGACATTGAGGAGCTGACTACTGAGAGTGACAAGGAGGTTGGACAACCTAATATGCCTGGAGCCTTGAGTTGGTGTTATGTCCAGGTGCTTCAGGGTTAAGAACTCCCTGGTTTTTAGGTCAAAGGTGTTTATTTCCATTTTTTTTTCATATTTTGCTGTGCCTATGCAAACAACAATTGCCACACACACATTTTTTAATGTATTTCCCTTCTCTGGAGAAAAATATGGGAGCATACTAAATCTTTGGCTATTGCGTTAATGATATAGGAAGTTTCACAAATATAACTGCTAATAAATTCTCTCCCCTTCTTCCATTTTATTTAATTCTATATTCTTTCTATTTCTTAATAGCTTTGCTTTCTGTCAACCCTAACAAAATGTATTATGATCAGTTATGTCAACAATGTGATAGATTTTCTTTAAATAAATAATTTGATTGAAAAAGTCAAAAAGAAAACAAACATGTATTTTTAATATGAAATTTTTATTTTTTTAAAAAAATGAGATATTTGGAATCACTACCCTTGTCTCTAACAGCAATAACTTACTGAATAGAGAAAATCACAATCAAGCTTAATAAGTGTAATACACAAGTAGTCTAAAACTGGCCTTTATTTTATGTGTGTGTGTTTTGTTCTCAAGAATTACTAATGGTTTTGTTCAGAGAATCCTGTGTAGTGTGAGATCAAATCAGTATTTGTTTGTGCATGCAAAGTATTACCCCTTACTATTTATCTAGCTCTTTTTATTTTTATTTATTGTTCTTTTCAATTAAAAAGTTTTTATGAAAGTCAGATTTACCTTGAAAGAGAGAAAATAACTTTTGTAACATAAAGTGGATAAAGAGACTACCAATTAGATGATTAGACATTCTTAAAATCATTAGGTGATACAAGCAGACTTCTAATTAAATTGTAATTTTATATCTGTACAAACACACTATAAAATATACTTATATACCTTATATATCATTTTAAAGGTAAATAAAGTAAGTCTATAAGTATAATAAGCTGGGAAGTTATAAATTATGGCATGATTATAAACATTAAGCACAATACAGAATGGGAGACCAAAACAGAACAAAGAAGCCAAAGCAATCTTTAGAAACCACCATTACTACAAATGGAGAACTTAATACAAATTACTCTAACTCATATTCTCAAAAGTGACTTTCCAAAACACTGGAAAATAAAATGCTTCCAATGACAGATTGAAACAGCTCATTAGACAGTTTGATCAAAGCATAGAGCTTTTCTGATATCTGATATTTTCTGATATTATAGACTTGATAGCACCTTTCATATCTAGGATACTTGATAGAATAAAGACATCATTGTTGTTGGCTCCTCTGGTTTAAAGGTATGCAATAGTTTTTAAATCCATGTAATTAATTTAGAAATCTTATGAGATTTTATAACTATTCTGTTTTATTTCAAAATTTACAGTGTTATCCCCAAACCCTAAATTCTAGACTTTCCTCAAATTCCAAATACTTGAAGAGAAAAAATAATATTGTAAATTTTTGATGGCATTATATATGATCACAACCTGGTAAAACTGTTTGAATACTGTTATAAAACATTTATATTCCCCACATATTAGTTAATCATTAATTACCATACTGTTTTATTTTCTCACTATTCAGTGTCTTGCTCTTTTTTATTTTGGGATGACATGCAGCAATGCATAGGGGTTACTCTTGGCTCTGCACACAGGAATCATGTGCCTTGTTATGTTCAGGGGACTATATGGGATGCTAATGATCTAACATGGTTGGCCACATGTAAGGCAACGTCCCTAATTGTTATGCTATCCCTCTGATACCAATGATATTTTTTATGATACTTTCTTGATAATATGTGAGGGGAGATAAACAGAGTAAAAATGTTCATGAGAGATCACAGGCTTCTCCAGAGTGAAAATAAGCACCATAGATTTTTAAGGAAGAAGACAGGCTTGAAAAGAAGGACTTATTGCCTTGTTCTTGAGTCTTAAATCATATCATCATATATTTTATTTGATCCTTTTTAATCTGTACATGCTTTACACATCTCCTAATTATTAATTTTATGTTTTATCTAATTTATCTTTTTTCATGAAAAATAAAACACCATAAGAATTTCCAACTCATAAAAAGTTAATTATTCAAAATCAATTGAGATTTCTCTGTGGAATTCTTCCTATCTTCCTACTTTGGCCAAATGTAAACTTGTGATGGAAGTAATTTCTGAGAAAAAGTTAAACTGAAAAGAATCAGGAAAATAAAAAAGACATTGAAATGAAAAATTCTCCTGACTACCATCATTAGAACTTATCTATAACATGAGAAAGAATTTCTGAGAAACAATATATTAGAGATTCAAATTTAGCTTTCACTATTGAAATCCTAAAATCTGTACCTAATACTAAAACCATTTATTTATTAGAAAAGGTTTAAGGTCAAGATATTAGTTCTATCTGAAAGTATGGGTTCTGCAAAGACTGAGTCTAAATTCAAGGGAGACTACAAATACTGACATGTGAGGATAGTACTGATAATATTGAGTGGGACATCTAATTTTTATACCTCTCTGAGTATGCATATTTGAAATAGAACTATTTTTAGCTATTTTTGCCAAAGTTTAAATGTTCTTATATTCAGTGCTTATAATAAATATGTATATATAATAATTTTTGCTTTTACATTGTGGTACAAGGAGTAGGTAGAAGTCCATGTTGAAATCATGAGCCTTGAGGCTTAGATAGACCCCTGCTGTGAGATTAACAACTGGGAGAAACTGAGATGGCTTATCTCCTGTGCATGTTCCTCTACTCTTCTGTCTCCTGAACCTCTCCTGAGAGGGCCCAGAAGGGCACAGCACAAACTTTCTCCTGGAGGCTCCAGAAGACCTTGGCCACATTTTGCTTCGCAGCCACATGCTCTTTCTAACTAATGAACCCCACCATAACACGCAGAAAAAAATCACACTACAAGAGTGACGATGGGGAAACCTTTTAGGCAAACACTATGCACAGAGAATGAAGATGATAGCTCTGATGACCCCCAAAATACCAACCATCTGAAATATGGAGAATCTTCATGGAAATCAAAGAGGCTTAGATAGACTTCTTTACTTGAAACAGGTATGAAGTCCACAGTTTTCACAGTAATGGGAAAAGGTTTATAATATATAAAGCAGAGTAACAATGTGTAGAATGTTAAGGGGTCCAAGTATAGAAAAAGAGAAAAATTCAAAGTTCCAATGTTGACAGAAATGCAATTATCCTGTAATTAAATTCTGTTTGCTGACAAATGATAACCTTGCATTAAAGTGTGGAAGGGTACCCCAGAGAAATTGTTCATAAGCTAAAAAAACAAAGTGCAGCATTTTAAAGATCGACCAAGACATATATGAATAATATCAAAGTGAAGCATTCACTGTAAAGATGAAATTATAACAAAATAATTACAAATGGTAAAGTAACTTTGTAATCTAGAGAACCACTTAAGCTTTTTAATAGAAGCTATGGCTCTTCCTTTGGGAAAATTTGTCAGTAGATCATCAAAAGATGAGCTGACAACTGGAAACTTGATACTAAGCAGAACGAAAGGATTAAACTATCAGAGGCTATGGAGTCTTTCATGTCTGGAATTTTGTTGTTTTCTGTGGTAGCCTCACTTGGCTTGGATGTGTTCAGTTTTACTCTTGTCATTGTATTCAGGGATCTTTCCTGGCAATGCGTTGGCTTGACCTTTTTTTTTTTCTTTTTTTCTGTGAATCAACCTTCATCAGCTTCATGCTGTGCAAGTGCCCTACCCACAGTTCTAAAACTCCAAATTCTGGGTCTGAAACTGATTTATATAAATATTATTTAGCCCTAACATTCAAATATTTTACCACTAATGCATTAACTTTTGGAGACTTATAATTTTAATTATTATTTCTTTTATTTTATCGAATAATATCTTTATTTAAATTTAGATGTAAAGTACTATCAATTTCTTATAGGAGATTCTATTGATGACTTCTATTTTCTTTTTGAGATATATATTGTAATTAGGAAATAACTACTCTGAGCAAAAAGAGAGGGAGGAAACTATCAGCACATTGTATAACTTACTGAGTGGGAACATTTGCTTCAAGCCTGTGAGTTACAAGATTATAGTGATTTTGGCAGGAGATTTTCAAGGCTTCATAGAACTTAATAGTAATCACAAAGGTTTTTCTTCTTCTGTTTAAAAAAGAAAAATAGTAGGGGGCTGAGAGTGAAAATCTTTCACCTAGTGTTAGAGAGAATCAGTTTCCCATTAGCAAGCTAGTTCTACTGGGCCAATTCACTAGTCTTGAATGCTTTGTTCCTTCCTGAATGTTTCACAGTCCTGATGAGTTTGGCTTTGAGATCCTCCCTGGAGGAGAGGAAGACTAAGTGTTGGGAACCCAGCAGGCCAAGCCTAAGTGTTCTGAGGAAAATATACAGTTGCTAATAAAGTGTTTGGATTTTTTTTTCTTTCTTATCAGGTGCAGAAGGCTCTGGGGAACCTGGTGTGCTCCTTGAATATTTTTATCTCTGTCTAAATCTATTCAGTTTTGTTTATCTAAAAATAGACCTTCAGGAGAATGCATTACAGAGAAGGTAATAGGAAAAGAATAGCATTTAAGAAAAATAAAAGTTAATAGGTAAAGGTCTTAGCAACCAAAATATTGAATCATAAGGTGCAAAAATCACTGAATATGGCTTATGTCCTATAGCATTCACATTCAAATATCAAAAAGTTGCTACCATGTACAGATGAAGAAGAAGAATGAGATGGCATACAACTTACCCAGAAAGCTATTTAATTTGGGGATATTCTTATATCCTAACAACTGGCATCAATTTTGCCAATTATGCCAGTTGTTAGGGAGCTCAAAATGCAAGTCTTGTTTTTCTGCTGTGCTAGTGTACCAAATTTTTGAAAACAATATGCCCCTGGTAACCTCTTTTCCCCCTGGCAACCTATTATCCTAAACACTTGACATTACTTAGATATATTTAAATACCATATTATATATCATATAATAAATTATATATACTTTATTCTATATGACTTAGCTACAAGTGTCCAAAACCTACTAGACTAATCAGAAAAAGTAAAAATGTGTCGAATTAATACTTTAATTAAAATATAATTAAAACCAATTAATTGATCTTTAATTTATTAAGGATTAATTAAAATATTTGAAATAAATATTTTCTGTACGTTACTAGATAGTGGTTATTTTTGCAATGTAATAAAATTTACTTCGACAACTTTGATCATTGCCAAGAAAAGTTTGCCATCTTTTAAAATGTGCATGTCTACTAAAATATTTGCTCTTAACTAATGGAGTACAAATGGAGAGCTATATCACACATGAAGACATTTTCTCATTGCCTTAGCACATTTCTGTCATTAATGGGTAGAGACTGTAGCTACCATTTTTTTTGCCAAACAGAAACTATTCTAAATATATCTTCCCAAAAATGTTAATAGCAGGCTATTCACAAAGTTTGAAAAGGCCACATTGGGCCGGAGATATAGCATGGAGATAAGGTATTTGTTTTACATGCAGAAGGATTGTGGTTTGAATTCCAGCATCCCATATGGTCCCCCAAGCCTGTCAGGAGCGATTTCTGAGCGTAGAGCCAGGAGTGGCCCCTGAGCACTGCTGGATGTGACCCAAAACCAAAAAAAAAAAAAAAAAGGCCAGATTACAATTCTATGTGAAATATCACTGTCAATATATATATGTATATATATCTGTGTGTGATCTCATATATAATATGTGTGTATATATACATATATATGTGTGTATGATCTCATATGTAATGTGTGTATGTGTGTGTGTGTATATATATATATATATATATATATATATATATATATATATATATATATATAAAGACAATACCCAAAAGTATTCATGACTTTATAATGGCTCTGTGTTCCTGAATCTGTGCTCAGGGACTACACTTGGTGGTACTCAAAGGGCCTTATATAGTGCTGAGGACAAATAGATGTCATCGGTGCACAAAGCAAGTACCATAAATGTTCTGTTTCTAGGATCCCATAAAAGTCTTTCTTAATGTAGTGCAGACTTCATTAATTAATTTACTTTTGTTATTTATTCACCACATACCATAATCTATTATGTATAATTATTAAAAATTTAAACATGTTATTGGAAAAACAGTTTAAAATATAATGAGTTGTAACTCAGAAAGATATGCTTTTAAGTACTAACAGTGTTAGTGAGTGAGAAGAAGCTGATTGATTTATCTCTCAAATCATACTTCTAGTAGTGGTAGTAAAATAAATATGTCTACAATGAAATAATTTTATTTATAATAAAAATCTTTGTTGTGTATATTTATTTTTTCCTGTTTGAGGCTCACACTTAGGGTTCTTGCTCTGTAGTCATATATCAGTACTGGCAGTATTCAGGGGACAATACCTTGGTCACGTATGTGCAACACAAGCATCCTGATTGCTATGACATCCCTTCATTTACCAGGGTAATAGTTTCATTGATATGGTTATTTAAAATTTTAATGTAATACCTTATTGGGGCCGGGCGGTGGTGCTAGAGGTAAGGTGCCTGCCTTGCCTGCTCTAGCCTTAGACTGACCATGATTCGATCCCCTGGCGTCCCATATGGTCCCCCAAGCCAGGTGCGACTTCTGAGCGCATAGCCAGGAGTAACCCCTGAGCGTCACCAGGTGTGGCCCAAAAAGCAAACAAAAAAAATGAAATACCTTATAGAGAGGAAATACATTTTAAAAATAAAAATGAAAGCATGTATCTTTATCCTATCTTGTAGAGACCTTTATCTCAATATATTTAATTTCATTAGCCACCAGTCTCAACAGATAAAAGACAGCATTTATATTGTAAATTATTTTAGCATTTTATAGCATAATGTTTATTGTATATGTTTTTAATTATTTATTTTTCCATTTCTATTATTAAGAGAATCATCTTATGAGTTGAAAAATATTCGCAATTATCCAGGATTCACTATTTTTCCAGTAGTAGCTAATTAAGTTAATAAGGTTGAAATGTTTTTTAAAAGAAATACTATGTTCCAACATAAATTTTTAAATATTCACTAAAATTTAGGCATAATTATAAATTCTTCAATTTATACAATACACAGTCTCCAGTTTTAACGCTTTGCACTTCCACATCAAAGTTTATTGACTAGGCAATTATCTGTGGATACAAATAAATGATTAAATGTACTTGATCTCTGAGGTAGCATAGATCATTGCTTAAAATACATGGTTTTTCAGTTCCAGAACTAAATATATAGTACATGGGGATGGCGAGGTGGCGCTAGAGGTAAGGTGTCTGCCTTGCAAGCACTAGCCAAGGAATGACCTCGGTTCAATTCCCTGGCGTTCCATATGGTCCCCCCAAGCCAGGGGTAATTTCTGAGCGCTTAGCCAGGAGTAACCCCTGAGCATCAAACGTGTGTGTCCTGAAAAGCCAAAAAAAAAAAAAAAAGTAAAAAAATAAATTATAGTACATATGATTTTGAATAAAAAATAAGATAGACTTACAAATTTTGAAAAGATTTTTTAAAAAAGTGAAACAAATGAAATATTTAAACCAGAGAGACAAGCAAGTACTGTCCTTCCATATGAATGATCTGACTTTTATCTAAACCCATAGGGTCCTCTGAGCACTGTCAGGAGTAATACCTTAGCAAAAAGGCAAAAATAAGCTCTAAACCAGTCAGGTGTGAACTCCTCACCCCCCCAAAAAAAATGAACTAAGGAGAGAAGAGGAGAGGACAGAGGGAGAGGAAGAGAGGGGAAGGCAAGAAAATGAAGAGTATAGAGAGGTAAAGGGGAAGTGGGTGGGGAGAGAGAAGTATGCAAGTAGAGGAGAATAGAGAAGACGGGAGAGGAGAGAAGAGAAGGGAAGGGAGAGTAGAGTGAGGGAAGAAAAGAGATGTTGGAAAGGAGAGAAAGGATAAAAGAATGGAAAAGAGAGTGGAGGCAAGGAGAGCCTAGGGAGTGGAGGGGATGAGAATGGTGCGGGAGAGGAAGAAGGGGAAAGAGAATTGGGGAGAGGAGGAGAGGAGAGAGGATCTAAGTGTTAATGTCTTCTGGCTGGATATTTCTAAATTACTGAGTGGAATTATTTCGAAAAACCTTCGCAAATTATAGGTTCACAATGGTCTTCCTTAAGCACGGATGAAAATAACAGAGAAGCAGTAATGATCACATTTTTTTTTTTTTTTAGAAATCCCCCTACAGGCTCATCCTTTGTGTGCTGAGAAAATATTATTGCAGCAATGTAAGTGTAGTTCAGATGATCTGGGGCAGAGTGTGGGAGCAGATCTCTGTTCCTCACTGCTGATAATTGTTTGGGTATACTGTCCCTAGGGAGCACTGCTTGCATCTTGAATCCTAAAACTCAGGAAGGACATATCTAATCACTCTTTTTATCCTCAGAGAATTCCATTTGACATTGAGCCTGATTATTTTAATCACATCATTTTAAACTAAAAATTCTACAAGTTGACTTCCTGAGAAAATATAAGCTTGGAAACGATTACTGGATATGGTCACGATTACTGGAAACTTAAATATTTTAATTCCATTTAGAACTCTACCTCTGGGGCCGGCGAGGTGGTGCTAAAAGTAAGATGTCTGCCTTGCAAGCGCTAGCCAAGGAAGGACCGAGGTTTGATCCCCCGGCGTCCCATATGGTCCCCCCAAGCCAGGGGCAATTTCTGAGCACTTAGCCAGGAGTAACCCCTGACATCAAACGGGCGTGGCCTGAAAAAAATAACTGTACCTCTTAAACTCTACATCTAAGTCACACTTGTTTATACCTTCTGACAAATATCTTGTTTTATATGTAGTTCTCTATGTGAAAAGAAATAAAATTGACAAATCATAATTAAAAGGAGTATTTCAAAAGCTAACTGAGCTGAGGCTCATTTTGCTGGATACTTACACATCAACAAAAACAAAGATCTTTTCAATTTCTATTTATAACTAATCTTACACCATTTTATCCTCCCAGAAAACTATGAAGCAGGTAATTTTAATTTCCAGCTAATGGCAAAAATAGAAAAATAAAAACATTTCCCCTAGGACCATACAGTATTTGAGATAATAACTTTGAAAATTCTGTTAAAATATATTAAGTAAGTTTTCATATACTTAACTTAAAAGTGCTGATATGCATAAGATGTTTGATTTTAAACAGCTTTCACATTTTTTAACTTTTATAAAATGATATGATATATTTTATTCTAAATTTCTGTGTGTGCTAAGGATATATTGACACAAATTTGTTATTTAAAGTTATAATCAGAGTTGTAACTGACAGAATGTTTTAAAATTTGCAAATAATTTTACATATGTTAAATATTAAATTACTATAAAATAATAAACTTAAACTTTAAAATCAAGAATTTCCTAAGCTTTTGAGCATATGCATTTTAATCAAATAAGATTTTACTTTCACATTTTGTAGATGAAAATAAGCTAAGGTCCTAAAACCGAAAATAACTTTTCCAAGCTTAAATGACAAATAAGTAGCAATACAAATAAAAGCTCAAAGGTGCTAATCTAATTTTTTGTCTTTCAAGCATGTATACACTGAAATATTTGTATAAGCAGATTTGAATTGATTTTTTATGTATTTATTCTTCTGTGAGGAAATATCTTATTTTAATTTGTATTTGCATTTTTCTGATAGTTGATGATCAATAATTCTTCATAAGGCTGTTGGCTATTTTATATCATCATTGAGTAATTATATGCTCATCTCCTGCCTTCACTTATGAGAAAATGTTTATAGTATCTTATTGTTATTGTTGCATAATAATAGTACTTAATTTGTCTTAGATATTGACTACTCAATATGTAGTGAAAAAATATTTTCTCCAATTTTTGGGTTATCTTTTACTTCAAAGCTCATTGCTGTTGCAACTCCGAAGTTTCATAGTTTGATACAGTCCTGCTTTATTGTATTTTGAAACATTTTTTCTTTGTTTTACATTTAAGGATTTATTTCTGTATTCCCAATTCTATACTGTTAGGGTCTGGAGAAATAGTACAGCCTGTGGGACAGTGCCTGGTATGCAGCCAGCCTTAGTTTGAATCCCAGTATTCCAAACAGTCTATTGAGCACTGTCAGGAATAGTCTCTGAACACAGAGCCAGATACTTCTGGCTCTAAGCATTTCTGGCACTGAAAATAAAATAAAGTAATCCCATTTTATTACTTTATTCTGAAAGTGTGATTTTTATAATAAACACTTTAGATTAATATAGATTTATAATTTACATAAAACTATCACATGATATTTCGTCATTATTTTAGGATAAATTTGATGATAAAATTTTTTATTATTCCATACAGATTTTTAGAGATTATTTTTGATAAGTGCAGAGAATGATATTGGATTTCTTGTAGGTATTTCAATGAAGCAGTATAATGCTTTAAATAAGATAATTAGTTTAATGATATTCTTCTTGTTTTTTGTTTTGGGACCACACTCAGTTCTACTCAGCGTTTACTCCTGAATTTATATTCACTAATTATTGTGAGACTATATGTGGTGCTGGGAGTCTGCCCTGGATCAGCTGCATGCAAGACAATTAATTGCCTCCCTTGCTATATCCTGCCTAGTGGTTAATTCTTCCAGTTCATACACATTGAATATTGTCTCACTTATATTTAGTTCATAGTGAATTTATAGTTTTGCATGTAAAACATTTTATTCTTTGTTAGATTTATTTTTATCTTCTTTATACTTAGTCACTTAATTATGAAGAAATTCTAATTTTTTCTTTCTCTTATAATTAATTTGCACACCTAAAGGGAATGCATTTTTGGATTGTAGCTTCATAAATTTTTTGGTTTATTGTGCAAGTCAGATGTCATACCATGTTAAAATAAGATTAAGTTCAGTTTTTCCTCTCCACCCTAGCTAGGTTCAGCCTTTGAGTATTCTGGCCACTCTCTGTTTTTGGTTGGTGAGTTCAGAACATTAATATTAAACAAAAATTAGTGAAACAAAGTTATCTAAAACCATCTCTTTTATATGGGTTCTGAATGATTCTCTAGTTTGTTTCTGTAAACCTTTATATATGACAATTTAGTTTAGCCACAAAGAACTTTTTACCTTTGTTCTTTAGGAATTTTTGTGTTATACCATCAACTTTGAATTATAACCCAAATAAAAAGTCTTCTTTGAAAACATATTTCATTTGGCATGTTCTTTTTTTCTACCCTATAGTGTTTCATTTAAAGAATACTTTGTGCATTATAGGGATGAGAATTTTTAAGTTCATTATAATTTATTTTAAGTTATTATTGTAAGTTATTATAACATCACAACCAGGGCTCATGTGGATTGTGAAAAAGGAAACACTCATTTACTGCTGGTGGGAATGTCAACAAGTCCAGTCATGGATTAGTCCTGAAAAACAATTTAGCCATTCCTTAACAAACTAGAAATTTTGCTTTTATATAATCCAGCAATACCACTCCTAGTTATCTAGGTATATATTCCAGAACCATCCCCCCTCCAATGCAGAAAAGCTTTCTGTATTTCTGCATTCATCTCAGCACAACTTAGAATAGTCAAAGTATGGAAACAACCCAAGTGCCTAAGAACAGATGATTGAATAAAGAAGTCCTTTTACATAATGGAATAATATGCTCCTATTAGTAAAAATGAAGTTATTAAATTTATTAATACATATATAGATATAGAGTATTATGATGATTATAATGAGTCAGAAGGAAAGGGATAGACAGGATAATCTCACACACCATTGATTTCTAATTAAAGTATTCTTATAGTTTATATTCTCTTATTGAAACCCCTTTTATATTTCAATAAATAACCCAATACTCAACTTTAAATCTTAATCTATAATATTATATACTCTGCTTTAGGACTTTTCAAAGTATTTGTATTGTGCACATTTGAAAATAAATTCCTCTAATTCTTTACCATATTTATTTCTATAAGTGTTTTCCTTTACCTGAAGGCTGAGTATATATCCTGAAAGAATTGTGTCAGGTCAGGCTCTGTTGGAGTCTCCAAATTTCATCTAGGGATACAAGGGTAAAACTAGATAGCAATGCTCCATTAGTCTGGAGGTTACCTGCTAAGATATGGGTAGGGTATCCAGCCTATGAGACACCATGTGAAATTTTACATAAAAGTTTGTGATCAGGGTTATTTATTGTCATATGTTTGAACTTTCTATTCAGTACTGGATGCAGTAATATTTTGAATAAGCTTAATACCCAACCCAGAATAATGTATCATCTGATGTAACCTCTATGATACATCACTAAATGAATACATTAGTATTCCAAGTCTCTCTGTTTAAGTTTTGGGTATATTTCTATTCTAAATTAATGGTATTAAGTGGAAAAACACATAGTAATAAACTCCTATCCCTATAGATACCAATTATACATTGTAGTCTATTGGTCTTTCTCCCTATCACTATATACATACTTTCTTTTATGCTGTTGTGACATAAGTCAATGAACTGTACAAGTTATAACATGTTATACATTCACATTAAGTATACTTTAATCCATAAGTATCATAACTATTAATGGATTTAAGTTGTATTATCCTATATTGACTAATAAAAACATTCACTATTATACCACTTTAAAAAGGCTCAGATTATCCAAACTTTTATTTGTTTATTTGACTTAATTTGATGTAATAGTATTGGCAACTTACATGTTCCAGTAACTGGAGTTTATAATGGCTTAATCATCACAACATTGAAATATTGATTATTAAACAAAAAGAAAAATTGAAGTAAAGGACTCATGATAACCATAACTGTTACATCATGATTTCTGGCGCAACACTGGTTGCAAATTATGAGCCTCCAGTCCCCCCCAAAAAATCTCTGAAATCTCCAAGTCTGCATTGAACTACCAGTTTGATTGGTCAAATATCACTAGAATATGCCACGAACACTGGTTACTGATTAGGAGATACCATCTAAAAATGCTGATTGACAAATAAAGTCATTGGTTAACATAGGAAAATCCACATCCATTGCACTCATGATCAATATGAAGCTGTTCTCACAGACAGGTTAATTGAACAATGATTTTAGAAGAAATTCTATTAAGGGAAAAATCCATAAATATTTAGATAAATTCTACATTTGTACTGGCATATCAATTGATCAGAGGCAGAGTCTTCCTGCTGTAATCTAGCTGTGATCTACTTGGAGCCACCTCTGCTGTCTGGTAGAAAATAGAGTGAAAATAGAGGCTTTCCTTTTTTCCTTTCAAACGAGTTAGCTCTGCTCTACAATTCCTGAGTTCTATGATGGTGGTAGGATTTTACAATTTACAGAGTGATATTTAAAAAACACTGATATGCAGCCAATTAAGGTTAATGTCAACTTCTCCTTCACACTCTCTAGTAACAGGATTCTGCTGTCAAAAGATAAGAACATGAGATAACCAAAGATAAGAACCCTCGGGGACAAGCTGATGTGTCTGGAGTTCAGGACTCGGTTTCCGACAGTGATGGCAAAGGATTTTATAGAGGATTGCACAGCTACCCCTTATGACATTATTCTGAGAAGCATGAGATGTGTATTGAAAGTGTCTGTTGACCTTTACTAATATGCTATGGGTCTGACATCTAAGCATTTATAGAAGTCCTTTGTGACCAGCCATATTTCATCAGCCTCTAGTACCTTTCAAATATAAGCAAGCATTTAATAGGAAGCCAAATAACCTTTGTTTATGGCCAGGCTCTCTTACTAGCTTAATTAATATGATACATCTTTTCTAGATAATATGCAACAATATTCTTGGTCAGTAACATGCAAATGTGCACAGTCTCAAGTCCTTCTCCAGAGAAGAGCAAATATCTATTTGGACATTACAAGCATATTAAACTTCAAATTTGTATTATCTTTTCTATCAAATCTTTGATACTATTAAAAAGTAAGAGCAGCCCATTATTCATTCTTGGAATAGACCATCAGTAATTTATTGCACCAGGGAAGTACACTTTTATACTTGCATTTAATTTCTAAGTTATCAAAAATTATACCAAAAATAAATTAAAAGTTTGTATATCTGCTGCCCCTCTTGTAATAAACAGCTTTATTTTATATGTAAATATAGCTAATATATAATTATAAATATAATAAATATATAAATACAATATATAATTATATAGACATATATTATATATTTATTATATATGATATATAAATAATAAATATATAAAATATAATATATAAATATCATATATATTTATATAAACATATATTTATTATATATGATATGTATAAATATACATAAAATAAATATAATAATATAACCAATATAATTAATGCTGTTTTTAAAAGAAATGCTATGTGTTCTTATATATCATTCACAAAATAATCATTCTTTCTGATGCCTAAATATGCTACTGAAAAATTTCCATTTGGGTAAGAAGATGTGATTCAGTGCTACCACTGTCTTTCAGAGTTGGCACTACATACTTTATGCACAGCAACATTCACATCTGAATCCAGTGCCACTATAAACAGCAATTGATTCCCCCGTACCACAAGTGCAACGCTTAGTTTTATGTTGTTGTGTTCATCAACAAAGATGGCATCCACAGCACATAGTAAGGAAAGACAAATAAAAAAGTATATGTTATTGAATAAAAAATAAATCTCTTCCAATATTGTTCTTATTTCTACAAAGAGAAAATAAGAGTTAATATACAAAAGAATTTTGTGGGAAGATACAAGTTGAAACATGTGGAAGAAAAATGAAAAAAGCTAGAAATATTTCTTTAAGGTTCAAGAAATTATTTGATCAATATCCAAAAATTTCACAAGGATTCAATTCATTAAACATAGGTTTTAAAGTTCAAAATATATTGAGTCAGTCAATTTGTCTTTGTCTTCTTCAAAGTAGTTTCCAATTTGTAATTTTCTATCAGTTATCTACATTTTACCATTTTTGTCATGTACTGACCTTTCCATATTAATACCTTCTCCACTAGATTTACAATTTTGCTAATATAGCTGTCAGAAGAGTGTTGTTGTAGGACACGATGAAGGTAGAGGTCAGCATTTTTAGTAACTCTCTTCTTAGTAAGATCATGAATTCATAAAGTTGGGACAGAACTAAAGATAGATTTCCCAGAAAATTTAAACTGTTATATGAGATAGTAAGACATTGCATATTAATAAATTATATAAAGTACAGAAAAGCAGATTTTGGAAAAAGTAAATTGATTAATTCTATAGAGATGAATTTTTCCTTCAACTCACTTATTTGTTCTGAATACAACTCCCATACATTCATCTTATCCTTACAATACAACTTCAAGTACAGTATTGTACCCCTAAATATATTATTTACTTTTACATAACTCATGAGTATTCCTTATCATTTAAATTGAAGTATTTATTTAGGAAGCACAGACTGATAAAAAATAGATTGCTTTAAAAATATACAAGTTTAAAAGTATTTTAAATTCCACTTTTTTAAAAATATGATAGGTCCATACTTTTCTGTGATTATTAAGGTCTAAACTTGTAGACCACTTTTTATCATATCTTGCAACATCATTTTAGTTTTTTCATTATAAATCCAAGTCACAGCCTTATTTCTTTTAATTGTTATGCCCAGTATCTAAAATATCTGTAATTGTTTAAAATACATTTGAATTACATTTATTAACAGACATATGGCTATAATAGAGAAATTATTCCATCTGGTGAAGCCCTGAGCTAAGTCTACAATAATGTGATCATTTGCAAATCATTGTCACTTGAATGTTTTTTAGTACAATTTAATTATGAATAGCTCAGTTCAGAGTACAATGCACTTCCTATGAAAAGAAGAAATTGAAAGCTTTCAATAAAAACATGACACGATTTGTTATTCAAGTAAACCTCTCCTGCACTAGAAAGCATCTGCTAGTATACGTGTCTCTAGTCTCCTTGATAGTTTTTACCTTCATCATTCAAACTCAGCATGAAAATCATGTCAGCTGAGAATCTCTATTACTTACACATTGAAAACTATTGCAATCCCATTAAAAATTTAGCCTATAGTACCCCCAGGAAAATTATAAATGTTTATAAAAATAAATGCAGAAATAAGACAGAGACGTTTTACTTTCTCTCCCAGAAGCTTTTTGACAGATGGTCACCTTGATATTATGCTGCAATAATATAACTGATTTTTCAAAAATGATCTTGATACAGAAGGTAATCAAGAACTCTTGGGAGCCACTTCTGCATTTTTCCAAGCAATCTTTTTTGTAGTTTAAATATGTTCATACAAATCTTATGTGACATATAAAGCAATTTTTCCCTTCAAAATATGTAGATCAGTCATAACATTATAATTAAATGTCATAGAATGGCAAATAATTATCTTACTTAAATGGTTAATATAGGAAATTTTCGTCTACTATTAGCCCTGAAATGTAAATAGGATAAGTGACTTTACATATATAATTAAACCTAAGATCAAATTTATTTGCTACCACACCTTCCGCTTGTAAATTAAGTTTAAGGATTGATATTTGAATACAGATGACTAAGTCTACATCGCTTTATCTCCACTTCAACATACTTCTACTTAAATAAAAATTCAAGAATAAAACTCTTCTAGTTTATACTTGCCATAAAAAGAGCCAGAGTAAATAGCACAGTGGGTAGTGTGTTTGCCTTGCAAGTGGCTGACCAGGTTTGATCCCCAGCTTCCAATATGGTCCCCTGAACCTAGCAGGAGTGATTTCTGAGTGTAGAACCAAGTGCTAATGAGGGCTACCAGAAATAAGCAAAGAAATAAGAGCCACAGTATCCACATTCTCTATGTGAGAGAACTAGTAATGTTATTTTGCCACTCCTTTAGCTTCCAAATATTTTTACTGCTTGGCATATTCATTGAATTGCTCTAATGATAAAGGACCTATTCATCTCTTGTAAGAGAAGAGGACTGCACTCCCTCCCAGGAGCTATATATGTTGCAGCTCCTATCTTTCAAAATTCTATTTCATTCTGCAAAGATGTATTGAAAATCCTAGTAATTTTGAGATATTGAGTTAACACATTGTCAAACTTCTTTCTCAGGTACCTTCCCCATATTTTATCCTGGAGATCATAATTATCTGATTCTTAACTTCATGATCTTAGACCATACTACTCAAGAGCAAAAGAATGAGAGTTTTGAGAGTATGTTCAGAGTCCTTTGATAGGGTCTATAACTCTTCTGTAAACTTGATGTTCAATGTTATGTAAGGGGTATTTTATGTAAGTTCCAGATAGAAATGTCAATTAGATAATAGAAGCACATGAAGGTGAACTAAACACACTGACTTCAGTGGCCCTTTTTTTTTTCAATTTTAATTTTGATTTAGATTTTTGGAGGAAATTGTATTTTTGTTTGTTTATTTTTACTTGGTGCTCTTGTATCCATTGGGACAATGAATCAAACAATGAAAGTTGAAAGAAAACCAAAAAAAAAAAAAAAAAAGAAGAACACAAAAAAAAACATTTTTTTTAGTCATTACTGTTGAAAAGTTTATATTAGTACACAAGGGAAGAGAGATTTGAAGTAAAAACCTGAATTGCTCTTACAAAGATGTACAAAACATATGTTTCTGATATATTAAACAAGCAAGGCCCCCGGGTTTAAGAGAAAACAGTGGTGAACTTTTTGTTTATTTATTTTCTTCCTCTTTGAACATCATTTCAAATATATTTTGAAGGAAAAGTCCCTTTCCTGTAATAAAACACCTATATGTTTTTGGTTTAATCTTTCTTATGCAGGACAAGACATTGAGTTCAGTTATAATTTGATCTGAAAACAGCTATCAACGTTTTTTATTCTTAAAAGTAACCACAATTCCAAATATACGTTGAATTCAGTATTTCCTTTATGCTAAGCAAGACCAATATATATATTAGGAAGTCAGAGAAGTTGTACTTTTTTATTTTCCTTAATTATTTCACCACTTTCCTCATCTTACCAACCTCGGTGCAAAATTTCCTGTCTAAGCATACAGAATTGGAGTGATAAAGGCAAAGGTGAGAACACTTATTAAATGATGGATAGCTATTAAGAAGACTTTGTGATTCTAAGACTAAGCATGCACTTAAAGCTACATGTTTGGTAGCTGATTTTATGGGTTTTTAAGAGACCTCTTCACCCAAAATTTCTTTATTGTACAGAAGTTCATTTTCTTCAGTTAGACTTTTAAAACTCTGCAAACCTATTTTCCTTCTCACTAACTTTTCTTTGTTTCCAAGTAAATCATTCTCAAATATAATCAAGAAAAGTGTATACTAAATCCTCACTTCTGTATGTATTTGTGTGTACTTATTTTACTTAGTTACATATGCTACTAAGAAAAACACATTTTCTACGTGAAAGTCAAACATTCAACTAAGGGATAGCTACATTATATGATAGACATACAAAGTTTTCTTAAGAATCCTCCTATAGTCTCACTAGACTTGAGTTCAGTCTTGCCAAACAAATTCTCTTCACATTCTTTCCCAAACCTGTTTTTCCCCAATTTTCAAAATTCTTAATGCATTCATGCTCTTACTAGAGTTATGTGGTTCTGTGATAAGTTTCCAAATATCAATGTATGTTTTAGGACACACATGAAAAACTGAAAATATTCTGGTTTTCAATTTATTACCAAATAAAAATACAGATTTATATCATTGAAGGAGGCTTGCTCTCTCAAACCTATGCTCTTCTTTGTACATATATCTTTACTTATCTTTGCTTTCTTGCTTTTTACACTCTGTAGTAGCATATTTTCTCTACTGAATATGTATTCCTCTCTTTTATTCCTCTCAGCTTCCTCTGTTTTTTTTTCAATAAAAACTATTTCCATCATTAAAAACATTAGTGAAGTTAAAAAAATACAGAAAAAATGTCAGAAAAATATAGTATAAGACTCCAAGTATTCTTTTCCAATGGAGTTGAATGAGGACATTTATAGTTCTTTAAACAACTAAATACGTACATACACACATACATACAAGATTACACATGGGAAATAATGATTTAAATTTGACTAGTTGAATAGTGATGCAGTACCTGACTAACTGACACAAATATACAGTTTCTAGCTCCCATTTAAAGATTAAAATAGATATGATACATAAAATGAAAGTGTTCAACAGAGATAAACATTCACCAAGCAAACAAACAATTCACTGTTTACATAAACTATATATTCAAACAAATATAGTGTGATCTAAGATCATACATATTTCAAAACACTCTTATCATAAAGGATGTTCCAGGCTCAGAGTTTATATCCCCAGAGATAAATCATGGGTCAGTCTCCTGAAGACAAGCTTTTTTATTATTTAAGTATTTGAAGTATTTATTTATTCAGTAAGTCACCATGAGATGAAAAGTTATTCATGTTTAGGTTTTAGGCATACAATGGTACAGTACCAATTCCTTCACCAGTGTCCACTGCCCACCATCAATGCCTATAACCTCAGCTTGTCTATCAATCACTTTAATATATTAATGTACTCTCTATATATATTTATGTATGTATGTATATACATATATATTTGGTTTAGGTCCACACCCAGTGGTTCTCAAGGTTTACTCCTTTATCTGAATCAATAATTGCTCTGAATGGTGCACTGAACACAGGCTCTTTAAAAAAAGAACAGGTTTCCAGTAACTGCTGAGTTAACAAACTCTATTTCAAAAGTTCTATTAACAATAGACATTCATTTAAACTGTTGGCTTAGTCCTCAAAATTTAATTCAAGGAGACTGAGGAATTCAGAGAAAAACCAAAAAACAAAATAATAATTAGCAAATAAACTATATAATAATTTGCAACAGAGGTAGCTCTAATTGCAGAGCATATAACCAGTATATTTGAAGAATTGGGTTTGGATTTCTGGCACCTTACGTCCCCTGGAAACTGTGTCCTGAATATATCAACCCAAGCACTGCTTGCTACTATAACTATAGCAGTATAGGTTTTGCAACTATTGCTTGATGTATGATGTATATGTTTCACATAGTCACACATTCACATATCACACATATGTTTAGGGAATATTAATTTTGCAATAAAGTTTCTGAAATGTACAATTTTAAGGACCTTATAAAAACTGTTTGGGAAAATACTAGTATTTAGGAAAAACTAGTGAGAGAAACGAGTGAAAATTAGTGAGAGAAAGCAGTGGTAATAGAAAATAGAAGGAGCCGAAATGACAGCACAGCAGGTAGGGCAAATGCCTTGTACATGACTTTACTTCGTTCGATCCTCCTCATCCCATATGGTCCCCTGAGCCTATCAATCATGATTTCAGAGTGCCTAGCCAGAAGTAACCCCAGAGTGATGCAGGATGTAGCTCCAAAACAAAAGCAAAAACCAAAAAGAAAGGAAAGGAAAAGAAAGAAAAGAAAACTAAAAGAAATTAATTCTGTTAATCTTTAATTCTCTGAATTCCAGGGAGACAAAGTTGATTACTGTTTGGCACTGCGATCAAGATAAATAATTGCTCAAATTGCCAGCACCAGAAGAATAAAGTTAGCAGAGCACCAGAGTCTTAATGAAGTAGGAACTGTTGAGAACAGCATATAATTAAATATCTACCCTCTGAGTAAATCAAGATAATATAGATGATAATTGACCATTAGATTGACCTTGTGTGAACAATTATTTTGGTAGATATGGAAGTTGGATTAAAGAATGAAGGTAGTACTCAGGGGGTCACTTCTGTAAGTACTCAGATTAAATTATCCCATACTGCCAGTTAATCAGATTTGGAAATATGCAAAGCAAGCATATCACCCCTCTACTATCTGTCCTGCTCCGTAATTCTTAAAAACTATTTAGAATTTCAGGAGTTTGGTGGTACTGAAAAACATATTCTCATTTGGTTTGGTTTAATTATTTTTTAATTATTTTTAATAAATGCCTTAAATACCTGGACAATTGGCTAATATTAGAAACACTTTTCTATAAGCAGTAGGAGTAAGACTTGAAAAATATATCTATCTCACAAGAATAGGACAGAAGAATGAATTATTTAATCAACTATACAAGCGGTAGTAACCTAAGTACCACCTAGAATAAAAAATGATAATATACTTAGTACTGACGATTGTTCACGAAAAGCATAGTGGGTAATTTTAAAGTTTATGAATAAAAAATAATATTAGGAAAATTTGAAAGTATAGCATATAGAATGTATCTTCAAGAACCAAATACATTGTAGGTGGAACAAGAAATTAAGAAAAGGTTGTGATAATTTTGAAGATTAAGTGTTTTGTCATATTTCAAATGCTATGGTAATATTTTAAGAATTTGAGAGTTGAGACACAATTTTTTACTGCCAAGAGTCATATTGGAATTGAAACATGAAAAAACTGGTACCATCTAAATCTATTATAGAAATCTAAAGATATTTAAAACATAAATTTGATAGCTTAAATATATAAACAAATATATGCAACAAACTATATCTTGAAGAATTTATAGTAGCTGTGCCAATATTTATAGGACCAAAATATCTACTTGATTAACATCATTTAAGAAATTAAAAATAAAGTCCACCCCAAAGAGTATGCTAATATGATATTCCAAAGAAAACCAGGGCATGTTTAAATTTCCAAATTGGATCTTCAATATTCTATAATATAATTAACAAGCATTATTCATTAATTATTTTAGGTTGTTACATGATATAATTTATGAAATAGTAAAATATATTTAAAAATAAAAAATGTATAAACATACAAGTAAATTTCCTAACATTTTAATAATAAGCATATTTTATGATTAAATATAAAAATATCTAAGATTATATGGAGTTTCTTTAATATGAATAGACATTAAATGACCATAATAAATCATTCTTGATGAAACATAATTATGTATATGAAAAGAAAGCTAAGATGTGTATTTTGGATGTAAACATCATCTGATATAATTCCACATTATAATCATTTTGAATTTTTCATGTGAGTTTTATACTTTGCTTCTAAAATATTATAAATTTAAATGAAATTGTGCTAAAGTATAAATATGGTTGGGAATCACTAATTCTATTTATTTTTTCTAAATATAAAAACAAATTGTTTCTATCTAGCTGCCATCTAGAATCCTATAATAATGTAGTACATAAAATTTTAAAGCATTATATTTGCTTTGTTATTATCATTAATGGCATAATTATTAAAATTACAAATAGGTTACTATGTGTTGAAAAATATATTTTTTGTTTGTTTTTTTGGGCCATACCTGGTGATTCTCAGGGGTTAGTCCTGGCTATACACTAGAGAAAACGCTCCTGGCTTGGGGGACCATATGGGACTCTGGGAATCGAACCGAGGTCTGACCTGGGTCAGCCGCATGCAAGGCAAATGCCCTTCCGCTGCACTATTGCCCCAGCTCAGAAAAATATTAATTTTCGTTTGAAACTTGTTATTTTTATGTTTCTCAAATTGATTAATTCTGATGTTTATCTGTAAATATCTACATGTTCAATGTAGACAACCACAGCATTTCCACAAAAGCAAGACTTTATGTTTCTTCCCAACAGAATTGATCTCTTATCTCTATTTATTAATTATAATTCATGTTAATCTAAAACTATAATAATTATCAATTTTTGTTTCTGCTCTTTTTAGAAAATATCTATCAATATTTTTGCCACAACATTTTGGCCAACTATTTATTTTCATATGAGAAATCCTACTGAGAATGACAGAGCGGTATCCTAGTGTTACAGAGCGGTATCCTAGTGTTTAGGGCGCTTCCCTTGAATGCAGCTGACCAGGGTGTCATCACCAATAAATATATATATATATATATTTTTTTTGTTGTTGTTGTTGTTGTTGTTGTTTTGTTTTTGGGTCACACCCGGCATTGCTCAGGGGTTTACTCCTGGCTTCAGGCTCAGAAATCACTCCTGGCAGGCACCCGGAACCATATGGGATGCTGGGATTTGAACCAGTGATCTTCTGCATGGAAGGCAAATGCCTTACCTCCATGCTATCTTTCCGGCACCATCACTAATATCTTGTACAGTTCTCCTATTCTGCCAAGAGTAACTACGGAGTGCCCTGCCCCCCGGTATGACACAATCCCCCCATAAAAAAGAAAAAGAAAATTTTTACTGTGAGATTTAAGTGAAAGCTAAATATGTGACACACTTTTTTAGATATGCACACTACAGCTACAGTCATGGAGCCTCTCATTTTCTCAATTGAGTTGGCACCTTGTCCCAACTTTATGAGTCACTTAATATTAAGCAGTTATACAGGTGCTTGCTAGGCAATTTTTATGTCATGTATAATAAAAATAGCTACAACATAGTTTGTTGTATAGAAGCTCCTGGCGGACAAAATGTCAACTATTACAACTAGAAATTTTGGAATCTAACCATGATGGTAATGACATTTTCCAAATGTTTTGCTAATTATTGTATAAATAAGCCATAAAGATATTTAGAAGCTTGATTAAGAAGGGGATTTTTTGGGGGTTGGGGTCAAACAGACAGTGCTTTAAACTTACTCTGGCTCTACAATCAAAGATCACATTTGATAGGCTCAGGGGACTAGGTATTGAAAACTTTTCTGCATGACAAATGCTTTGCCAGCTATGTCCTTAATTTAATTTCATGAACCTGATTCTTTTTTTTTGGGACCACACCCAGTGGTGCTCAGAACTCAAAAGTCTCTCCTGGCAGGTGTGAGGGACCATATAGGAGGCCAGGGATTGAACTTGGGTCAGCCGCACTCAAAGCAACCTACCTACCTGTTGTGCTAAGGATCCTGCTCCCCTGATTCTAAGGAAATGGTTATAACAAGATGCTGCTGTAAATACTTATTGTAAGTACTTACTTGTTTTGTTTTGTTTTTGTTTTTTTTGGGGGGGCCACACCCGGTGACCCTCGGGGATTGCTGCTGGCTATGTGCTCAGAAATTGCTCTTGGCTTGGGGGACTTATGGGACTCCGGAAATCGAACCATGGTTCATCCTAGACTGGTGCACACAAGGCAGACACCTTATGACCTGTGCCACCGCTCTGGTCCTATAAGTACTTATTATATAATTTTTCTTTTATATTCCAAACAATTTTCTAGGGTTTCTATAAAAATTATAAATCCCTAATGTGTTGGAAGAGAATTCATGTTTTTCTCAAAAAGCTCATAGCTAGTGCCTAAAAACTGCCAGGAAATAAAGTGGGTATTCACTTCCTCATCTTAAGGTATATGGAGAGGTGGAGGTGATAACATAGTTTTCTATTTATTTATGCCAATGCTGTTCACATGTTGAATCTGGTGTCTAACTTCATTTGAATCCATCATCAGTTAACCCGTTTAAATTATTTTCTATGTATTCATTTCAAAAAGTTTTTTTTTTTATAAATCACCTTCAAAAAAGTACTGGTTTAAAAATCTGTGTCTAAAATACTAAATATTAAAATATCAAATTTACTATAATGGTTCTAACTAATTCAATTAAAATGAGGATGGAATAAATTAGAAACAGCCTACATTAAAGAGGATAATAATTCTAGCACCATTGCAAAGATTAAACAAAATCTTATTAATAACTTCACAAAAGTGTGCTTGAACATTTCAAAATGGAAATATTTAAAAAACTAGTGAAAAAATTGACATAAGACCTGAAGTTTTTATAATTCCACATTTATTAAGGAACTACATTTTTAAATTAAACTATTTTGAACAAAATAACTATTGTGGGGGTCTAAGATAGGGTACTTGTCATGCACTTTAACTTTCAATCTCAGTTCAGTACTTGGCACTCCATATGTACCCTTAACCTGCCAGTAGTGATCGTAAAATAAGGAGTAATCCCTAAGCATAACTATGTGTGGCCCCAAAACAAATAAAACAAGAAAAAGTATTATGGCTATATGGTTTTTATCTGTTCTTATTAATTTGAAGGAAAACAATAGCAACTACATAAAATAGTAATAGAAATAGAATAAAATAAATTTAATATCAAGATTTATATTTTCTAAATAATAATAAAATAAAGGTATAAATATAAATAATAAATAAATAAACTAAATAAATAAAGATAATAAAAGCTTATAACCTTCAAACAAGCAATTTCCTTATAATAAATTGAGATTAGAGATTTATAAAAGTTAATGTAAAATGTTTTAATATTTTTCAGATGATCTTCATATCAGGATGGAAGTTATATAATTATAAAATAGGTGCAATGAAAACAAGGATATATATTTATTATAAACTAAAAATCAGAGAAAAATTCTGAAACTAAAATATTAAAAATAAGCCCAATAACATATTTTACTATACAGATACTAAACAGCTATACACATAAAGCAACCATCATATATAAAGGTAGGCTGTTTAAAATGTGTTAACATTTTAAAAATATTTGGTGAGAGAAATAGCACAGTTAGACTTTATATGACATTTATTTACATTTGTATATGCTAAAACACACTTCCAGTAATATAAGCAATGGTTTTGAAGTATTTCAGTGAAATACATTATAATAATATGTTGTAGTTAGAGAACACATTATTATATTATCCCATTTGATAAAATACATAAGTTGCATTTAATCCTAATAAGTTTAAATTTTAATAAATGGGATTGTACGTTCTAACCTTTAGTATATCAATGGTATCAATATCAAACACAGTAGATTTTAACATTTTGTATGATGAGAGTGACATTTTCACATAGAAAATAAAATATAGTTAGCTTTTTTTGCAAGTGGCTAGCCAGTTGTGCCAACACTACTTGTTGAAGAGGCTTTCTTTGCTCCATTTAGGACTTCTTGTTCCTTTATCAAAGATTAGGGCCCGGAAAAATAGCACAGCGGTGTTTGCCTTGCAAGCAGCCGATCCTAAGGTGGTTGGTTCGAATTCCGGTGTCCCATATGGTCCCCCATGCCTGCCAAGAGCTATTTCTGAGCAGACAGCCAGGATTAACCCCTGAGCAACGCCGGGTGTGCCCCCCCCAAAAAAAAAAAACACAAATCAAAGATTTGATGATTGTATGCCTGGGGAGCATTCTCTGAGTACTCAAGTCTATTCCACTAATCTGAGGGTCTGTCTTTATTCCAATACCAAGCTGTTATAACTATTGCTTTGTAATAGTTTAAAGTTGGGGAAAGTAATGCCTCCCATATTATTTTTCCCAATAATTTCTTTGGATATTCGAGGGTGTTTATTGTTCCAAATAAATTTCAAAAGTGCCTGATCCACTTCTTTGAAGAATGTCATGGGCATCTTTAGAGGGACGGCATTAAACCGGTACAATGGTTTGGGGAGTATTGCGATTTTAATTATGTTAATCCTGCCAATCCATGAGCAGAGTATGTATTTCCATTTCCATGTGTCCTCTCTTATTTCTTGGAGCAGAGTTTCATAGTTTTCTTTGTACAGGTCCTTCACATCTTTAGTCAAGTTGACTCCAAGATATTTGAGTTTGTGTGGCACTAATATGAATGGAGTTGTTTTTTTCTTTGTTTTTTGTTTTTTTGGGCCACAACCGGCGTTGCTCAGGGGTTACTCCTGGCTGTCTGTTCAGAAATAGCTCCTGGCAGGCATGGGGGACCATATGGGACACCGGGATTCAAACCAATCACCTTTGGTCCTGGATCGGCTGCTTGCAAGGCAAACGCCGCTGTGCTATCTCTCCAGGCCGGGGTTGTTTTCTTAATGTCCATTTCTTCCCTATTATTATTGGTGTACAAAAAGGCCATTAATTTTTGTATATTAATTTTGTAGCCTGCCACCTTGCTATATAAGTCTATTGTTTCTAGAAGCTTTTTGGTAGAGTCTTTAGGGTTTTCTAAGTAGAGTATCATACCATCTGCAAACAGTGAGAACTTGACTTCTTCCTTTCCTATCTGGATTCCCTTGATATCTTTTTCTTGCCTAATCGCTATAGCAAGTACTTCCAGTGCTATGTTGAATAGGAGTGGTGAGAGAGGACAGCCTTGTCTTGTGCCAGAATTTGATAAAAAAGAAATACAAATGGCCAAAAGACACATGAAAAAATGCTCCATATCACTAATCATCAGGGAGATGCAAATAAAAAAAAAACTATGAGGTACCACCTCACACCACAGAGACTGGCACACATCACAAAGAATGAGAACAAGCAGTGTTGGCAGGGATGCAGTGAGACAGGAACTCTTATCCACTGCTGGTGGGAATGCCGCCTAATTCAACCTTTTCGGAGAGCGATATGGAGATTCCTCCAAAAACTCGAAATTGCGCTCCCATATGATCCAGCTATACCACTTCTAGGAATATACTCTAGGAACACAAAAATACAATACAAAAACTCCTTCCTTACACCTATATTTATTGTAGCACTATTTACTATAGCAAGACTCTGGAAACAACCAAGATGCCCTTCAACAGATGAATGGCTAAAGAAACTGTGGTACTTATACACAATGGAATATTATTTAGCCGTCAGGAGAGATGAAGTCATGAAATTTTCCTATACATGGATGTACATGTAATCTATTATGCTGAGTGAAATAAGTCAGAGAGAAAGAGAAAGACAGCGAATGGTCTCACTCATCTATGGATTTTATGAAAAATGAAAGACATTTCTCAACAATTTTCAGAGACAAAAGAGAGGAGGGTGGGATGTTACAGCAGGCCTCATGAATCTCACCACAAAGACTGATGATTTTAGTTAGAGGAATAACCACATTGCCAACTATCCTAACAATGAGACTACATGAGGGAAGTTGAAAGCCTGTCTAGAGTACAGGTAGGGGCGGGAGGGGAGGAGGGATATTTGGGGCATTGGTGATGGGAATATTGCACTGATGATGGGGGGGGGAATCATCTGATATGACTGAAACCCAACCACAATCATGTTTTTAACCAAGATGTTTAAATAAAAATATTAAAAAAAACACAATAACAACAACAAAAATAAAATAAAATATATCTATTTCAAATGTGTACTTTTGTAGTTTTGAATCCCATAGCACAGTTATGATAAAAAAGAAATAGGCTGAATGTAATTCATGTCTTTGTGTGGTTCAATGCCAGTGAAGACTGGAGAGTATAAATGAAGAGCTACACATCAAATGTAAAAAGAAAAATAGGCATTCATTTAAGGAAATGGGTTTATGAAAGCAAATGGGCATCAAAATCTAGAACAAAATGAATGCCTATGATAATGAATTATCACTTTAGATTCTTCCTAAAATGTACTTTGCCAGAAAACAAAAGCATTATAAATAACATTTATTGCCATTATTTCAAGAGAAGTCTATATATGAGGTCTTGTATTCCAGAATAATTTTGTATAGTTGTTCTATATGAGAATATGAGAACTTTTATTTTCATTAAATGTAGAAAAGTCTCAAACCTAGGATCTGTATCCCTAAATAACTTACATAGTTACTCTGTAATACAAGATCTATGAGTAAATAAATCTAGAAGTGAAGATATTATTATATATAAGAGATTTAAAGTAACCATTATCTTTTATATTTAAAGAGTGAAAAGATAATTTGAGATTTAAATTTATTTTTATTTCTCTACTTGCTAAATTTTTGTGCTTTAAGATTAATTGTATCTAACTTCATTTTTCTATACCTAATATAAAAATGGAGCCCTAGAGAGAGTATAACAAGAAGGAGATTTACCTGGCACATGGCTGGACAAGACTTGATCTCTGACATCCCATGTTATCCTTTGAGCTTCTGAGAACTGATTACTGAGTGAAGCATTAGAATTATGTCCTGAGTACAGCCAGAAAACAAAACAAAAATAAAGTTAATACAAAGGATTGCCATTCTACTTGTAGCAGGTCAGCCCCTGAAGAGGTTGACTGATGGAGGGATGGAGAATGAGGCCCTTTTCTTCCAGCTCGGAGCACGCGTCTGCCACCCTGTCTAGCCCACGGTTCTGAGGTGAAACGGCGGGTAAACAGCTCGCAGACAATCAGGCTCGTGGAAATATTTGCTTTATTCGGATGGACAAAACTGAAGTCCGAAGACTCAGATTCAGTTCCAGCCAGCAAAAGCCTCTCGCCTTCCACAGACCCTTGCTCTTATAGTCCAGAGTCAGGTCCCACCCAATGGTGGGATCAGATACCAACCAATGGTGGAAGCAGAATCAGGTCCTACCCTAGGGTGGGGGCAGAATGCCAGGTCACACCCTAGGGTAGGGCACAATCACCTAATCAGATTAGGGTGAGCAACATAGTAATCCCCCAAAATATTTACATACACAACAATTCCCCCTTTTGTTTTTAGTAAACAAACAATATTGTCTACAATTATTAAAAGAAAAATTAGTCACTAATAAAAGAGCGGCTGTTTGCATAAGCGCATCACAGGAAAATGTAAAGAAAAACTTCTAACCTAAGTACAGGGTGTCTAAAACCAGAAACATGTATCAAGGAATCAACTACAAGCTCCTGACAAGATAAATCTAAGACGTACATAGATCTTTCGAAGAGACACCAGAAAGGTTGTGTAGCAGGCAAGGAGAAGCACCTTTTCTTTATTTGTTGTTGTTGTTGTTGTTGGTTTTTGGGTCACACCTGGCAGTGCTCAGGAGTTACTCCTGACTCCACGTTCAGAAATCGCTCCTGGCAGATACCGGCATTTGAACCAATGACCTTCTGCATGAAAGGCCAACGCCTCGCCTCCATGCTATCTCTCCAGTTCCATTTTCATTCAAGTTCAGGTAGACCAGAAAGCCCATCTTTGAGGGCATTGAACTAGGCCTTTATTTCGGAAGAATTGGCACATACACCCTCTGCACAGTGGGGAGCCACTGCAATGATGATCAATAGGTATCTGAACTTAGTCCAAGTTCTTAATCCGGTCTGAAGTCCATAAGATGTCTGAAATTGATGTCGACTATTTATAGATGGGAGCTTAAGTCACAAACCAAAACAAAATGTTTAAGGCAGAGACCCTCCCTGTGTAAATAAACAACTTGAGGGCCCATCCAAAATGGATGGAACCTTCTATAAACCTAGTATTTTGCCTATGATGCGCCCACGCAAAAAACCCTGAGAACAGACAAAAATATAATTTGGGAAATTATAGACAATAATATCTAACTCACAAACCTAAAGTCAAGAAAGCAAAACCTTAATGTAATACAACATCGATTCCTAATATTAAAAACTAAAATAGAAAAACATTAATTACGATAGTCAAAAGAAGTGTAGTACCAAATATAACTTCAAAGGATTACAGTTATAGAAAAAACAACAGATGTAATTTCTACAGAGTTCAATACCAATCTGTAAATATGAGGGGTCTGGAACTCCAAAAAGACCGGCAGAAGACACTTGATGGGTCTGGAAAAGCGGGTTGAAGCCTTGTACAGGAGATAACATCAAGCTGAATGAAGAAGGAAGGCCAGTACAGTCATCCATGTGTTGGGGCATCCCCAAGCGTTACATCATTACATCATAAGTTGGTTGGGCTTCTGTATTTCCTTTGGGATCGGTGCAATCTTGGGGTAGCCATTGTAGAAACGGTCAACAATAGCATTTTGTATGTGGATGGAAAACCAGAAATTCAGATAGCACAGTTTAACTGGGATCCAGAGACTGTGGGTCTTGTCCATGGATCTTTTCTCTGGTGTTACATTGTGACACAAATCCCAGGTGGCTTCATTTCCAACAAGTTTGCAGCATATATGGTGTAAAACTCCAACAGTCATGGATTTCTTCTTCCCGCCAAGATCAGGAAGCTTGTAGTTGTGGGTGAAGGAGATGGGTTGCACATGTGAAATCCTGAAAATTAAAATGTTAAGGACTAGGAAGAGAGAAGGAAGGATAAGGAAGACTAATTTGGGGAAGATAAAGTTAGGAAAAAGGAAACTATATACAAAATATGCAGAACAGACAGACACTAAACAAGACATACATACACAGACTTCACAAAAAATATGGCCATAACACTCACTCATACTAAAAAATATTTGTTGGAAAGGATCCAAAATAGAGCAAAAGAAAAGAGAATTCAGCTGAATCAACTAAAAGCTCCTTTAAATGTAATAGCCGGCAATTGTTTAGATAAATCATTTCAAATTCACTGAAAAAAAAAATTTTTTTTTTGCCTAGCAGATCTGAAAGAGAATTTCATGCGTAATACAAACATGGACAACTTTACTATACGTGTATATCAGTATATATACAAAGTTATTGTATAACAGTAACTTTATGATAATCAATCATAGGCAAGAAGCACTGTGAAGAAAGTCCACCTAAAATTATCATTATGTCAGCGTCTTAAAACCTAAATTGAGGGAAATAAAGCAATGATGTTAAAATAAAAAGAGTGAAAGTCGTTAAATGAGTATA
Source organism: Suncus etruscus (assembly GCF_024139225.1). Classification (NCBI taxonomy): domain Eukaryota; kingdom Metazoa; phylum Chordata; class Mammalia; order Eulipotyphla; family Soricidae; genus Suncus; species Suncus etruscus. Next base: position 60,429,018 of record NC_064851.1, on the reverse strand, counting down.
CCTAGAAAGAAAAACAACATTAATATGATGAGAAATTTCTCTTTCAGGTGAACCTTGACTAAATTAATTTGTAAAATTTCATGATTAACTGAGACCTAGAGCAATAATGAAATTAAGACATAAATCCATCCTACAAGGAAACACATTGGGGATTCATGATTTTCAATCTATATTCATTGATCATGCCTGTGGAAAGAATCCTAGAGCATTAATAGCAACTGATAAGGAAGTAAAATGATTATCTGGTGTTCATTGTAGATCTCTAAGAAGTATAAAACAGGATGTATGCTGCTGTGGATTTCACCAATGTATTAGGGACTTTTTTGATCTTCTTGTCATCAAAATTGATCCAGTGTTGTTTTGCAGCAATTTTACAGTATGAAGTACAGTGCCCATAGTGAACTTTACCATAATGGTTTGACACCGATGATAAGTTGTATTTCTTAATCTTGCTTTTATTCTCTGAAGTGAATTCCTCTAAATTGAGGTCTTCTAAAGGAAAATCTACATAAGTATGCAATTTTTTTATTTGTTTGCCATCAAAAGCAAAACGTTTCAAGTGTATTATAAGTACTGGTGGCAGTTTCCATAAATACGTTTTCTTTGAAAAATCCCTTCTATTTTTGCAACTGTTGCACAGAACTTTGTTGTCATTTCTTAATTCTTCTTCTTTAAAAAATTCAGAGAGGCATTCCTGTAATGTACATTTATCTGTAGATGTAACAGCCAAAGACAAATGAACAAATGTCTCATAAACCTCAGACTTTTGGTGGCAAGTGAGACACTGGAGTATAGATTTGAATTGTCCTTGAAAGAGATCATAAATAATAGATTTATGAGCCTTTTGGTGTTCTGGACTAAATTGTTCATAATTTTCATTTCCCATGAGATGTGTAGTTTTGTCTGTCATTAGATTTACAGTAAGCAAGTCCTGATGTAATCCCTCTATTAGGAACATCAGTAGTTCGTGAGGATCCTGCTGATTGTGTCCAGCAAACTGGTCATTAAGTAAACCAATTGTTACTTTGAAGCTTTCAGGGTTAATATATCTATGAAATCCATTTCCCATGGTTTTGATGAGCCGACCAAATTCTTCGGCTAATTTACCTTCATGCCCCATCGGATTTTTCTTTTTAATATCCTTTTTATAATGATCTTTATAAAAATACTGAGTTAAGTCTGAAATATTATACAAGCATTGCAATATTGAGTTCATGTAGCAAGAGTTTCCTATATTTTGGAGCCCAGTTAAGACAGGTTCCTGTCTTTCCTTTTGCATCTCGGAGTGTAAGGGTTTATCACTACCATCAGTCTCACTCATTGTATGGTGTGTGACAGCTAAATCGTTCCCTGCCCCAGAGACCTTAGTAATATTACTGCTGTTAGTGTCTGAAGTATTCTGTTTTTTCTCTGAAGGGGAGTTTGTAATCTGAACCTGATCATTTGTGCTAGCCCGATTTCTAACAAGACGTAATGGAACCCAAAATTTCTTGGGAGGGTCATCATTTATAGAAACATAGGCATAACCCCTTCCTCTTAGGAGAAGATAGCCAGCTATCCATTTTTCATCCTCCTTGATCCAAATAGGTTTATGGGTTGTTTCTTGTCTCTGAATATCTTCTTTAAAATGTCTTTCCGCTGCAGTGTAGCTTTCCCCTTGGGGTAAGTTAAAGTAATTTAGTGTGATAAGAGTCAAAGATAGCAAATCCGTTGGTGGTAAACCTCTTTTTCTATTTTTTTGCAATTGAGTTTTTAAGGTTCTGTGAGTCCTTTCTACAATGGCCTGTCCCCTACAATTGTAAGGAATTCCTCTGAGATGTCTTATCTGCCATTCCTTACAAAAAAATTCAAAAGTTTTGCTAACATAGGCTGGCCCATTATCAGTTTTTATAGAATATGGAATACCCATCACAGAGAAACATTGTAAAAGAAAACTACAAGCAGCCTTAGATTTTTGAGAAGACATGGGAATTGCCCACATAAACCGAGAATAAGTGTCCACCACAACATGAAGATAAGGTTTCCTTGGAAATAAATCTGTTTGAGTTATATCCATTTGCCAAAGTTCGTTAGACTGTAAGCCTCTTGGGTTTGCTCCTGCTATGTGAGTCTTTTTTGTTAACGGTGCACATACGTTGCAGTTTTCTACGATTTCTCTAGCTTGCCTCCATGGAATTTGGTAATTCACATGTAAACGGCGAGCATTTGTGTGTAGGGCTGAATGTTCCTCTATAGGTGATTTAAATATAGGCATTGCTAGCAAGTCAGCAGTTTTATTTCCTTGAGCCATAGGTCCTGGAAGACCTGAGTGGGCTCTAATATGTGTGATGAAGATGGGCTCAGTTCGTTTTTGAAGAAGCTGCTGTAATCGTTTAAGTAAGTCCTGTATGATCGGGTTATTAGCATTAAGGGATGCAGTGGCTATCACATGACATAAATTTACCACATACAAAGAATCAGAAACTATATTCATGGCTTCAGATACATTTTCTAATAGGTAAATTAATGTTGCTAATTCAACTTTCTGTGCAGATTTATATTTGGTATCTATGGTCATATTAATGTTGTCTCCAGTTATTCCTCCTTTTCCATTTTGGGATCCATCAATGTAAAAAACCTTGGCATTGGGAATAGGGGAATCCCGAACAATTGAAGAAATAACAAACTGAGTTTTCTTTAAAAAGTCCCAAATTTTTCCTGCTGGATAATGGGAGGATATTTCTCCTGTGAAATCTGAGAGGGCCCTTTTTAGAGATTCATTAATTGGCAATATTGACTCAATTTCCTTTTTTGGTACTGGCAAAACTATTATATCTGGGTCAAAACCTAGTAAAGATATAGATCTGTGTCTTGCCTTGATAATAATCTCTGAAATCAGTTGCAAGTAGGTGACTACTGAGCGAGGTTGTTTGTTATGTAAATACACCCATTCCAAAGGTCCTGACTGTTGCATCAAGGCCCCTGTGGGGGTTTCTATAGTAGGGAAGATTAACAGTAATACCTTTTCTCCTGGGATGAATCTTGAGAGAAACGATTTTTGTAATCTGCTCAAGAAGATGTCCAATTCATTTTTGGCAGCTGTTGTTAAATTTCTCGGGCTATCTAAAGCAGGATCACCCTCCAACGTTTTAAACAGATTAGATAACTCTGCATTTGGGATTCCTAGTGCAGGGCGGAGCCAATTTACGTCACCTAAAAGTCTCTGAAAATCATTAAGTGTTCTGAGGTTTTCTTTTTTGATAGAAAATTTTTGTGGACGTATAGACGTCAGGTCCAAAATAAAACCCAAATATTGATACGGTGGCATTATCTGTATTTTTTCTAAAGCTATTTTCAGTCCTGATGTTTGTAAACAGTCAGTAACATAAGAGTATAATTCCTGTAAATCTGTTTCGTTGTTCATTGTGAGCAAGATATCATCTGTATAATGAAATATCATGGCTTGAGGAAATTTTTCACGAGCAGGGCTCAAAACCTTATCTACAAAAAACTGACACATGGTTGGGGAATTCAGCATGCCTTGGGGGAGAACAGTCCATTGGAAACGTCTGCAGGGATGGGTATTATTGAGAGAAGGAACTGAGAATGCAAAACGTTTTTTATCATCTGGGTGGATAGGAATATGGTAGAAGCAGTCTTTCAGATCAATTATAATTAGTGGCCATTCCTTTGGAATAACTACAGGTGATGGTAAACCAGTCTGCAATTTGCCCATAGGTATCATGGATAAATTTATAGCTCTAAGATCCATCAAAAGTCTCCATTTACCGGATTTCTTTTTTATAGTGAATATAGGTGAATTCCATTGAGAAAAAGATGGTTCAATATGTCCTAAACTTAGCTGTTCCTCCACTAATTCTGTCAGCACCTTTAATTTATCAGTTTTAAGGGGCCACTGACCTGTCCAAATTGGTTCATCAGATTTCCATTTTATTTTTATTGGTGCTGGTGTTTTTACGGCAGTGGCCCCCACTAAAAATTTTTGGTTTTTAAATCAAAAGAAGGTTCGGGCTCTTCTGGAGCTAATGGGATGTGGAATTCTGCTTTCCACTGTTTGTGTAGGTCACGGCCCCACAGGGATGGTGAAAATGGGCCCACGTGAGGTCTGATTATTGCTTTTTGATTTTCTGGGCCGTAAAATAGTATAGTCCTCGTACTCAACAGACAGGAACTCAGGCCTCCTATTCCTTCTAGGGAATACGGGATTTCCTGAAGAGGCCAATTTTCTGGCCATTCTTTATCAGAAATTACGGTAACCTGAGCACCCGTATCTATCATTCCATCAAAGGGTTTGCCTTCCAAGTGAAGTTTGATCATTGGGTGTTCATCTTTACATTTAGTAACCAGAGCCACGATTGGGTTTTGAGCAGCACCCGGATCTGTGCTTCCAAAACCTCCAATTCTAGTCTTATCTGAAGTCCCAAATTTGACATAAGGCACTATTACTATCTGGGCAATCGCTTCTCCTTTTTTAAAGGTCCATGTAACTGGTACAGTAATAACTACAATGATTTCTCCCATGGAATCTGAGTCAATGACACCAGTGATTACTGATATACCCTTTATGTTGAGGGAACTTCTGCCAAGAATCAAACCCATGGTATCTGGGGGTGGCGGGCCTACAATGCCAGTTTCTAACATGTAAGGGCATGCTCCTGGGTAAATTGTAATGTCCTCTGGGCATAATATGTCTAATCCGGCACTCCCTGAAGTAGAGTGGATTAATTCCCTTATCGTGATGAATTTTCTTGGGCTGGGCTTGGAAGGATTATTGTCTGTGAACTTTGCCCCTGATTTGGAAGGGCCTGGGGGGAGGCCCTGTGGGCGTTTCCCTGCATCTTGTATGTGTGTTCTTGGGGAGCTGAATTTATAAGGAGACGACAATTTCTTTTGATATGTCCCTGTTTTCCACAATGGTAGCAGGCGATTTGCCTCCTGGGGACTGTGTTGAAACCTCTACTTAGGTTATTATTAATGAGGTTTCTGGATCTGCAATCTTTCGCCCAGTGGCGACCCCTTTTGCATTTTGGGCAAAGACCTGGTTTCTGGAAAGTGTTCTGTCCCCGAGGGGAGTAAGGCATTGTTCCCTTGGTAACTGGGAAGGTTTGTACTGAGTCTGAGTGGGGTGGGGTTTGGGGTTCCACATAGACATTCCGGCAGGCATAAAGGTAATCATTCAGATCTGACTTTTTATTTAATGTATTCAATACTAATCTACAGGCTGAATTTGCATTATGATAGGCCACAGATTTTACTAGGAAGTTTCTTATCTCCTCATCTTCGACTTGTAACTTCAGAGCATCTTTAATCTTACCTACAAACTCTGCAAATGACTCATAAGGGCCTTGGGTAATTTTTAAAAAGTTTCCTCTACCAATGCTGTTAGAATCAATTTTTTCCCATGCTGACAATGCAATCTCCCTGATTAAATTTAAGATTTCCTTAGGTAAAGCTGCTTGTGTCTGAATATTTGCAAATTGATTTTCTGCCATCAATAATTCATACGATAGAGTAACACCTGCCACTTGCTTTTTCATACCATCCGGACTATATAATTTAGCTTTTACGCCTTCTGAATAGTACATTTCCCATTCAGTTCGCTGTTTAGACGACAGGCATATTTCAGCGATTCTTTTAAAATCATACAAAGTCCAAGATGAGTTATGACTCCAAAGTCTTAATAACTCCACACTGTATGGCGATTTTGGCCCATTTTCTTTACATGATCTTTTAAACCGATCTAATTCTTCCATCTGATAGGGTACATAGTTAGAAACATTTACCCCGTCTATAGGGGATAAGGCCTGATTAGCAAAATTACTCTGAATAGAGCTCTGAGACCGAGCATGTGGTTCATCGTTTGAATCTGCTCTGCTCTGCGATTCAATTTTGTGACTAGGAGGAGGCATACTTCGTGGAGTTAGCACTGGAGGTAGGTCATTATCTGAGTCACTACTGTCAAGCAATTCACTAGAATCAGGCTTAACATTCTGAGTTGTTTTTCTTCCAGCAAAAATTTCTATATTGTTGATGGTGGGGCTGGATTCGTCAGCCTGCACCTTGGTCTGAGTTTTCGTCAGATAAATTTCCTTATTATCTATACTGGTTTTAGCCTCACCATTTATACACTTTCTATTTCCTAAATAGAAATAACAGCAAATAACTATGCTCATAATAATAACGTTAGTCAACACAGAAATTCCACAAACTATGATGGCTAGAGACACTACACTTTTCATTTGAAATATAGACCACAACCATCCAACTGCAGTGATTGTCCTTAGATCAAAACCAATTAGTTTTAAACAAAATGGAATGATCCACTTGTATACTAGAGCACGAATGCGTAAGACTAAGGGTGGTAAAATCCACATGACTAACCACAGAAACCATTTGATGGTCAGCATAGGAAATTTCCAATGAAATATTTCACTTACAGTTCTGAGGGTCCAGGGTTCAGGTCCCTGTCCAGGCGCCATTATGTAGCAGGTCAGCCCCTGAAGAGGTTGACTGATGGAGGGATGGAGAATGAGGCCCTTTTCTTCCAGCTCGGAGCACGCGTCTGCCACCCTGTCTAGCCCACGGTTCTGAGGTGAAATGGCGGGTAAACAGCTCGCAGACAATCAGGCTCGTGGAAATATTTGCTTTATTCGGATGGACAAAACTGAAGTCCGAAGACTCAGATTCAGTTCCAGCCAGCAAAAGCCTCTCGCCTTCCACAGACCCTTGCTCTTATAGTCCAGAGTCAGGTCCCACCCAATGGTGGGATCAGATACCAACCAATGGTGGAAGCAGAATCAGGTCCTACCCTAGGGTGGGGGCAGAATGCCAGGTCACACCCTAGGGTAGGGCACAATCACCTAATCAGATTAGGGTGAGCAACATAGTAATCCCCCAAAATATTTACATACACAACACTACTCACAGTGACATTAAAACATTTCCATTTAAGAGAAGACTTTTTAATCATTTGTATTTTGATCAAAATGAATTACAAAACTTTCATAGTAATATTTTAAATACATAGTGACATTGAATCAGGGCCATTTTCACCACCAGTGTAGTCCTTCATATATCTAATTTTATGAATTTCTCATAAGTAAAGATCTTATGATTTAAAAAATCTATTTTTTGAGTTTTTTAGGCTTTACCTCTTGATTATTTTCTTTAGATTACTAATGCATTTAAGATATACTAACGTGCTTTCTGTTTTCTCATCTATATAAAAATTGAAAGAAAAATATTGAGTATGTATTCACACATAGAAACCAATAGCACCAAACATATACTTTACAGTTTTAGATTCTAAATAATTAAAAATAATAGAAATGCATGGCATGCAATCATAGTGAAAGACTTTGTTTAAAAATTGGAAATAACAAGATTCATAAGATATACTTTAATTCATGCTAATATAAAGCAGCATTAAAAATTTCTTTTCTACATATTTCTTTTGCCATGAGAGGAGAGAAACTGAATATCAAATTAGTCTTCTTTTATATATGTGTGTTTGTTTTTTGGGCCACCCCATCAGTCCCCAATGGTCACTCCTGGCTCTTATGCATTACTCCTGGTGGTCTGGTGGATCTTAAGTGATGCTGGGGATAGAATATGTATTTGTTGATTGAAAGGCAAGCACCTTACATGTTGTACTATGGCTTTGAACACAAAATAGCTTCAAATCATTTACTTTGGAAAATGGTTTAATTACTTTAAAGTCAGTGTGGTGGACTATCAGCAAGATATGCTATTTATAACAATCTTGTCATATTATTTCTTATTCAATCTATCTATGGAGAACTAAATGAAGTAAAAGTGAGATTAAACTAAGTGATCTTTGAATTCTTTCTTTTATTCCTTTTCTTATTCTTTTCCTTCTATTCTTTCTTCTACTTCTTCCTCCTCCTCTTCTTTCACTCCTTTTTCTTCTGCTTCTTTTCTTCTTTCTTCTCATTCTCCTTCTTTCTCCACCTCTTCCTCTCCCTCGTCCTCTTCCTCCTTCTTTTCTTTTTTCTTTTTCCTCTTCTTCTTTCACTCTTTTCTTCTTCTACTTCTACTTCTCTCTTCCTCCTCCTCTTCTTTCACTCTTTCTTTTTCTTCTTTTTTATTTTATTTTCTGATTCTCCTCTTTCTGCTGCTCTTCCTCTCCCTCCTTCTCCTCCTCCTACTCCTCCTCCTCCTCCATCTTTCCCCTCCCCCTCCTTCTTATTCTTTTCTTCTTTTTCTTCTCCTTTTACTACTACTTTTCATTTCTCACTCTCCTCCTCCTTATTCTCCTCCTCTTCCTCTCCTCTTTCTACTTCATCATCATTATCATCTTCTCCTCCTCCCCCTCCTCCTTTCATCTGATTAGGCTATTCAGACTTTCTGTTTCTTCCTCATTTATTTTTTGGGAGGCTATTTTAGTAATCTGTCCATTTATTCTAGATTATCCAGTTTAAAAAAACATAGTAGAGTAGTTCATAGGTATGCTTTGATGATATCTTGAATTTCTGATGTTTCTTTTGTAATTTCTGCCATTTCAGTTCTGAACTGATTATTTGAGTACAATTTCTCTCCTTTTACCTAGAACATCTAGCTTATAGTTTGCCTATCGTATTTATTATTAAAAAAAAAGCCAGCTCCTGATTACATTGATTCTTTTAATTACCTTTTTGGTTTCTATGTTGTTGGTTTCTGCTCTAGTTTTTTATTATTTATTTTCTTCTACTAATCTTTGGATTCATTTGTTGTTGTTTCTTCAAACATTAAAGTGTGTGCTTAGGTTCTTAAATTTGTTTTTTCTTCTTTTGTAATTTACACTTGTATTGCTATCAAAGTCCCCCTAAGAACTGTTTTTACTGTGCCCCATATATTTTGGTGATTTCTTTCTAATTTGACATTAGTTTTAAGGTAACATTTTTCTTTGATTAATTTCCTCTTTAATTCAGCTATTTCATTGCATTATTTCAACCTCAAAGTGTCATTTCTCTATACCTTCTCTGTATGGTTAGTTCTCTTTGTGTCATTGTGATAAAAGAGCATTTTGTTATGATTATTATTATCGTGAATTTATGTAAGATGTATTTATGTTCTAAAATGGGATTTTTGCCAGAGTATTTTATATGTGTAGGAGAGAATATTGTGCATTTGTCTTTCTGTGAATAGAAGGTCCTGTATATTTCCCCTAGTTCCAACTCTTTTAGTTCCTCATTTCAGGCTCTTGTACTTTTACTGAGATTCTATGTGGTGGATTATTTTGTAGTGACAGTTGAAGTCTACAATTACTCATGTTTCTATTCAGGTGTTATTTCAAGATTGTGAGCAAAGGCCTTACAAATATACAGACATAATATTTATACTCACATATTGATAAGAGTGAGTCTATTTGTTTTCTTAATCAATAAGTATTCTTCATCCCTGTTTTTATAACATTCTTCAAATTGAATGTAATTTGGTCAAAATTATTATGACTATCCCAGCTTTTTTTTTTTTTTTTTTGCATTGAGTTGCATAAATGTATTGGGCCACATCCGAAGTTGCTCAGGGGGTATTCCTGGCTATGAGCTCAGAAATTGCTCCTGGCTTGGAAGACCATATAGGATGCCAGGGGATGTCCTTCATCAGCCTCACACAAGGCAAATGCCTTATGACTGTGCCACAGATCCAGCCCTTAAGAAGCTGTTTTCTCTCTTTCGCTGATTTATTATTACATGTTTTTACATTGTTCTCCCACTTTGAAATTCTGCTACTATTGCTTGCTGGTGTATTTTTTAGCTTCTTCAATTGCATTTTGTATGGAATTTATAAATTCTCCAAAATTTCATTGAGTTTGTTCAATTTTTCAGTGCTTTCTGTTGGCAATGCAATGAGTGTTGATTTTAGGTCCTTATTTAACAGTCTCAAAAATGTTGATGGACTTAAGAATTTGACTAGGTTTCTGTCCCTGTTTGTGACTGCAGCTGATTTCATAGTTTCCTCATTTTTTTGAGTTTTGTGCATATTAATATGGAGGTCTAGATTCTCCACAACTTGGAAACTGATCTTTTCAGCTGTTCATACCAGATGTCTACTAAAAATACATCTATTGTTCAGATTATTTTCTATAGCATGCAGTGTTAAATATGACCAGGGAATTGTCAACTAGTTATTCCACTAAGTTAACTGAGATTTCAACTTGATAGTGTCTGAGAAATAGGAATGCTCACAATATAATAGACATGTCATGATAATTTTTTTGGATTCATGATTTGAGGATAGAAATATAAGATAGACCCACTCCTTGGCCTAGATTATAATGCACAGAACAAAAAGATAAGGTTTCCCAGTTTTGTAGGCATATGACCGCTCAAGGTTTTAAGGCAGAGAGGAGCAGGTCTGGGCTCCATAGACTATTCACTTTTAAATGCAATTCTCATGATCAATTTGATATTCATATGAATTTCTTAGATGGTGTCCTGGTATGTGCAAAAATACAAGTTCACATTAAAATACCAACATAAACTTTATTGTTGGGGTGGCTCATGCCAAGTCTTGAAATAAAAACACTTAATGTTCTCTTTTATGAATAGCCAAATCCTAGATGATGTCTGTTTTAACCATATTTATATAAAACAATGCAATTTTAGTTTCAACCTTTTTCATTTCTTGATTCCCTATTTTGCCTTAAATAAAAAAAATTCTATACTTGAACCATTTTTGTCCCTGTTTTTTTTTTTAATAACTGGGAATTTTAAAACTTAAACATTATTTTCCTTTTTTAGCTATAAGGTTTTCATAACTTTTCTTTGTATTTTTGCAACTTATTCTGTCCTTAAGTGTGGAAATGTTTATTTTTACTTATTCAATTGTGAGGCATTTTAGAGTTATTTGGGAAATGTATTTGGGAAATACACTAATGCATAAATCAAAACATAATATTTTGAATAATTACTATAGACATCAACTTATCATTGACAACTAATAAATCATTTAGTATATTAATAACAAAAATACTAATTATGCGCAGTAAGCAGTCCTGATAACATTCTGCTTTTTTATTTTTGCTACCTAACTCACTTAACATGGATAATCTCACTTTCTTACCATTTAGTGCTTTGCCAGCATTTTCTTTAATCTTATTATATCTCTGATTTAATTGAGAAATCACTCTATAAGAATGTCATTTTTCTTACATCTCTTTCAACAAAGTGATATAATTAAGATTATGCAAAACAGAGAAGACTCCCAGAGTGCTAGGAAAGAGTGAAGGCCTGTGAAGTCCTAAAATTAGGAATTGCTGTAGTCAACATAAATAATTGACATCTAAATGACATAATAATTAAGACAAATTGCATGTTTGTGATAAAAAGTTACAAATTGAAACATGGTATTCTTAATAAATAATATACCATTTTATCTATAAATATGTTTTATTTTATCTACTAAAATGGACAAAATTGACCTTGATTCTAGAAAAAGATAGTACTAAATAAGCAGGAAATATGTGAAAATTTGAAAATATATCAGAAACCAATATTTAGGATCACTAGGACAGAAAAACTATAAATTAAGTTGGACAACTCTAGACATATATCTAGATAACTATATCACTTTATCACTTTATATCTATATAACTTTATCACATATACAAGTAATAATTAATGTCTCTGCATAAGCTATACTATTCGAAAATGGGAAACACATAAAGTGTTTATAAGAATTTAGTGTTTAGGGGCCGAAGAGATAGCACGGAGTTAAAGCATTTGCCTTGCATGCAGAAGGTTGATGGTTCAAATCCCAGCATTCCATATGGTCCCCCGAGCCTGCCAGGAGCGATTTCTGAGCATAGAGCCAGGAGTAACCTCTACGCGCAGCCAGATGTGCCCCCCAAAAAAACAAAAAACAAACAACAACAAAAAAAAGAAGTTGGTGTTTGGAAAAGCTCTCTTCTCTGGAAAAAATATAACTGAAATTTAGCAAACTCCTAATTTGTTATCATTTTAGTCTATATTTTTCATAAAGGCAACATCTTATATGGCTGGGGTACAAAGATGGGCCTACTTCAGTGACACCACTTCAGTGTCTCTCCTAATGCAGGAGACAATGGCAAGAATATGACTCAGGGCCTCTTATATGATAGACTTTTATTCTACCACTTAAATTTTTTCTTTGAACACTAATTTTCTTATTTTTTTAAGTGCCCAAGTTTTCTAACAATTAAAGAAAACTTAAAAGCATTACAGTAAGTAGAAAACTTGTTTCAATATGCATTAATTAATTTACTTTCTGAATTCAGTAAAATATTTTTCACGTGAACATTGTGTTCTATCCCATAATGATTTTATTACTTCTGTTCTAGCTACACATTGTACACAAACTGCCTCAAGCATTCAAAATTATGGTTTCTTTAGACAACATCAGTACTGCCACCAATGTCAACACCAATCACCAGTACTGCAATATCATTCCTATGTCCCTCACCCACTTCCTCTCACCATAGCAGGCACATTCAAGTTTGGTGATTTCAGCTTAGATCTCAGTCTTTCTTTTTTCTTTTTTTTTTTTTTGTTTTTTTTTTTTTGTTTTGTTTTGTTTTTTGGGCCACACCCGGTAACGCTCAGGGGTTACTCCTGGCTATGCGCTCAGAAGTCGCTCCTGGCTTGGGGAACCATATGGGACACCGGGGGATAGAACCGCGGTCCATCCAAGGCTAGCGCAGGCAAGGCAGGCACCTTACCTTTAGTGCCACCGCCCGGCCCCAGATCTCAGTCTTTCAATGTGTGCTTTGGATATCTAGCTATACCATTTTTCTTCGACCAATAACTTTAATTAAATAAAAAGTTTAGAGAAATTTTTCTCTGGTTCTGAAAATGTATCATTGTATTTAATGATCTACAACATTAAATTTGCTCATTGCTTCAAATAATCTTAATAAATAAATTAAATTATTTTTATTTAAATGACAGGAACAAATAAACTACCAACTTATCTTTATTAAGAACCCACCCATTTACGTAATGAATGAATAAAAAAATCATCTTTTCTTATGCATGTGATTTTTGTTTGATTTATTTTATAATTGGATCACATGGATTGTGTTAAGGAATACTCCTTGCTTAACTCTTAAAAATTACTTTTGGTGAGCTTGAAGGATCAAATTGAATTCCAGGGATTGAAAATGTTGCCTTAATTTGGATATGAATTGTACTGAATCTATTTATTTTAGAAACTTCCGAAAGTAAGTTAAATAATATATATTGAAACAAAATTTCTTATTCATTTAATTGTTAGAAAACTTATTTTAAAAATAAGAAAATGAGTGGTCAAGGGAAAAATTTAAGGGGTAGAGCAAAAGCCTACCTTAGAGAGACCGAGTCATGTTCCTGCCACTGCATGGGATTAGGACAGACACTGAAATAGTAAGTGCCACTGAAGCAGTCCCATCTTTGTACCCCAGCCCTATAGAGTATTGTCTCTTTGAAAAACATAGACTAAAGTGATCACAAATTAGGGGTTTCCCAAATTTCAATTATATTTTAGCCATATTAGGAGAGCCTTTTCAAAAACACCAAATAATCCTTAAATAATAAGTTTAAATAAAAATATTATATAAAATAAAAATAATCCAAGTAAAAGTTGAAGAATTATTAGATTTTGTGAAATGAGATCTATGTAGCCATATCAGAAAATAAAAATTAACCAAAGGAATTTTGGTTTTTGGGGCCACACCCAGCAGCAGAGCTTGGGGGTTACTCCTGGCTCGGGGGACCATGAAATGCTGAGGATTAACTGTGCTACACTCTGGCCCTAACCAAAGGATATTTAAGAAATGGTTATAGAAGAAACCAAATAATTTATTATAAGGTGTTTTCTCTTGGTAATTATTTTTACATGGTTATGGTTATATGCTTTCTAAAATTTACAACATGGCACTTATTTTCCTCTGTACAAATAATTTTTATTAAGTATAGAAGAGTAATTAAAATATGAGGTTCTCAATTCTGTCAAATGTTTTCATCACTCCTGGATCATTGCCTATTTTCTGACCAGGTACCAGTAGCTTAATTTTCCCTGAAACTCTGTGTTTTTCCTTCTTTTGTTGTTGATTTTGTGGTCAAACTCAGAAGTGTTCAGTACTCACACTTCATCCTGTTCTCAGAGTTCATAATAGGCAGGATTGGGGGCAACCTATGTAGTGCTGAAGATTTATACCAAGTCACCCAAGTGCAAGACAACTACTTATCCACTGTTTTATTGTCTAAGTGCCTGAATCTTATTTTAACAATAAGCTTACTTATTTTACTTATCTGAAACTCAGAAGAAATAATATAACAAAAAGGCTTGCATAAATATTATAGTGGCTTAGAAGGTCTTCCTTACCCATATGGTCACAGTTTCAAATTTCCAGTGACCCTCATGTGCCAAGCACTGTCTACACTTTGGGTTTGGTAGCTCTGTTCATTATTTGATCAGTAATTCTGATCTCTGGCCAATATAAGTGATTTCCAGACCTTGTGAAACTAGATATGCATAGGTAAAAATACACACACACACACACACACACACACACACACACACACACGCATGCATATATTCAATGGTGCAAAGCTCAAGAAACACCACAACTAAAGAGCTATGAGTGCTGTCACTAGGTATTGTGCCTACTAACAATTAGCATTAAAGTTAGTTTTAACAAGCACCACAAAGACAGAAGCCTGAGTTAAAGTACAGTGGATAAAGCATTTTATTTGTACATGGCTGACCTGGGTTTAATTCCTGGTAGCTCATAGCCTCCAAAATAAATTCCTAGTGCAGAGGCAGAAGTAACCCTGGATTATCACCATTTGTGGCTCAAAACAAAACAAACAGAACAACAACAAAAATAATAATTCCACAAAATACTTTTAAGAAATAATTTCAGAAATATACTCAGTCCATTGACTATAAGAAAAAAATATAAAAGAAAAAATCAAGTACTCTAAAGAAAAATATCGAGTAATAGTGCATGTCAAATATGAACAAAAATGATATGGTACTTAGAGTTTGGGAAATATTACATTGTACTATGAGATCATTTATCATTTTTTGTTTTGGTTTGTTTCTTTGTTTTGTTTTTGTTTTGGCCCACACTCAGTGCCGCTCAGAGTTACTTCTGATTCTGCTCAGAATTTAGTCCTCACAGGTTTGGGAGATTGAAGCCTGGTTGGCAGAGTACACAGCAAATGCCCTACCTCCTGTGTTATTTCTAAGGCCCCAAGAAAATTCACTTTTTATTTTATAAAAATAAAAAACAGAGACAGGAAGGAATAAATAAAATTTATATATTATATAATATAAAATATTAAATACACATGTCAATTAGTTAATCTTGAAAGGCTAAAATGATAATATGTGTAAAGTTATATATAAAATTCTTGATGAAATTTAGCTCAAGTTTTCTTCATTTTTCTTTAGAAGTTGATAAAATATAGCATATAAGAACTTAAAAGGAATAGTAAGGATATTAATATATTTGCACAACCAAATTGTGAGAATATTTTCTTTATAGTTTCAGAATAAATGTGGTAATAGAAAAATGCCTCTTGTAATTAAATTTGTACACTCATTATGCCTTTCAAAGACCTACCTCCTTAAAAATGTTTAAACAAACATGCAAAGCCAGATACCAGAAAAGAAAATATTTTTCATAGTCAATGAGGATTTTCTGTATTTCAAAAATAATAGTTAAAAATTTTTTAAAGTGAAAAGAGATTAAATGTATACACACTTTTGGTTAAATAAAATGCAAAATGAATTCATCTCAAGGTGCTATTCACTCAAATAGAGGGTTTTCAATTTGATCAAATGCCAGTGCAAAGGCAGATTAGAGGATTCTGGGATAAAAGAATAAAACACAGGCCAGAGACATAGTTCAAGGAACAAAAACTTAGCATATTCAAGGCTCTGTATTTGAGTTTTTATCACATCTCTCCCATACCAGCATTGCTGATTGAGGTTCTGGCTGCCCCCAGCCATGTACAAATTTGTATGTATGCCACATACAAATACCAAACCTACTGGTTGATTCCATTATCCCAAGAGTCAGTTGGACACTGCTGAGTCCCATGAACACTCTAAAAAATGAGTAAAGCAATGAGATCTATTAAAGTAAACTCAGAGAGAAGGGTGAGGCTTAGAAATATATTTAGAAGATAAAATATATTTTGGTGAGTAGAGTTTAAATGAGTACTCTATATTTAATCAAGTTTTTGGTTTGCTTAAATGGGTAGGATGATATATTACCAAAGAAATTATAAGCATATCGGATTTTTTTCATTATACATCCATTGAGTTCATCAATTTTGAAAGTGAAATTCAGACACCTGAGAGAGATACACAACAGATGGCTGAATATATAAAACCAACACTCAGCAGGGAAATTGGGTCTAAAAAGTAAAGACATGGGTATTGTCAGCAATTGTATTTATTGAAAGTAAAATTAGTTGTTTTAACATTATAA
The DNA here is from genome assembly GCF_024139225.1 of Suncus etruscus. NCBI lineage: Eukaryota > Metazoa > Chordata > Mammalia > Eulipotyphla > Soricidae > Suncus > Suncus etruscus. The sequence continues at coordinate 60,412,559 of NC_064851.1, read as the reverse complement.
AGAATTTCAAATATATAATATTTGTCAAGAATTATTTGGATATCAGATATACGATTCAAGTAGTAAGCACATGTGTGACTTCTTGTTCTAGGTCTTGAGGTTAGTTTTGATATCATGAGAACTTTTTCCCCGTTCCTAGGTGTATTCATTGTAAAAATACAATACTTAAATTTAAAACTAAATATATCTTGAACCATCAAAAATTGGTTATTTTAATTTGGCCATTTCTTATCAAGAAGGCTGATCACTCTTCTCTCTGACAATTCCTCTGTTTTAAAGGAGTGATGTTAATAATATTCAGAGTTTAAGTGGAGAAAAGCTCTTCACTTACTTCTAAAGTGTCTAGGTGATCATGTTTCTTCTCTCATTTTCCTTCTTCCCAAGTTTGAAATTACAGAAATTAGTTCTAAGATTATTCGTATCAATCATCTTATGTCAAGTAGAGTTTGAGTCTCTTTGAGGAATGGAGGAAATTGAGAAGGGAAGAATAAAATGCTAATAAACATATATGAGTATTATCTGTACATGTTTTTTAGAGAATAAAGTGGTAATTTTTTATTCTTTCATTCAAGAGGGACAGAAGCAAGTGAAGCAGGGAGAGTTGAAGATTGAGCAGCATCCCAGAGGTGGAGGGCATCACCTTTCTTCTACCAATGGTGCTTTGTGCTGAGACCTTGCCCAGCCTGAACAGCTTACTGATGGGGTAGAAGCCAAACAGAGAAATCCCTATTGGAAGTGGACCAACAACAGGGAGATGAGCAGGTGCCCATCCACTTTCCAGCACAAGAACTGAATGAAGGCCTTTTCGTTATAGAAAACCTCAGCAGTCTAATATGGAAGGAGAATTTGGAACATCTAAGTCCAGACAAAGAAGCCCAACTGCCTTCAGAGCCTCCTGCCAATTTCTTCTAGGTTAATCTTTTGATCCTATTTGCGTCAGTCATTATATTGCTGGATATATATTACTCTACCTATATAGATCTCTATGCTACTCTTTTGTTCGATGCCCCACTGCAAACAGATAATTTTTATCTAACTTTAGTGCTTTAATATTACTTTACATAGTTTCAGCAAAACACATGAAGATTTTCAGATATTCTTGTGAATGTTTTACAATTGCTCTGATGCTTGATTGTGTACATTATGTAACAACGTATTCTCAAATAGTTATGTTCTAATGTCTTTGTCCACAGAAGTTGATGGAAAATGAACTTTGATACAATATATTCTCATTAAAACTTACTTTCAAACTGTGTATATGTATGCCAAAATTCTCCTGTATTTTTCTTTGGAGAATTTTATGAAAAAAGTAATGTTCTAGAACAGGGGTCCTCAAACATTTTAAACAGGGGGCCAGTTCACTGTCCCTCAGACCATTGGAGAGTCTAACTATAGTAAAAACAAAACTTATGAACGAATTCTTATGCACACTGCATATATCTTATTTTGCAATGAAGAAACAAAACAGATACAATATGTGGCCCGCAGGCCATAGTTTGAGGACCACTGTCTAGAATGTTCAAATGTTTTAAACTTATATTATAGTGCTTGGCATAAGAATGCTTAAGAATTTTAAAATTAAGTATATCTGCAGAAAAGTTTTAATGTTTATGTTCAGAGAAGTATATGGAAAAATTATGATATGTATAAGATAAATATATTGGGAAAAGTTCATTGTTTTGAGAATATGTATAGAAAATCTCACCTTTGACAAGTTTATAGCCAACTTTTACTGTGCCTATTGCAAAATAACCAACACTTTTATAAGTTCTGATCTGAGGTACCTGTCTCTTGTGGAGAAAATTAGAAGAAAACTTTTATGGCTTTTCTCATATTTTTCTTTTTTTAAAACAGAAAGGGTGGAATTGTAAAATGACACCAGCAATTAACCCAAAATAAAGCCATTTCCCATATTTCTTATTCTATTAAATCTCTTTTATAAAAGCCCACCTTGATCATTCTGCCCTCCCCCATCCTGGTGTGTTGATGTATTATATGAGAGTTGGACTTGAATACGCTCCTTGGATAACACCAATGTAATAACAACTGAACCTGGACATGTCCCTAGACACACACCTTGGACTAGCCCCTTTGTCATGCTGGGTATAAAATAAAATACTTATACAGTTGTCTGGGGGAGGATGGATAGTGAACAGATTAGCACTTGCTGTGGGGGCAAAGTTATAGCATCTGGCAGAGTTATAGCATCTGGGAGATACTGCCTGCTTTGTAACTATTCTTTTCTCTTTCTTTCTTAAACTCAGACCTACCCCAGTCACTCTGGCTGGGTAATTTCCATTTCTCTCTCCCTTTTTCTCACAGCCGCCCCCTAAGGCAGTGGTAACAGGCCTCAGACTATAGGATGAATAAAAAGTATACTTTATTTCTACTTCTCTTTTCTATCTCTGTGTCCTGTGCTGGCGATTGCTACATATTTGCCTCTCTTATTTGGCCATGGGACCCATGGAACTCTTCAGACATGCAACACTGGACCCTGTCAACCTGGGACTTTGTAGCCTTGCATCAGGTGGATTTGCAGTGCACTGCTGTAATTACAGAGAGATTCTATAAAATTTCTACAAAGCTGGTATATATGGTTCTGGAAAATAAAGCAAGGTGAGTTTTGGCTTAACGTTCAAAGACATCACTACAAGTTGCAGACTGGCTTTTGACTGGCTTGGTTTATTATTTCTTTAAGACTACCCTGCTTCTTCAGTTTCATCTGCCTGAGTTTAAAATACTGTTCTTGGAGTGATCTCAAAAAATCATAGGTTTTATTTTACACAGGTTAGTTAAGGTATTTGCTTTTTGAGACCTTGATTTCTTTGTCCTATCATGTTACAAACCAGAGTTAGATCATCTAGTATTTTTCTTATTGTTCTAATTTATTTCCTCCAGTGATCACCTGATTACCTCCAAAGTCACTTTAAGTTTTGATCTTTATCTAATTAAAAAGACTTACAGAGTCTAATCTTGTTTCTTAAACTTAGATGAAAAAATAAAATAGTCAGCATACTTTTTATAAAACTATAGGTGTTCTCAGTTTTCTACTTTTAAGTTAAATTGAAATGTATATTTGGTATTGTTGTTTTAGTTTACATCCAGCTGTGCTTCAAATTTCTCTTTGCTCAGTGCTCAGAGATCACTCACTGTAATGTCCTGGGATGTCAGGGATTAAACTTGAATTGGCCTCATAAGCAAAATTTCAAAAATTAGCTTCTACTTATATGAAGGTGAAGTATAGAGAAGAAAAATCAATCAGGGGAAAATGATGGACAAAAAGCAATGAGAAGAAAAACCAGAGGAATTTGAGTACCTCAAAGTTGGAAGGGAATGTTATAGATGAATGTTCAAGCAGAATCAATGACCACAACAACAACAAAAAAAAAACAAGAAATCAAAACTACAATATTTGCCAGTAGAGGTGGAAAACGGAAGAATAAGATGTAGGTAGAGTCTGTAGACATTAGTGAAGGAATGGGATTGGAAGTGGTGGGGTAGAATTGGAGATGTAATTAATATAATATGTCTAAAGCTCAATTAATTATGAATGACTTGGTAAATCATTGAAAATAAAAAGCAAATAAAAAACAAAAGAAAAAGAAAGAAAGAAAGAGAGAGAGAAAGAAAGAAAGAAATAAAGAAAGAGAGAGAGAAAGAAGAAAAGAGAGAGAAAGAAGAGAAGAGAGAGAAAGAAGAAGAGAAAGAAAGAAAGAAGAAAGAAAGAAAGAAAGAAAGAAAGAAAGAAAGAAAGAAAGAAAGAAAGAAAGAAAGAAAGAAAGAAAGAAAGAAAGAAAAAAAAGGAAAAAGAAAGAAAGAAAGAAAGAAAGAAAGAAAGAAAGAAAGAAAGAAAGAAAGAAAGAAAGAAAGAAAGAAAGAAAGAAAAAAGGAAAAAGAAAGAAAGAAAGAAAGAAGGAAAGAAAGAAGGAAAGAAAGAAAGAAAGAAAGAAAGAAAGAAAGAAAGAAAGAAAGAAAGAAAGAAAGAAAGAAAGAAAGAAAGAAAGAAAGAAAAAAAGAGAGAAAGAAAGAAAGAGAGAGAGAGAGAAGAGGGGAGAGGGAGGAATGGAGGAAGAAAGAGGGGGAGAGGAAGGAAGGAAGAGAGGGGAGAAAGATGAAGGAAGAGAGGGGGATAGGGAGGAAGAAAGGAAGGGAGGGAGGGAGAAAGGAAGGAAGGAAGGAAGGAAGGAAGGAAGGAAGGAAGGAAGGAAGGAAGGGAGGGAGGGAGGGAGGGAGGGAGGAATGAAGGAAGGGAGGGAGGAAGTAAAAACACATAAAAAGAGAAAGAATTAAAGTGGAAGTGAGGCATTATTATTTATTTGAACTCCCCAAGGGACTGTCATAGGCATCCACCATTTTCAGCTTTACAATGCTCTGACATTTTTAAATTTGACTTTATAAAAACAATTTAAGAACATGAGCATGTGTTTTAAATGAGTTTTAGAGAGAGAATTTCCATGTTACGTGTGATGTATTCTCTATCAGTTGCATTCAAAATGTAGATTGACAAGGGGAAATAAAAGAACACTCCAACCACACACACACACACACACACACACACACACACACACACACAGAGCAAAAAAAAAAAATTATAAGAAACTTAGACAGGCCATGCAAACAAGAGCTCAATTACTGAAGAGCTGTCTCCAGGAGACCAAAGTCATGCTCTTTAACATTCTAAGTGATTGGTTTGTGCAGTGAACCAAATCTGAGCAGTTCCAATGTTTGAAAATGTAATGACTTAAATAGAAATACTAATACACCCTTCAAGGTCATGAAATAGTTCCTTGGCCTTAGGAAACATGTAACTTCTGTGAGCTCATGTAGGTCAATTTGACAAAGCCCAGATAACCTTAAGATAGTTCTTGTTCTTATTTCTGCATTAAAATATGATAATACCAACTCTGGAATAAAATTGATTCATATTTTAAAATCTACATTTTTAAATTTTCTTACCATTCTGGAATTACCAAGAACTTGTTCAAAATTACCATAATTTTTTAACTCCAAATAAAGTTAAGCAAAGGTCATCAAAACAAGAGACTGTATAAGTAACCTAAGAATATATATTACATATACATAATTATGGCTAAATTTTCATTTAAAATGTATACTGACAGTGTGACTGCTAAGAATTTTGTTTAAATCTTAAGTCACAGTAATTTTTATTATTTTAGTAATTCTAATTAAATTAATGAATAGAGAAATGGGCTACAACTTATCTAGATTTGTAGAAATACACTAGAAATTGGTTCCCATAGAATATTTTAGCATTTCACTTAGAAAGGAAGAGTAAGCTAGACACAGAGGGGACCACTTATTCTAGCAGCCCCGGGGGCTGAGGGTGAACAATATGGAATGCAAGATGGGAACGGGGGTGAAAGGAGGGCAAGTTTGGTGATGGGAATTCAATGTTAATTGAATGTACCTAAAATGTTAATTCAATGCACCTAAAATACTACTGTGAAAGATATGTAAGTCAATATGGCCAAAATAAAAATTAAAAAAGAAAGGTATTGAATAACATGCTTAAAATATGTGCCACTAAAATTACTCAGTACTCACATAACATAAATTTACATTTTATTATAGGTCTATAGAAAGAAATAAACCAGAACTAACAAAATTAATATTAATCCAATTTATTTATTTTTCAGTTTTATTTTTTAATTTTTTATTTAAACATAGTAGTTACAAGATTGTTGATTCTACAGGGTTTTTTCCCCACAGATAAAGTTGTTCATGACTAAATTACAGTTATACAATGTACAACAACCTTCACCAATTGGGCATTTTCTGCCACCAATGTCGACAGTTTCCATTTTACCCTCCCTAAGGCCTTTCAAATATTAACCTAATTTCTAATAAATAGTGAATGATTTTAGCCATACCTTTCACTTTAACCAAACATATTCTTTTTAAAAATGGATATTCTGTAGAAACCCATAATACTGCAATGAAAACCTATCTTTGACTATAACTTTAACAAAAGAGTGATAGCACAGTGCCTAAGACATTGGGACATTGGTGATGGGAATGTTGCACTGGTGAAGGGGGATGTTCTTTACATGACTGAAACCCAACCACAATCATGTTTGTAATCAAGGTGCTTAAATAAAATATTATTTGAAAAAAAAGAGACATTTGCCTTGCTCACTGGCTGTCGTGGATTTGATATCAGGAATCCCTTATGATTCCCAAGCATCACCATAAAGACCCTTGAGAAGAAAGTCCAAGAGCAACCTCTGAGCACCACTAGTTCTTGCCCAGAAATCCAAAAAGTAAAGGAAGGAAAGAAGAAGAAAAAGGAAAGAATGAAAGAAAGGAGGAAGAATACAAAAAAAGAGAAAGAAATAAGGTGAGAGTGCAGCATTATTATTTAATTGAACTCCTCATGGGTCTGTCATAGTTATTCACCAGTCACTTTCAACTTTACAATGCTTTGATATTTAAAAAAATTGACTCTATAAAAAACAGTATAATAAAAATAAAGTAAATTATTTTAAAATTGCATCATTTTAATGATAATAATCCAATAATATATAAGGTTACAAGCTTTTATTGCTATATTTTATTTCTACTAACACATTTTATATAATAAATAATTTTGGATCAACAAGACCAAGAAAAAATGTCATTCAATACAAGATGGTCAAGAAAATGAAAAATGTCTAAAAGTATTTAAAATTATAATAATAGATCAGTCTATTCTTTATAAGATAATAGAAAATCAGGAAAAGGGAATTTAATTGAAATACAGACTGTCTAAAAATAAATTAGTCTTTTAATATTGAAAAATACAATGGAATTTTATATTCTGGTGTATAAATTGGACTATTAATAGGTCTAACTTCAAAACCCATTCTTTTGACATGACAACATCTAATGAAGTGCCACTGAAAAAGTATTTCTTGTTATGAAGTCAACTGCATCTTCAAACTTGCATTCAGTCTTGGATACTTCAAAATACTTCAAATATTTCATCTTTCCTCAGACACGGGTATGGCCTTTATATAAAACTAGTATTAAAGGAGACTTTACAGGAATTGTAAGATAATTCTGGAGCAGAAAATTTTATAGTTTTTTTTCAAAAGCTCATAAGCAATCTACATAAATGAAATGTATAATTTTAACATCATGGGTTTCTTAATGTTGTATCATAATCATTTATACATATAAACAGTTTTAAAATAACTTTGTATTATAGCTCCATTAGTTTTGCACATTAGCTTTTTGTTAGTGAAGTGAAATACTTTTACTTCAAGAAACTTTGTAAAAAGTAATATGAGTGACGTGTGTGTGTGTGTGTGTGTGTGTGTGTGTGTGTGTGTGTGTTTGTGTTCAAGAGACAACACAGATTACAGACATCCCAACAGGGAATAAAAATGGTGTTTTAATATTTAAAGACTCCTTGTACTCTAATAAATAGTTTACCTTCCTTTGCTAAAATTGTATAATCTAAAATATTTTAGAATTTATGGTTTTAAAAATAAGAAAGAGAGGTTTAAGAAATAGTACAGGAAGCAAGTATTTTCATCATGTGATAGATCCTAGTTAAAATCTACAACATAATGCATGGCCTCCAGAGCACCTCCAAGGCTCACAGGATCAGGAAACTCCTAAAGATCTCTGAGTATGGACAAACCATTTTCTCCATCTACTAAGGTAAGTAGATTAAACTTAATTTTTGGCTACAAGTATCTTAAATGGATTCATATTTTTAATTGCACTAATAAAATGGTGTCTTGATCTAAGGTTTGTGTTTTAGCCCAGTTAAAAAAATATTAGCTAATCTTGGCTATAAGGGTCAACAGTCATTTAAAATTGATTTATCCAATCTGGTATCATATTGTTCAGAACTTAATCTAACATTGTATCACATTTATTTTAAAAAGTGACAAAAATCTATTTGCTATCAACTCATGACTAGTATCTTATATCTGTTCACAACTAATATCATAAATATCTGATATATTGAACAACACACATTTTGAAAATTCTCAATAAGAATGTCATACCTTTTTTATTTTTTTGTTTGTTTGTTTGTTTGGTTTTTGGTTTTTGGGTCATACCCAGCGGGGCTCAGGTGTTATTCCTGGCACCTTGCTCAGAAGTTGCTCTAGGGACCATATGGGAGGCTGGGATTTGAACCGGGGTCCTTCCTGTATTGGTCACATGCAAGACAAATGCCTTACAGCTGTCCTATTACTCCAGCCCCAAGAATATTATTCTTAAAAATGTTGGTCTACATACCTTAAATATTACTGTGAAAGATTTTTAATTCACTCTGGTCACAATAAAATTATTAAAAAGTGTTTGTCTATAAACCCATAATTGAATAATTTCATTTAATATAATAGATTTAGAACTGCTTTGATTCAAGGTGAATTGTTATACATAAAATACTATATTAATATAAAATATCTCAACATGAGGCCGGATTGATATCACAGCTGGTAGGGTATTTGTCTTGTATATGGCCAATTCAGGTTTGATCCTTGGCAACCCATATAGTCCTGCAAGCTTTTCAGGAATGATTTCTGAGCATAGATTCAAGAGTAACCTCTGAGTACTGCTGGTTGTGACCCCAACAATAAATAAATATAAAAATAAAATATAACTCAACCTTGACATTTATTTTTCTCTTGGTATATTTTAAGTGAAAAGTATTATAGTAAATATTTAATTTTTATCTATGGTCTTTAAAAAACAACTTATTTTTATGCCAAGAATAAGATATTCAAGTCATTAAAGTGTGTTATAAGGACTGGAGCAATAGCACAGTGGTAGGGCATATGGTTCCCCAAGCCAGGAGCGATTTCTGAGCTAAGAGTAACCCCTGAACATAGCTGGGTGTGGCCCAAAACCTAAAAACAAAAAAACACACAGATAAAAAAGTAAAATGTGTTATATAGAAAATAATCACTCAAATTAATTTTATCAGTATAGTGTAAAACTCATGCAATGATTTATAAAGTTCTTCATAATGATTTGTTGAGACTACAATCATTTCATGAATAATTCAATAAATTGTTAAAATACCTAATGCACCCCCTCTCAGCGCGGCTGCCCAGCCTCCCCCATCCCCCTCTCCCCCTCCCCCTCCTTCCTTTCCTTCCTTCTCCCACCTCCAGCCTCAAGCAACAAAGAAAAAAAAAAAAAAAAAAACCTAATCCATAGCTGTAGCAATAGCACAGAGGGTAAGGCATTTGATTTGCACATGATCAACCTGGTCTATCCCTGGCATCTCCTACGAGCCTGCCTGTGATTTCTGAATTCAGAATTAGGAGTATAACCTGAGCACTATCAGTTGTAGTCCCAAAACAAAAAGCAAGCAAACAAAAAAGATCTAAAATAAATGCGGCAATCTTTAAAATTAACTATAAGTCAATACGCCAGTAGCTTGTATTCCCGTTTGCAGCTAAAGACTCTACATGAGAGAAGATATATCATTTTCCATTTAATACTTCTTAGAAATTTAAGATATGAAAATTTATTTTATATTTTTATAGATAATTTTTGAAATAATATCTTCTTCTAAAATTTTTTCTTTCCACATGACCCTGGCAATTACAGGTGGTTAAGCCTTATTAGCCTAAAGAAGTTCCATCTACTTGTAATCAAAATTTATTTTTACTTCAGTTCATTTCACAACTAATTTTTGATACTAGTTGCCATCTCATTTATTATTTTTTAAAAATTCTCTTTGTTCAAAGAAAGAAAAAATAATTTCACTTGGTTTGATTAGGTCAGCATAAAAATAGTGAGTAGCTAATAAAATTCATATCTAATTATCTTTAAAACATTGTATTATTCTTTGTAGTAATAAAATCTTTTGTAAAGTAAGTAGAACATGTACTGGATTAAATATTCTAGGAACAATGTGATTTTAAACATTTCTTTTTTTCTGTTAATTAATTAATTAATTTTATTTTGACCAAAGTGAATTACAAATCTTTCACAGTAATAATTTAGGTACATAGTGGCATTGAATCAGGGGCATTCCCACCACCAATGTTATCCTCCCTCCACCCCTGTTCCCAGTATATAATCCCATACCCCCCTCCTTTATCTCTTGGGCTGCTTGTATAAGTGGTCCCCTCTGTGTCTAACATATTGTAAATTGGGTATTGATTCTGTTGTCGTCGGCTTTGGATTTGATGTTTAAGTCATCATTTTTTTTTTATTTCTACTTAATGTTCATATGACTGTTTGATCTTGGTATCCTCCATTATTTCCCCCTCCATTTGTGTGGCAGAACAAGATGGTTCAAGTTATGTGGTTCTGTTTGAAGGAAAGAAAAAAAAATAGAATGGTGCAAAAATCAAACAAGCAAAAAATGGGAGGGGTCCTTCTAGAGGCTATAATGATCAATTTAAGAGAAGAAAGAGAAAAAGTGAAAAAAAACATAACAACAATTAAAAAAAGATTAAAAATTAAACAAAAACTCAAAAAAACACCATAGCAATATAAACAACCACACAATACCCACAGTCCTTTAAATATGACTTTGTCAAATGCTTTTTTTCCCCTCATTTTGTTTTCTTTTTAGATGAAGCCCAGTTGTGCTCAGTACTTAGTCCTTACTCTGTGCTTAAAGATCACTCCTGGTATTCATGAAACTGCATATGGTACCAGAAGTCAAACCTGTATCAGTGAGTGTCAGACACATGCATTACCCCTGTACTATCTCATCAGACCTTTATCAAACACTTCTTAATATAATATTTAGATACTTTTAACAGGATGATAGCTTTTCTAGGAAAAAAATTCTATCACAAGTGTGAATACTACAAATTATGAAAGAGTTATTTTATAAGCAAATTAATAACACCCAACTTATAATAACAACTTTATTTTTACATCTTTAAATTATTCATTTTCGAATCATTAGTATTCAAATGCAACTCTGTAGTATTTAGATTATTCCTGTCTTACTCAACATTTAGGATCCTCAAATCAGGATTTGAGTGTTTTACCATCTTTATCAACTTTTAACAACTCTCACCAGTAAACTCTCCTTTTATAATAGCATATTATGTTCTATGACCCATCCAAAACTCTTGCTGTTAATGCTCCCTCATGGTATCACAAGCCTCAATATAAATTAGCTCTCCAGTGACTGAGCCATAGTACAGCTGTTAAGGTGTTTGCCTTGCATGCTGCTGACCTAGGTTCAGCTTCTAGTATTCCATATAATACTCAGAGCTCACCAAGAATAATTCCTGAGCACCAAACCAGGAATAAAACTTGAGCACATCTGAGTATAGCCCCCAAATAAAACAACATTAAAATAATAACAGCAACAAAAATGGCTGTTACATATAACTAGTTAGTGTTTTTGATGTTTGTTTTTGGGACACACCCAGCTGTGCTCCATTCTTGCTTTTGCAAGGAATCACTCAGAGCGGGTTTAGAGAATATGTGATACCAAGAATCGAACCTGAGTCAGCTGTATGCAAGGCAAGCACCCTGCCAGTTTCACTAAGACCTTTTATCTTAGTTTATATGCTTACTCATGTCTCTCAGGAAAGAAACTTATGGTCCTTTCTAATAACATTACTGATTTTTTCCCTAATATTTCTGTCTTTTTTGCACACATCTACTTAGACCCCAGTGCACACATTTTCCTGACTATTTCTGGCTTCACAAATGTATAAGAAGTAATCGAAAGAGAAGTCCCACATTTCCTCAACAGTGAGTCTTTCAACTTGATTTCAGTGTGCCACCCTGATTTCACAGCTGCCAGCCTCAGCAGCTTTCTGTGAACTGGGTTCAGTCTTGTCATGATAACATAACTAATTCAACTAATCTCACTAATTTTATTTAAGAACTTTGCTCACTATATTTTCTCTAAATTATGTTATCAACAATTGTCTCTACACAGGATCTTTTTTTGCCACATTATAATGAACGATAAAATCTCTAAACACAACCAAATTCTCTTTGCCCCAAAGTTTAATTTGGTTTCAATTTTATATTTTAATTTATTATCTATTTTACATTTATTTTATTTTATTTTGCATTTTATTCCATCCTTAATTTTCTTTTTTCTATTGAGATTGCATAACCAGGCTGTGTCATATTGCTATAGCAATTGCTTTTATCAAACTCAAGAGAAATAGCTATATTGTCAAATTCAACACTCATTTCCCAGTTGTTAGCATTTGTAACCACCAGCAGCTACTAATACTCTTAATTTGTCTCTTAAAATTCTTTCTTTTTCCACGTTGCTTCTTTCTAGGTTATCTATATCCTTAAATGAATATCCATTCTTCTCTTTCTGTTGAGGGATATCCCATTTTTCCAAACTAAAAGTAATGTATACCCTAAATTCAATCATTAGTTTTCTCCCTTCTTAAAGTCTCACCTAAACCTATGGTTTTAGAAGACATTACAATTCTAGCATGTATGAATGATTCATATTAAAGAAAACTGAAGAGATTTTACTTACAAATTCTGCATCCAATTGTTAATTTAACATATTTCAGTTTTAATATCTAATTGACATGTTCTAACAAAATTCTTAATTTTCCCTGTCTTGGCAAAACAATACCGAAATTACTTTCGGTAAATTGTTTGCCATTTATGTATCTTATGCTTCTTTCAAACTTTTCATTCAATCTATTAGAAAATGCTATTCAAACAGTAGTATATTTAATCATCCTTAAATATGTAACTTGTTAAATTTAAAAAATACTTTACTCATACTAATAAAATAGCATAAGTGTATTACCATTAAATATTAGTTTTCCTTGTCAAAAGACAATTACATTTTTATTTATTGTCTCTGATAAAAGTTCACCTCCCTTATTTCACTGACCTTCATTCTGTATATTTGGATTAAGTGATGCCTCTTTTGAGACATCTAAAATATGCCATACTCCCTGGAATGTCAGTTTCTAGTATGTCATGCAACCATAATACATAATTTTCTAGTTATTGTATTTGAACACACAGAATCATCTGTTTTCTCAGAATATAATATAAGGTACTTAAACAAAATTCTGAATAGCAAGTTTAAAAATATATAGATATAAATATTAAATATGTGAAATGGTAATAAAATATTGCTAATGGTAACTAATGGCTAACTGCCCTATTTAAGAATGCAATTCTAAATTTAGAGTGGGACATTTTATAAATTACCAAATAAATCAAGAGATGGATGAGTAATGTGCATACATATAACCATACACATTCACATATAGGTGCCTATGTTTAACATATTTGGTTGCTTCTTTGCACTTGAAAAGTTTACAAACTTATGAATAAGTATAGAATAAATGGGGGAATGCTATAGGGCAGAATGGAGGTCATCTTAAAAAAGCTGAGCAGATGGCAAGGGAGCATGCCATTCCTCATTTTTAAGCAATTGTATAACCTTCAGGCAACCTAGACCTTAAGTTCATTCTTGATAAAATGACTTACTTGAATCTTAGCTCTATGAGGTCCTATTTCCTCAATTCTTAAATATACTTTCCACCCACATTTTAACTTCTCTGGAGAGGAGATTCATCTACAAGAATGGCATTTTCTATCCCTGTCAAGTATAGTTGTAAGTGACATTAAATGAAAAGCTTCCACTGATACCTCTTGAGCGATTATGAAAGGACTAATACAAAAACATTTTATCTTTCCTAAAATATAGGGACACTGAGCCATATAATCTTGCCATTGTGTTATTTCTTTTACTACTTATTGCTAACATGGTGAATTAAAGGAAAAATGAAACCATATACACTCACATTTCTTGCATGGGTCGCTGACTTATTTTACCTAATCATTTTTGCAACTTAAAACACACAGTCTTTAGGCTTATAACTGACATAGACATCTCTACAATATTCTTTCATACATGACTAACTGAAATGCCACTAAAATTTGTATTACCTAAGAACATTTTCCAAGTTGAATACATAACCCTTCATCAAGAATTCTCCAAATCAGGAGCTTTATCTTTATACTCTATTGAAATAGAATATATAAAACCAGAAATTAAAAGTTAGAAGCTTTTAATGGTCTTTTATATCATAGCATATTTAAATTTCTTTGGTTTGGGAGCCATGCATGGCTGTATTTAGAGCTTACTCAGGGATAGGTCCCAGAAGTATTTGGTTGCTCATATGTGGTCAAGGATTAAATCCAGATCATCCATATGCAAAGAAATTGCCTTATGACTACACTATCTCTTTGACCTACTATATTTATAAAAATAGGATTATTTTTATATTTGTTGTTAACCGTACACTTAGAGAAAATAATGTGATTAATCCTAAGAAACACTGTAGTAGTTGAGCCCTTATAGCTATTGGAATAACAAATATGTGAAGTTTTGGCTATGCTATCATTTCTTTTTAATTATTTTGTCTTACTACATACACACTGTCAATTTTAGTTAATTAGCCTTGGAAGCTCCAGATTAAATAAAAAGGCGTGAATATATCATTTACCAAGACAGGATTTCATACACAGAAATAAGGTCTGCAATTATATTATGCCAAACACTTCTCCTTTTGCAAGAACCACAAAGATATTTTATTGGACTTTTTGATGTTTTATCTTTAGTAATTATTGTTTTTTTTTAAGTTGATTGAATTTTTCCCAATTGAGTTAAAAATAACAGAATATGTTTTATTCCCCCTTTACTCCTGGCTTAGTTTATTTTTAACCATATTGCTGAAATGTCAAATATGTACTTAAATTTAGTTTTTGCTAATTTCTGTTATGCTGCTACTATTATTTAAACAGAGGTGTTTGCACTTAATGCCAACAGAAGGCAGCATGAGCTGTCTAGATTGTGCATTAGGGAGAACAGCTGATGGATTACAAATCTCTACATTTCACCAACAGAAATGAATTTGAATCCATCAATTTTATTCCCTTCTGCCAAATTTAGGAAGTTCAGTTTATGCAGATCTGTCAAAATATTACATTAAACACCTAGCTGAATGAGTTAAATTAATTTAATTTTGCAGTTTGCTTTGATTGGTTTAGGCTAGTTCTGTGCACAAAGCAAAATCTCCCAGGGAAATTGAGCAGAGTCAGAAAAGAGATCATGGTAGTAGGCAGCTGTACTCAGCTGAATGGTCACACAAAGTGTTAGAATTAGTGACAAGGAAATGGAGATGCCTAGACTTTCCTTGTGACACCCATGCCTGTCTTTTATTTAACACTTATGTGATGTCCCCCAAAGAAAGTAACCACAGCAGTGAATAAAATTAAGATGAAAAAAGGCCACTGTGCTTGCAATGCAGAGCAGATCAGTCAGGGCAACGAAAATGAAAGAGAAAAGGGAACAATAATCCTGCTGTGTGGTTATATAGCACCTTTCATCGAAACAATGTGAGAATTCTCTATTTTTACAGGCCAGCTTCCTAGAGGGCTTTGAAAGCAATTCAGTAGGGAAATAAAAGGATTGCAGAACAGATTTCAGGCTTGAATGATAAAATGGACATTCTGCAAGACAGATTTTACTGAATTGATAACGGTGTGATTGAGGCTGTCACACATAAATAAATTGAAAAGGAGTAAAATCAAAAAGAAAGCAGAAAAATTTGAAAGGATATAAAAGTACAGAGAAAGCTGATGACCTTGAAAAAGGTCAAAGAATCAGTCTCTATATTCAGACAGTCAAGTGGATTCAAACCTGGAAATCTAGGAAGCTCATGGCAGGTATGTCAGAACTAAAATATGAAACCCTACATTTACAAAAGAGTTTAATGCTCTCCTTGCATAGAGGGCAAGCATGGAGTAGCTATTAGATTATTTGATAAGTGAGTTAATATAAACAATAGGCACCCTGAAGTAATTATAGGATGAAATCTTTAACTTTTCACTCATTATGCCATATGGAAAGATAGGACTATGAAAGGCTACCTTTCTCCCTCCACTTATAAAGTCTTAGCTTCTACAATAGACTTTTCTCCAAATCTGTAGATAACACTGAACCACATAGGATATTTCTTACTTAAGCTACTCTCCATTCCTAACCAATAATAAAAAGATAACACCTTGGTTAGCTCATCCTCCAACCTAATCCCTAAAGGAGGATGAAGGATTAACTATGCCAGAAGACACTAGAAAGAGAAGGGGTTCTTTTTCTCCTGCATTGAGAACAAGTCTATCTAACTGGTAGGTCATGCTTAGCACATGATTTTTTTTTTCTCTAAGTACAAATCTGGAGGAAGAAAGATTGTAGGAACTTAATGATGTATAAAGTGCCTGTTTACCACAGAATCAGAAAAAGTAGATGGACTATTCTTGTGACTTCAGGACTCTAGTAATACTTTGATATGCCCAAGAAAAACCTGTAAATACCTAACTAAATAAGGCAACTTTTCTGGAAGATGTGCTGTTTTCACTTCTCTGCTAGGTAAGACAATAGTGAAATAGAAAAACAATGACCTCTGTAAGTAAATACAAAATAAATGTTCAGTACCCTCATACCAGTAGTGACTCCATTTTTATTTAGATAAAAGAAAAAATTAATAGATTAGCATGTGAGGCCAGAGCAGTGGTGCAAGCGGTAGGACATCTGACTTGTATGCGCTAACCTAGGACGAGTCACAGTTAATCCTCAGGTGTCCCATATGGTTCCCAAGCCAAGAGCAATTTCTGAGAACAGAGCCAGGAATAACCCCTGAGCTACATTGGGTGTGGCCAAACACAACAAAACAAAAAGATTAGCATGTAACATTACATTTTATGATCAATAGTAAATTTTGTGCTTTATACTTTAAATATTAATCTTAGTTGTACAGAAACAAAAAATTAAAATTTTAAGAGGTTCATATTAGCCTTATTTGCCACATAGCAGTGATACTTTATACTTTTCTTAAAATATGCAACTATGCATTACCTGAAACTGAATTTTTTATGATATACGAATGTTATATATTGTGAAAAAAGTAAATGTAAAATCATGTATATCTATGTTTGTATACATATATAAATTGTACACATTAATGAATATATCTTAAGAATTTTATCATTTTTGAAATTGACATGTAAAATTACTCAGAGATGAGTGATATAATTGCACTAAAATATGGACAAAATTAAGACCTAATTACAATACAGAATATATTTATAAAAGAAAACAAAATGTATTGGAAAATGCTGAGCATAGCTCAAAAACAGATTTAATTGAAATTATTATTTTACCAGGAAACCTGTCTATCATTCTTAGCTTCTCTTATTTTATCTTCATCTGTGAAATAAAGATCCTTGAGATATATATATATATATATATATATATATATATATATATATATACACACAAAACATTGTATAAGTAGAGTTTTCTTACATTGTAACTAATATTGTTACTGATAACATGATAATGCAGATAAAAGTAAAGAATTTCATAATAAAAGAGCTAATGTGAAATCCAGTTTGAAATTGAACACATCATCGCTTCTTGGCCTTTTGGTTAAGATCAAGTGAAATCAAACACATCAATAACTTTGAGAATGATACTCAACTAAATGACCCTTAGTTTATATGCCATAAATTATTGCATAATAATTATCTTATAGGCTTATAATAATAATAATAATAATAAAGTAAAAATAAGTAAGTAAAATGCTTATGGAGAATAGAGTAGCAGCTTAAAGAAGGTTTATTTTCTTAATTCTATCTTACATAACCAAATAGTTCTACCTTTTCACAGAGGTGTATGTCCCTCAATAATAAGAAATAAAAGCTTTTCTAATCAGATACCCAGAGCATCTTTCTATAATTGTTCCTTAAATATACCTGGTATGCAATCAGAATGTTCAATCACACACTTTATGAATAGTAGCTTCTGTGTTATAATAAAGTTTTTTTCACTGGTGAATCACTCTTTTTGTTACTTATATGTACATCTTCCCCCAAATTTGAGAAAGTATTTAAGGCAGAAAGGGAAAAGCCAGAGTTGAAGAGAAGAGAAAACTTGTTCAATAGCACGACCTCTCCTGAAGGTAACAGCTTAATTTTCTATTTTACAAAGCCTTTATTTGTTGAAATGTGGGTGAAAGTTTTCTAATGGCTTTTCTTATTCACTTATTGTAATTCCATTGTTCTAATTTGATACTGTTGCCAACAAGGATAGCCCAGATGAGGATTCATGCCCAGAGATCTTTGGAATATCTCTCTCGGGAATCTCTCTCTTGAGTATCTCTCACAGCCTGGCCAGACTGAAAGAAAATTTCACTAGCAGCTGCAGCAGTAATTCAAGCGCCTGTGAGAATGTGACATCTCACTCTTTCATTCAAATGCTTCTCTGCATCTCTTCAGCTTTAGTTTGCCTGCCTCCAGGACTCAGATGCTTTCATAGAATTGATGCAAACCCCTGGGAAATTTATTTGTCCTCTGATATCATCCATGCTAATGCTTCCCTCCATTAGCTCAGATAATCAAGAGTTGACTATACATAGAACTGTGGGGGATTACAAAAGCACTTATAATCTAATGAGAGAGTGGAAAAATACTGAATGAATTTTAAAAGACTGAAAAGAATAAAGCCACAGATGTATCGCTGAAAAGCAAGGAAAAAATGCCTAGCAAAGTATAGAAAATAAGGGACCATAATATGAAATAGCTGGAATGATAGTGTCATTAAAATATCAACAGAGTCTCAGTGCATCAGGGGAGAGGAAGTTAGATTATGAAAGCAAGGGAGACTAAAGAAGAGACCCTGTATTATGGTATTTGTAGGAGAGAAATCATTGATTCTTATCAATCGGTTTTAAATTGTGCTTCAACTCAAGTCCACATAACTGTCATGAGAGCTTCACTGTCAACCTGTAGTATTAGCAGACACATCTAAGAATTTGTGTAGTGCTTGTTCATAGCATAAACACCAGAACATAAATCACAACAAAATTAAGACAAGCCATGTTGGTATTTTAGATCATTGGTAATATTTTCTTTTTCTTTGAGGTTAGATATAGTAGGTAGAGAAAATGACATACCCACCAATAAAGAGTAGGGATTTGACAAATTTCAAATTTAATTTTTTATACTTTTGTATATATAATATTTTATATAGCCAACCTGTCATCAGTGATCTGGAACCAGGGACCATTCACACTGTGACCTGTTTATGTAAAACCATACTTATGATTGGTATATGGGATGAGATAGAGTGTGGTGACTTGGACCAGGCAATGTTTGAGGACCATCAGAATTACATCCTGTACTGCTTGGAGAACCACATAATATAAAAGATAGAACTCATGGCCTTATAAAGACTAAAAATATACTTACTTACATAAAATATTTACATCTTTTAATATGTTTTACTTGATGTAGTCTATATGACATCGAAAGTGGCTAAACATCAGCTTTACTATCCCTCCATCAGTCAACCTCTTCAGGGGCTGACTTGCAACACTAGGAAATTGGCTAAAAGTGCACTGAATTAAAATGCTATCCAAATTCTATACAAGTATTTTTGTGCTAAGTTACTTTTATATATTCTCCTTCCCTATCATGGGTACAAAGAATTTTATTCAAGGGTAATATTATAAACTAGGTTTCTTTTTCATAAGTAATTTACAAAGATTTAGAGAAAGTAAACTCAATAACCACAAACTACATCCATACTTGTATGAAAGACATTCAAATGACTCGGATAATAAGAGATGATAAACACTTATATCTAGTAATGA
This sequence comes from Suncus etruscus, assembly GCF_024139225.1. Lineage (NCBI taxonomy): Eukaryota > Metazoa > Chordata > Mammalia > Eulipotyphla > Soricidae > Suncus > Suncus etruscus. The sequence continues at coordinate 60,392,901 of NC_064851.1, read as the reverse complement.
GTCAGTTATACAACTTGGCATCCATATTTTCAGATGAGATATCAGTTATTTAAATAGGTGCTCCCTGAAAGAATCATTTTTCTAACATAGGATTTATGATCATTTTGTATAAGTTTTATGAACATTGATACAATGTATCTTAGGGTCAGAAAGGTAATTTAAAGAGGTAGTGTACACACTTTTCACGTGGGAGCCCCCTGAATTAAATGACCAGTACCACATGGTTTCCCATGTACTACCAAAAAATGAGCCCTAAAAAACTCAAGAGAATTTCAGTGAATACCAGGTAGAGCTCTAAACCCAAAACCAATTAAATTAAATTCTTAACATTTGTTATTGATGTTAGTTCTATTTAACAATACACACAATAGGCATGGATTGTTTACAATTTAGATTTGTTAATCAGAGAGGAGTCCACTGTATACAAACTCATATAATCATATAAACAGATATTAAAGATATACTCTTAAGTTGTTGTTGGAGGCTCTACCCTCATAGGATGGATTTGAGCTCTTAAGAAATAACTGAATTAAGAAAAGATAAATAATTAGCTAAGATAGAGATTAGGAGAGAAAGAAAGGGAAAACAAAAGATAAGAGACAAGAGAAAAGAAAAATAAGTAAATATATTAAAAATAATTTTTAACAAATGAGCCGATGAGTCGGAGTTGAAAGATGTTCCAATTTCTAGGCATTTCATCAATGACGGGGATGGACTTTGTTAAGTGAAGGTTTCAGGGTTAGATAGTAACTGGAGTATTTTAGGATAAGCATAGTTTTCGCATCTAGAGTACTAAGAAATGTGTTAGTGAGGACTAGGAGTGGTGACTACCCTATGAGGTATCACCCACTAAATCTTATGTATTAGGTTCCTTTACTAAAGAGAAACTGACAGCATGGGCTTTATTTAATATAAATTGAGTTGAAGTAGAAGAAGAAGAAAGGAAAGTAGGAAAGAAGGGAATAAAGAAAATGGCTATTTGCAAAAACATATTAGATGAGTGGGACCTGTAACATAAGTCTGTGGTGTACTGTTGACTGTTTCATTGGTCGGAATTATCATATACTTTTGGCCCTATTAGAAGGCATAATAAAAGGAAATGGGTAAATTGGAGTACTTTATCAAGAAATTGTAATGAGCACTGTACATGGTATCTACCGTATTTATTCGAGTATAATGTGCAGCCATGTATAACCCACACCCCTAATTTTCTATAAAAAATCGGTATAAAATTTTGTTTCATACCAAGCATTGTAATCGACAAAAAAATCAATGTTGAACACATGCGGCCATGATAAAAATTATTTATTGACAATGTAAACTGGTATAAATACAATACTGAAATAAAATGACTGGTAACAATATTTATTTAAAATGCTTCCAAGTCAGATTCATCATCAGATACACTAAAGAGTTGGTCCCATTCTTCTCGAGTTAATTTTTCATTAGTGTCCCAGTTAGCAGGAACATCTGTTTCTCCAGTTTCTTGGCTTTCTTCTGAGTCTGATCTCCACAGCATGTCATCTTCTGTGCTGTCCATTTGATTGCTGATGCCTGTCTTCAAAAACCTCTTGATGATCTTTCTTTTGGTATGTCTTCCCATGATATTTGAATCCAAGATGTCATGAGAGATAGGCCAGGTTTTTGTGGTTTTTTTTTTTCCTTTGCCCTTGTGTACAGTGCATGGCTGCAGCCTAGAAATAGCACACTGCAAATTCACAATTTACCTGTGCCCTCATTGGACCAACTTCCACTGACACCCCACCCCAGGGCTCGTTTATAATGCGCACCCAAACTTTGATTTCTTTTTTCTGGTAGAAAATTTTGCGCGTTGTACTCGAATAAATACGGTACTATGATTCTTGTTCTATATTCAGGGGTCACTCCAGGTTGGATTAGGAGATTGAACCCAGGTTGCCTGTATCCAACTGTAGTACCCTAGCCACTGTACAATTGCTCCAGCCCCTGATGAGTGTAGTCTTTTTTTTTTTTTTTTACAGATGCTAGACACTTCAATATTATGATTTTCTTAATCTTATTTAGGACTTTGTGGGGGGGGGTGGGCCACAATTGTGATGCTCAAGGTTTACTCCTGGCTATGCACTCAGATATAGCTGCTTGCTTGGGGGACCGAATTGGATGCTGGGGAATCAAACCACAGTTCGTCCTAGGTTAGCACATACAAAGCAGATGCCCTATCGATTGCGCCACTGCTCCAGCTCCTCTTTAGAACTTTTAAAAATTATTTCAACAGGCATTTACATTTGAGGTTAACATGAGAACTGGATAGGCATTGTGCAGATATTTATTGGATCCACATTCCTACCAAAAATGATCACTGATTCACATTACCTCATTGCCTCTAGATTAGGATATAAAATCAATTCTCACAAAAATCTATTAAAAATAAAGCAATAACAATTTACATCTATTGAATTAATGATGGTGCCATATTTTTTAAAGAAAATACTAGCAACATTTGATACCTTTTACACTAGCTCTTAAATTCAACCAAACATATTATGTTTCAGCATAAGAGCTATGAAATGACTCAGACTTAAATGTTGAAAAAAAAATGTCAATGATTTTCATGGTAGCAAGCTTTGCATACAGAATTTTGGTTATGTATACTTTATAGTATTTTCATGACCAACAAGCTATCTCTAAATATTCCTGTGAGTCAGATCAGTCTGACACCACATAAGCTCTATTCAATTAATATGGATATCCCATTCACTTTATCAGTTACGGCAAGCGCTACTACTTGATTCTGGTGTTTAGAGACTTGTTATAACCACTGAAATATGAAAATTGACTTTTATCAGTTCTGAGCAACTACGATTTCATCTGTTACAAAACTTTACAAGGTTTAGATGTTATTTAGCCTTTAAAGCTCTCTCAACATCATGGTGAAATGCTCAGCTAATTTAGGAAATATAATTTAGGTTTGGTTTTGTTGATCTAATTTAGTACCTTTTTTCTCGTTAAGTCTTAGATTTTTTTTTCTGTGTTGTACTAAGATATTTATAAAAACTAAAGTATTTGATGTATCAAACTAAGGGTTTATTGGATGCTTTATGAATTCTTTCTCTTATCTTTACATCCTCTTATCAAGAATTCTCCAGATTCATTCAGATCTATTGGTATCATCTTTCTTTGAATTGACTTGAAGTCTATTGATTTTTAGGGTGGTCGCCAACTGTTAGAAAAACGTCTCCTTCTTTAGGGTCCCCAGGTGCTCCAAGAAGACACTCACAAGACCATGCAAAGAACAAAGGTGAGATTTTATTCTGACATGCCAGGGCCAATGCTCCCTCCTGCTCAACGCAGGGTTAAGATCAAAGACCCCTTCACAGACTTGAACAAAGCTTTTATAGGGTATATTTGGTCAGCAGTTTTAGTTACAACCATATGAGGTGCTAATGGAAAACTTACACACACAAAAATAAACATCTTGTGACAGTTTTAAGTTCGAGGGAAACATAGCTCTTGCAGCAGTCCTATCACAATTAAGACATCGATCAGGAAGCTATGTGATTTCCTGCATTCCTTAGATAATAGTTAATGGCGAGCTTGGCGGCAGGGAAAGAAAAAGGTAGTCATGAACTGGGGCCCCAGAGGCAGTAGGAGAAGTCTACATGGCCCCAGAGGCAGTAGGAGAAGTCTACATTTTACATTTTTTGATCCCCACATTGATTAGGAAAAGTATTTACATGAGAATATCCCAAAATTATTTTTGCCTTTCAATGCAAACTTACCATGTAAACTGTGTTATATTATTCACAACCCTTGCTCATACTCAAGAAGATGAAGAGCAAAGACGTGGGATTTCCAAAATATCCTAAACTCCAATCTACGAAATACCTCAAATACCATTTGCAGATATACCTATATACTTGAGTATAAACCGAGTTTTTCTGGCACAAAATTTGTGCCCCCTAATGAACTGGTGCACTGAATCAAATCATGTAGTCTCCAGTCGTCTTCTGCCATCTGCTGGAGGGGGCAGTGTTTCAGCTCAGTCCACAAGTCATGGCTGAGTCGAAGAGGTAGGAAGCTGAATCGAACTGTATAGCACGAAACTATTTAACCCACAATATTCTGCACTTTGTATGAGACCAAGAGCGGTGATGATGACAATGACTATGCTGATACCCTCACATTAGGTACAGTTGAAACTGTTTGGACATACAGATGATGAAGAGGAACAATCCAGTCTTTGTGATTTAGCTTGATTACCTGTTAAGCTACAGTTTTCTGCACTTAAAGTTTTAAAGTTATTGTTCCTAGTTTACAGTTTTTCTTCAGCAATAAATATTGAGAAACATTTAACCTACTATTTTCTCAATTATTGTAATTGTTTTGGGTATATATTTTTATTTTTGAAATTTACCACTGACTGGTGCATTTTCCACCTCGGTTTATACTCTCGTCACTAGTTTTACTAGTTTTTAGGGTAAAAGTTTTACTAGTTTTTAGGGTAAAATTAGTGGAGTCGGCTTATACTAGAGTATATACTGTAATTTTATGTAAAGATATATTCAAATGAAGATATTGTGACAGTTGTTTAATCAAGCATGAAAAAATGTAGTTTTATGTGTTTAGCTGTAAAAACATATTTGTTAGAGAGTAAGTGTTCACAGTGTTTTTGAGTTTTAGATATTATTAAACAAACACTAAAGTGATTTTAATTTAAGTATTACGTTGGCCATAAAGTGACATAACTAATATTAAAAATTATCATTTTACTATAGTACACATAAGTACATACATTTAAGTACACATAAAACTTAAGCAACAAAAATTTTATTGAATAATACAAAGAATATTCTTGGCCATAATCAAAATATTATAGCAAGGAAACCTGAGGAATATTACATTGAGTAATGCTCTTGCTTTGTATGTAAGTTCATTCTAGGCATTCTATTTGGTCCCCTAAGCTCACTATCACTTCAGCTGTATGATGATTGTTCTATTTAAGGAAATAAACCGACTAAAATATTCTTTAATCTTAAGATGACATTGCTATAAGAGCCCTCTGAATCAGCAATTCCCAAAGAGTAGGTATAAGGCTTCCTGTAAATTTCAAAATATTACATGGATACACACAAGAAATGGGTGGAAATGGGAGGGGGGGTAATGTCACAAGACAATGGGATCAGTCATGAGTAAAATAGTGACATGTAGGAAACAAGATAGTGAAAGATGAAGAAAATGTTATATAAAGAAAAATGAAAAAATCATTCCCTGTTTATAATCATTATATGCTTCTGAAAATGTGTAATCAATATGTAAATAAATTATGGAAATTTGTATTTGTTTTTAAAGAAAAAAATGCAGCACACTCTTAGAAACCACAGTGCTCAGTAAATAGGTAGAATGCTTTTTTTTTTAACTTTATTAAAATGATGTATCCTAGTTCTTCCATGGTCTTACTCTCAATTTTATTGTTATATGTTTTAATTCTGTTTCCTCAAAAGAACCTATGTTTTCTTAGGTACTACTCCAAAGCACTATCTATTGCATTTTTAAACTATAAAACAGAGTAATTCTTTAACCATATAACTATTAGTCACTGAAATGAGATCCCAGGAGTGAAATTTCTTACATTCAAGAGAAGCTTCCTTCTTAAATTTAAGGCATAATAAGATTTGGACTTCAACTGATGAATAGTAAATGCTACTGTTAGAAAACCATTCTTCTAAAATAAATTCCCTCAAGAAATTCTAATCTAAAAATGGAAACTACAAATTTTTTAAAAAAAATATCCTCTTATCTTTTCAGTTAATTAAAGCATGTCAATTTAAAAGATACCAATGTTTATTTGTTTAAATCTTCATCAAATGTTACTGCCTTGTACACACCATCTATTTTTTCTTTTTCACAAAAATTGAGGCAATGTTGTTTTAAATGTGGCTAAATTTGACAGAATGTCTCATTAGATTATCTGTATCAGTGTTCCCTATTTAATTATGAATATTCTTATTTTATATACAATATTTTTAAAAAGGAAAGAAGAACATTAATGACTGATCTTAAAAATAAGAACTTTTACATGGTGGATAAAGATTACTACATTTAATAAGTTTTCCCTTAGGTGTCAATTACTATAAAGTCAAATTTCACTTATTTCTATTAAAATGCTGTAGTTATTTAGACCACAAATAACCTTAACAAGATCAAAGCCCTTTAGGACACTAAATGTATGAAGTAGAATCAAAACTGTTTTTAGATGGTTCTAAGAAACTCCTTTGGAATTAAAGGCACCTGAGCTCACTACTAACATCGTTGCTTAAACTTTTCTCTAGTCAAATGAAAGTTGCTTGGAGCTAAACTTTGACTGGGTGAAAACTATATCTAGAAATATAAAACTTTGTTTGAAATATAAAACTTTATCTGCCAGTTTCCAAAACCTAGTGATGCAACCTAGTATTGCTGTCTATTAAAGACAACGTTAAGATGCTCTCATAACATAAGGCATTTGAAAACCAACTTTTGGAAAGCTGTAATCCTTATAGAAAATTAAGAACTAAATATGACATAAATATACCAATTTGCAAATAAGACACATTGAAGAAAATTTGAAACAAAATTTAAGGAACTACAGACCAGCTTTCTAATTTTATTGATAATGTTTTACTATATTTTTCTTACAAAATATAGCAATAGTCTTTACTTTGTCTTTGAATGAAAATATTTTTTGTTTTCTGTAAAAATTAATACTTATAAAATACTGTCAGAGTCCTCAAGTTTAGTGAGCTACCAGATCTTACAGCAAGAGCTGTAAGAACATAGCCATGAGGGCCCGGAGAGATAGCACAGTGGCGTTTGCCTTGCAAGCAGCCAATCCAGGACCAAAGGTGGTTGGTTCGAATCCCGGTGTCCCATATGGTCCCCCCATGCCTACCAGGAGCTATATCTGAGCAGATAGCCAGGAGTAAACCCTGAGCACCGCCGGGTGTGGCCCAAAAACCAAAAAAAAAAAAAGAACATTGCCATGAAAGTATGCAGAAAAAGGCACCCAGTAAAGAATTGCACAGCTAAAGAAACTAGAAAATAACAAAAAGGATAAAATCCAAAAGGATCAAGTCTGGAGTTATAAAATATTAAATTTAGATCAGAAATGAATAAATTTAAAAATACAAAAGGATTAATTGAAGCAAGAGGTTCTAAAAAACATAGCCAATATTCATAAACTACTAGCAAGAATTACATAGATAGAGAAAAAAATCTTGTATGCCAAACCAAAAACAAAAAGGAGGTATCATAACAGATGCCCCAGATATCAAAGTATCATAGGGGATTACTTTGAAAATATTTATGCCATAAAATAAGACAACATAAGAGAAACTGATATGTTCATCACTTCTATAATTTCCCAAGTCTGAAACAAGATCTGGAACACTTGGACAATCCTATGGCTACCTAGAATATTGAAATGGTTATCAAAATTCTCCCCTACAATAAAAGCCCAAGCCTGGAGAGATTCACTAGTGAGTTCTTCCAATACTTTTAAGATGAACTACTGGGGCCAGAGTGATAGTACTGTGGTAGAGCTTTAACCTTTCACGCAGCTGAGCTGGGATGGACCTGGATTTGATCACAGCATTGTATATGCCCCAGAGCCTGCCTCCCTTCCTTCGTTCGTTCGTTCATTCGTTCGTTCGTTCGTTCGTTCGTTCGTTCGTTCGTTCGTTCTTTCTTTCCTTCCTTCCTTCCTTCCTTCCTTCCTTCCTTCCTTCCTTCCTTCCTTCCTTCCTTCCTTCCTTCCTTCCTTCCTTCCTCACTCATTAAGATTGTCATGATAGTTGATAAAGTAGTTATTTCCCTAAAAAACACCCACCACTCTTTTTGGTGAGCTTATATTGTGAGCTGGTCCTTCCAGCCCTCATCTCTATTGTTTCTGTGCATTATTAGAATAATGTACTTAATTTTTCTTAAAATGTACAGATGAGTAAGACTTTCTGTGTATATCTCTTTCCCTATGACTTATTTCACTCAGCATAATAGATTTCATGTATATCCACGCATAGGAAAATTTCATGACTTCATCTCTCCTGATGGCTGCATAATATTTCATTGTGCATATTTCATTGTGCACCGTTACTTTAGCCATTCATCTGTTGAAAGGCATCTCGGTTATTTCTAGAGTCTGGCTATTATAAAAAGTGCTGCAATAAATATAGCTATGAGTAGGGGATTTGTGAATATCCCTAAGATTGGTAGAGCTGACATATGAGAACTCAATTTCCAGTTTTTTTGAGGAATCTTCATATTGTTTTCCATAAAGGCTAGACTGATGGCATTCCCACCAGAGTGAATAAGAGTTTCTTTCTCTCCACATCCCCACCAGCAGTGATTGTTCTTGTTCTTTGTGATGTATGTCAGTCTCTGTGATGTGAGATGGTACCTCTTCATTGTCTGGATTTGCATCTCCCTGATAATTAGTGATATGGATCATTTTTTCATTTGTCTTTTGATCATTTGTATTTCTTTGACAAAGTGTCTGTTCATTTCTTCTTCCCATTTTCTGTTGGGGTTATATGTTCTTTTTCTTGTTAAATTCTGTCAAGATCTTGCATATTTTCAATATTAATCCAATGTCTGACGAGTATTGGGTGAATTGTTTCTCCTATTCTTTGGATGGCTTTTATATCCTAGGTACTATTTCCTTTGAGGTGCAAAAGCTTCTCAGCTTAATATAGTTCCATCTGTTTATCTTTGCTTCCACTTATTTGAAGAGTGCTGTTTCCTCCTTGAACATGCTTTTAGTCTTAATGTCATGGTGTGTTTTACCTACATGTTGTTCTATATACCTATGGTTTCAGGCCAGGTATCAAGATCTTTAATCCATTTGGATTTGACCTTTGTGCATGGTGTTAGATGGGGGTCTGAGTTTGCTTTTTTTGCAAGTGTGGCTAACTAGTTGTGCCAATACCACTGTTGAAGAAGCTATCCTTGCTCCATTTTGTTTTTATTGTCCCTTTATCAAAGATTAGTGATTGTATGTCTGTGAAACATTCTCTCAATACTCAAATCTATTCCACTGATTTGAGGATCTGTCTTTATTCCTATAATATGCTGTTTTAATAACTACTGTTTTGTAACACAATTTAAATTTAGGTAAAGTAATGCCTTCCATAATTCTTTTCCCAAGGATTGATTTAGCTATTCTTGGCTGTTTATTGTTCCAAATGAATTTTAGTAGTGTTTGATTCACTTATTTGAAGAATGTCATGGTTATCTTTAGAGAGATGGCATTAAATATTTACAATGCTTTGGGTAGTATTGCCATTTTAATCATATTAATCCTGCCAATCCATGAGCAGGTTATGTGTCTCCATTTCCTTGTGACATCTTTTATTTCTTGAAGGAGGCTTTTGTAGTTTTCTTTGTATAGGTCCTTCACCTCTTTAGTTAAGTTGATTCCAAGATATTTGAATTTTTGTGGCACTAATGTGAATTAATAAACCTATTTTTACAATACATGATGATATATGGAGTACTTTCCTGATTTATTATGGACTCATTGACTCTTTAGAATATACCGCGTATAGTGCATAGCACTAAATCTCAAATGTCTTGATGTCTAAGAAATAACACAAATAAGTATCTTAAGACTTTTGACTGTGATCTGGTTAAAATTTTTCCTGAACAGAATTTTATTTGTGTATTTAATGTCCTCCCACATCATTGAGATACTTAAGAAATTTAATGTTTTTGTGTGAGTTACCTAGATCTCCACATCTTTCTTCATGTAACTATTCTATCTAAATGTGCTCCAGGTCTATCCTGACAAGCTGACAATTTATGATAAATCCTACAATATGTATAAAATATGTCAGGGATTATATAGTTGTAGAAGTGTCAAGTTACCCCTGAGAATATTAATGCACTATCTGAGCATTTGTTTTATGCTTTCAAAAACATTACTCAATCTCCATGATAAAGTAAACTTTTAGTTTATTCAGAAATAGCCCTGAAAATCTCAAGCACTATCCAATACCAATATCCAATACAAAAAACCTATATGAAGTATTATCATATTATCAAGGCTATTAATCAAATCACTGCACTGCATGGCAAAGCACTGGCTAATAATCCAGAATGCAAAGACTTATTTGGGTGCCAGAAAAATACCTCAAAGGGTTGAAAAATGCTTTGCATGCAGAATATCCAAGTTTTATTCCAAGAAATTTATACCCTATATTCTTCCCCAAAACTTTCAAGATGAGAACCAAGTGAGAAAAAGCCTCTTATACAGACACACATCAAAAAGAACAAGAACAGGGGCCAAAGAGATAGCATGGATAGACGGGACGGAGAGATAGCATGGAGAGAAAGCATTTGCTTTGCGTGCAGAAGGACGGTGGATCAAATCCCGGCATCCCATATGGCCCCCCGAGCCTGCCGGGAGCGATTTCTGAGCATAGAGCCAGGAGTAACCTCTGAGCGCTGCTGGTTATGACCCAAAGCCAGAAAAAAAAAGAACAAGAACAAGAACAGGTACTTCCATAAGACCTAGCAACCATAGTCATGCCCACATATGCAGTTGCCATATCTGAATTGGGCCAGCTCCATAAATTTACTCTGTTCTCAAAAGTATGAATATAAATTAACTGGTAAAAAATTATGGCTACTCCAGCCACACAACTGAAAACTGGTAATCATGAAGGAAAGGGCTGGCTAAGGCCTTGTCCTTCTGAAGCCACATTGCTGCATATATTACCATAATCACTTATTTGTAATAAACCTGCTTCACCACTCCCCTACAAATATCCAAAGACACCAGTCTGACTAAACTTCAGGTATTCTGGCATTTGGACTGATATTACCAGGACTTTTTTTGGAATGAATTCAGGCACACAGCTCCCACCTTCTCTTACTTACTGGACACCAGGAAACTGAGAACATGTCCCTCAAAAGACACAGTATCAGTATAAGAGCTTTAAATTTCATAAAAGTTTATTTGATTGAATCTGTCATCCCATAGCAACACAACAATTTAGATTGAAAATGTGTAGCTGAGGGGATGGAGCAGTGGTGCAGGCGGTAAGGCATCTGCCTTATATGCGCTAGCCTACAACAGACACTGATTCAATCCCCTGTTTTCCCATATGGTCCCCCAATTCAGGGGTGATTTATGAGCGCATAGTCAGGAGAGTCACTGGGTGTGCCCCCTCAAAATGAAAGAAAATGTGTAGCTGAAGTCACTTAATTTTCAGAAACAATAAAACACAATGGTTAGCTATCAATAAGATCCTACTAAACTTTCTGCCAATGACTTAATGGCATCATTGGAGACACAATTATTTTCACAAATTTGCTTCTCACTGTACTTTTATTTCTTTTTCTTTATTTTTTCATTTTATATATTTTTTTCTAATTTTGCTCTCACATGGAAACAAACGTATTATGGTCAACTATGTTAATTATATGATACTCATACTTTAATTAAAATAAATAATAAAGGACAAGAAGAACCTTTACTAACATGAGTGCAGGGAGAAAATAATACTTATTCACTTCTAGTGGAAATGTCAATTAGTTCAGCTTTCTGAAAAAAATATTTATATTTTTCTTTAGTTTCTTTCTTTAGAAACTAGAAATTAAACTTTCAGATAACACAGTGCTACTTCTTCCAGGAATATACTCTAGTGTCCCAAAATTCATTGAACTCCTATGTTCATCATTTACACTGCCAGCATAGGCAACAACTAAAGTTGTTTCCAAACAACCTGGGAATATGTAAGTGGATAATGAACCAATGGTAAATCTATATGGTGGAAGAGTATGCAGCCATCATTAATGATTTAGTCACGAAATATGCTTACACATGGGTAGACATGAAGAGTATTATGCTAAGTTAAATTAATCAAGGGGATAGGAACTGACATAGAATGGTCAAACTCATTCATGGAACATAAAAATTGAGTATGAGAATATTCCTCAAAGACAATAGAAATGAGGGACAGGAAGACATAAATGGTAGGAAGTTTCCCACAAAGGGGAGTGAGAGTGCATATAGGACAGATAAGTAATCCCTCTGCCAATAATAATTGGGAATAATAACTCTGACCAAGAACTGGGTGCTGGATTGAGGAATGCTTGATACGCTTTCAGTAACAGCATTTCAAATTACATTGCTTAAAGAGAAAAAGGGTAGAGAGAGAGTAAAGATATGAGAGAGGGAAAGTGGGGAAATAGTGGTAGGAAATGTAAACTGGTGAAGAGATGGATGTTGCAAAATTATATGACAAAAACTCATCCATAAACAAATTTGTGACTGTATCTCACAATGATTCTATTTCTTTAAAGAGAAAAAAGAAAAAAGAAAAAGAAATAACCTCTGGACATGGCTGGCTGTGGTCCAAAAGGCAAAATTGTTAATAAATAAAAATGACTCTTTTGTCTTCTCTAAGTTCCTTTCCATAATTATTTGGCTTTAAAGAGTTTAGAGTACTCCCCTAAAGTTTAAAAGGCAGGATCTCTGGGGAAAATATCAGGAAACAAACTAGTGATATTTATGAAAATTAAAATTCAGAAAATTTAGTTCCCTAAGATGTAAATAATTTAATAACAAAGCCATCCATAGATCTTTCTCAAAGGTTTAAGCCATCTGAAGAATAGAGTCTATAATATATCAAGGCAAAATTATAAATCCTTTTTCCCTCTGTCAAGTAGTTTATATTACACATCCCTTAAGGTCAATATTGCTTACAGACTGGAAGGACACTATTCTTATAACAGATATCCTGAACACCAAGTGACTTAGGAAATTTGTATACATGAAAGCATCTTGAAAAATTAGATATCAAAGTATAGCTTTATAATTAAATGTTTATAATGAGGCTTTAAGTTAGGGTTATGTAAAAATAGCCCTTTGTATGAAATGGAAAATGCCATATTTCTTTCTTTAATTAAAAAACAAACAAAATTAAAACAAACAAAAACAAAAATTGTCTTTATTCAGAGCTCCCAGACCTCTGAAAAACAATATGATTTATTAATTCAAATAATGTAAGGTCTTCAGATAGACATTGTCACACAACATCAAAATAAGATATTGCCTAATGCATGTCAATGTCTCTCTGGGAAATTTCCACAATTTTTAAATGCATGTCAATATCTCTCTGGGAAATTTCCACAATTTTTAAATTATTAAATAAATTAGACAGTTACCTTAGAATAATATGTCACTGTCTATAGTTTTTATTATATATTTTCAATGCCAAACAGAAATGAGGTAACTTTTTTCTTTTGGATAATAGTGGACAATTGAGCTAATATTAAGTGAACTTATTGGATAATTTTAGTGTTTTTCTTAAGTATTATTTCCATTGTCAATCCAGCCTCCTAATGGCCACTGCATTGTGTTCTTCTGATACTTGATTATAGATTAGATACATGCATATATTCCAGCAGGCCATATTTAACTGATTATTTAAATAATCATTCGGATTTTCACTGTTTCACTAATAGAGGCAACTTAGTATAAATTAGGTTCAAAATACAGAATTGATGTTCATGAACAACTAATAGAGAAACAGGCTTTATATCCAGGAACTTTGATCCAGATGTCAGTAACAGCTGATCACACCAAGCACTTGAAAATATAAAAAATGATAAAACCTACATAGATGATAAAAACTAAATTTACTGCAAAAAGCTTTCTTGAGAGTACACATAATTAGGACCATCTGTGGGATCTGTTATGGAAAAGAGGGATTTTTCATACAAACAATAAAAAGTAAAAAATGGCCATATATTTTTATATATTGACCTTGTGCATTGACCTTCCTTAAATATATTAATACACTGAAAATTATAGTATTATGACATTATAGGGCTGATTTTTAAGTCCCATAAAAATCAATCACCTTGTCAATATGCTAAAAAATAGACAGATAAAAAAATCATTCCAACTTGTATTCTCCAGTATTTACCTCCAATTCCAGAAACACTGAAAACAATGATGAAAAGAGTCAAAGATAGAAATACTCTTTGTGAGGCCGGAGAGATAGCACGGAGGTAAGGCATTTGCCTTGCATGCAGAAGGTCGGTGGTTCAAATCCCAGCATCCCATATGGTCCCCGAAACCTGCAGGGGACCATTTCTGAGCGTAGAGCCAGGAGTAACCCTTGAGCATGTGACCCCCAAAAAGCAGACAAACAAAAATAAATAAATAATTTTTGTTTGTTTTTGGGTCACACCCAGCAGCTCTTGGGGGTTACTCCTGACTCTATGCTCAGAAATCGCTCCTGGCAGGCTCAGGGGACTATATGGGATGCGGGATTCAAACCACTGTCCTTCTGCGTCTAAGGCAAACACCTTACCGCTGTGCTATCTTCGACCCCAATAAATAAATAAAAGTTAACAAAAAAGAAATACTCTTTGCTAGACTAACTCTGGGATCAAACAATTACCACCAGATAATTTGACTACACTGTTTTATTTCTCATCATCCATCCATTATGAGAAAGTCATGAACCTTCAGTGGACAGTTCAATATGATCAAAGCCATTCTATATATGATACTTTTAACTGCCAAGTTTTTAATAACAAGGTAACCTCTGTATAAATATATGTCTTGAAAGACACAATGAGAAATATAATGCACAAGAAAACTGGTAATCATTAGCTAAAAGAAATTACTAACAAATGATTAATATCTCCTTTCTATTAAATTTATTTCTGTGGAATGAGAAACCTTTCTGGCATATGCAGTGAAATATTCTGAAGAAGTACAGCACTAATATGCCAGCTTTTCTACTAAAACATACAAAAGGGAACACTCTGATGTTTAGCCATTACTTAGAAATACTACTCTTTGTGAAATTGTCAATCGTCAGATCAAAACCATTTTTAAAAAAGCAGAATTCTTACTTTTAAATTTTATTAAAACCATCATGATTTACAAACTCCTTCATACTTTTATTTCAGACTTACAATGTATCAGGGCCAATCTTACCACCAATGATCATCTCCCTCTACAGATGTTTTCAGACTGTGTCCTATATAATTACCACTTGCCCAATTGCTGCTAGAATATTAAGTCCATTTTCAGTTTATATTATTATGTTTTAGTTATCTTGATTCTATTGTTGTTGATTTTGGCTTGGATATTTATTTCTAACCGTTTTTATCTCCACCAATGGAAAATAAACCATTTGGCCCCTGACCCCCATCCTTTCTGTTTTTCCCCCTCTTTAATAATATAGAAAATGCAGAATTATGAGTTTAACAAAGTAATTCATGTCCCAAGGTTCTGTGAAAAAAGTCAGGAATCCCTATAAAATGATTTAAAAAAAACAAAGGTGTCAGTATTTAGCATGAGCACAGCAAAAGTGGGGAAAATAGAAAGTAAAACCTTTGGCCTAAAAATAGGGCAGCCATAATGATGAAGCATCCTGCTCATAAGATTAAATACAGTCCTATGAAATAACTAATTTTGTGAAGACAAATTAATGTCTTGACAAAAATACTTAATAAAATAATATATAGAAAACAGAGATAATCTTATATAAATATATCCAAAAATATTTTTGACATAAACTATGCAGAAAATAAAAAGTTAACTTTTAAAAAATGGTCCCTCTGGAAAACAGTTTGAAACTAAGAAAAAATTAAAGTTCAAAGTCTCAGAACTGGAGAAAAATGAGTCACAGACAAGACTAAATATTAAGAGCAGAATAAAGAGATGTAAGATGGGGTTAACTTTTGTGTGGTTGTTTTAAAATGTTCCTTAAATATTACTGTGAAAGACTCATAATTCACTTTGTTTACAATAAAAACAATTTTAAAAAGTTCCTCAAAACACAGAAAGTTTCTTGAAATATTTTTTTTAATATTTAAGGGGAAACTGTCTCAAGAAACTGCAACAGAGAAAAGATTGGAAGCAGTGTACTCTTTAACTCAGAAAAGCCACTTTTGCCCCAGGAAAATGAGCCCCAAGAAAAGCAGGGCAACTCTTCTTTATCCTATTGCTGCACATATCTCCTATCATTGATACCTAAATTCATAAAACGCATCACACTGCAAAGGTCACAATATTGCAAAGATCACAATGGGAAAGTAATCCAGAACCCTAATCCTTAGTGAATTTTGATGGAAGTACTGAAGACCCACCTAGTATCAGTCACATATACTCTTTCTGATAAGAATTTTAGAGAGAAAATGTGGAGAATGTTCAAGAAACTAAAAGATGCATGGAACAGACAGCTAATAAGCTTCAAAAGGATTTAAGAGTAGAAATGAAAACAAAACTCAAAGAGAAATGATAGAATTCAGTGTCTCAGAATGCATTTATTCATTTATTCTTTTCCACTTTTGACATTGCTGTTTCCATTCTCTCCCTTCTCCCTATCTACACAAAGACAACCAGTTTTTTCAGTTACTTTTTAGCACAACTTGTTGAAGAGTGGTTCACTTTATCCCTTACTATTTATAAATAGTTTATATTAAATATTATGTATAGTTATGTTATAATCATAATATAAATTATTTATTATATGAATTATATATCATTTATATATACCACATTATAAAATATTAACTGTTGCAAGTCAGCTCTTGAAGGGGCTGGAAGGTGATGAGATAGAGGATGAGGTCTTCTCCAGCTAGGACCACTCATCTGCACCCTGTTCAGCTGGCAGGTCTGAGGGTTCAGGATAGCAGTGGGTAAAAAACTCACAGGCAGTCAGGCTTCAGAAGATATCAGCTTTATTCAGTGGATAAGGCTGAAGAATCTATCCCAGAATGACCTCCAGCATTCCTCAGTCCCTTGCTTTTATACACAAGAATCAGGTACCACCCTAGGTTTCGAGTAGAATTCCAAGTAAGGAATAATCCAATATACTATCACCAGGTCACACCCGGGGGTGGGGCACAATTATTGATTAGGGTAGGATCAGTAACCCAACAATTAACTACCCTTGATCCACTTACTATTTATTTCCCCATTATAAAAGATTAACATATATACCTAGGGGTTAGTCTCAGCATATTAGAATTTATTTCCTTGATATGAGAGTGTTTTTATTTCAGATAGGAGTCAAGTCAACTAAGGTGAAAGGCAAGAAGGTAATTAAGATCATTGGTATTGGGAAATGTGCTCTGGTATATGGTGTTGTGTATTGCATTATTCAAACTCAATCATGAACAATTTTGTAATTTTGGGGAAAAATAAATTAGATCCTACACATTTGCACATAAAAAGAATGATCACACTCATTTGTAGTATATATATATATAATAGTACTGCAATAATACCCAAAGACAATTGAAACAAGGGCCTGCAGGACTGGTCCATTATAGGAAGCTTCCCACAAAAAGTGGGGAAGTGCACTTAGGACAGAGAAGGTACCACTATAAAAATGATAATTGTAAATGATTACTCAAAAAGAGAAGTGGGTGCTGAAAGAAGATAAACTCAATACGTAATAATCTTTCAGTAACAATATTGCAAACTATAGTGTCTAAAAGGAAAAAAATGAAGAGAAAAAGAGAATAGTAATGTCTATTATGGAGACAGGCAGGGAGCAGTGTAAGGAGGAGTGGTAGAGGGAAACTAGGGACATTGGTTGTAAGAAATATGCACTGGTGAAGGGATTGGTGTTGAGTATTGATTGAAACTCTATCATGAATAAACTTTGTTTATTGAAACTTCATATATAATCTTTCTGCAGTTGTATGACTCGGAGATCCTGGCTTGTATGTTTTGCTTGCTTGGGAGCCAAGCTCTGCACAGGGGTTACTTCTCGCTCTGTGCTCAGGAATCACTCCTGGTAGTCTTAGGGCACTGTATGGGATCAAACCTAGGTAGGCTGCATGCATGGCAAACTCCCTACCCACTGTGCATTGCTCCAGCACTGCATAAGTGCTTTTTCAAACTTTATTTAAACTTAAAAAATTAAAAATAGGGAATTATCAAAATATTTGGATGACTCAAGGAAGAATAGAATGAATACCTGGTAATAATACTTTTAATTTTATTATTTCTCAAGTGTACATAGTTATGGTCTATTTATCCTAGATTTTACTTAATTTTGGTATCAAAAGTCCAAAAGTGGAGGTCAAAGCTAAAGCAAATCAGGTAAAGCATTTCCTTTGTTATGACCTGCCCGCCCAGGTTTGTACTCCATTATAAACTCTTGAACCTTCCAGAAATAATTCCTAGATAGAGAACCAGGAATAACCCCTGAACATCACCATTGTGGGCACAAAACAAGTCAAAAATGTCTGTCCAAAGAAATACAACTTAAGACCCTTGCTTTGAATACAACCAATGAAGGTTTGCTTTCCAGAACCTTATATGGTCAAACTGAAGACCACTAAACGTGTTCCTGATCACAGAGAAAGGAGTAAGCTTTGTGCACCATTAATGTGGCCAATAATATTTTTAGAAATTTAAACATTAGGGTCAGAGTGCATTACTTTGATGTAGTGGCTATATATGGATTTTTTTATTATCACACATGGTAATTTTCTTAAGCATAATTAATGTGACATAAACAAGATAGGATTCTTATAAACAAAAATTAAAATACACAAATGCCCTTAACAGAGAAAGTTAAAATGTCATAAAAATTCTAAGGCTCGCAAAGTGATTTGATTACTCAATAATAATATTAAAATTGGCCAATTTTTATAGGAATGTAAACAGACCCCCATTGCACGGCATAGAGCATTTCCAAATAACATCCTTAATATGTGTCCTGCAATTATAGCATACACGTCTGTTAAAGCACAAGTGCTATATTTCAGTTGTGTATTTTGGATACCTCAAAGAAAATAGTAAGTTATGTAAGGACAAATTTTATGTGCAACTTACTAATAGAGATTTTTATACAAATAACTGTTTTCCTAATGAACCCATGAGTTTAGATACCTTAGAGATGTGAGTCTTATGACTTTGAACTCACCAGTCCAGTGTAAAATAGTAAACAGTAAATATAAAATTTGATCCTGGTTCTCTAATACTAATTTTTTATTTCTTTTATTTAGTGTATTTAACAGAAGTGGGTAAAAACATTATATTTGTAGTATTAAAATGTAGCCAAGAAATATTCTTTAGTTTTGAATGTTTATTTTATTGTTGTATCTTATTTATTATAGCAATATAATAATTTAAAAATAATTTTAATTAGCACAAACATTGTTAAGATGGCATTTAAGTGGGATAATTATATTAATAAAGTAAATAAATGTAAATTCTATTAATAAAGAAAGTTTCTTTTTTCTTTTTTTTTTTTTTTGATTTTTCGGGTCACACACATTTAATGCTCAGGGGTTACTCCTGGCTAAAGCTCCCCTGGCTTGGGGGGACCATATGGGACGCCGGGGGATCGAACCGCGGTCCTGATCCTTGGCTAGCGCTTGCAAGGCAGACACCTTACCTCTAGCGCCACCTCGCTGGCCCCAAGAAAGTTTCTAATAATAGAAACATTTTATTTCAAAATAACCTTAGAAATACTAAATACTTTTAGAAGGTGAAAATTTAATAATTACTTTTATGAACAGCTTTATTGTAGTATTCTCTAGCAGTTCCATTATCATTTCTCTTACACAATTTCTTCAGTGCTATTTAGTATTTATATTTACTCTTGCCTCTTAACATTTTCACTGATTCTTCTAATTCTAATTGCTTCCTCTAATTCTCACTAGTCACTCTCAGTGAAGTCAACAAGATCTTTCACTAACTTTTTTTTTTATTTTATTGTTGTCAAAGTGAATTACAAATCTTTCACAGTAAAATGTAAGGCACATAGTGATAATGAATGAGGGGCATTCCCACCATCAGTGTTGATCTCCCTTCATCCCTGTTCCCAGCATGCATCCTAATTCTCCCTCCTTTACCCCCATAATTCTAGTGCAACTGTTTCCCTCTTGTACAGCTTGATGTAGATTGAGTATCAATCCTGTTGTCTTTGGATTTGGTATTCAAGTCTGGTCATTTATTATTTCCAACAAGTGAACATACAATTATCTGGTCTTGGTACCATTCATTTTTCTCCCTCCAATTATGATGCTGATCAAGGTGATTCCAGTAATGTGGCTCTCTTGGAAATTTAAGAAAAAATATTGAAGGAGTTCGTCTAGGTGTTATAAATATCCATTTGGAAGAAAAAAGGGGAAAAAAGTAAAGAGAAGCAAAAGGTAACAAGACAAAACAAGACAAAAATAAACAAAAACAATAAGGGAGTAACAACAAAAGTACAAAAAGAATTAAAAAAGAATAAACCAAAAACCAAAACCATCAGCTAAGAAGAAACAAACAAAACAAAAAAACACAGAAAATAAAAACAAGAATAACAACAACAACAACAAAAATCCAGACCAGCAACTTCTTAAGAAAGGGTTGTGCTTTCTTTTCTTTTTCTTTTTTCTTTTTTGCATGGCATGGTAAATATTGGGGGAAATTAGAATAAAAATTCCCTTGGCCTGGAAGATACAGGGTTTCTCCGCCCTTTTAGCATACTGCCATGGGAACAACTACAGGTTCCATACTCACTCATTTACACACACCAAGGTCTTCTTATGGTTCCAGGAAACTTTCCACTCAAATGTGGGTGGTGACATTCACCTCAGTAGCTGGAGATCTTGTTATTTGCGTAGGTTATAGTGCGAATGCTAGGAGAGAGGTTTTTTTTTTTCTTATGGTAAAATCTTCCACTAATTTTATAATATCTAACCTTTCAATTTCTTTGTATTATTTCCATTGGGACTGTTTCATATCACTATCATATATATTGATTCAATAATCATGAGGCCGGTGAGGTGGCGCTAGAGGTAAGTGCTAGCCAAGAAAGGACTGTGGTTCGATGCCCTGGTGTCCCATATGGTCCCCCAAGCCAGGGTCAATATTTGAGCACTTAGCCAAGAGTAACCCCTGAGCATCAAATGACTGTGGCCGAAAAAAAAATCAACTAGTCTTCATATAAAATTTAGACCTCTACTGAAGTTTTGACATCAACACTATACTCTCCTATATTTACCTATAATCCTAAGCTTTTCAAAACCCTTATTCATGAATCTGTACAATTTCTCACTGACAGTTCCTTGGATTCACTATCTTCTATGTCCAGTTTGGATTCTACATCTCATTCATATTCATAGCTTCAGATAAAAACTTAACTCACTTGACATTTTTTGCCATCATTTTGCATATATCAGACAACTATTTGTGCCTGCACCCATAAACATGTAGAAAGTTAGCACAAACAGTACATCAAAGCTGTTTAGTTTCGCTTTAAATTTATAAGAAATCACAAAATTGTATCTAGCATGGTCTAGCAATCTTAAAATATGTGAAGTATACTTGCTTTTCCAATAAAATTACTTCATATCTTATTTCAAATATCTTCTAGAATTCTACTATGATTTTTCACTGTTAGTGACATAACTGCATTAAAAATTAAACTCCAAACAGAGGAAATAATCTGTTCTTATTCATATGACGAACACAAATAATATTTATAAAAACCTATCCCCTTTACTTTGTCCTATATTCTTTAATCAAAATATATAGGGTTGGATTTAGAGAGATAGTACAGAAGACAGGGTCTTTTCCTGAACACGATTGACTGGGGTTCAATTTCTAGGACTATACCTCCAGAGAACTGCAGCTATGGTCCAAAACCAAAACAAAAATAATAAACAAAAGAAGATATTGAAATTACTTTTTTTCTGAGGAGCATAATGTTTTTTCTTCTAAAGCTCTGAATCCTATTAAGAAGTCTGCTTTTAGTATTTGGCGGGGGGTCACACCTAAAGGTGTTCAGGGTTTATTCCTATATTTATGCCCATGGATCTATGTGGAGGTGGATATTAAAGGACTAAATATCTCATAAATATATGTCAGAAATATGACTGTAACCTGTTTCTTGCAGAGTTGTCAGACTACTAGCAGTTCTATCTCTCCAGACCCCCCAAAACTTGCTCTTTTGCTGGTCCCTATTAGTCCCTCTAATCCTACCTCAGGTCACCATGATTAAAAATGATTCTACAGCAATACATTTTCAAGCAATACACAAATATACACAGGCAAAAAAATAATGTTTATTAATTAAGGGATGTAGGTATTTTATGATGAACATTTATCTCTTAATTGGGGATGATTAGTGCATTGTCATGGACCTTTTGTCTGGGTCTAAGACAGGTCATCCTTTCCTTGACTATAAAATGTAGGTTTTCTCAACTGTATCAGCTATTTCAGGTCTGTTTACTTTTTAACACACACTATACAAGAATATATTTACTTATTTTTGAATTATTTCTCTTTTGAATGTGATTTCTTCCCAAGGGTGATTTTCAAAGGTGTGTGTTATTCATTACTGTTTCTCCAAATCCCTAGATCACTGTGATACCTGGTATGATTAATACTACTTCCATAACCAAATATTTGCGTGTTTTATTTTTTCAAAAGTAACATTGTTTATTGTAAGACTGGATCATTTCTTTATCATACATAAATAGATAGCAATTCAAAAATATGGTCTTTTTTCAGCTCCATGAAACTCATTTAATTAGAATACGTGTCTTTAGGGATATGGACATTTTACCTGGTGTACAGTAAAAGTATCTCAGATTTTGAAATACAACTATACTCTTTTGACACTTGTTTCGTATGGTAGTGGATCAGTGTGCCAAAAGAGAAGCTACTTGCTTTGGAATAATTTAACTGTGATTATAATAATAGATAAGAGTCACTACTAAACAAATGTACATGCATCTGGAGTCTTGAAACTTCTCTGATTATTTTATTTATTTATTTGCTTGTTTGTTTGTTTTTTCCCAGAGATAATTGTCAGTGGATTATTAAAAATCAGACTATATATATATAGCAAATTAAAAATTTATGTACTTGGGAATGAAATTCTCAGTCACTCATTTGAATGAAACACAGACATATAATATGCAGTGCCATAGTGAGAAAAAAAACAATAACAGGAGTTTGATGAATTATGACCTAAAGACTAACTACAGTGGCAAGAACTGTAACTAGTTTCATCTATGTTTCACTACTATTTCTAGGAAAGTGCAGCTGACTACCACCTAAAGGGGCTTCTGAGGATGATTGGGCTAATAGATTTCCCTCTGGAGAATAAATTTAGGCCATTTTTTCTCATGAGCAATAAAATCTTCATACTGAATTATGTGATGAATTAACTAAATAGATCTAAATTGGGTCAAGAAGAGATTAGATTTGTTTTTATGAACCTGCTTAGACTCTAAGTCTCCCTTGTCCTCTGGTGGCTCTATTTTAGTAACATTTGTGGGTTAAACTAACACGTTAGGTCATGAGCTGTAATGTCTTTTAAAATTATGTATTTTTTATATTTTGGAATTTTATGAGTTTCACTGGTATAGAGCATACAAATCTGGGATATGGTGAGCTCAAAACCACCAAAGATCCCTGATTGATGTCAGCTGAAACAACATGGAAAATTCTACTAGTGGGAGAGAGTAAATAGAACACAGTAACAGCATTAGTAACTTCTTTCCCTTGCTTTTGCTGGTGAATTTTTTAAGATAATATTTTTAAAAGCATCTTACAGGAAATTATGTGACATCCCACATCTTTTCAGAAGAAAAATTGTTAGCACCTGAAAAGTCTGACTACTTTAATTAAACAAAGAGAAGCACCCCAGTGCACCCAAGACTATTTCAAACCCTTGATTCCTCCCTGTGTCCCTTAAGAAATGCTATCACTCACATACAAAAACACTGGCACATTGAAAAAAATACTGGATTAGACGATGTATATGCCTAGAAGCTGATTGCTTATCTTTACAACTGTTGTTCAAAATGACATATTTTATTTTGCTTTATTCTAGGCTTTATTGACATTTTTCCAATATCTGTTCTGGCCTTTTCACAAATAATAAATAGTATTATTTATGCCTTATTATATTTGTTTGTATATTTTAATGAAAACTTGTCTTACAATGAAAATTATTTTTTAAATTCCAAAATATCTGAGATTTTCAATAATTAACTTGAATACATACTTAAAACTAGGCACAAATAATTATTTTGAAACAAAATTTAATCTACTTCATTAACTTTGTATAATGTTTTTCTATATTCTTATATGAGTATTATCATAAAGTATCTATAATTTACCTACTCTGAGAAATATTAAATTTCAGTCCTGTATTACAATATTTTAAATTTAATATGCAATAATGTTACTATAGTTATGTAATTTAGAAATATGTATTGAAATAAAAAATTATGGAAAATGTTCATACTTTTTCAGTAAGTTCATTCTTTTTCTTCAACATATTGCATCATTCATGAGAACATGATAAAACAGGTATCAAAAGACAACTCATAGCTTGACTTCTTAAAAAGTTAAAGTATACTAGGGAATAATGGAATATTTTAAGGTATTTGGGAAAAGTTTTAATAAAAGGATGTGCCAAGGACTAAGAGATCAGAACAAAAGGCCAATCAGGTTTTCATGTTTCTAAAACTCTCATTAATGCCATTCCCAAAAGTCAAATAAAAATGGATTTAAGACCTTGATATCAGACCTGAAACTATAATGTACATAGAGAAAATGTAGGAAGACCTTTCCATGACATTGAAGCTAAAGGCAACTTTAAGGATAAAGCAACATTGACCAATATGTTGAAGTTAAGATGAACAAATGATAATATATTAAACTAAGAAGTGTTTGTACCTCAAAAGAAATAGTTACCATTGGAAGAAAATATTCACTCAATACCCATCTGGTAAGGGGTTAATACCTAAGATATATATATATATATATATATATATATATATATATATATATATATATATATGGCTCTGGTAAGAATTTAACAAGAAAATATCATCTGACCCGATCAAGAATTGGGGCTAAGTGATGAACAATGATTTTCTCATTAAAGAAATATAGATTAACAAAATGCACATGGGAAATGCCTCACATCATTATAATAAGGGAGATGCAAATTAAAGCACCAATGAGATACCATCTCACACAAGGACTGGCACACACCAGAAATAACGAGAACAAACAGTGCTGGCATGGATGCTGAAAAAAGAGACTCTTATTCAATGTTGGTTGGAATGTTGACTTTTTGGAAAAAAATATAAACACATTCTCAAAGTCTAGAAATTGAGCTCTTATATGACTCAACAATACCACTCCTGGGGAAACTTAAGAATCCAAAAAACAGAGTAGAGGAAATTTTTCTGCAATCCTATATTTATTGTAACAATATTCACAGTAGCCAGAATCTAGAAACAATCCAATGCCCCAGAACAGATTATGTAAAATAAACAGTGCTGTATATATTCATAATGGAATACGACAGAACTGTTAGCAAAGTGAAACTATGAAACTTGCTTACAAATGGATGGATATGAAAATATACTGAGTGAAAAAGAACCAGAGGGAGAGAGATAGACATAGAATACTCATACTCATCTGTGGGATATAAAATAAAGGTATTATGGTAATAATAGCCAAAGATGAGGAGAGAAGAACTATCCCTGGTAAGTTTTCCACAACTAGTTGGGGAGGAGTAGAGTTAGGACAGAGAAGAGAGCACTGTTACAATGACAAATGGAAATGATCAATCTGGACAAGAACTGGGTGCTGGAAGAAGGCAAAGTGATATGCATGTAAACCAATTAGTAACAATACTGCAAATCACAGTGTCTAAAAGCGAAGAAAAAAAAAGGAATATAGAGAGAGACAAAAAAAATGTCACCATAAGAGCAGGCAGTGGGGAAGACAAAGAGGAGGACAGTTGGGAAGTTTGGAACATTGGAAGTGGGAAATGTACCCTGATAATGAATAGGTGTTGTATACTATATGACTAAAACTCAAACATGAACAACTTTGTAATTACATATCATGATCATTCAATTAAAATGTATTAAAAATAATGTCCAGACGACTCAGCAACAGTCTGCATGCAGGGCAGATCGCTCCACATTTAATGGTATGCTGAAACTAGAGGATGCTCCACATCAGCCTGACATCGATGAAAGAAATTCACAGAATCCAGAGTCTTTAAATATAAGAATCTGATACCAACAACAGCTAAAGTGTGAAAAAGTTTCACCGGGACCTTGAGAATGACTGGAGTTGGACGAACTGGTATGCCTGGAACCCAGAGTCTGTCTTATGCCAATATGCCTGGAACCCAGAGTCTGTCTTATGCCAATAAACTTCTGGGGTGAGGCCTCTTTGTAATCAGGTCAAGGGTTTTTTTTCCATTTTCCCCATTTTTCTGAACCTATGCAAACAATGGCGATTGCCACTATCACACCTTTACTATATTTATTTACTTTTATCCTTTAAGGAAAAAAAATACAACTTACTTAACTTAAAAACAAATTACTGTAGTAGAATGCCTGTCTTGAATACAGGCAGGGGATGGGAAGGGGGAGGGGGTAATGTTACACTAGTGAAGGGGGGTGTTCTGGTTATGACTGTAACCCAAATATGATCATGTTATTTAAATAAAAATATATTAAAAAATAATGTCCAGATAGGTTTCCAAGAAAAAAGTAATACTTGGAATATATCTAAAAGATTATGTAAATTCTTTAAAATGACGATAAAGAATAGCAACTGATTAGAAGATTATTGAGCAGCAAAATAATATTAACATCACAAATACTTAATCATATGCTTTATTTTAACTAGTTATGTCCTGAAACATGCTCTGAAAACAGCAAGTAAAACACACAATGTCTTGGATTAATTTTTTTATTCCAGTAAAAGGTAGATCTTGGATAAAGGGCAAACAGTATTTATTAGTGTACATAAAAGAAAATAATAGGAAGTAACTGGGATAATATACTCCTATTTGCAAGTGGCAGGTGATGGATTACGGAGAGGGCACCAGGCATAGCCAGTAACACACAGCCATCAGAGACATAGTGAAAGGAATTGTTAATATTCAGAACATGGAGTTTTTATGCTTATATTGAGAGAAATGAAGGAAGTGCAATTAAGTAAATATTTAGAGTCATATACGCCATTTAATGACAAGCTATTTTTATCAATACACCAAAAAATGGTTCTCACATAATTTTGGAAGTTGTATAGTTTTCATTTTTCTCAGAAAAACCCAGATATACTATAACAATTAAAAATATGGTGCAATCATCCATCCAGTTGAAATAAAATTAAAACTTGAGTATAGAGATAAGCAGGTGTTTCACAATTCTGGCAAAAATATACCTTAAGAGATGAAGATTGGTGGCATATTAAGATATAGCAAACAAGCCTGGAGCCTGGAGCAATAGTACAGCAGGTGGGGTTCTTGTCTTGCAGGCAGCCCACCTGGGTTTGATACCTGGGGATATCATATAAACTTCTACTAGGAGAAATTCCTCAGTACAAGGAATCATTCCTGAGCATCAGCAGGTGTGACCCCAAAACAAATATACATGTATTTAGTTTTTATCTATTTCTACCAAGTGAAAATTGAACAATTTAATGGTAAACTTGAGGAAACTGATCCTGACAACTGCATACCTTTTTTGGGTATTCTATGAATAAAGTATTTCATAAATTCAAGTAGTAATGTTTACAGAGAATGCTAAGCCATGTGTAAAAAAGTATTTTATTTTAAAGCATGCTGATTTAATAATATTCACAATATAATCAGTAGTCATTTTAAAGGTATCAGTATAAATCTGAATGTTAATAAAAATTTAAAATTCAGCAAAAATGAAATAGTCATACAATATTTAGTATTATTTTGATCTATTTTAATATATTTAATACTTAAACACTGATCTCAAAATATTTTAAACATAAATCAGAAGCTTTTTAGTACACAGTTCTGCCAATATAACATAAAAATTATAAGAAAAAACATATCCACCTAAAGCTGCAAGGAAATTTACTTCAATAAATAGAAAATCTACTTATAAACTGATAGGATTTTGAAATTTGTAATGATAGATTCAACAAATACACTTTATGTTTGAAAATTCTCAACCTGTTTTAATTCTGTTCATCTCCAGAGTGAATTTCTTGAAATACTAAGATTTCCAATTCACATCCTAAATTGGTCTCTTAATTGTACCTTATGGATTTAAGTAGGCTACATATAGTACAATTACTCTGCTGTATCATAAATAAAAATGTGTAATTGTTATTACTAAGACATAAAACAGAAAAAACAACTTCATTTACTTCAGCAATGAAATATACCATTATAGCATTAAATGCAAAGTAAATTCTATTTATGATCATGGAAAAAAAGAAAGTTATAAAATATAACTATTGATGCATATAAAAAGCATGACATAATCTAAAATCCCATATAAAGTATTAAACTACCATTTTAACTAGGATAATTTAGTGAAAAAGCAGATGATTTTATTTTTTTTTATTTTTTTTTTTTTCCTTGATACCCTAGTATGTTGGGCACCTGAGCCCACTAGACTCTTGGGGAGCCTAGGCTCTTTTTTTTTTTTTTTTTTTTTTTTAGTTAGCAGCACACAGACCAGTTAATCCTAAATTGTAGTGCATCTTTTATACTTTTTCTTTTTTTTTTTTAACACCACCCATCACCAGTGCAACATTCCCATCACCAATGTCCCAAGTCTCCCTCCTCCCCACCCGACCCCTGCCTGTACTCTAAACAGGTTCTCAATTTCCCTCATACATTCTCATTATTAGGACAGTTCAAAATGTAGTTATTTATCCAACTAAACACATCACTCTTTGTGATGAGCTTCCTGAGGTGAGCTGGAACTTCCAGCTCTTTTCTCTTTTGTGTCTGAAAGTTATTATTGCAAGAATGTCTTTCATTTTTCTTAAAACCCATAAATGTGTGAGACCATTCTGCGTTTTTCTCTCTCTCTCTGACTTATTTCACTCAGCATAATAGATTCCATGTACATCCATGTATAGGAAAATTTCATGACTTCATCTCTCCTGACAGCTGCATAATATTCCATTGTGTATATGTACCACAGTTTCTTTAGCCATTCGTCTGTTGAAGGGCATCTTGGTTGTTTCCAGAGTCTTGCTATGGTAAATAGAGCTGCAATGAATATAGGTGTAAGGAAGGGGTTTTTGTATTGTATTTTTGTGTTCCTAGGGTATATTCCTAGGAGTGGTATAGCTGGATCGTATGGGAGCTCGATTTCCAGTTTTTGGAGGAATCTCCATATCGCTTTCCATAAAGGTTGAACTAGACGGCATTCCCACCAGCAGTGGATAAGAGTTCCTTTCTCCCCACATCCCCGCCAACACTGTTTATTCTCATTCTTTGTGATGTGTGCCATTCTCTGTGGTGTGAGGTGGTATCTCATCGTTGTTTTGATTTGCATCTCCCTGATGATTAGTGATGTGGACCACTTTTTCATGTGTCTTTTGGCCATCTGTATTTCTTCTGTGTCAAAGTGTCTGTTCATTTCTTCTCCCATTTTTTGATGGGATTAGATGTTTTTTTCTTGTAAAGTTCTGTCAGTGCCTTGTATATTTTGGAGATTAGCCCCTTATCTGATGGGTATTGGGTGAATAGTTTCTCCCACTCAGTGGGTGGCTCTTGTATCTTGGGCACTATTTCCTTTGAGGTGCAGAAGCTTCTCAGCTTAATATATTCCCATCTGTTAATTTCTGCTTTCACTTGCTTGGAGAGTGCAGTTTCTTCCTTGAAGATGCCTTTAGCCTCAATGTCCTGGAGTGTTTTACCTACGTATTGTTCTATATATCTTATGGTTTTGGGGCTGATATCGAGGTCTTTAATCCATTTGGATTTTACCTTCGTACATGATGTTAGCTGGGGGTCTAAGTTCAATTTTTTGCAAGTGGCTACCCAGTTTTGCCAACACCACTTGTTGAAGAGGCTTTCTTTGTTCCATTTAGGATTTTTTGCTCCTTTATCAAAAATTAGGTGACTGTATGTCTGGGGAACATTCTCTGAGTATTCAAGCTTATTCCACTGATCTGAGGGCCTGTCTTTATTCCAATACCATGCTGTTTTGATAACTATTGCTTTGTAGTAAAGTTTAAAGTTGGGGAAAGTAATTCCTCCCATATTCTTTTTCCAAATGATTGCTTTAGCTATTCGAGGGTGTTTATTGTTCCAAATAAATTTCAAAAGTGCCTGGTCCACTTCTTTGAAGAATGTCATGGGTATCTTTAGGGGGATCGCATTAAATCTGTACAGTGCTTTGGGGAGTATTGCCATTTTAATGATGTTAATCCTGCCAATCCATGAGCAGGGTATATGCTTCCATTTCCGCGTGTCCTCTCTTATTTCTTGGAGCAGAGTTTTATAGTTTTCCTTGTATAGGTCCTTCACATTTTTAGTCAAGTTGATTCCAAGATATTTGAGTTTGTGTGACACTATAGTGAATGGAGTTGTTTTCTTAATGTCCATTTCTACCTTATTAGTATTGGTGTATAGGAAGGCCATTGATTTTTGTGTGTTAATTTTGTAGCCTGCCACCTTGCTATATGAGTCTATTGTTTCTAGAAGCTTTTTGATAGAGTCTTTGGGGTTTTCTAAGTAGAGTATCATGTCATCTGCAAACAGTGAGAGCTTGACTTCTTCCTTTCCTATCTGGATTCCCTTGATATCCTTTTCTTGCCTAATCGCTATAGCGAGTACTTCCAGTGCTATGTTGAATAGGAGTGGTGAAAGAGGACAGCCTTGTCTTGTGCCAGAATTTAGAGGAAAGGGTTTCAGTTTTTCTCCATTGAGGACAATATTTGCCTCTGGCTTGTGGTAGATGGCCTTAACTATATTGAGAAAGGTTCCCTCCATTCCCATCTTGCTGAGAGTTTTGATCAAGAATGGGTGTTGGACCTTGTCAAATGCTTTCTCTGCGTCGATTGATATGATCATGTGATTTTTATTTTTCTTGCTGTTGATGTTGTGTATTATGTTGATAGATTTACGGATGTTAAACCAGCCTTGCATTCCTGGAATGAAACCTACTTGATCGTAGTGGATGATCTTCTTAATGAGGCATTGAATCCTATTTGCCAGGATTTTGTTGAAGATCTTTGCATCTGCATTCATCAGCGATATTGGTCTGTAATTTTCTTTTTTCGTAGCATCTCTGTCTGGTTTAGGTATCAAGGTAATGTTGGCTTCATAAAAGCTATTTGGAAGTTTTCCTGTTTTTTCAATTTCATGAAAGAGTCTTGCCAGGATTGGTAGTAGTTCCTCTTGAAACATTTGAAAGAATTCATTAGTAAATCCATCTGGGCCTGGGCTTTTGTTTTTGGGCAGACATTTGATTTCTTTCTTAATTTCCTCAATAGTAATGGGTGTGTTTAGATATGCTACATCCTCTTCATTCAATCGTGGAAGATTATAAGATTCCAAAAATTTATCCATTTCTTCCAGGTTTTCATTTTTAGTGGCATAGAGTTTCTCAAAGTAGTTTCTGATTACCCTTTGAATCTCTACCATATCAGTAGTGATCTCTCCTTTTTCATTCCTAATATGAGTTATCAAGTTTCTCTCTCTTTCTTTCTTTGTTAGTTTTGCCAGTGGTCTATCAATCTTGTTTATTTTTTCAAAGAACCAACTTCTGCTTTCGTTGATCTTTTGGATGGTTTTTCTGGTTTCCACTTCATTGATTTCTGCTCTCAGCTTTGTTATTTCCTTCTGCCTCCCTATTTTTGGATCCTTTTGTTGAGCACTTTCTAATTCTATGAGCTGTGTCATTAAGCTATTCAGGTATGCCCCTTCTTCTTTCCTGATGTGTGCTTGCAAAGCTATAAATTTTCCTCTCAGTACTGCTTTTGCTGTGTCCCATAGGTTCTGATAAATTGTGTCTCCATTGTCATTTGTTTTCAGGAAGGTTTTGATTTCCTCTTTGATTTCATCTCGGACCCACTGATTATTCAGTATAAGGCTATTTAACTTCCAGGTGTTAAAATTTTTCTTCTGTGTCTCTTTGTAGTTTATATATAATTTCAGGGCTTTGTGGTCAGCAAAGGCAGCCTGCAAAATTTCTATCCTCTTGATATTATGGAGATATGTTTTGTGTGCTAACATGTAGTCTATCCTAGAGAATGTCCCATGTACATTAGAGAAAAATGTGTATCCAGGCCTCTGGGGGTGGAGTGTCCTGTATATATCTACTAGGCCTCTTACTTCCATTTCTCTCCTCAGGTCTAGTATATTCTTGTTGGGTTTCAGTCTGGTTGACCTGTCTAGTGTTGACAATGCCGTGTTGAGGTCTCCCACAATTATTGTGTTGTTATTGATATTATTTTTCAGATTTGTCAACAGTTGTATTAAATATTTTGCTGGCCCCTCATTCGGTGCATATATGTTTAGGAGGGTGATTTCTTCCTGCTGTACATATCCCTTGATTAATACAAAATGTCCATCTTTGTCCCTTACTACTTTCCTAAGTATAAAGTTTGCATCATCTGATATTAATATGGCCACTCCTGCTTTTTTTTGGGTGTTGTTTGCTTGGATGATTTTCCTCCAGCCTTTTATTTTGAGTCTATGTTTGTTCTGACTATTCAGGTGCGTTTCTTGTAGGCAGCAGAAGGTTGGATTGAGTTTTTTGATCCATTTAGCCACTCTGTGTCTCTTAACTGGTGCATTTAGTCCATTGACATTGAGAGAAAGAATTGTCCTGGGAGTTAGTGCCATCTTTATATTAAAGTTTGGTGTGTCTGTTGGTAAGCCTTGTCTTAAAGTATGCCGTTCAGTTTTTCTTTTAAGAATGGTTTTGAGTCTGTGAAGTTTTTGAGCTGTTGTTTGTCTGTGAAACTATGTATTGTTCCTTCAAACCTGAAAGTGAGTTTTGCTGGGTGCAGTATTCTAGGCGAAGCATTTATTTCATTGAGTTTTGTCACTATGTCCCACCACTGCCTTCTGGCCTTGAGTGTTTCTGGTGACAGGTCTGCAGTAAATCTCAAGGATGTTCCCTTAAATGTAATTTCTCTTTTCGATCTTGCTGCTTTCAGAATTCTGTCTCTATCTATGGGATTCGTCATTGTGACTAGGATGTGTCTTGGGGTGTTTTTTCTGGGGTCTCTTTTAGTTGGCACTCTTCGGGCATGCAGGATTTGATCACATGTATTCATTATCTCTGGTAGTTTCTCTTTAATGATGTTCTTGACTGTTGATTCTTCCTGGAGATTTTCTTTCTGAGTCTCTGGGACTCCAATGATTCTTAAGTTGTTTCTGTTGAGCTTATCATAGACTTCTATTTTCATCTGTTCCCATTCTTTGAGTAATTTTTCCATTGTTTGATCATTTGCTTTGAGGCTTTTTTCCAATTTCTTCTGCTGTATGTAATTGTTATGTATCTCATCTTCCAGTGTACTGATTCTATCCTCAGCTGCTGTTAACCTGTGGGAAATCTCAAACATGTTTTTCTCCAATTCATCTACTGAGTTTCTCAGACCTGTTATTTGATCTGAAATTTCCGTTTGGAGTTTTCTCATTTCTATCTTCATATTCTCCTGATTCTTTTTAGTTTTCTCTTCTATACTTTGTTTGAGTTCTTTGAACATGTTCCATATTGCAACTCTAAACTCCTTATCTGAGAGACTGACTAGGTGGTTGATCATGTTCAAGTCATCAGAGTTGCCATCTTCATTCTCTATGTCTGGCACTGGCCCATGTTGTTTTCCCATTGTCACACTAGTACTGCGTGTTTTTCTACGTGTTGTGATTGTATTCATTGGCTAAATGCTGTGCACCGTCGCGAAGGGGAGCAGAGCAACCGTGCTCCTCTGGCTTCTCCCTTTCTGGGTGTGTCGACTCACCTCCACGGAAGGCTCACAGGAAGGCAGGCTGGCAGATGGGCCGCACCCAGGATGAAATCAGGCCAAAAATGCAGGACAGCAGAGTAGAGAGGCAGAAGGGTGCTGGCATCTGAGATCCAGCGAAGTTCAGTGGCTCCTCCCTTTCTGGGCGTGTCGACTCACCTCCACGGAAGGCTCATGGGAAGGCAGACTCCCCGGAAAGCTCACAGGAAGGCAGGCTGGCTGATGAGCCGCACCAAGGGTGAAATCAGGCCAAAAATGCAGGACAGCAGAGTAGAGAGGCAGAAGGGTGCTGGCATCTGAGATCCAGCAGAGTTCGGTGGCTCCTCCCTTTCTGGGCGTGTCGGCTCAACTCCACGGAAGGCTCACGGGAAGGCAGACTCCCCGGAAAGCTCACAGGAAAGCAGGCTGGCTGATGAGCCGCACCAAGGGTGAAATCAGACCGAAAATGCAGGACAGCAGAGTAGAGAGGAGATGATTTTATTAAACTTTATTTTTTTCAGTGCAGAGTGAGCAAGACCACACTATAGAGTAGTCCCATCTCCCAGCTTCATGTTGGGGTCTGTGGGGGGAGGCAGTATAATATAGTATAGTATAGGGGATCACATCAAAGCTTCCCACATCCAAGGTATGAATTTGCCATCTTAACTATCTTCCTTTCACCCAAGTTCTATTTTTTGTCTGTTTTGTTTTTGACTTATATCAAGTAATGCTCAGAAGTTAATCCTGGCTCTTCACTTTGAAATAACTCCTGCTGGTGCTTGTGGCCCCATATTAGATGCAGGTTATTAAACCTGGGTTGTCCATGTGCATGACAAGCACTCTATGTGCTTTTAATGTCTCAGAACCTTAAAATCTATTCTTCTTTGGAAAACAAGAAGGATATTATCTAACATTGTATATTATATATATATATATATCAGTTAAAAATGATTCCGTATTCGTGTTTATTAAAAAAGATAAATTAGAGAAAATCTAAGTCCTATGTAATACTTGAAATCAACTGAAAATTCAATGTATAGGTCAGTTGTGCTGTGTTCCTTTCCAAAATTGTGATTAAGTGTTACAAAAGTAGCAGGAAGCTAAATATAGTTATTTCATATAGAGCTGAAGCAAAATGAGGTACTGAGGAAAAAAATAAAGTGTAAAGGAAAAGAGGATTGCAAAGTTCACAATCTCATTACCTCAATTATAATTGAGTAAGAACAACTCAATTCAAATGGCTTAAGTACCAATTAGTTAAATGACAAATTTAAGCTGTGATTTCTTGCTTAAGGGAAAGGTGAAGCTCTAAAAGAAGTAGCAGGAAATCCCAAAT
The DNA here is from genome assembly GCF_024139225.1 of Suncus etruscus. Classification (NCBI taxonomy): domain Eukaryota; kingdom Metazoa; phylum Chordata; class Mammalia; order Eulipotyphla; family Soricidae; genus Suncus; species Suncus etruscus. Next base: position 60,357,841 of record NC_064851.1, on the reverse strand, counting down.
ACAGTGACTTTCTGATATGGTTGATCTGTTAAAGCTGATAAGCTTTTATTAATTGCTAAGAAAAATTAAACAATTGTATCTAGAAGGAAATACTTCTCCTTAATTGTATATATTCTATTATATTTAATATTGGTTGGAGAAAATCTCACATTAATATATCATTTGGCAGTGCATTCCCCACTGACTGGAAACAAGGTTAAAGTAGCTGAAGAATTAATGTATATAGTTTGGTAAATGAGATGTGGTGTCTTACACAAATTGAAAACTCAAAAGAAACATTTAAACCATTTATTCTCAGTCATGGATTCTCAAATAGAACTGCCCATTAGAATCACTTGGTGAGCTTTGTAAAACTACCACCTTATGACCTTCATTCATAGGGCTTCTGATTTAATATGTGAGGGTAAGACCTGGGAAACAGCAGTTAAAAGCTCCACAGGTAATTCTAATATGAAACCAAGGCTGAGAATCTCTGATCTTGAGATAAGATGTATGGCCTTTCTGTAGACCCCAGAGCTTTTATATCCTTTAAGCATTACCTCTAGAAATCACCAAGTGATTGGAGTGAAATTGTGATTTTAATTTAAAGAAATAAAACCCATCACTTACTTACTCATAAATAATCATATTTATCTGATTTCAGAAAAAACCCATAATACTCTCTCCATTGCACTGAATTTTTGATCAAACATTACTGTAAAAAATAAAAGGCCTACATTCACTTATCAAAGTCATGGGAATCTTTGACTTTCAATACAAACTGCTGCTTGAGGTTGGCTCATTTATATGGAAGAATATTTTGAATATTAATCAGAATGTAATATACTTTAAAGGTATTAATCTTTTCATAAAGCAAGTTAAAAGTTTCTGAGAGTAGGTGTCAGAGAATGAGAGTGTAGTATAGAGGGTATGGCACTTGCCTTGCATACACACATGTCCAATTAGGTTACTACCCACAGTATCTATTGTGGTTTCTCAAGTTTTTAGCACAAAACCTGGAATAAGCCTTAAGCAACACCAAGTGCAACCCTAAAGCTAAACAAAAGAAAGGTTATCTATTGCAACTTTTCCACAACTTTTATCATTCCATTATACATTTTAAAATATATATTTCTCAAAGGGATGGGGTGACATATTAAAAAGTTTGATGGGTTTTGTCTAACATGTGCTAGTATACAAATAGATTCCCATCCCACATAGTTTCTGTGTGTATCAGAGTTTGGGATACCTGGTGCACAGAGCCTGAAAAATGTGATGGCTACTGATTGGTGGTCATGTAGCGACTTAATTAGGATTCCTTTTGCTTTTTATAATCTGTCCTATTTTCTGGCCTATGTGACTAGGGCTAAAAAAGAAAAGGAAAATAAACTAGAAGGATGGAAAAGAAACTACTCGTGCTTCAGTCCTCTTGCTGAGAGGAGACTGAAACCAAATATTTGCATAAGAAAACAAGAATGTTTGTGTGCTAAAACGAGAAGGAAACGCCAGATACTAACCTAAGCAAACAGAAGCATATACTTGCATTAAAAAATGGGAGAAATTATCTTCTTGATGATGCATTGGATCCTATTTGCCAGGATTTTGTGGAAGATCTTTGCATCTGCCTTATCAGGGATATTGATCTATAATTTTCTTTTTTGGCAGCATCTCCCTCTGGTTTGGGTATCAAGGTGATAGGTTTTGGGGGGTGGAATGTCCTATATATATCTACCAGTCCTCTTTCTCCCATCTCTCTTTTCAGGGCTAGTATATTTTTGTTGGGTTTCAGTCTGGTTGACCTATCAAGTGTTGACAGGGCCATGATGAGGTCTCCCATGATTATTGTGTTATTATTGATTTCTTTATTCAAATTTGTCAATAATTGTATTAGATAATTTGCTAGTAGTCTGATTTCTTCCTGTTGCACATATCCCTTGATTAGTATGAAGTGTCCATTTTTGTCCCTTATACCTTTTCTGAGTAGAAAGTTGGTGTCATAAGATATCAATATGGCCACCCCAGCTTTTATAAGGGTGTTGCTTGCTTGGATGATTTTCCTCCAGCCTTTGATTTTGAGTCTATGTTTGTTCTGGCTATTAAGGTGTATTTCTTGTAGGCAGCAGAAGATTGGGTTCATCTTTTTTACCCATTTTGCCATTCTGTGTCTTTTAATTGATGCATTTAGTCCATTGACAATGAGGGCAATGATTGTCATAGGATTTAATGCCATATTTGTGGATAGGTTTGCTTTGATTGTGGGTCTCTCTTGTCTTAAAGTAGACATTTCAGTTTTTCCTTTAAGGCTGGTTTTGCATCTGTGAAGTTTCTGAGCTATTGCCTATCCATGAAGCTATGTATCTTTCCTTCAAACCTGAACGTGAGCATCCATTTCAATCAGTCTTGTCACAATATTCCACCACTGTCTTCTGGCCTTGAGGTTTCTTGTGACATGTCTGCTGTAAATCTTAAGGATACTCCTTTGAATTTAATTTCCCTTTTTGATCTTGCTGCTTTCAGTATTCTATCTCTATTGGTGGGATTTGTCATTGTAACAAGGATGTGTCTTGGGGTGATTTTCTTCAGGTCTCTTTTAGCTGGTACTCTTCAGGCATGCAGGATTTGATTGCATGCATTCTTTAACTCTGAGAGTATCTCTGTGATGATGTATTTGACGTTGATTCTTCCTGGGGATTTCCTACCTGAATCTCTGGGACTCCAATGATTCTTATGTTGTTTCTGATGAGTTTATCAAAGACATCTATTTTCATCTGTCCACACTCCTTGAGTACTTTTTCCATTACCTGATCATTTGTCTTAGGGTCTTTTCCAGTTTCTTCTGCTGTATTGCGTTGTTCTGCATCTCATCTTCCAGCACGCTGATTCTGTCCTCAGCTGCTGTTACCCTGCTGGAGAGGCAATCCACTGCGTTTTTCAGTTGAGCTATTTGGAACAATAAACAACCTCGAATAGTTAAAGCACTCTAGTGAAAAGGAATATGGGTGGCATTACTATCCCTAACTTTAAACTGTATAAAAAGCAAAAAGCAATAGTTATAAAAACATCATGGAATTGAAATAAAGACAGACCCTTAGATCAATGGAATAGGCTTGAGAACTCAGAGAATGTTGCCCCAGACATACAGTCACCTAATTTTTGACAAACTAGCAAGAAATCCTAAGTGGAGCTGGGAAAACCTCATCAACAACTGGTGTTGACAGAATTGGTTAGCAATTTGCAAAAAAGTGAACATAGACCCCCAGTTAGCATCATGTATAAAAGAAAAATCCAAGCACTTTTCTTTCTCTTATCTAATAATACTGTTAGTATAGTACATCAACCTTTAAAGCTATATGATTATTGGTAAGTTTTATTTTAGACTCATAAAGCATTCTTAGATTACTTGGGGACCACACCCAGAAATACTCAAGAACTATTTTTGGCCCTGTAATCCCTAGTTTGGGTTGTATACCATATATGATGCCAGCTTGAGATCATACCTGGGTTGGTGGGGATACAAACTAGCTTACCTTGTGTACTATTGACTATCCATAGAACATTTTTTATGGAAATTATATATTATATCTGAGAAAGGTTCAATACTGATCTATATAGCAGAGAGAAAAGTTAAGCTCCTTTAATGAAAATATCTCTATTCAGATACACTATCTAATGATTTAGCTCAAATAGATTAGGTACATTTTTAACCATTAAATATTTCATTTATAGTGATGGGATTGGATGGGAACATAAAATACTTATTTAAAAATCATTCCCAAACCCTCAATATTTTTTGTAGAAATTAATTTTAATATATTTTACTTAACTTCAAGAAGTTATGCATTAAAATTTTCTACCACTCAGGGGCTGGAGAGATAGCATGGAGGCAAGGCGTTAGCCTTAAATGCAGAAGGATAGTGGTTCAAATTCCCGCATACCATATGGTCCCCCAAGCCTGCCAGGATTGATTTCTGAGAGGAGACCCAGGAGTAACCCCTGAGCGGCACTGGGTGTGACCCAAAAGCAAAAACAAAAAATTTTTTTCTACCACTCAGGTATTATTTACTTCCTTTAATTTTCCGGAAAAAAAATCTTTAAGAAACTTATTATCAGGAGAATATGAGAAACAATGTATACCTGCATATGAAGAAAGAGATTAAATCTTTACTGTCTTTCCTAAAAATTTACAACTTTTAAAGAGCAATGTCATGATTCAAACTCTAAAATTCTATTTTTATGTTGACTGCTTTTTCCACTTCACTGGACTTCTCATAATGACAATAAAAAATAGAGTTAAAATATAGTGCAGATGACAAATATAAAGTAAGTTTAATATCTTGTGTGTGCACACTTACAAAAATTTTTCTCTGCAAAATAAGAAAGTGCCATAAAGCAAAGAAGTGAGACTTAATGCTTCATAGTGTTACTTAATGCTGGTAACAGGTTACTTAGCTTCTTCCTCACATATTACCTGGTATATTTTAAATTATTCTACTTCTTGGTAATATATTGATCTATATATTATAAATATATGTATATTTATATAGCAGCAGCTTATTCTATCAAATCACTGTTCATATCAATTAATAAAAATATTGATTGAATAGGTTTTCAAAATCTATCCTAAATATAATCCTTCACTTGTACCAGAATTGATACTTTTTTGCTATTTTATGTAAAAAGATTTTATTATATACAGATTTATTTAAGTTTAAGAATGACTACTATTTATCAAAAGATACATAAAATCCAACAAAAAATTTAAATATAACTTATCAGCAGTAATTACACATGGAATAAAATGCTTCTGGCTTATTTTGGGAGGTATTGTGGTTTGCATTGCTGATTACACTCATTGTCTTCACTTAACTGAACATGAGCAATTTTTTTGATATATTTTACATAATATAGCAACCTCAATTTAGAGATACTGATACATTTTTATTTTTGTAGAATCTTCCCTTAAAGCATTTTTTGAAACATTCGATGTAGATCAATTAGAAAACGCATACTTTACTATAAATCCTTAGAAAATATATGAGATTTTAATAATGCTTTTGAATAAACATAACAGCTAAAATAATTCATACATCCCTTTTTCTCATTTCTTTTTATGTAGAATGATCCAAGGTAGTTAGTTTATCAATTACTATTATGCAAAATGCAAAAATACACATCATTATCAATAATATTCATTTATTTGGGGTTTTTTTGGGTTGGTTTTTTGGCACACCCGGTAACACTCAGTGGTTACTCCTGTTATGTGTTCAGAAATCTCTCCTGGCTTGGGGTATGCCTGGGGCTCGAACCACGGTCTGTCCTAGGCTAGCGCTGGAAAGGCAGATGCCTTACTGCTTGTGCTAGCGCTCTGGCCCCATTATCAATAATATTTATTATTTTAGACACAATTTTATGAGATTATTTACAGTAAACTAATACATTAAAATCTCTAAAATTGAGATTATGCACTTATATCATTTCTTCTCATAGTTTGAAAAGTTCAGAATTTTTATAAATTATTTTCCTTAAAATTATCAATACTACGTAACTTTTCCCTGGTTGAGGTAATGTTAGAAAAAATATGTTTTGTGTTTTATCACATGTTTTACTTTATATGCCAGTTGCAAAACATAAAAAGATTTTCATAATTTTGTTAGATTGTAAGTGACGTTTGAAAGTGTATCAAGTGGCCTTGTACCCTACTGGTAATTCCGTGCAATTTTTCATACTGTCACATTGTTTGGGGCTAGAGGTTTCTAAGTACTCTAGTAAGTAAAATGATTTTTTTCACCTATAAGAAAGGGGTGAATACAGTAGGTTAACAAAATTTTTATGAAAACAACAGAAACTATGTAAAGAGCAAAGATTTATTTGATACTTTTAAAGTCGAGTAAATGTGGAGTAACAGGATTTGTCTGTATCTACCTCAATCTTCACGCATTGTTTCTCATTGGATCTTTGAATGTAGAGCCTTGGATATGAGTGAAAACCGGATGTTCCACCTTCTAGGTGTGATTGGATAGGAATGAAACTCTTTTTCCTTTCATTTTTCAGAGCTTCAGGAAGCGGCTTGGATTGTTGGAGTGTATGGTAACGTGGGGGAACTCTTTCAAAACCTTTTCTCATTACATGCTTGTGTGTGTGTGTGAATTATTTTCCAGACGACCCTCTGACCCCAGACCTGCAGATCCCCAGCGTTCCAGGGGTGGAAACTGAGGGATTAATTCGCTAAGTAACAGTGATATTGTTTTCCACTATTGTACTTGAGATCATTTAAAAATAGACTAATACAAAAATAGGAGTCTGTATACAGCTTATTCCAAGTAAAAATTAATAAAAGTCTACAATTTGCCCTATTGCCCAAATCCACTTAATTGCTATAGAGGATTTAGGGAGCAATTTGATTTTGTTTTGTATTTAATTGATTTCATTTTGTTTTGTGGGCCACATCCAACAGTTCTTACTCATGATTTTGTGCTGGTGATGCTCAGGATATAATTTACAGTTCTAGCTATTGAACAAAGATATATGTTTTGCAAGTCAAGTGACCTACACTCCTTCCTATCTCTGTGATCTTATAAGAATTTTTATTGGTGTTTTGCTGTTGTTCTTTTGTTTTAGGCCCACACTTTATTTATAGTGTTCACAGATTACTCCTCTCTCTGCTCTAAGGGATCACTCCTAATGAAGATCAGAGGACCATATGGAATACTGAGGAACAAGCTAGGTTTGCTGAGATTAAGATAAATGTTCTACCCACCTATACAATCTCTCTAGAGCCAAAGGGTGTATATATGTATATGTATGTAAATATGTATACATATACATAGGTGTGTATATATATATATATATATATATATATATATATATATATATATATATATATATGATATTTGGGCCACACCCGATGACACTCAGGGGTTACTCTTGGCTACCCACTCAGAAATCACTCCTTGCTTGGGGGACCATATGGGATGTCGAGGATCTAGCCACAGTTCATCCTGGGTCAGCTGCATACAAGGCAAATACCCTACCTTGTGCCATTGCTCCGGCCCCCAAGGGTATATTTTTTAATAGACTAAATATGGGGATATGTTTCTGAAATGGTGTGTTTAATGATGACCATCAAATGATTTGCTGGAAATCCAGTTACACATAATTTTTTAAGTAAGAATCCCAGTTAACCTAGAAGCAGAGATTAATATTTTAAATACTGTTTTCAAAATACTGCCTCTTTTTTTCTTTAGAGCAAAATTCATTTTCTCTGTTTTAAGCATACTTGGAAGCACAAAAATATGATAAAAAAACTTTAAAAATTTTTCTTCAAAACAAATAAAAATAATGGCATTTATCACAGACCAAAATTTAGATAACACTGAGAAACAATATAGCTTCCAAATTTAGAATAAATCAGAACTCCTCACTACAAGGCTAAAATTAGAGCCACTCAAACTCTAAGGTGGACATAATATGTTACAAGTTGTTAGGCTATCACAGTGGTGGGCAACCTTTTTTTTCAACTGAGCCAAAACCACAATTGAAATTTATTTTTAGAGCCACATTTTTAAAACCTAAAATACATAGGATGGAACACTGTTTTTCATTTCAATAAGTTTTTATTGAGAATATTCTTCTGCATGCAAGTATCCACATAGATCGGGAGGATACAAATAACACAACTAATAAAACAAAAACTTTAGAATGATATTATTTATTGATGACATTAAATTCCATAAAATTTGCCTTACAATGTAGAGAAAATTACATCCTGACAATGACTGACAAAGTCACAAACACTAATATGAGCATTGGCCTTGCATTTCCTTGGATAGTTTGAGTAAGTCATATCTGTATGTTGTTTTTGTTAATTTTAGGCATGATTCCAGGTTCTCATTGATGAGATGATTTCTCAATTTACTCTTGATAAGATTCATGCTTGAAAATGATTGTTCACATAAATATGTAGACCCAAATAAGGAAAAAACAGCAAACACTAGCTTTTTTAGTTGATCATATGAGTCAGGAATACTATTCCAGGTGTTAAAAATCAGCATATCTTCTTTCTCCAGGTCATTCAAAGCAGACCACTTTTGCTGTGAACTAAGTTCACATTTGTGTTTCTCATATATTTCTAAATTAGCACAAAGACATTCAAATTTTGAGCCTCACAGTTCTTTGTTTTTTAAACCCAGCAATTGCATTTCAAAGTTGCCAATGTCGATTTTAAAGGGAGAAAAATTTAATTCCATTGCAGTGGCATACAGAGTTTCTTTTTAAGCATGAATAAACTATTTTTATTGTTCCTTATGTTAGACAAGTTGTGATCACAGATAACCAATCATTGACCATTATCATGACTCCTTTCACCACACTAAATTTCAATAAACTTTGTTCTTCCAACATTTATTTAACCCTTGCCAGTTAAGCTGAAAGATATACAGAGATCTCATTTTCTCTAGATATTATTACCATATTGCCATTTATTATCTTATATGCCACAAATGATTATTCAGTGTCTACACATCTCCTTCTGACTCATTTCACTCAGAATAATAATCTGATGTGTTGATATATGTACAGATGTTGCACTGTGCATGGCTCAGTGTTTTTGTGTAGTCACAAGAAACAGAAGTTGCACACCTGTATATTGTATCCAGTCATTGTATACTAGACTGGATTCAAAAAAACTCCCTGCTGAACTAAACTCTGTGACGGATGCCACAGTAAAGATAATTTGTGAAATTCACAATTGTGATGAAATCCAAGCTATTCACCACTGGGTGAGAGTATGGATGCCCACTACTAGCATCTTCTCCATGAAGAAGTGAAATGGCTTTTCAAGGAAAGGGTGCTCTCTCACCTTGTTGGCAGGAGGGAAGAAGTAGTGCAGTTCCTGTAAGAGCAGAACTCTGACTTTGTACAGCCCCAGTTGGACAAGGAATGGGTAGCTAAGTTTGTGTATTTGGCAGACATTGTTCACTTTTTCTATGAATTTAATATTTCTCTGCAGGGGAGTTTCACAAGTAGTTTTTACAGTGAGACATAAGATGGATGTGTTCAAAAAAGAATCTGATTCTGGAATAGCTGTGTCTGAGAAGGAGTTATTCAAATGTTTCCACTCTTGCAAAAAATTTCTGATTGCCACTTATACTATGCAGAAAGTCACAATCAATATGAAAAACAGCATTTAAGGGCATTAGCTCACAACTTTAATCATGAGTACTCTGAACATGAGAATACACAAAAAAGAAAACTCTGGTTTGAGAATCCCTTCATGGATCAAAAAGTTGCCTTTTAAGGCAAACACTAGAGTCCAGATCACTTAAGTTTGAGCAGAGGTGGTATAATGAAAAAGAAAAGAGAGCTACTTAAATTCTGTACTCACTATCACTGAACTTCACATTTTTGATAACTACTGCATAAAGATTCATATAAGAAGTTAGTGTTTAATGCTCTTTCAATTAATTTTGAGGAGGAGGGGTTTTGACCACACCAGACTATTATGTTTTAGGGATACTTTTATGTAAACATTTAGATGTTTTTGGAATTCTTATATATATTGTATATAATAAATATAGTGTGTACTTGTATATATCATATAGACATGATATATATGATTATGTACATGACTAGATATATATTTATTAATTTAATTTTGTATTTATAATATAAAATTTCATAACAGCAAAATGGTGACAAAATAAGAAGCGATCAATTTTTATTTATTTTTAGCATAACAGAATATTTTGACATGTGGAATTGCGAAAAAATATTTTTCTACCTCTTCTCTTTCTTCCTTCCTTCCTTTCTTCCTTCATTTCTTTCTTTCTGTTCCTTCCTTCTTTCCTTATTTTTTATTTTCTTTTTTCTTTCTTGCTTTCTTTTGTTCTTTCTTTTTTCTTTCTTCATTTCTCTTCCTTTTCCTTGCTTGCTTCCTTCCTTTCTTTATATTTTAGAAATGCAAAACTATTATTATCATACAACTTTTGGAATTTAGTATAATAGAAGTGTTTCAATTATAAATATTGTTAGTATGGTTAGAATATGAGAAATTATCAAAATAATTCTAATGAAACATTTCAAATTTTATAGTATTTATTGTGAGCTGCAGAATTTATTTGACAACATTCTTTTCTAATGCCTCCTTCCCTGAATCTCATATGCATCTTATGTTTATAACAACTGTTCTATTTTCATTTTTGGTGCTAATTATTCCCCCCCCCAATAAAATAAAATTGTGAGCTATAGAATTAGTACTTAGGAGATAAGTCACTTGCGTTGCATGAAAATGAATTACCTGCAATTCTGGTTTAAATTCATGGCTCTTATAAGATGCCACAAGAAGCACTTTCAAGTGAAAATTCTGAAGAAAAAAAAAACAGGATTAGCCTCTGAGTACTGTTGGTGATGTTCCCCAAACTAAACAACATACATACACATCATATAAAGAAAGAAAAATGTACAGAGAAATAATGTTTTTCATTTGAGTAATATGAGAATACAGGGATAGTATCTAATCCAGAATCAGTGGAAAGGAGGAGGAAAACTTTTTTGTCAGAATTTTAGATAATATAATTGAATTTTTCCAGAACATAAGGAAAGAGTGAGTATGAATTCTAAAGAAAACAATGTGTTATGTTATATTATATTATATTATATTATATTATATTATATTATATTATATTATATTATATTATATTATATTATATTATATTATATTATATTATATTATATTATATTATATTATATTATATTATATTATATTATATTATATTATATTATATTATATTATATTATATTTATTATAAAAAAAGAAAACAATGTTTACAAAAGAATAAGGCTTTAGACAAAATAATAGATGATCTAGATATTTGAGGAAAATGTGAAAATAACTCAAGTTCAAGGATTGTTTCATTACCCACATTACTATGAGTATCATGTAAAGAATTTACTTCCAATCTTAAAATAGCAAAATATATTTAATAGGTGAGGACATTAATATATCTACGTGATTGAAGGCTCACTCACTCTAGTTATAATATGGGAAATAAAAGAGCGAAAACAAAATATAAAATCAGAGAGAATGTGAAGGCTACTTAATTTATTCAAACAAGATGACTGTAACTAGTAGATTTTTGGTAAATGATAATTATAAAATACAGAAATTTTAACAGTTTGAACTCTCAAAATCCAAGACTTAAATATTTATTATTTTATTATTAATAATTTTACTATGGAGCAGGAACAGCTTGTAAGGCAATTGCTTTGCATATGGTTGACTCATGTTTATCCCTGACAACTCGTATGCTATTCTGAACCACCATGTTAACATTTTTTATTTCAAAATATTTTAAATATATTACTCAAAATTTTACATGATATTTAAAACAGAATGATAAAAACATAGTACTTACCTTTAAGAAGTATATTATTTAAACACAAATAATGATAGCATAATGTTAAGTATAACAAATAGGTTTTGACATATAATAATAAGGTAATTTAAAATTCAATATTTGGGGCCAGAGAGAGAGCATGGAGGTAAGGTGTTTGCCTTTCATGCAGAGGGCCGATTGTTTGAGTCCCAGCATCCCATATGGTCCCTTGAGCCTGCCAGGAGCAATTTCTGAGCATAGACCCAGGTGTAACCCCTGAGCTCTGCCAGGTGTGACCCCAAAACCAAAAATAAATAAATAAGTAAATAAGTGAATAAATAAAATTTATTCAATATTTATTTATTCAAGTGAATAAATAAAATTTATTCAATATTTACTTATTTTGATTTGGGAACCATATATGCCTGTGATCAAGGCTTACTTCTATCTATATATTCAAAAATCATTCTTAGAGGGCCTTAAACAAAAATATACTAGTAATAATTAAAACTGTGTCAGTTATATGCAAGGCAAGTACCTTACTACTAAACTATCACTCTAGCCCTATGAAATCTCTTTAAAGGGATAAATGCTGTTCTTACTTGGAATTCACAGAGCTTTAATGTAAAATAAACATGAACAAATTTGACTAGCTTGATTTAAGTTTATTTAAAATAAACAATTTTCTCTTGCTTTATGATTATTAAACAGAGTATTTGGAACAGGTGGAACATGCCTTATTTGGACTGAGATAATATTAAGTAAGTATCATTACTTAAACATTTTAAGGCAGATGCCATGATAATCTAGTAGGGTATTTCTTGATCAATAATCTTAGTTACTTTAAAATACCAATTAGCCCTTGTAAATGTTAATAATATAAGCAATGAAGAACAGATGGCTGCATGATCAGAAAACAGCTGCTGTTTTCCTGTCAATTCTAAAGATGTGAGCAATGTTTCTAAACAAGGATCCAGCAGAGAAATTGTGATAAAATTTTCTGCTCCAGGGACATTTCATATATCTTTATCTAAAGCTGCTTAAAGGCATTTACAGGAGGTAAGGACCATAATGGTGCTGATGATCTCTGCTGTGTGGAGCATTCTGAAATAACAGGCAGGTCACCTTCTGCAGTCCTGCCAGTGAATCAGGAGGATAATCTCTTCAAAGTTTAGGATTAGCTCAGCAGCATCATTCAGTTTTCCGTTCTCAGGATTTTCAAGAGTTGAGGAACTAGACTGAAGAGACTCTTAATCTAAATACACTCCAGTGTTCCACACAATGGGATCATCTCCATCAACAAAGACAAAAGGATTTTCCTCCATTTACCTGGAATGACCATGTTGCCTCACTACAACACAATCTTGACATTTTGAATTCCTTCTGCTTCATCTTTTTTTTTCCCTCTTTTCCCTGTGCATCCTCTGTTGTGCTCCTTCCTGTACATGAAAACAAAATAGAAAGGAAATTATGACACATTCTTAAAAAATTAACTCAATTGATAATTTAAGCCAAAAGATTATGCAACTGTTTCTTTTAAATATGTTTTTATATTCATCTGGTGTAGCTATGCTAACTATTTTATTTGAATCATTTATGAATTTAATATACAAAGCTCTTAAAAGACCACAGATAACACTACTGAATATTTAAATAACTGATTATTGTCTCAGGGTGTTTGCAGATGGGCAAGAATTTTAGGTGCATGCCTGCTGTAAAATTAGAAAAGCTTCGGATGACAGTCTCTTATGGGTTATAGCAGAGAATTGAAGCCCTCCAAGAAACATATTTATAGTCCTATTAATTAGGATCCACAACAACTCAAACAAAAGCAGCTTAAAACTAATAGAAATATGAGTTTTCTACTCTCTGCACAGTGCTGTTCAGAGTAAGGTTCTTTAACATAAAATATCCAATATCGGAAATGTTCTCTCTGAAACAGAGAAAGGTTTACCAGTTAATCTCAAGCAAGATGTGTCTGCTCATGAATTCAACAAAAATAGATGAACATTACAGAGTAGGTCTTGGTCATGTTTTCAGTTGTGGAGATCTTCCATTACCTCTTAACTTCCCCAACTAGCAATAGGCTCTTCAATCTTCGAAAGGCATTTTGTTGTTTTAAAAATTGTTATACACCGAACATAATTTTAATTGGCTTGTAACAATAACTTATTTCCCAGTTTAGCATACAGTTTAGCTTGACTGTAAACATGAGTTTTAAGTAATAAACAATGAAAACAAATATGGATTTCTTTCATACTTGGTCCTAAAACATGCCTCCATTGAAATAATAGTATTTTCTTTTTCTAAATATTGTATAGCCACGTACATGTGATGACCTTGAAAAGTAAATGCTGAAGACAAGGCACATTAGAAACATAAGGTAACAGTGGTTTATTCTTTCTTAGTGTAGTTCTAGTTCAGTTTATTTTGGTTCAATTCCTTTTGCTCCAGGTAGAGATTTTACCAAAGATTTGGCCTTGAAATCTTTACTGAATACCTGAATATCTGTACTCCAGGTAACCTAGAACTTCAGAATATCCCAGGCTTTCACTAGCTGTGATAGTTCTGTTGAATTCCATTATGTGGCACGGTCTCCTATGTCCCTGGGAGTGACTTCAACTCATGTGTATCACTATCTTTAGCTGAAAACATGGAATGAAATAGTGAACATCTACAAACACATATGCCTCCATCCCAACACCCCACACAAAAATACTTCCTGTGAACCTTGATCTTAAATTTCTTTCAATTGAATAGCCCTAAATTTAGTATTTGTATATGCACATTAGGAAATTCCATCACTTCTTCAAAATTACCAAATACTCTCAATTTTACTGGAATGTGCTGATTTACTTTGTGTGCTTCTACATCAAAAAAAGTAATGTATTTGAGGAACTAGATTGGTATAAAAGTTTTTATAAACTCTTATGATTTGCAATTTTATTTCAGTATTTTGCAGTGTTATTATAAGAATTTCTTAAGATTTTTACTTCAGAAGAGAACAATAGTTGCTTTAAAACATCTGATACCTAACAGTTGAAGAAAACATGGTATTTATAATATGTCAATTAAAATGAATATAAAGTTGTTATTTAAAGATATATTTCATAAAAACCAAAACTTTGAGTAACAGTAAAGCATCACCATCATTAGTTTAATGGGAAAAAAGAAGGTATTCTAATATCCAGAAAAGGATAAATAAAAAATAAGTCAAATACTAAAAGCTGATTAAAACTTTAAAATAAAATCTTTGTTAAAAGAAACAAAACCTACTTATTGATATAAATATAAATTTGTGAAAAAGTTATGTATGTTATGTCTATATAACATTTGTTATTTGTACACAGTGGGATAGAGAGGCAAAAGAAAGGTAGCAATAACTTAAAAAACTATAAGTTTTAGTGGCAAATTATTACCAGTTGAGATCAAGGAAATGCCAATATATATCTACTATAGGTCAATAGTTTTTCCTCCACCCTTTCGATCCTCTCCCTTCCACTTTTTATGGGTACATTCAGTACTTCTCTCAGAATCTCCAAGTTTTTTTTTATTGCATTTATTTATTATCATTCTGTTAATTTTTTTTCTTTATATACACGGTGAGATTGGTTTGTACATGTCTTTCTTGTTCTAAATTATTTTGCCAAGCATGATACACTCAGATTATATCCATGCTGTTGACAAAAAAAAACAAAAAACAAAACAGGATCTCATGGGCTAGAGCCACAGCACAGTGGGAACAGTGTTCGCCTTGCACATGGCCTGTTGACCCTGGTCTGAACCTTGTTATCCCAGTTGGTCCCTTGAGCACCTCCAGGAATGACCACTTAGCTCAGAGCTTGTAGTAACACCTGAGCACCGCCAGGTGTGGCTACCCACCCACCCACCTACCCCAGCCCCCCAAAAAGAAAAGAGAAAGACAGAATCTTGCTTTTCTTGTGTTGATCTGATTTTATTTTGTTTCGTTTTTGTTTTATTTTTGTTTTGATTTGGGAACTGTCAGTGCTCAGGTTTTACTCCCGATACTTTGCACAGACATAAATCCTGGCAATATTTATGGACTGCATTGACATGAAAGGGATCAAATCA
Source organism: Suncus etruscus (assembly GCF_024139225.1). Lineage (NCBI taxonomy): Eukaryota > Metazoa > Chordata > Mammalia > Eulipotyphla > Soricidae > Suncus > Suncus etruscus. The sequence goes on along the minus strand of NC_064851.1, from coordinate 60,342,398 downwards.
GGGCTGGTTTCAAGCAAGGCAAGTGCCCTATACTACCTTTCTGATTCTCTATTGGTCTATTTTGTGTAGTATGTTTTAATAGCATCATCAGGATATTCTCTGTATTTTATCATGTCACCTGCAAAACATAATATTTTTATTTATTTCCAATTTGAGTAACTATTTTAAAATAATCTATTAATGTTTTCTCTCGTTGATTTTTCTCAAATACTATGCAACTTACATATCAAAAATATTTAACAGCATAAAGTCATGTAGCAATAGAAGTCCTTCATAATAAAATATATATAACTAAAAACTATATTATTTATTGAATGAAATTTAATTAAATTTATTCTCACAGTAAAAATAATAATAGTGATTTGATAAATACAAAGTGCTTGACAATAGAGAAAATTTGTGCATCAGACTGGTATTTATTGAGTAAAAATATTTTAGATATAGTATTTGCTTTATAATTTAAAATATATTTAAATGATTAACAATGTTGAATATTAGTTTAAAAACTTTTGAAGTTAGTCTATTTGTCTGTTCATTCTTATAACTATCATGGATCAATTTACTGATAATGTCCATAAAATCTTCATTCTTAAGTCTCAGAAAATGAACATGATATTATAACTTAAAAGAGGCCAATGAGCAGAGCTAGCATTTTAGGTTGCTTAAAGATTAGTTTGAGAAAACTCAGTTAAATTTTATACTTTGATGTCTCAGCTTTCAAGTCAGTCCCAGACTCAGAACGCTGGTCTAAATGCAAGGACATCTTATACCTGTTTTAAAAGTTTTCATTTCTCAGAATGAGCTGTTACATTTTTGAAATGTAACATTCCAATTCCCTCTGATCTAACAGTTTTTGAAATAAAGCAGAGGCTTCTGAAACATTGTCATAACCCCCAAAAGAAAAAAAAGATGACTATAAAGGGACAAATTCTCTCTTACCTAAAGGTAGCATGCAAAAATAAATGTTCAAAGTAGATCCTTGCAAGGACAAAACAAAGAAGACAAAAATCAGGAAAATTTTTAATTAAAAATAATCAAAAACTTCAAATAAAAGTCATATATTAGGCCCGTGTCTAAAATAGCAAATGGATGAGATTTTTCAATAGGTACCATTGAGGTGAGAGGTCTGGGCAATAATAGATATATAATATAAAAAAATAAAACACCTAGATTGGTAATTGGGAATGAAAGTATTAATTCTTAAAATACTCTCATCACACATATATGTAAGTTATTATATGTTTATATAACATACATATCAAAATAATATATAATAGGCATAATGAATACACATATTACACATAATATTATTATTTATAATACAAATTATCAGAGATCACTTCTGATGAGGCTTTAGAGACCTTATTGGGTAGATGGATTGATTATGTACAAAGTAAGCATCCAGCTTGCTTTACTCTCTGTCCCTGGTTCAGGAATAATGTAACTTATAATCTATTGTATTATGGCGAAAACAAATTTCAATTCATTAATATAATTTAAGTGATTTTATAAACAAAAAATTGAATATCAATAAACATACATACTCATATTAGAGATCATTTTGGAGACTTCTATCATTTTAATATTTAAAGAAATGTTGATATTGAAGAGAAAAAGATCTGTAAAGACTGACATGGTAACCAATAAGGACAGTATGATTGAATAAAAATACATAGTCAAAAAGGCAATCTTCTGAATACTGAATTAGGAATCACAAACTTTTGAGAGAATGAATGGAAGAACTCAGCCACTCCAAATACGTATAATCAATAAATTCAAGGCTTTTAGTTTGAGAGGATCTAATAATTTTATATTTGATAGACTACAAAGTTCATGAAAGTCACGAACTTTTTCAGCCATTTATCCTTGCCATTTTTTCTTGAGTTAGAGTTCTTTCTTTCCTCAAACCAAAATCCATTGCTATTTTGCCTCTACTCTTAGATTTTACCCAATGACTCAGTAGATTTGCATTTAGGGAAATAACAATGGATTTTAATATTCTTCAAATAAAGCTTAAGATCAAATTCTAAACATAATTAATTGAAAAGAAATATAGGGTCTTATAATTTTTATTAACTTTGACATCAAATGTAGGTCTTCATTTTTGAAGACTCATCTCATATTTTCTCCTGGCACAGTGTCCAGTGCACAATTAGAGTGGTCTAGTTACTTTAGCTGCATAATTTAGTCATAAAAAACAGATCAAGATTCTCTTATGAAATAAGTACCTGAATACCCAGTTGGACACTTCCCAAAGTCATACTAGATTTTATAACATTGTTCATTATAGCCCCTCCATACCAAGGACCTACATCAACAAAGGTTTATTAGTAATAGGAATCCTCAAGCTTTTCCCTATGGATCAACCATTTATCACTGATTTACACTGGACCCAATACATACCATTGAGGTGAGAGGTCTAGGAAATCTCTGTATTAACTCTCCTTTTATTCTTTTTTATTTGTTTGTTTGTTTTGTTTTGTTTTGGGCCACATTGGTGATACTCAGGGGCCTCCTGACTCTGTGCTCAGAAATCTCCCCTGGCTTTGGGGAGCCATGTGGAATTCTGGAATACTGAGGATCTAATCAAGGTCCATCCTAGGTCAGCTGCATGCAAGTCAAATGCCCTACCACTATGCTATCCCTCCGGCCCAATCTCCCATTTATTCTTATGCAGTCTCATAGTTGAGAAGCTTTGTGGTAATGTGCCAAATTACTTACTCCTAAACTTGGATAAATATTGGCCTAACTACTCATCCCCAACCTTTCTTTTCAAACTCTTCTAAGGTAACATTTTCTCTAAATATATTCATCTCCATCTCTTTCTTTTTTATTATTATTCTCTTGATTTATCCCATGTATTTGATATATCCAACATGTGGATATATATTTATTATATATATATTTCTGAAACTTTCTCCATCATTTACTCACACTCAATATCTTTTTAACATGAAGCTAAAAGTACTAAGTTAAAAAATACAATATTATAAAATAATATTGTATTATAAAATATTATATAAAATATGATAATATAAAATACTTTAAGTGACAATAACATCATTTTGTCTCATTTAAATATCTTTAGAATTTCAAAGGCATTCTATCTACCCTTCAGGAAATTATATTATTTTTATACATGATTCTTATATACTATGGTTCTGTTCTTATCTCCAATTGCTGCTTAATATAGAAAATCCCTGATAGAAATTTAGAGATAGCTAAACAGACAATGTTCAACAAAAGGCTTTTTCCTTTAAGACAAATGACACATAAATGGTCTGCCACCTATATTGCATTTAACCAGCACATTTGACCTCTAAGAATGGTAGTCAGTTCTATGCCCAAGAAAAAGAAAAAAAAACTTAGATTATGAGTAATCTACATAAAACCTTTATGCTGATATTCTTTCCAAATTTTCCTTTCCATAAACTCATGTTGTAAGCCATGAGCCCAGTTCTAAAAACTATGGCTTTGCCATCTTAATCAATAATTTTTATTTTCTCTGGGAGATCAGACAGGATAAGGAGAGTGTGACCAGTATGTGACCAACTGTGCTTATATACCTGGCACTTTATCTGTTCCCTCAGGCAACACTAGAAGTGATCCCTAAACAAAGAGCTAGGATTAAGATCTAGGCACCTGCTGTCATTCATGATGCCAACATAAAAATAATAATAATTACAATATTTTAATGGTTTAAGTATTTTTGAGTCATCTAAATCATCAAGTCACCCTATAAATATTGGCAGAACTCTCAAGACTTACATGGAATAGGTCTATCTCCAATATATATTGTAAAAAATAAAACAACTAAAACTTGGGGAACTAATGTTTTAAATATATTTTATCCTGTTCACAAGGCATCTTCAATAAATATATACATACATATAAATGATTTAAACCAATGCGAGATAAAACTTTCTTTGCCTTAGGTCCTTCAAATTTGCATTTGTATTCTCAAGATGAAGCCCAGGTCCAGAATTCTGTTGAAGACTGAGAACAGACATAGATTAAGTGAAAGCAATATACATTATTAAAGTAAGTCGGCTAGAATTATCAGAATATTTCACCATAAAAGTCAGCCTGAACAAAAGGCTAAGTTAACTAGACTTGTGTAGTAAGAGGAAGGGAATGAAAGAAATGGCCAAAGTAATATATTAGATGGTGATCAATTAAGGCTGAAATAAAAAAAAAGACAGTTAAAGAAAATTCATAATATTATAAACTAGATGCACTATAAAGAACTTATATTTATTTTAATTATTAGGTTAATATACTAAAGGCTATATAAATGGTATGATTATTGACATATTGGCATCATGTCCTCTTACATTTGATAACTAGTGGAAAAATAAGTATCAATGAAATCATGTTTTTATTGTAGGTTAATTGCTGAAAATAAAGGGAGCTGTTTGTAACTTTTTATAAATATCCAGCTTATTTAACTATGGCTCACTAGTAATTATTTTCCTAGTCTTGATCTAGTATCATCTTCAATTTCAAACATGGAGACTAAATGAGACAGGTAGAAATTATTAGACTGAACCTGAGATCAAGTTATTGACATTATTTGATGTTGTACAAAATAAATAGAATGAGTGTGTAAAACAGAATGGCTTTGAAATAAGGTATTTCAAGCAGAGTACTTTTTCTAAACCACAAGGCAAATTTTGAACTTGAGGTGTGAACATGCCTGAAGAGAAGGGTGGATTTCATGTATTATAGGATTCATAATAGCCCTCTATGTGAACAGAGTCGTGTAAGGTTATAATATAATTATTCAATCTTTACTCTTTCGTGTGGGGGGGGGATCTGTAATACACTGAAGAGAGTGAGCACAAAGAGCACTATTATTTTTCTAAATGATAAATGCACTCTTGACAAAGAATATGGTGAATGGGATTTGAAGGAATGATGAGCCCAGAAAGAAGAGAGCCATGAAGTGTCCTTTCAAAAATATGTCAGTTGTCCTCAGTGCAATAGGAAGGGAACAGTGTTTCCTAATAGTTTTGACTTGAGGAAGTTAGTAGAGAAAAATATCTAGGGTTTTCCATAGTTATTGAAGTATGAGTTAGTTTGTAAAAGGACCTAAGGAAGTTTGGTCATCAGACTCAGGGACCAAAGATGCAAGTGGTGTCAGTGTACCGAATGCCAGCCTAGAATACATTCAAATAAGAATTTAATACATGATGTGCTTTCTATCATTGTCATCCTGGTGCCACTCAAATACTCAGTCCAGGAATGTGGATTTGTGGTAAAGCATTTGTTGGCTTTGTAAAAGGTTTGACCTCTGGCACTGAAAAAAAGAATTGAATCTCCCACTAAAGGCCTGTGTGAAGAGAAGACAGAGAAAACATCCTGACATGATTATATTTCAAACCTGAATTGGTAGATAAAGAGAGAATTTGTATAGAGCATTCTGGAAAAATGCCTATATTGAGTTGTCTCTCATTATGCAGACTCTGCTCTTCGAGTGTCAGAGTATCAAATTGCATAACTGAAATAAAATAAGTTGCATTTTTAAAAAATCAGAGTTTGTAACTCGGATATTTATAGCTATCACATATGAAAGGAGTTGTATATCAGACTAAGAAGTTCAGATTTTGTCCCTAAGGCAATGGGAAGTAATTGAAGAATTTTTAATGGAAAAAACGCAAGAAGTATATCTGAATATTATAGAACTTATGCTAACAGCAGTGTGGAGAATGGATTGGTGAATTAGGGGATGAAGATGTAGAAAACTTAAAAAAGGAATATAACATATTTTTACTTAGATATGTAAATATCAGAGTAGAGAGCAAAGTTGTGACAGTGGAGATGGACAAGAAAATTTTCATTTGAAAATGTTTAAATGACAGATAACTCCTCCGACTAGCATCCACGGCGATTCAGCAGTTTTGTCAAAGGCAAGGATTCTAGCATTACCACAGAAAACTCAGTAAACCAGCAGTTTAAAACTTGCTCCTCTTTTACTTAACTTACTGGTTTCTAAATTCCTATCCATTTGCAATTTCAATTTGTTTTAAATAAATTTAATTATTTTTATTTCTCAAAAAGCATTATCATTTCTTCCACGGCATGCCATTTTATATGCACAGGTCGATCATATGCTGTGTTGAAGTCTGAATATGGTCGATTTCCAAATTAAATGTAATTTAAGCATTTGTGGTTAATTAGATATATAATCTATCACAAATATTAACCTCTTTCAATGAAACCTACAGAAGAATTCACTATGAAGTAAATATAGAGAACATAATTTTTTTTTTGGTTTTCGGGCCACATTCAGTGACACTCAGAGGCTATGTGCTTCTGGCTATGTGCTCAGAAACCGCACCCGGCTTGGGGGACCATATGGGTGCCGGGGATCATACCACAGTCCATCCTAGTCCCATGCAAGGCAAACGCCCTTCTGCTATGCCACCACTCCAGCTCCAGAGAACATAATTCTTTAGCTCAAATCCCTGCTCTGGAACTGGTGATCCCCATGTTTTTATAAAAACAATTCTCTCTCCATATCACTGTATTACCATCTGTAAAATGGTAATCAAATACATAGTATCAGATACAAAGAAATTACACATAAATACTAAAAATTCTGTGACAAAATTTATATTTCTTAATTATGTTTACATTTTTGTTTCATTAACATTAAGTAATTTATTCAACAAAATCTCTGTTGTGCAGATACACAAATAAGGCACCTATAGGTGCAAATGGAGTAATTTTCATGGAATTCACATATCTCTAAGTGGTATTTGCTTTTTTCCAAGTCTATATATGCATTTACCTATTCATATATCTATACTTAAAAATTATTGAAGTATTATATATGAGCACAGTGGGAGCTATTTTCTATACTTTATGCGGTGCTTAGCTCAGATGTAATCCGTCAGTTTATAGCTAATAAGACAGAATATATCATAAAAAATAGTTTCCAGTTGTGTTATTCCTGCTGAGCAAAATGTTCATATTGTTCATAGAAAAAATGAGAAGTTTTCCAGGTGGTTTGTCTGAAGTATTTTTCTCTCCTCCAGGCAAAGGATAAATTAGAAGCGTTAGGCAAAGGTCATTCCCACCTCTCCAAGAAGCACATTTTCATAATTAAAGGAACTAAGGTTCAACCACATATGAAGTGATCTATACTTAACATATCATTTTAATTTATGTACTACATGTAATTGTTTAATTAGAAGTTTGTCAAAACTATTTTAAAGCAAATAATGACCTTCTATGGCCTTTATTTATTAGAACTATTAATTTCATTGAAACATAAAAATAAATACATTATGCTAATTTGCCAACAGCAACAACTGGAGTATTTTTCTATTCAACTTGTTAGTTAAAAAACAGGTAAAGGATTTCCTATTTGTCATCTAGCAACACATTGTCAGCATTTGATAGAAAGAAGAGGGATTTTGTCTGTGTATAATATACTCAGATTAGGTAAATAATTTATTTCTAACTCCAGCCTCCTGAGATGGTGAAGCGGGAAAATTTAATATCAAATTTTGCAGGAGAAATTTTATCACCTATAAAATTAAGATCTTTCCTTTGTGCGATGGAAAGTGAATCAGAAAATAAAGCTGAGACTCTAGCACAGAAATTCATCTCAACTCTGTGATGGTTTGCAGAATGCCTTTCTGCCTGCAATTTTACAGGACAGTGTGCTATGGAAGTCAGAGAGCAAGTTATCCACCTGCCAGGCAGACAGAATCAAAGCCTCCATCTGGTCCCAAGCTTGCAATCCTGCTAGAAGCTTCTTTTTGCATGAACACATGCTAGATTTTGGTTCAGATAGTGAATCATTCAGTTCAGCAAAACAGCAGGTTGTTATTTCCTGGTAATTATTTTCACGAACAGAAGGATTTTAATAGACTTTCTTTTCTTTGGGGGTTAATTTCTTATAGTTTGACCTTTGCTTCACCCGGTAATTAAAGAGGGTCACTCTCCTTAATGAAAGAGAGAGGAAGAGGCCAGAGTGGTGGCACAGTGGTAGTATGTTTGCCGTGCACATGGCTGACCTAGAAAGAACTGAGGTTCAATCCCCCAGCGTCTCATAGGGTTCCCCAAGCCAGGATCGTTTTCTGAGCTCATAGCCAAGAGTAACCCTTGAGTGTCACCAGGTGTGTTCCAACACCCTCCCATTAAAAAAAGAAAGAGGAAGAGCAGAGAGAGAGATATATTCAGGGGAGAACATGGCCTTCTCCAGAGTGGAAGAGAGAAGAGGATGGTTTACAGGAAAAGCTTTGAATCCTAGCTGTTGTTGTTGTTGTTGTTGTTGTTGTTGGCGGCGGTGGTGGTGGTGGTAGTTTTATAATCTTCTTAGCATCTTTAGATTCCTTTTCTGAGGAAGTTCATATTTATGAGAATTTTAAGGAAAAGGTTCTCTGTCCACACCATTATATAGGGATTGTCTTCACTGCTTAAACTATTGAAAGTTACATTTTACAAAAGATGTTTTCTAATGCTATAAAGTAGAATTTTTAATAATTAAAATTATATCCAGGATTGTAAGTAAAGTTTACTTACACACATAGCATGCTTTTCTTCCTCAAAATAGGAGCCATTTATTGTTTTTGTCGGAAACCAGATAAGTAATTGCTTTTCTCAAATGCTTTTAGAAGCAGTAAATAACCATAAGTGACCCGAACTATGTCCTCCAACTTCTTTAGATAGAAACCTCTGATACTGTGGTGTTCTTTGTAAAAATACATATAAAATTTTTATGCTTTACAGTTTCATGTGAATGCATAATTATTTTACTAATATAATCTTAAAATTATGTGCTAAAATAAAAAATGTCAAGTAAGGTCAGAGGTTTCCATTAAAATAATGAGTTAAATAAATATTAAAATAAAATAGTATTTTGCTCTATGAGGCAATATTCCTGACTGCTCAGAAATAACACTAAGGGGTATTTCAATCCCTATAATGTGCAAGGGATTGAACAGCTGTATACAAGACAAGTGTTTTATTTCCTATGTCATTTATTTGATGCCAAAAATATCAATAATATTATAACATACAAGTTTCTGATATGGTGACATATGTAGTAGAAAAATAGCAGCAGTCAACAAAAGTTAAAGATTATTTCATTGGAGGAAGATTTAATGTTTACATATTATTTTTATTTAAGTATCAGGTAAAACTAACAATATTTGATTTTAACAGAGAAGCTACATCAATTGACAAAGGTTTGAAATTGCTTATAAGTATAGTTTGAATATGATAAATTTGTGTGGCAAAACGTGTCATATTTTGTGGCAAGTAAGCCACAGGAAAAATGAAGAAATCATTCAGTGGGACATGGCTATTTGAAAAGCTGATTGACCTTTAAGTGCTATATGGACATAATTTTACCTTTTTTCTATATACCTTAACTTTAATGGATTTTATTTATATTTTCCTTTCCTTAGTTTGGCCCACACTGCAAATATTAAATTCAATAATAGCTACTCAAATCAATGAAATGCTTCTGTATCAAGATAGTACCCTATTCAAATCAATTTGATAATTTAGAATAGAGCTATAGTAAAAGAATCTCTCACACATAAACTGTTATTTAAAATAATAAGCTAGCCAACCATAGTTTCAAGTATGTTGAAAACGATAGAAATAATGCAGGGTCAGAAACAAAGAGAGTTTATTACCCATAACAATAGAAGCCAGAAGGATTGGCATATTGAAGGTAGTTCCCCAAGACCAAAATATATAGGACATATAGGACATCATGAGTACTAAGTGTAATACCACATATAGTAGGGTGTTCCACAGGAGAGGAACTCTCTAGTTAGTTAATTATAGTTATGAGGACTTCATCTTGTCTGAAGAGGGATCAGATGTATTGCAGAAAGATATAAAGTATTCCTACAAGATATTATCTCACTGCTTGGAATATTTCTGACACCTAAAATAGCGTAAGTGAAAATACACTCAAATATACTTACAATTTGACACATTTAGAAAAGTGTGCAAGACAGGCTATTTGTAGACTATTATTCAATAGAAAGTTATTGCTGGGCTTCTATTGAAACACACAATGTGAGGTATTATGCAAATAGGATGTTAGCCAGATTTATTGTTAGACAGAATATGTAATTTCAGATAATTTTTCCATATTTATTTCCAAGAAATTTATCAGAAGGCGCATAAGTATTTTCAATGCCTTTTCTCTGTCTTTTGAGAAAATATTATTGAACGTTTAAGGCTATTATTATAATAAACATATTATAGAGTGTTATATATGTAGGATCAGTAATACTTCAAGACAATAAATCTCTAGTACTAAGAGATTAAAATGGGTTGATCGCATACTTTGAATCTGAAGTAGCTTTCAACCACTGCTGTGTGTGGGCGCTAAAGCTTAAAAAACCTGGGGCAATTTGGGCCGGAGAGATAACACAGAGGTAAGGCGTTTGCTTTGTATGCAGCTGATCCAGGACCAACGGTGATTCAAATCCCAGCATCACTTATGGTCCCCTATGTCTGCCAAAAGCAATTTCTGAGTGAAGAATCAGAGTAATTCCTGAGTACCACAGAAAAACCAAAAAATAAAAAAATAAAATTGGGGCAATGTATGTCTACATATACTCTTGAATTCATTCATCTAAACTTCAAGTTAGATGACTGTATTTGTCTGAACTAAATTATTCTTATACTTCTCTTTACATGGGCTATAATTTACCCTAGAACCTAAGGTTATATTACACTTATAAAGAAATTGGACAGTTTTCTCATATTTTTACATCATCCAATATATATGTATGTATACATATACATATATATACATTTTTGTAGAACACCATTGCACTGCTATATGAGTGTGACTTTCAGGTAAAGTGGGGTACATTCTTAATTAGCTTTTGTTTTCTCTTTGAAGGACTATACTAAATTATATTACTAATTTAGACTTCTGTAACTGCAAATAAAAATTTAATTTGAATCATTATTCATTTCTAACTATTTAACATGTCAAATTAGGATATAGAATTGAACATAGCATGTTTAATGGTGTTTTATATTGTACTGTTATTTCCCTTTCTGTAACTGCTGTTATTTTTATTCTCTGTTCCACTCAGTTCTATTCCACTCAGTTTTTGTTTCCTTTGGTTTATTACATTTGTCTTTTATAATGTCTATTTGAAGAGGGAACCACACTCAGCCATACTCAAGTATTGCTCTTGGTTTTGTGTTCAAAGATATGTTGGGCTTAGAAACCCTGTAAGTCAGCCATATTCAAGGCAATTTCCTTGCTTGCTGTATGACTACTGGACCAAAGGTTTTATTGTGTTTAATGTGGATTCTTAACACATTTTAAGTTATTCTTTGTTAAGTGTGCACAAAAGTGCATATTTAATTTTTGTTTAATTTTCTATTAAATCTAGAAATGGTTATATAAAAGCACCCAAGTATGGCAGCAGAGAAAGAATACAGAATTTGGGACTCATGCTTTGCAAATATGGAGCCCTGATTCAATCTCCAAAAACACTGGTTTAGCTGGAGGTCCTAACCATAATTCAGTATGGCTTTAAAGCTCCTGAGCACTACTTGTGGTAGCCCTAGTGATCCCTAGCAACACAGGCTCAAGCAATACTACTTTATCTGATACTAAACGTTGAACCAGGGGCTCTGATGAGCAGGACTACCAAGTTGTTGTCCCAAATCTAATAAATATTGCTTGTAGAGAGGATCCTCCTAAAGTAAATATATATATGTGTGTGTATATATGTATATATACATATATCCATATTGTTAATGTACCTGCTGATTCCTACCTCACTGTCCTTTTTTACTTTACCTATTTTTTCTTCTTTTTTTCCTTTACCTATTTTAACAAACTTCTAGACTATGACTTAATGACCTAATTGTAACATACATTAATAATCACAAATTTCTTTTATGGTACTTAAAATAATTTTATTATAAGTAACTATAAACCAAAAATATAATATATATTATTTTGTGCCTACCAAAGGGATAGTTTAGGAAATGGGTGGGTTTCAGTGGACAATGGTGAAGGGAATTTTACATTGGTGGTAGGATTGGTCTTATAACAAATGTATTATGGGCAATAGTGTATTATGTGGTCTTTATTAAAGTAAGATATTTGAAAAAGATATGAATTGTTATGCCAATTCAATTTCTATATTATTTAGTTTATTTACCCTCTTGTTATTTCATAATAGAAAGTTATAATAAGATTTATTTTAATATGGGGCATTTAGAGACAAACTATTTTCCCAAGATGTTAAGTATCATAATATGTAACTTTTAATTCCTAATTTAAAATGTTTGTTGTATTTTTTTTGCTTTGTAAATTTAATAAGACACATTAATAAAATTAATCAATATAATACTGGGTGGCATTCCACTTTAATCAGTGTATATGTAGACTATGATAGAGGCAGATTCCACAAGCTATTTAAGAGTTAAGTCCCATACAAAATCTATCACAGTGAGTTTCAAATAGTCTACAACACTCCATTATAACACCTTATATTCATTTCCAAGGACTCTATCCTCCTCCACTGTAGTTATCACTGTAAAAGAATCTTTCAAGTGCTCTTATCAAGGTTTCTATATGCTTGTTCTGATGGCTTTGAACAATAGTAGCAATTTGTAATATAGCAGTCTCTCTCTCCAATACTCTGAAAAAAATCAAAGCATACAAAGACTATTTCTTCTGGTGTAGTTTAGGATCAAATGAAAGATAAAAGAATTTGTTCCACTCTCAGAAGTCTACACTTTACCTCACAAAACTTAGTAAAAGATACTTTTTAAGATTTATGTCTATGTGTGTTTTGTTATACAAAGGCATATAAAAAAAACACAAATTTTTCTACATCAGTATATTGTGACATGCTTATTTAAAGATATTAAAAGCAAATAATATTTCATCATTTGCACTATGTATTGAGTACTAAAATTCAGTTAAATTCACTTTAATTTAATACTTGGGTTTTTTGGGCCTTTAGAGTATATATCTTCACTTTCCCATATTGAATATTTCAAAAACTATGCAAATAGAGCATGTAAAAATCACATCAAATATGTTAGCAAAATAAGTTTTACCTGGTTCAAAGAGATAACTCAATGGATAGGATGCTTGCCTTGCGAAGAGCATAAATGACTCTGGTACTAAATATGATCTCTTGTGCACCCCCCAGGAATGATTCCTGAGTGCAAATTCAGGATTTATCCCAAAGCACAATTTATCACAAAATACAAACAAACATTGGCTTGAATTAGTAAGTGGATAATCAAAAAATATTAATTGAAATTTTAATATTTTTTAAGAAAAGTGAATTATTATCACTTTCCAAAAATAATTTGTTCTTGCCAGAACTGAGAGGATCTATAAACTAACTCTAAGCATGTAAACTCAATTTAACAGCAAGATAACTTAGTCAAAAATTATTTAATATTTACTGTTTACTTATCAAGCAACTGAGTACCTCCCACGTGCCAGGAAATAAAAAGTTACAGAATTTCCTAAAAATATGCAAATAGCTTATATTCTAATAATAGAAATACAAAGCAATGAGCTGAGAGTCTTAAATAAGTTTAGTAAAAATATTTAGAAATATTGATAATACAAAGCTTTCATTTTAAATCTAAGAACTACTTTTATTATTTGCATCATGAACAGAGGCCAGAATATCAGTATTTTGGGATGCTAAGCCCTGGGATCCAAATTTTCAAACATGAAGATAATATGACCAAATATAACATAAATAAAATGTATTTCTAGAGAGCAATTCTAAACTTACTAAGTACAAAATTTCATATTGAGCAGGGAAATATCTCTGATCCTTTGTCTAGTGGCTGGAGAGGTGGTACAACCAGTAAGACTTCTGCATTGCCCAAGCTACCCTAGGACTGACTATGGATCGATCCTCTGGCATCCCATATGGTCCCCAAAGCCAGGAGCGATTTCTGGGCTCATAGTCAAGAGTAACCATTGGGTGTGGTCCAAAATCAAAAACAAAAACAAAAATACTATCTCTCTTCTTAATGTTTTTTCTTGATTATTTTGAAAAAAATGACATAAAAGGTAACTTCATTCATTAAATTTGTAAGCTGAAAGATCCACAAAGATTGCCCCCAATACTAGACCTGATACTATTTATTTATTTATCATAATTATTAATACTATTAACAATTAAATGATTTTATACCCAAACTATCACTACTTCCTATATTCTAACCATTAGCCTAAAATATTTTCATTAAATATTTGATACAATTAAAATGTCAAATTGAACAAATATTTTATAAAAGTAATTTATAAATTATAAAGCTATTAAAATAACTAAATAACTTTCTATAATTTTCTTTAAATTATATTCTTAACTGATATTAAAAGTTAAGATATCAGAGAACAAAATAATAGCACAGTTAGTAGGGCATTTGCATTGCAGAAGGCCAACCTGTGCTCAATATCCACAATTCCCCGAGCACTGCCAGAAATGAAACCTGATCACAGAGGCAAAACCCTAGAGCACAATCAGGCATGGCCCAATTGCAAAACAAAACAAAACAAAACAAAACAAAGGTTAAAGTATTAAAATATAATCAAGGGGCCAGAGCGATGGTGCAATGGTAAGGCATCTACCTTGCGCACGCTAGCCTAGGAAGGACCGCGGTTCTATCCCCCAGTGTCCCATATGGTCCCCCAATCCAGGAGTGATTTCTGAATGCATAGCCAGGAGTAACCCCTGAGTGTCACCTGGTGTGGCTGAAAAAACAAAAATAAATAAATTAAAATATATTCAAGACAAAAGTTATCTCAAGAAAACCTCTATTTTGAAAAATGAAATCTAAATGAAAAATAAGATAATTTAAAAAGAAAATAATAAATTCATTACAATAAAATTTTTTTATCCAAGATGAATAAATAGTAGTTTCTACTGGTTAAACAACAGGCTCTTTAATCAATAATTAACAAATATGACATTTCTCCAAGATTTATGCAAAGCAAATAAATGAGCAAAGCAATTTTTCAAAATCATTAATTTAACTCAATAATATTGCAGTTATCAAGGTCATATGTCTTATATAATAAAAGATCACACAATTATAAAAGTAGAAGGCAGAGGAGCTTAAAAGAAACTAATCGTGGTTATGGTAGCAATAATGTTAAATAATGTAAGTATTTGCTGTTATACTTTTAAATTTGATATTGTTCTTGCTAATGAAATATAAGTTCTTAAAATCTGCAAAAAATTTAATTTGCAGTGCTCTCTTCAGCAGCACATATACTAAAAATTTCTATTTGCTTTACAGATTTTTTTATATTTTATTTTCAGAGGTTAATAAATCTGTATCTAATACATAATTTTATGATGGGGACAATAGTGAAAAGAGCTAAACACAAGTCTTGTTTAAGGAGATGCAGTTCGGGTTTGAGTGATAGTACAGCAAGTAGGATGCTTGGCTTGCATATGGCCAAGAAACATTTGATCTCCTATACTGCATATAGTACCTTAACTTCATTTAGCATAATCGTGAGTGCACAGCAAAGAGTAGTTTCTGGGAAATGTGATCCAAACAGCAGCAACAACAAAAACAAAATAGCAGGAGCCATCTGTCAGTCACCAAATCTCCATGTAATCCATTGAGCAGAACCTTTAAAAAACCCCAGGTGTGGCTCCAAACAAATCAGACATTTAAAAAATAATTAAAATTTCAGAATTAAGATAAGTGCATAATACTATATGATATTAAATCTATGAATGTAACTAAATATGGTAATAGAAGTTGAAGCTTTTAAGAGATAAATAAAAATTATTAAAAAATATAGCTAGTACTTTTACCCCAAATTAGAGTAGATGGTAAATTGATAATTGTTGATTAATCTAGATCAAAATTTCTCAAATTGTGAGTGATATAAGACAGAACAGAGTGATTCAAGTTCTAACGGAAAAGTGAGAGCCCCATCTGAAATATAAGTAAAATTAAAAGAAGAAGAGAAATAAAAGCGGGAGGCAAAGGATCTTTTTTTGTTTTTGTTTTTTGTTTGTTTTTGTTTTTTTTTACATAGGCACATCAAAAGTTGGGGAAATTAGAAATAAAATTTCATTGGCTAAGAGATACAGGATGTCTCCACCCATGAAGCATATTGCCAAAAGACCAACTACAGGCTCAGGACAAGTTGGTTGTCCATGCCCAATGTCTCTCTTTATGGTCCAGAAAAAATTCTCTTCAGTAGCAGTTGGTCTTGTAACAATATAAATTATCAATTTTTAAGAAGCCATTCATTTTCTATGATATGGTAGGAGATAATGTATGCATATCTCCCCCATCCATTATTGGCATGATCTGTCTCTATCTTAAATTGCTTTCTCATCTGTGGATTCTTCATAATATTCCACATGGCAATAACAATAGAAAATAACTCATGTAGTTGTTGTTTTATTTTCTATGTGGTGAAGGATAAATACATGTACCTGACATATACTAACAACTCAATTGTTAACTTATTTAGAGAAAATTAGAATATTTTAGCAACTAGACAAACTATATACTTTAATTAATTTAAAATAAACTGCAGAAGGGCCCGGAGAGATAGCACAGTGGCGTTTGCCTTGCAAACAGCTGATCCAGCACCAAAGGTGGTTGGTTTGAATCCCGGTGTCCCATATGGTCCCCTGTGCCTGCCAGGAGCTATTTCTGAGCAGACAGCCAGGAGTAACCCCTGAGCAACGCCGGGTGTGGCCCAAAAGCCAAAAAAATAAAAAATAAAAAATAAACTGCAGAAAATGCTGAGTAGAAATAATCTAATAAGAATGTGTTGTTATAATTTATTGTTGTTTTGAGCAATAGAGACTAAGTAACATTTGTAAGTGACTATGAATTTCTTTAGCTTATGTAATCATGTCAAAATCTGTGATGCAAATTGGAATGTAACACCTGAACATATTTTGAATTCTCTCAGAGACTTGTGGATTGGTATGTCATAAACACATACACATGTTCCTAGTGAACAAATATTGATACTCATCTGAATGTGTATATTATTATGTTATATTATGTAATATTTTTATTTTGTAAGGTACATGGGGTTAAAGCAATGACTAGATAAAATCATAATCAACACATAAACTTGGCCTTTCTAAATTAATCTTATAAAAATTTTTAAAAAGAATTAAGGTGAGTTGGATTTTTTTTCTATTAAGGTAACAAACAGTTCTAAGAAAACATGCTTATAAAGTACTACAAATTATTAGCATGCTTTTTAAAGGGACTGCTTAAAAATTGCAGGTATGAGGATGATTGGGAAGCAATGAAAGGGAAGGAAAGGGACATGTTTACCTTTCATTGTTTGTCAACTGTTTATTCATATATCTTTACAATGTATGCATTTTGCTGAGAATGCAGATTTATTTTACAGATGCTAAATCAGCATTTTCCACAGGGACTTTACCAAAGAGCACTTTAAAAATGCATGCTACCTACAATGATAGAATATCAAAAGGAGACAAGCCCTTACATAAAGGTGGGCTGCACAAACTATGTGGATGACTAATTGCAACATAAATGGTAAAAAAAAAAAAAACTCAATTTAGGTATACATTTATTTATTTATTTATTTTTATTTATTGTTAGGCATACATTTAAATACTGCATCAGAACTAAAGCATATTACAAAGTAAAAATGTCATAAAATGGAAATAATGAAATAAAGCAATAATGCAGATTTCCCAATTTACTTGAATAGTACTTAAAATACTGTAGTGTGCTTAAATTAAGATTACCCTAAAATCATAACAATATAATTAAATGGTGTTGTAGTTTGTCACTTTGTCAAGATTTTCAGGACTGTTCTTAGAAAAATATCACAGCCTGGGAGGTTGTAACAATATACTTTGATTTTCTGATAGTTCTGTATAATCATTCCTATATATTGGCTAGTTAGGTTTCTTTCCAAGCTCCTTTACTTGATTGCAGAGTTAAATGAGCTCTGTGTGGCCATCTGATTACCTTTCCCTTCTGTGCATATGTATGTTTCTGATTTCTATTTCATATGGATGTCAGATTGAATCAGTGGCTTGCCTTTATGACCTTTATGGCGCTAGAGATAAGGTGTCTGCTTTGCAAGCGTTAGCCAAGGAAGGACCATGGTTCGATCTCCCCAAGTCCCATATGGTCCCCCCAAGAGAGGGGCAATTTCTGAGTGCTTAGCTAGGAGTAACCCCTGAGCATCAAACGGGTGTGGCCCCAAAACAAACAAACAAACAAAAACAAAACAAAACAAAAAAAACTATTATTTAAAAACCTTATCTCCAAATACAGTCATGTTTTACATTATTAAAAATTAGGATTTCAACTTGTGAATTTGTGTTTTGGGTCATTATGAAGCAATAACATTTTAGAATATTTAGTTTAGACGCGAAGTTTCTAAATATAAAAAAGTTTCTATTTATTTTTTTTTCTTTTTTGAGCCACATCTAGTGACCCTTAAGGCTTACTCCTGGCTATGCGCTCAGAAATGGCTCCTGGCTCTTGGAACCATATGAGACACATGGGGATCTAACCAAGGTCCTTTCTAGATTGGCTGCATGCAAGGCAAATACCCTACCACTGTGCTATCACCCTGGCCCCCTATTTCAAATTTTTTAGAGTAGGGTTCTTCCAGCAGTACTGAGAATCCACTTAAATCTTTTAGTGTCACTCACAATTTAAGAAATTTTGATCTAGATTAATCAACAATTATCAATTTACCATCTACTCTAATTTGGGGTAAAAATACTAGCTATATTTTTAATAATCTTTTATTTATCTCTTAAAAGCTTCAACTTCTATTACCATATCTAGTTACATTCATAGATTTAATATCATATAGTATTATGCACTTATCTTAATTCTAAAAATTTAATTTTTTTAAAATTTTTTATTTGTTTGGAGCCACACCTGGGGGTTTTTAAAGGTTCTGCTCAATGGACTACATGGAGATTTGGTGACTGACAGGTGGCTCTTGCTATTGTGCTGTTGTTGTTGCTGTTTGGATCACATTAGATAATGCCCAGTAACTACTCTTGGCTGTGCACTCACGATTATGCTAAATGAAGTTAAGGTACTATATGCAGTATAGGAGATCAAATGTTTCTTGGCCATATGCAAGTCAAGCATCCTACTTGCTGTAGTATCACTCAAATCCAAACTGGGTCTCCAAACTGGGCAAGTCGTCTCAGGAACATTGAGTGGAGGAAAAGGAAAGAGGTCAGATCTAAATACCCAAGCCAAAGTCAATGACAACAGAATCAAGAGACGAAAGCTCTACGAAGCTAAATACAAAATGAACCTGTAACACTTTTATTATTAGAGGTGGAGGTTTGGGATGCATGTGGGTAACTATGGTGGATGGAGGTCAACACTGGTAGTGGGAATGGCCCTAATTCACTGACCCTAAACACATAAAATACAATTGTGAAAGACTTGTAATTCACAATGACCTCAATAAATAATATATATATTTATTTATTTATTTTAAGACAGAAAGGAGTTTTTGAGGGGATTTTATTGTTCTTCTGTCACCCAGTTTTAACCTGCCAGCATATTGCCAGTAAAGCTTTTTTCTTCCCTTCAAAACAATGGATAATTTATAATTAATAGAGAAATAATGACACAAATATAGAGGGAGGCAAATATGGAATTTTTAATATATTTAATATATTTGATCAAATATGTTCAAAGGTGAATATACATATATTAAAAAATTTATATTTCTAGAACTCTATAGCATACAGGAGATTGGAGAAGATACAAACAACAAAGGATTACTATGAACAATTCACTATTGGTGTAAAATAGTCTTTCCCAGAGGAAAAAATTCAATAAATAAAGTAAATTATAAACAAATGGTATAGTTTTAGTTGAGATTTTAAATACATCTATCACTTACTCTTTAATTAACATTATATCCTATATGATATTTTAAAGTTGAAAACACTGGGGCTGGAATAATTGCACATTGGCTAGGGCATTTAACTTATATGCGGCCATACTGGGTTTGAACCCCTGCATCCCATATGGTCCCTCTAGCCTTCCTGGAGCAATTTCTGAATGCAGAGGCAGATATAAACCCTGAAAACTGCCAGATTTGACCCTACAACAAAACAAAACAAAAATATATAAAATTGAAAACACTAATTATGTTTGGATATGCAATAAATCCAAAGTCTCATTCATTATACCAAAAAACAGAGAGCATACATTATACATCAACAAGAAGCATGCAAATAAGATCAACGATCTAAAATTACTGTATTCTTTGTACTCATATTTTTTCAAAGTATTTATGATTGAGAGAGATAAAAAAAGAGAATAGAATGATAATAGGATGGAGGTGTGAAAGCATTTGGTCATTTTTTACTATAGAGCTTAGAATTATCTAAGAAGTAAGCTGTAATCGTCTTGCTGTGTTGTTTCCTAACAAAGATAATTGTAAAAGACAAGCAGGAAACATTAGTTACATTTTTATTTTCTTAGAACATTAGCTTCCAAGCCCAAAAGTGTGGATTATAGTTGAAGAGGCTAATGATCTTATCAAATAAAAAGCTATACTGTTCTTGTTTTAAATATGTCTATTTTTCAAAGATCCGAATACATATAGTTTTTGGACTTATTCTAACACAAAAGATTAAAAGTCTCTGTGGATTATGCAGGAAATTTATATTTTTGTATTTGTCCCAGGAAAAAAAAAGAAAAAATGAAATAAATTGAAAAAAAAATAAGCTCTGTGAAAACCACATTTATCTTAGCCATTTTATGTGCCCGGTATCATCATGCTAAAGACTAACAGAGTGTTCAATAACTATCTGTTGAGGAATGTAAGAAAGTTATACAACTCTTGATTCTAATCCTTACTAATGGCTTTGAGGAAACCATTATTATTCATATAGCAATATTATCTATATCAAGGAGATCAAGAGTTTTAATTGTGTGTGTGTGTTTTACCCAAAAGACTAACAAAGAAATATAGCTCGTTTCCAAATACCTTCTAAGGTCAAGCTCTTATAAAGAAATCAATGTGGTAACATTTACAAATCCTTTTCAATTTAAGTCCATAGAACAATCAATTTGCTTCCATATAACTTGACAGTATAGCTCCAAGCCTGGTTTAATAACATTTATTTATAGAGAACTCATAATGAGAAGGTCACAAACTCACACCACATATGCACACACAGGTATACATGTGTTTATTCTTTATATATATTTTTTTCAATGAAAATATTACATAGCAACAATGGGATTATCCCCAAACAAAGTATAAAAGCTCATAGAGATAATCAATGTTTATTTCTAATACTAATGGCCTTAAAGTTGTCCCATTTTATCTCTGGTTAATAGTCAGGGATTAAACCTGTGTCTGCCTTGTGTAAGGTAAATTTCCTACCCACTGTAGTATGTTTTTAGCCCTTTGGGGTGTAGGTTGTTACTGGCATCTAGTGGATCATTAATTAGAAATGCTTCCACGCATGATAACAATTCACAAGGTAACCACACACACACACAAGTTATGACAAATTATGACAATACACAGTAGTTCTGAGGCTGAAAAACCTTCATCTACGATGACTTATCTTGATGTCTTTGAATAATAGACTCACTCTCATACAAATACTGTTTGTGACACAAGCAGAAATGAGATGACATTCAAGGTTGGATTGGATAGATGAAAACATTACTCATATATTTTAAGAAATCTTAAAACTCGCGGCCGGAGTGTTGGCGCAAGCGGTAATACCTCTGCCTTGCACACAGCTCAGAAATAACCCCTGAGCATCACCAGGTGTGGCCAAAAACAAAACAAACAAACAAAAAGAAATACTAAAACAAAACTAATAATATATTCACATAGATAATATGAAAAACACATGAAAGACAAACCATGAGGTGTGACTAGTGGAGCTTTAAAAGATTAACTTTAATAGATTAACCATCAAAGGAATATGACCAAGACTTTGTTCCCAGGCACTATGCTATTTGCTAAATACAACTATAGTGGTATCACCAGCTTTGATCTACAGTGCCACAGCAAATTGCAATCTTTGGTACATGACCATAACCAATTATGTGTGAGCACTACCACAATTAAAGTGTTCAGTAACTACAAACATAGCTCCAAATGTAAGACCTCCCAAATATGGCAATAGTAATAAAAAAATAAGTGAAGAGATAAATTCTGCTTTCACATTTAAAATATGGAGACAGAGAGTATATGTGGGAGTAAAGACACATATCCTTTATGCTGCTGACTCTAGTTTGGCTAGTCTCCCAGGTAGTTTTAAGAGTGGCTACTGAACAATATATTCAGGAGTATTACCTGAATAACATTGCTATGATCAATAAAAAATGTGAACAAAAAGATATAAATTAATATCCCTATTCATTGATAGAAGCTCATCATATTACTCTAGCTAACTCCTTCTAAAATTTTGGTAGTATTATGAAATAGTAACTAATGCTAGGGAAGGAAGAGCTGTGGGCCAGGTCATATATATCACTATGCTGGCACCAAAAAATTGATAGGTTATAATGCAGAGCAGCAGTGGCATATTCATGAAATGAAATTTTCGGTGTGTTTGGGTAGATACCAGGTAGTAATTAAGAATAATGCAATGCCTAGGTAAAGGAAAATTGACTAAAACACAGTAGTACATAGAAGCATAAAGTGTATCACAAAATGTATTTCCCAAATTATCTCTATAATTAGTTGGCATTTTATGAAAGACTACAGAAACTGCAGTCTTTGTTCTTAATAAATTCCAACATTTTGTCAAAAATTTGAGGACATTATTTAAAATTTAGCATAACAACTCATGTTAATTAATTGTGACATTAATTTTTTTATATTTCTGGTTTTTGGGTCACACCCAGCAGTGCTCAGGCGTTACTCCTGGCTCTATGCTCAGAATCGCTCCTGGCAGACATGGGGGACCATGTGGCTTGCTGGGATTCGAACCATCATCCTTCTGCATGCAAGGAAAACACCTTACTTCCATGCCATCTCTTCGTTCCCCAATTGTGACATTAATTTTAAAGTTCCTACTGTAACTTTAATTTAAATGGCTAAAAATAAAATATTTTACAGCATTCTCCTCAGTAAACATCAATTATATTTTCTGAGTTTTTTTTGTAAATTACTGCAAATATATTTCTACACAACACCATAATAACATTAATCCATTTCCTTGGTCTATACATGTTACTTACCAGATTATTTTTACAACTGTAAACTAAGTTAAGTCTTTAATTTTAGCTCCTACATCTATGATTTCCAAACTATAAGTCATAGGACTATTACAATGGACCTTTCAACCTGTATATTAATAAATCATAGTCTTACACGTAATAAGTCTCTTTACTCTGATATCCATATACATTTGCTGGTTAACTTTATAAATAAAATTGTCTTAAAATTATTTAATTAATTTAGTAAGAGAATTTCATTATAACACTTGACCAAGCCGGCGAAGTGGCGCTAGAGGTAAGGTGTCTGCCTTGCAAGCGCTAGCCAAGGAAGGACCTCGGTTCGATCCCCCGGCATCCCATATGGTCTCCCCAAGCTAGGGGCAATTTATGAGTGCTTAGCCAGGAGTAACCCCTGAGCATCAAACAGGTGTGGCCCGAAAAATCAAAAACACTTGACCAAATATCTTTTGCATTCTTTTTTAAAATTTAGATCTTATCATTGAAATGCTTAAGAAAGACTCTTCTGTCAGAGGGAAAAGAATAAACATTGAATAATCTCACTCATCTATGCGATATAAACAAAATAAAAGATAGTGTGAGTATAATATCCAAAGACAATAAATAGAGATGAGGATTAAGAGGACCAGTCTATGCCAGGTTGCCCCAAGGAGTAGAGAATGTGGTGATAGCAGAGATGGGTCTATTATGAAAAAGACATTTATGGCATTCTTTCATTTGCAGTAGTACAAACCACAATGTCAAAAAATGCGCACTGGTGAAGATTGGTATACTATGACTAACTACTTTATCTGTGAAATAAAAACTATTATGAACAACCTCATAACCAAGGTGTTTAAAAAAAAAAGAAGGACTCTTCTAAGCCAAACAAAAAAAAATAAAACCCTAACATTATTTTTATTGCTCCTTGCATGTATTAAAAATGCAGTTAGCCATGGGATATTTCTTCTGATTTTATATTTGCTCATTCATATTACAGCTGTCCAAATCTACACTGGAATTTATATTTTCCTTCAAGACCAAAGTTTAGTATATTTAGCAGGGGCTTTGCTGATCCATTCCTCTTGAACTTCATTTAGGCCCATAATTACATGCCCAATATAGAGAAAAATGTCAAGAAAGAAACAGATTTCAATTTCAAGCTTCAGAGGAGTTCTGATAATAAAAATGTGGTGAAAATGATGAAAACTACCTTGACTGATGGACTCTTGTTTTTAGGGACAACGTGCAATGTGGTGGCTGTGAGAAAGGATACATGTCAATTCTGAGTCGAAGCCGTTGCCAGAGATGTTGTCATTTTAGCAAAAAGAAAAAAAATTACACCTTTTGATATTGGAAAAATGTCCAGCCATGCTACTTGCTATGCAAAAACAGTGGGATTGCTTTCTGCATGCCAGAAGCAGGGCAAAGATACAACACACCCACTGCCGGAGCCCATTAGCATCTTTTGTCATAATACATGGCAAATGGACCAGTAACTACCCACTGCCAATTAGAGTGATGATGAGCCAACCTAAAATAGGCAGGTGAGCAGATTAAGTGCCCCTGTGGTTTGCCAATTACCTAAATTATCTGCAGTAGTTTAGTGCACAGCTACCAAGAATACAAATATAAAACACTCTAGTGTTCAGGAGAGTCAGGCATGCATTGATATGGAAATAGAAAGAGGGAAATAGAAAAGCAGAGAAAGAGGAGAGTGGAGAGAGAGAGAAAAAAAAGAGTGAGAGAGAGACAAACAGATAGACAGACAGACAGACAGACAGACAGACAGACAGACAGACAGGGACTATAAGCAATAATTTCCCAAACTATATCTTAACAATTGTTATATCCAGAGTCACCAGGTGAAATGTTATCCCCAATTTGTTTGACATTTTCTTTCAACCAAGAAGGACTCCTCAAAAGTTAAAACTATAGTCAATATTAACAGTATGCTCATTACGACGAATTAATCACACAAATTCTTCTCAGTGATCTTCACAATCGAATTGAATGAAGATTAAGTTATCTGAAGATTCCAATAAATTAAAAGTACTTGTAGAAGTAAAAAGAAAATATAAGCATTCTATTTGCTACAGGAGAATAAAAAATAAAAGTCAAGCAAGAAGCATGCTATTCTACCCATTGCATCAAATTACAAAGAAATCAACAGTGTTCTTGGTTACCATTCCGTATCTGCTCAATGGCCTTATGAAAATATTTCATCATAGCACTTTCACTTTGATTAGAGTTGGATTTACACTGGAAAAAAAAACTACTGCTTGAGCTGAAGTGATAATAGAATGCTTAGGGTAGAATTCTTTTCTTACATGTAACTGACTCATGTTTAATCCTAGAACCCACATTGTCCCCAGAACCCTCCAGGAATGATCCCTGACAATGGAGGCAGGTATAAAGCCTGAGCACATTCTGTATTGTCAAATAAAATCCTTCTCCCTGAGAAAAAGAAAAAAAAATACTGCTAATTTCCTGTGATCATATTTGCAGTTACTACAATGTTTTACTCTTAATAGTTCCATAAATATTGAAATATCGTAACTTTTAAACATAAAATATCTTTAAAAGTTTAAAACTTTTAAACATAAAATATCTTTAAAAGTTACGATCATGCTTGCGTCTAAATAGATTTTGGATATTAAAACATGACCTGATAACATGATATTTATATTTATTTAACAGTTTTTGTAGTGTTAAAGATTAAACTTAAGTGTTATATGTGTGCACATGTGCTTTTCTACTGAATCACATACCTAACCTAGGTTAACATAAGTTCAAAAGAGATTAGCATATTAAATGATTTCAAAAGAGCAGTGCTGAGTTTGGTAGGTGAGATGTACAATGTCTGTGCTTAATGTT
Organism: Suncus etruscus; assembly: GCF_024139225.1. Taxonomy (NCBI): domain Eukaryota; kingdom Metazoa; phylum Chordata; class Mammalia; order Eulipotyphla; family Soricidae; genus Suncus; species Suncus etruscus. The sequence goes on along the minus strand of NC_064851.1, from coordinate 60,316,319 downwards.
AATAGTATTAGTCAGATATCTGAGTTATAATGCTTTGGAAGTGAACTAATATGTGATCTTTGACAAGTCATCTAATCTTTCATCTTTCTTAACTATTAAGATAATTTATATAAATTGTATTTAATAATAGCTTGCTTTGAGCACTGCAGTAAGACTTGATTAATTGCCATGTGTGGAACATTTAAAAGTCTTTGGATAAAATGTATTACTTAAGTGCACAGCATTAATATTATTCATCAATTAACAATATTTTCCTGTGTAATGGTTCAATATACTATCAGTTAAAGACACATCTGAAAATAAAATAAGGTGTAGTGATAGTATAAAGGCATTTTAGTGCTTCTTAATACACTCACATTGAACAAAATATATAGAATATTTATAGAATATTCAATATAGAGTCTATATTCCACAGTGATTGCTTTATTATGCTAATTGATAGTCTAGTATGCTCCAAAGATTAAAGAAAAAATGAAATTAAACCAAAAAAAATCAAAGGGTAACAACATTATAATGCCTCTTTAATTTAGCAAAATACAATTAAAGTTACAGTGATAGAATTGGCTGTGAATACTAAGATGACTATAATTGATAAAGTAAATGTTACAGAGCCAAACTGAATAAAGGCAAAATAAATACCAATAGAGTTGAGGATGATGGAATATCTGTGTGAGTTCACAAAATGAATGATCAAATATCCAAGAATTTTACTAGAAATAAATATCTTGAAAAATGCTTAAATCACCTACAAAGGTGCTTTTAGAAAATTAAAAAAAATAAACTTGAGTAAAAGAGGCATGATTATTCATATTAAGAAGACTATTAGCAGAAAAGAAATTGAATGGAGGAGAAAAAAAAACAGATGTGAAATACCAGGTACAGGGGCCAAGATGATCAAATGCATAAGGAAAGACAGAAGTAGATATATAAAACATAATGGAATCATGGTACCCAAACTTTTAACAACCAAACATCAAAAGGTACCTGTGATGATGGTAGGTTGGAGGGGCAAGAGTGTTATGTGAGGGACTTTGGGAACATTATGGAGGGAAGTTGACACTGGTGGTAGAAAAGTGCTGGAATTTATCTATCTATAACTTAACTATGAATAACTTTGTAAATCACAATGCTTTAAATTAAATATATACTTATATACTTGAGTATAAGCCGACACTGCTAATTTCACCCTAAAAACTGGGAAAACTTAGTGGCTCGAGTATAAGCCGAGGTGGAAAATGCAGCGGCCACAGGTAAATTTAAAAAATAAAATTATACCCGGGGACCAGAGAGAGAGCACAGTGGTGTTTGCCTTGCAAACAGCCGATCCAGGACCAAAGGTGGTTGGTTCGAATCCGGCTTCCTATATGGTCCCCCGTGCCTGCCAGGAGCTATTTCTGAGAAGAAAGCCAGGAGTAACCCCTGAGCACCGCCGTGTGTGGCCAAAAACCATATATATTAAATGTTTTACAATATTTATTGCTAAAGAAAACCTGTAAACTAGCAACAATAACTTGAAAACTTTAAATAAAGTGCCGAAAACTGTAGCTTAACAGGTGATCAAGCTAAATCACAAAGGTTAAAATCCTTCAAAACTGGATTCCTCCTCCTCCTCTGTATGTCCAAACAGAGCTTCAGCTATCTCATGTGAGAGTATTAGCATAGACACTGTCACGATCACTAAGTTCTCAGTTATCATCACAGCTGTTGGTCTCATACAAAGCGCAGGATATTGTGGGTTAAATAGTTCAGTGGCATACAGTTCAGCTCAGCCGTCTACCTCTTGAGCTCAGCAGTGACTTGTGACTGAGCTGAAGCACCACCACCCCAACAGACAGCAGAAGACGACTGGAGACTTCATGTATTTGATTAGGTGCACGTGGAAAAATTAACCTGTATGACCCGAGTATAAGCCGAGTTTGGGTGTTTCAGCACAACTTTTGTAATACTTGAGTATATATGGTTAATTCAAAAGAAACATGATCATAACTGTACTATTTTTATGAGTTACTTGAATATTGTAACACATGGGACTAAATGTTACAATCTTTTTATTTATTCATTTATTGGGGGGGAGGAGTTTTGGGCCACACCTGGTGACGCTCAGGGGATACTCCTGGCTATGAGCTCAAAAATTGCTCCTGGCTTTGAGGGACCATATGGGACTCCAGGGATGGAATCGAGGTCTGTCCTGGATCTGCCGCATGAATGGCAAATGCCCTACTGCTGTGTTACTGCTCTGGCCCCAAAATATTACATTCTTTAAGTAAACATACATTCGTGTATGTAAACATTTTATGGGATTATTATGTTACTGACCCTACCCTGATCAGTGATTGTGCCCTACCCTAGGTGTGACCTGACATTCTGCCCCCACCCAAGGGTGGTACCTAATTCTGCTTCCACCATTGGGTGGTACCTGATTCTGGGGGATAAAAACAAGGGTCTGTGGAAAGCGAGGGGCTTTTGGCTGGAACTGATGCTGAGGCTTTGGACTTCAGTCTTGTCCACCGAATAAAGCTATTATTTCCACAATCCTGACTGTCTGCGAGCTGTTTACCCGCCGTTTCACCTCAGAACCGCTGGCTGGACAGGGTGGCAGACGCGTGCTCCTAGCTGGAGGGGAAAGACCTCATCCTCCATCCCTCTATCAGTCAACCGCTTCAGGGGCTGACTTGCAACACACTTGTACAAAATACACTGCACAAACAATACATAAGGAAGGCTAGAGAAATAGTATGGGCCACATGCCTTCCATGTGAACAACTGCAGTTTATAAGCCAGCAGCACATACCACCTCTAGCATTGAGAGAACTGGCTGGGGAAACCCCAGCCCAAACAAGATAGCCTTGGCAGCATTCTCACATCAAGCCATCAGCACAGAGAAATGCCAAGAGGGGTCTCCAAGTCAATTATATATATCAATTGGGAGGTTTCCACGACCAAAAATTAGATAATAATGTGCACATACAGAAATATATATACACCTAGTTAAATGAAGTTTATGAATATATGGATTAAATATGCAATCAAATTAGCAACTCATATGAGCTTCTCTTATAAAAGTAATAGAGTCACATCTCTTCTCTTAATTTCTCAACTAAAATCCTCACATAGTTACCATCTGATACAAAGAGTGTATTGGTGTTTATTGCTGAAAGTGATAGATTGGTGTAAATTCTTAGGTCAACAATTATGTAATAATTTTAAAAATACTTATGAAATTTATCTTCTAGCATTTTAACATTCCTCAGGCTCTTGACTTGGGTTGCATTCTCATGTGTCACTAAAAAATAACATAAAGTAACATAAAATAAAATTAGAAGGACCAAGTGAAGGACAAGAGATATTTAGAAAGTAACAATTTAAATTTTAAACAAATACAAATATTCTGTTCTATTAACATATGTTATTGTTTTGCTTAAATGAGGGCACACCCGACATTGCTCAGTTCTTAATCCTAGCTCTGAGGCCAGGGATCATTGCTTACTCAGAGTAAGCATCTATGATGCCAGGGGTGAAATCCAAGTCGGCTATGTGTAAAACAAAAGCCTTACATACTGTGCTATCTCCTTGTCCCTATATATGCTGTTTTAAAATAAATTTTTGCCTTACTATTTGATATAAAATTGTCACGAAATGTATGTTTATCCTGTATCTATTACCCTCTACCTAACACAAGCAATGATACAAATTTATAAATAGACATAGGGTAGGAGTAATATTATGTGGCTAATTGACAGGGAATGGTAATAGATCAGATAATTCTCATTTATTTATTTGTTACATTTAAGCAACAGGTTTGTGTGAGAAATGGGAGCAGCAGGTGTAATGTTATGACCACATTATGAGTTTTAAGGATTCATATAATATTATAACAGAACTGAAAAATCCATTTTCTCTGTGTAATAGGTTTTTTTGGTGTTTTTAATAAATTGAAACCTTTGTGAAAAATCTATTAGCATTTTTGGCAGTATATAGAATACTATTGCTGTGTGAAACATTGCATTTTTATTAAAAACTGCCTATCTTCTCTCATTGCAGATAATTTTATTAAACATAATTAAAGTATAATAAAAATTAAAAAATATTTATTTTTATAAACTTGAGTTTCAGAAGCATCAATCTTATTCATACATTTAAACAATACAACCATAGATTTGCTGAGAAAAAAAATTCTGAAAGCAATCCTTAGCGTTTCTGCAATGTATCAGTGGGAAATCATTTGAGTTCAAAGTGAAATTTCAGTGTGGCTGCTCACAACTAAGACAATAAAACATTCTGGGTTCAGGACGACACTTTTTTAAAGTAGCTATATATCTTCTAAAACTGGCTGCCAAAACTTGCATGAAAAGCATTGATAATGCAAAATTCTTCTCTACCTAAATAAATGAATGTTCATCATGACTGCCAAGGATATAAAAGGAAAATGAATTTATACTCTTCTCATAATATTTCTAGAAGGGAATCATCATTAACAATACACATAATACAAAAAAAGAGGTGCAATGACAGTTAAGATTTATGTGTCAGTCTATTTAGATAGGAGTCCTCCTGGCTGAAATATTTAGAACCTCGGTGCCTATGAAAGTTAATCATATTATTTATAATTGTCCACTCACTGTAGACTATCCAACAACAACAACAACAACAATAAAACAATCATTAATATATACATATATTTAGTGAAATCATCACAAAATGTTTTAATAGTTCTTTTTTGATTAAACAAAATAACATTATCTTAAGATTGAGAAACAGTACAGTGGTTTGCCTTTTATACAGCTCACCAGAGTTTGACACACCCAGGACTTTATATTGTTTCAAGAACCTCATTAAGAATGATTCCTGAACACAGTCAGGACTAAGTATGGAGCACTATCAGAAATAGCTCACAAAATATATATTATCTTTTATTTTCTATTATTTTGTTGAGATGAGATATAGTTTTCATAGAAATGAGAAGATATATTCCTAAAATATATGTGACCCTAAAAATAAAGTTTCTATGTTTGTATTAAATATTTTATAAAATGTTGTGTATAAAAATTATATGCTATACTTCAAATTTACATTTTAAATGTCTACTAAATAAAAAAATTAGTTATCTTCAACATAGTTTTGTGTTTTGTTAAAGAAATATTGGACTGAACTATCTGGCTCTTCAACTGTATTTGTCATAAACAAGAGATAAGTATAGATTATTATTCTGAGAGTTTTGAATAATATTGATGAAAGAGAGAGGTTCATAACAGCCCTCAACTGTAATTTACTTACTTGGGGACCAGATGTCATTTGCAACTGTTATCTATAGTGAAAATAGTCTTGTAAGAGTTAGATGCAAACTCTATTGGCAAATCAGAATTCCTATGGTTTTTTTATACCTAGTTGGCAGCATTGTCAAAATACTCCCTATTCTTGGGTCCAAAATAATAGCAAAACATATAAAGCAGTTGCCTTACATGTGGTACAGTCATCATTTCGATCCCCAGCATCCTATATGGTCCCCCAAACCTACCAGGAGTGATTTCTCAACTCAGAGCCAGGAGTAAATCCTGAGGACAGCCACATGTAGCCCAAAAGCAAACAAACAAACAAACAAAAAAACAACAAAGCACCCTCTTTTTTTTAAATTTTGGGCCACTCTTGGTGATGCTTAGGGGTTGCTTCTGGCTTGGGGGATGCCAAGGGAATAGAACCACGGTTCGTCCTGGGTCAGCGCGTGCAAGGCAAATGTCCTACCGCTGCGCCATCACTCTGGCCCCACAAAGCACCCTCTTTGAAGTTCTTAATTTAATTCTCTATAAAAGTTTTCTGGATGGATTCACTTAGTTCTTAAAAATCTGTTTTACTAAATATTGCTGTTACTTCAATAAAAATAACATTATTTGGATATTAAGATTGTTTATGTTTATAATAAAAATTTAAAATTCCTCATAACTATTATCTTCACTTATGTAGCATTCAGTCATTAAAATTAAATATCTCAACATCGTGTCTATGTAAAAGTCAGTCTTTTCTCTTATTGAATTATTCTTTTTTACTTTAAAGAAAATACATCACATGGTACAGATTGTTGTTTATAATACATTTGTTTCCAGATAAATGAGAGTAAATTTATTTAAATAAGAATATAAAGAAAAAATAAAACTAAGGGAAGAGACAAAAAATGTAAAAAAAGAAGTACAATGGCAAGCAAAATTTTGAAAATTATTTTAGTCTCAATCAGTCCATTGGGAAAAACATTTGTTTCCCTATAAGTGAGAAGCAAGTTTTTTTTTTAAATAAGAACAGAAATAAAAAGGGAAGAAAAAAAATAAATTTAAAAATAAAACAGAAAGTAAGAAGAAAAAGGCAGTACAGTGGCTAGCAAATCTGTAATAAATTATCATTAAAACAGCATGCTGTTGTAATAAAGATGGACTCTCAGATCCAACGGATAGGCTTAAATATTCAGAGGTAGAACCATAGGTTTATGATCAATTAATTTTTAATAATGGATTAAGAAACGCAAAGTGGAACAAGGAAAGCCTCATCAACAAGTGGGGCTGTGAAAAACTTGTCAACTACATGTAAATAAATGAACTCAGAACTCCCTTAACCCCGTGCACAAAGGTCAAATCAAATTATTTAAAGACTTTAATATCAGACCTGATACCATAAAGAACTTGGTGCTAAAAGGGATAAAGTGACATACATGGCACCCCCCAATAATAATGGTGTAAACTCTAGTGTCAAAAAGGAAAAGTAAAAAGAGAGAGAGAAGTAAAGTGCCTGCATTAGAGACAGGTGGAAGCCAGTTGAAGGGTACTGGGGAGGAAACAGAATATTGGGAAGGATGCACTGGTGAAAGGTGGTGTACATTCTATGACTGAATACCAAAAATGAACAATCTAGTAACCATGGTGCTTAAATAAATCAATTAAAAGAAAAGAGGTGTATCTCCAATGAAGTCTTTAGTACACAGCAAAGTTTAGTAAGCTCTGTTCTGTTATTTTATTTGTTTCTGAACAGAAAGTGATTTCAGCTACACACACACTGGCATCAATATTGGTATTGATATCATTAATATATTAATTATATAATTAAAACATAGATTATATATTATATAATTAATAATATATTAATATTGATATATTTCTATAAAGATGACAGCATTAAATAAATAATTTTTCATAAATTCAGAGCACATTACTGTTACTTAAGCTTTGGTGCGGCATGTTCTCAGCTGCCAGGCCTCTCTGAGGAAAAAGGATGCAGAAAAATGCGCCCACAACCAGCTCCAAAAATGCCATAGTCATACCCGCCCAAATACCGCCATACCAAAAATGGGGTCTCCAAAAAGAATCATAGAAGAGTGTTGAGGCAGGGCCAAAGGAAAAGCAGTGATTGTGGGTGATGGATTTAGCTTCTGTCAGACAGGACTTGGCTTTATCTCTCCTCCCGAGAATGTCAGCTTTCTGCTTTACAGCCCATGTATATAAGAAATTTGGCTCTAGCCTGTTGCCTCACAGGAATGACTCTGGCCAGACCAGTGTTTTTCTTAGAATGGGTTTAATAGAGGAAAACAAGCAAGCAGGTGACCAGTTTCTTTACAGCAAAGGCATTTTGCAAATCCAGCCAGCTTCCAACCAGCAAACACCAACAATACCGCCAACATCGACCTACAATACCCACAACACCAATGTCCTGCAGCTGTTTCTTAATACACTCCCACCCCCCAGCCACTGCTGTTCAATTAGAGACTGGAGTCTAATTGAGAGATGTCTTTACTGTTAAAGGGACATCCCTCTTGAGGGAGTTACATCCAAGAGTCTACCCAAGATTTTTCACAACTTGTTATATTTCCCTTTAAAGAAGAGTGAGTCTATGGAACAGGCCTGGTGCAAATAAGGCAACTGAGTTTGTGAGCATACTAATAGATGCCAGGCTACCAGGAAGAGGGAGGTTGCAGGGGAGGTGCCCAAGCACACCCCCAAAATGCCCTGATAATATCAGCTCAAATACTGGCATACATGAAATTTGTTCAGATTGCTGTCTCCTAGGAGAATCATAGAGGAGTAGTGAGCAGGACCACAGACAATGCAGTGATTATAGAGATGATTTCAACAGTTATAGTTTTGGCAGGGCAGGTTATTTATTCACTTTCTTATTCCACTCAAATTTGCCATCTTTTGGCTGCATGGCTCATGCACCCATGATTTTTTGTTTATTTAATATCTTTTTTGAGAAAAGAATAAGTCAATGGACTTGGACCAGTGTGAACATGACTTCATTGTTGATACTTAATTTTCCTGAAGTTTTAATATTTAATAATATCATTATTATAATCTATTTTGAAATATTTATGTATATATAAATATATACAAAATGTTTTATTCATGTGTATAAACTAAGTAGAATTAGTTTTATATACCTTACAATCAAAAGTAAGTTCTCTTTTTATTGCCTATTTAAATTATGATTGTTACATGACTGCATTCAATGCCTATGGCAACAAAATGGTAAGAACAATATAAGGCTTATGTTACTGTATTGCTTGATTAATTTGTAGTTGATATGGAAATAGTAATAATGTTACAAACATTTATTTTTCTGTCATAGTTAAGTAGGAATGCATGAAACAAGAAATACACATGTTAAAAGCAAAATATAAAGCTAGAAAATATACTAATAAGAATATGTAAACAAACAAATAAATAGGAAAACTTATTTTATAAGTCAACTTGCTTTAACCAAGCAAAACTCTATAATGGATTTATGGATTTTAAAAAGGTCTGATTAAAATAAAAGTATCATATATTATATATTTAAAATTTCAGAATAAATATCTGTAATAGGAATGACTAGAAAGGCAGATAGATAGGAAGTATAGGAATTTTACTGAGGAGGCCCAGATTCATTGTTTGGTTTCCCATAGGGTGTCACATGCACTATCAGAAGGGACCCTTAAAAACTGAGATAGCATGGATGTAGGGCATTTGCCTTGTATACAGAAGGATGGTAGTTCGAATCCCAGCATCCTATATGGTCCCTTGAGCCTGCCAGGAGCGATTTCTGAGAGTAGAGCAAGAGTGACCCCTGAGTATTGTCAGGTGTGACCCAAAAACAAAACAAAAAAACAAAAATGAACTAACCCAGGATTAGCCCCTGAAAACAGTCCTCCCAAAATTAATCTTCAACATTTTTAAAACAAATTCAGGTAAAAATTTATAGTCAAATATATACTACAATGATAGAGAGATAATACAGTGGTTAGAGCACTTGCCTTTCACAAGCTCTCCTTAGGCTGAAACAAAACACCACATATGGCCCCCCGTATTGGCAGGAGTAAACCCTAAATACAGTCAGGAGTAAGCACCAACCATCACAAGATGTGCTCAACTCCTCCAAAAATGAATCACCAATCTAGATTAATTAACCTTCATCTATTTCTGAGGCCTCCAAATACAATCACATTCTTTGTTCAATGTATTTATTCTCATCATTCTTCACTACCATGGAATTTCCCTATTTATGTAAATTTTCAACAACTAAATTTTTATTTTCCTCCTACTATTCTGATATATATTAGTTGCTTAACCAACTTGAAAAGAACCAAAGTAGGATATCCTATCTGTTCTGACATCCACAAATGATCACATTATTTTCTACATTTCACTACACTTTTCTACTCAAGAACAGGTACAATTTTTCTGGAACCATCATGAATATAAATCTTTTCTTCTCTCCTTCTCTTTTTATCTGACAACCTCTCTCTGTTTTTTCTCTTTCTTTTCCTCTATTTTTCCCTGACTCTGTGTCTATCTCTGTTTTTCTCTCTCCTCTCTCTATACTCAGTTTAATGATTTATGCAAACCAAGAATGATTAATCACTAACATGTTACAAAAATTTGTAAAAATAAAACATAATAAAATGTTTATTAAATATCAGGGTCTGACAAATAAAATAGAATGCCTTCTAATCAAGAAAGGAAGAGCCTAGAAGTGGACAAATATAGGTTCGTGAAAAGATAGCAAGTCTAATTAAGACAAAACAATAAATTGCAAATTTACTCTATATGTTATATTGTTCCTTCATTTATTGGTGGTTGAGTAGACACTTGTGATTAGGAATTTATTTTTATATTCACCACCATCACTAAAACCTGGAAGAATTGCTTGTTCACAGTGTGTTTTCAGTAAATGTTTACCCTACTTTATTTATTCACCTTGAAGTAAGCATATAAAGGTAATTATTTTAAAGATGAGAACACTGATACAAAAAATATTTTTAACTTGCTAAGAAATTATAGCGAGTGAGAACCTAAGAATTAGACACTCTATAATAAAAATAAGTGCATAAAATTTCTTATTTCATTTACACATTTGACTTGTAAATATCACTTACATATACACTTTAAAATTTATTGTGAAAAAATAGGTGTGTTTTTTACTTGGAATGGGTTAATTTGTACAGCTGACATAAGGAAAAACATTGTCATTTAGTCCACCTAAAATGCCAGGTCACTCACAGACTATTGACTGTTTCCAATTTCCAATTTCATATAAATGTCCAGTGCTGCCAAACCCCTCAGGAACAAAACATTTACAGTACTTGACAAGACTACTACAATAAATACTATATGTCCAAACTTTTAATATTTTTTACATACAATAGTACTATACATGGAGTTATACTTGAACATATATATGCTATTTTATTTTATTATTTTGGTTTTGGGTGCTCAGGGTCTTTTGTGCTCTGGCTTCTTCCTGATGCTGAACTCAGAAATTACTCTGGGCTGGCTCATGGGACCATATGGGATGTCAGGGCTTGGACCCAGACCAGCTGTGTGAAAGGCAAACACTCTACCCACTGAGCTATTACTTTGTCCTTGATCTTTGCAATTTTATATATGATTTAAATAGACTATTTCTCACTATAAATACATAGAGCAAGAATATTTGTGTGGGAGAGTCGATTCTTCAAGTGAACAAGAAGAAAAGTATTTTATTTTTGAACTATAACTTTTCTTAAACCCAAAGACAGCACTTCTGGAAATCTATAGGAAACCAATTAAATTTGTACCCTCTGAAAGTATCCTATTATATAATTAGTAATAAATTAAATGAAAAATACCAATCACATATTGTCATCTTCCTTTTTTCCTCTCTCATTTATTTGTTTTATTAATATCCTCATGTTTTAATGACACACGGAATATTTCTGCAATACATCTTTCTTTGATAAATATTGATCTTTACAGAAGAAAAATCAAGTTAAATGAATGATACATGCACTAACAATGTTTCTAATATTGATTCAAGTGGGAATGAAAAATGTCATAGATTTCATATTGGTACATGACTCTCATTATTATTGTCAAAATTCAGAATCTAAGTCCAATAAAAACTAAAACTGTGTACTTGGTGGAATTTATATGAAAATACTTAGGATTACTATCATTTCATAGTAAACAAAGTATTTATGAAAGAAAAATGTATGATTACAAATATTTGCCAAAACTTATGAATTTTCTACCTTTCTTTATTCAAGAAAGTATTTAAAACATTATTAGCCTCTGTGTAGACTGGATTTTGTCATCAACAATAATTCAGAGCTCAGAACAGGATTTTCTTTACCTCTCCTACTCAGGCAGTTTATAAAACTGCTATTTGCCCACATGTACCATCATGCCTGAAGGAAAAACTTCAGCTCCACTATTAATTTTCAAAAGAAAATGAGGACCTTCTACTCTTCCCAGTGATCAGCCTATTCACAGAATTGGAGGCAGACACACAAAATGATTCATAGCCCAGGGACAGAGCTGACTGATCTGCCAGAACTAATTGACTCGTGGCCCATACAGAAAGGTCAGAGACATAGTCCATGCCTAGGATTGTGAACTGTCAATAAGAAGCCAATTATGTGGCCACAAAATAATCTCTCACTCATATAAATTCCTCCCTTGAGTGGAGATAACTGAAAGTGACATAGAAAAAAAGCACCTAGAAACTACAAGAGAAAAGAGAAAATAATCAGCATAAAATCCAGCAATTCTTTGTGGGTAAATATTATAATTCTGCAGGCACAATCTGTAGTAAACATATACATATAAATATAAAACCTCTGAAAAGGATTTCATAGTAGAAATGCTTAGGATGTTTAGCAAGCTCAAAGAAATAATGGAATGTACAGTGAATAAAACACAGAAGGATATTAAAGCAAAAATGAGAAAAATACAAATAGAAATGTCAAAACTGAAAAACTTGGTGGGCAGAGTGAAAAGTTCATTGGAAGGCCTCATCAGCAGAGTAATAGCTGCTGAAGACAGAATCAGTCAACTTGTAGATGAAGTACTGCAAAACTCCAGAAAAGCAACAAATATGAAAAAAAATCAAATGCATGAATAAATGACAATAAAACTTTGAAATAATTAGAAATAACACAGAATTGTTTGGGTTCCCGAAAACCAAGAAGGAAACTCCTATGAAAAGCAATGGTCAAAGACATCATTGCTGAGAAGTTCCCAACTTTGGATAATACATGCATCCACATCCTGGACATAGTAGATAAAAAAGATTCAAATTAAAATACCCTAATCCACATTCTAATCAAAATAATAAAGTTTGCTTTTACTGTTAACATAGCCAGAATAGATCATGTACAGAAACACTACATATTCGTCTACAAAGTCAGATGATAGAAATTATACCAACTACCTTCTGAATCATAAATCACTAAAAATAAATGTGAATCAAAAACATAAAAGGAAAAAAACATTAAAAGAACCTCATTAAAATTAAATTAAATTTTAAAAACATTAAAAGAACTTAACTAAAGAGGTAAGATAACTATACAATTAAAACTACAATACACCACTTTAAGAAATCAAAGAGAACAGAATGCAAGAGAAATACATTCTCTGCCCAGGCATTGTGAGGATTAATATTATAAAAATATGAATACTACCCAAAGCATTGTACAGATTTAATGTTGTTCCTAAAAAGATACCCATGCTGTTTTTAAAGAAATGACAGAACAATTCTGAAATTCATATGTAACAGAAATCACAAGTTATGAAATCAAACTTAGAGCAAAATAATATGGATTGTCAGTTTCTTTTATTTCAAATTGTATTACAGAGCATTAGCACACATGATAAAATACTCCAAATCATTAATGATAAAGGAGATGCAAATCAAAACAGAAATCTAATTATCATCTCACTACAGAGACTAATACATATTGTTTTGCATAATGAGAAAGGGATTCTCACTCACAACTGGTGGAAAGGACAACTGGTCCAGTCTTCTTTTAAAAACTGTGTGGAATTTCCTATAAGTAAATAGATATTGAGGTTCCATTTGATCCAGCAATACAAGTCAGTGATATATCCTAGGCCCCAAAGTACATTACAGAAAAGGCCTCTGCACTACTATGTTCATTGAAGTACTTTTTATGATAGCCAGAATCTGGAAATAATCCAATTGCCCCAAAACAGACGAGTGGATAAAGAAAATTTGGTACATTTACACAATGAAACTAACACATAATATGTTAGGAAATATGTAGTCATTAAATTTTCTTACATAGAGATAGACAGGGAGAGTATAACACTGAGTGTAATGAGTCATTGAAGAAATGTCATAGAAAAAAATGACAGTCATAGAATATTAGCACTCATCTGTGGCATATTATAAAGACAAAACATGATGTGTGAATAATACCCTAAGACAATAGAACTGATGGATGGGAAGTAGAGGTGACAATAATAGCTGGAAATTATAACTGGAGAAAAACTGGGAATTGAAGAAGTAAAGCGTTACTCATAATACCCGTTTAGTAGCAGTATTGCACACTACAGTGCATAACATGGGGGAAAAAAAGAGGGGCTGAAGCAATAACACATCAAGGAGAGTGTTTCCCTTACATACAGCTGATCAGGGTTCAATCTCTTCTATTCCATATTTTCCCTAGAGCCTGCCAGTATTCTGAGTGCAGAGCCAGGAGTAACCCCTGAGCACCACCCTATATGGACCAAAAATCAAAAAAGAAAAAATGTAGAGAGGGCTGACTCCTTTGTCTATGGAGGAATCTGCCCTGCTGTGAGATTGCCGACTGGGAGGAGCTGAAGGGACCTGTTAACTTTACATGTTTCTCTTTTCTGATATTATGAAATCTCCTCAGAGGGCAAGGAAGGGCCTCCCCCCCAAAAAACTGTCTCTGGGAGCCACTCAGGCCAAATAAAAAACAGCAATCAGGGACACAAGGCAGACTCCTGACTCCTTTGTCTGTGGAGGAATCTGCCCTGCCATGAGTTTGCCAACTGGGAGAAACTGAAGGGATCTGTTGGCTTTGCGTGCTTTCTATTTTCTAATCTCCTGAAGCTCCCCTCAGAGGGTTAGGAAGGGCCCCCAAAAAACCTAGTATGGTTGCTCTCCTTCACTTTACGACTGCACACTCTTTTATTAACTAATGAACCCCACCACAACACACAGAAAAAAAAAATCACACTACAAGCATGACAATGGGGAAATCTCACAGGCAAATACCATACACAGAGAATGAAGATGATAAATTTGATGACCCAAAAAAGTACTAACCATCTGATTAACCTCTCAGATAACAAGTTTAGAATAGAAATAGGGAAGACCTTCATGAAATCAAAGAAAAGATGGCTCTAGCTGAACAGAACACAAAGACAGAAATCAGAAAACTCCAAACTAAAATCTGAAAAATATGGTAGCTCAACTGAAAAACTCAATGTATAGCCTCACCAACAGCATAACATCACCTGAGGACAGAATCAATGAAATGGAAGACAAATGCAGAACAACTCCATACAGTAGAAGAGATTGGAAAAGAACCTTAGGAAAAATGATTAGACAATAGAAAAAGAAGTCAAGGAATGTGAATAGATGAAAATAGAAGTCTTCGATAGACTCAACAGAAACAACATAAGAATCATTGGAGTTCCAGAGGCCCAGGAAGGAGATCCCCAGGAAGAATCAACAGTCAAAGACATCATCACAGAGATACTCCCAGAGCTAAAGAATGCATGCAATCAAATCCTGCATGCCCTAAGGGTACCAGCTAAAAGAGACCAGAAGAAAAACACCCCAAGACACATGCTCATTTCAATGACAAATCCAAAGATAGATATAGAATACTGAAAGCAGCAAGATAAAAAGGGAAATTACATTCAAAGAAACATCCTTAAGACTTACAGCAAGACATGTCACAAGAAACTCTCAAGGCCAGAAGATAGTGGTGGGATATTGTGCCAAGGCTGAATGAAATGGATGCCTCACCTAGAATATTGCACCCAGCCTGACTCACGTTCAGATTTGAAGGAAGGATACATAGCTTCACGGATAAGCAACAGCTCAGAAGCTTCACGAATATCACTAGTCATTAGGGATTTGCAAATAAAAACAACCATGAGGTACCATCTCACACCACAGAGATTGGCACACATCACAAAGAATGAGAACAAGCAGTGTTGGCGGGGATGTGGAGAGAAAGGAAATCATTCACTGTTGGTGGGAATACTGTCTAGTCCAACCTTTATGGAATGCAATATGAAGATTCCTCCAAAAATCAAAAATTGAGTTCCCATATGATCCAGCTATACCACACCTAGAGATATACCCTAGGAACACAAAAATACAATACAAAAATCCCTTCCTCACACCTATATTCATTGCAGCACTATTTACAATAGCCAGAATCAGGAAACAATCAAGATGCCCTTCAACAGATGAATGGCTAAAGAAAACTGTAGTACATAAACACAATGGAATATTATGCAGCCGTCAGGAGCCATGAAGTCATGAAATTTTCCCATACAAGGATGTGCATGGAATCTTTTATGTTGAGTGAAACATATCAGAAGGAGAGAGAATGTTGCAGAACATTCTCACTCATCTATGGGTTTTAAGAAAAATGGAAGACATTCTTGCAATAATTTTCAGAGACAAATAGAAGAGGGCTGGAAGTTCCAGCTTACTACATGAAGTTCACCATGAAGAGTGATGAGTGCAGTTACAGAAATAACTACACTGAGAACTATCATAACAATGTGAATAAATGAGCAAAGTAGAAAGCCTGTCTAGAGTAAAGGCGGGGGTGGGTTGGAGAGGAGGAAGATTTGGGACTTTGGTGATGGGAATGTTGCACTGGTGATGGGGAGTGATTTTTACATGACTGAATATCAACCACGATAATGTTTGCAATCAATGTGTTTAAATAAAAAATTAATTAATAAAAAGTAAATAAAAATAAAAGGAAAAAAAGAGGGAAAAAAGAAAAATATCTTCCCTAAGTGTGGTGTGAGGGTGGGATGATGTAAGGGTAACTGGAAAATTTGTGGCAGGAAATGAGCACTGGTAAATGAATAGAAGTTTGAATACTGTATGACTAAAACTCAGCTATCAACAACTTTTATTTTCTTGTTTTTGGGGCCACCCCTGGCATTGCTCAGTGGTTACTCCTCATTATGCTCTTAAAAATTACTCCTGGCAGACTAGAGGTACCATAATTAGGAGATGGTAGGGATAGAAACCAGCTTGGTCTCAGACAAGTCTAATGCCCTATTAGCTAGGACTACCTCTAAATTTTTTAAGCACTAAATCTTATGTTGATTTAATAAAAAATAAATTATTTATTAAGTACATATGGTTACTGTCTATAATTTTTCATACCCATGCTCATTGAGCTATGTCCCCACTACCGTGTTAAAGCTCTAAACTATTTCCTGGTGCCCAAATTGTTATGTGAAGAAAGAAAAATATTTTCCATTTACTAGTTATGCACAAGGACTTGTATACTCACAACTATAATTCCAGGACCTCCTATAAACCAGTAAAGAGTCTCTAACCTTTCTGAACACAATCTCACAGAATAAAATATCTGGTTTCTGAAGACTTAATGCTTAAAATGACATTAAAAAGTGGTTTAGTTTTATAAATAAAAACCACACTGTGCATGTGTTTATGTGAAAACTCTGGTGTTTGATTTTTTCTTTTTATTAGAGGAATAGTCATTAAATATTTGTACATAACAAGTACCAAAGAAGATCTTGGGGAATCCAGTGAAGACCAAATCTGCCATTATTTAAGAATAAAGAGGGAAATAACAATTGCAATGCACATCATAAAGAGTACTGTGTCAGAAAATAACAATGTCTAGAGATGTGGGGCAATTGCTTTTAGGAATGCAATATTTATAAAAATTATTAAATTTCATTCCCAAGTCACTCAATTCTATATACATAATTCAACTCATTTCATTCAATTGAAGCTCCATATTTTCACATTCAGTTAATGTCTTCATGGCTTTTATTCTGGGTAATTAAATATAAAAAGGACACATAGAAAAGAATGCTGAATCACCTTTAATAATAAATATGTCAGAATAAAGTAGATCCCTATCTGGTATTTAACAAGAATAAATAATAATTTGCCATGTAATTTCAATAACATTTTCTAAAGACACTAATTTTTTAATTTTTACATAATACATGGCATTTTAAACTAGTCAGCAAAAATTTAAAAGAAATAGCAAATATATTCTTTAGAAAAATATCCCAAAGTTTACAAATATTATATATTTTGACATTGCTTTGTGAAATATTAAAGCAGATAAATTTTTCTTTAAAATAATTGCAATGCATCTGATATCACTTGTTGCACATTTTTTGTTTTTTGCTTTTCTGGCAATTCACAAAATACTAATAGTAAATCTTCTCATAATTGTTGCAAATTAGCAAGTTTCTATGTCATCATTAAATTCATTTTCTTATCATTAAGTGGTTTCATATCATGCTGCTTATTAAACCTGATAGTCATTCTAAACTGATTTATTTTGCATTTCATGTCACTATTTTTAAATTTAATACTAATTAATCAAAATAACAAGACAAAGCACACAATTTTAAATGCTGCCTTGGAGACTTTATTGCACTTTTAGTAAGAATGAATAATTGAAAAAAGCTTTTATAAATTTTACAAAATAAAATCTTAAGGAAAAGCCACTAAAATAAGATTAAAATTTGGTCATTCTCAGAAAGAGAAAAGCTTACAAAAGTTTGACAGTGAGGACCAGATAATTGAAGTAAACAAGATCTATTCAAATCTTTTAAAATTTATAGGGAAAAACCTATATTTTTATTATGCACAGGTTTCTACCTATGACTATAAATTTTTTAATCTAAAAGTAAATAGGACAAAAAAGAAAGAAATAAATGTAAAATAATGGGGTGGATTATAGGGACCAAGAAGACTCAAAGGCATTGGTGATCTTAAGAAATGACAGAAATAAATATCCAAGCCACAGAATAAACAATAATGAAATAAAGAAACCCAAACCTTAAAAATAAAAACTAAAAATGTGCCTGTTTTGAGTGAGGGTGGTGGAATGGAATTGACTCTGGGAACATTGACAGAAAGATTGACAGTGGCTTTTCCTACTTAATACAGTAAAATGACTCTTTAGAAATAGTAAGACTAGAAAGACTGAAGTAGACAGCATTTTCACCAGAAGTGAATAAGAGAATTCCTTTTCCCCTGCATCTATGCCAACACTGGTTCTTCTTATTCTTTGTGAGGTGTGAAGGTCTCTGTTGCATGAGTTGATACCTCATTGTTGTTTAGATTTGAATCTCTATGATGATTAGTGATGTGGAACATTTTTTCATATGTCTTTTGTTCATCTGTATTCTTTGAGGAAGTGTCTGTTTCTTCTCCTAATTTTTTGATGGGATTGGATGTTTTTTTCTTGTTAAGTTCTGTCATTACCTGGTATATCTTAGATATTAGTCCCTCCTATGATAGGTATTGGGTCAACAATTTGTCCCATTTTATGGGTGGCCTTTGTAGCCTAGTCCCTTTTCCTTTGAAGTTCAGAAGATTCTTAGTTTAATGTAGTTCCATTTGTTTATCTTTGTTCCACTTGCTTTTCAGTGATGTTTCCTCCTTGAACATACCCTTAGACTCAATGTCATGGAGTCTATTGCCTATGTTTTCTTCTATATAACTTATAGTATCAAGTCTGATATTACGGTCTTTAATCTACTTTGATTTGAGCTTTGTGTATGATGTTAAATAGAGGTCTGCAATATTAGAAAGAAAGAAAGAAAGAAAGAAAGAAAGAAAGAAAGAAAGAAAGAAAGAAAGAAAGAAAGAAAGAAAGAAAGAAAGAAAGAAAGAAAGAAAGAAAGAAAGAAAGAAAGAAAGAAAAGAAAGAAAGAAAGAAAGAAAGAAAGAAAAAGAAAGAAAGAAAGAGAAAGAAGAAGAAAGAAAAGAAAGAAAGAAAGAAAGAAAGAAAGAAAGAAGAAAGAAGAAGAAAGAAAGAAGAAAGAAAGAAAAAGAAAGAAAGAAAGGAGAAAGAAAGAAAGAAAGAAAGAAAGAAGAAGAAAGAAAAGAAAGAAAGAAAGAAAGAAAGAAAGAAAGAAGAAAAGAGAAAGAAGAAGAAAGAAAAAGAAGAAGAAAAAAGAAGAAAAAGAAAAGAGAAAGAAAAGGAAAGAAAAAAAGAAAGAAAGAAGAAAGAAGAAGAAGAAAGAAAAGAAAGAAAGAGAGGAAGAGAAGAAAGAAGAGAAAGAAAGAAAGAAGAAAGAAAGAAGAAAGAAAGAAGAAAGAAAGAAAGAAAGAAGAAGAAAAGAAAGAAAGAAAGAAAAGAAGGAAGAAGGAAAGAAGAAAGAAAGAGAAAGAAAGAAAGAAAAAAGAAAGAAGAAAAAAGAAAGGAAAAGAAGAAAAAAAGAAAGAAAGAAGGAAGAAGAAAGAAAGAAAGAGAAGAAAGAAAAAGAAAAAGAAAAAAAGAAAAGGAAAGAAGAAAAAAGAAAGAAAAAAGAAAGAAGGAAAGAGAAGAAAGAAAGAGAAAGAAAGAAAAGAAAGAAAGAAAGAAAGAAAGAAAGAAAGAAAGAAAGAAAGAAGAAAGAAAGAAAAGAAAGAAAGAAAGAAGAAAGAGAAAGAAGAAAGAGAAAGAAGAAAGAAAGAAAAGAAAGAAAGAAAGAAAAGAAAAAGAAAGAAGAAAGAAAGGAAAGAAAGAAGAAGAGGAAGAAAGAAAGAAAGAAGAAAAAAGAAAGGAAAAGAAGAAAGAAAGAAAAGGAAAGAAAGAAAGAAAGAAAGAAGGAAAGAAGAAGAAAGAAGAAAGAAAGAAGAAGAAGAAGAAGAAAGAAAGAAGAAGAAAGAAGAAGAGAAGAAAGAAAGAAAGAAAGAAAGAAAGAAGGAAGAAGAAAGAAGGAAGAAGGAAGAAAGAGAAAGAAAGAAGAAACAAAGAAAGAAGAAATAAAGAAAGAAAAGAAGAAATAAAGAAAGTAGAAAGAAGGAAAGAAAGAAAGAAAGAAAGAAGAAAGAAAGAAAGAAAGAAAGAAAGAAGGAAGAAGAAGAAAGGAAAGGAAAGAAAGAGAAAAAGAAGAAAAAGAGGAAATAGAATAGATATTGAAGAGAGAATAAAGAAAGAGAAGAAGGAAATGAAAGATAGGAAAAGATAGAAAGAAAGAAAGAAAGAAAGAAAGAAAGAAAGAAAGAAAGAAAGAAAGAAAGAAAGAAAGAAAGAAAGAAAGAAAGAAAGAAAGAAAGAAAGAAAGAAAGAAAGGAAGGAAGAAAGGAAGAAAGGAAGAAAGGAAGAAAGAAAGAGAAAGTGGTGGGCACAATTAAAAACACTTCACTTGACAACTACAATAACAATGATAGTGAGAAAAAGAAATAGAATGTCTGTCTTGAAGACAGGAGAGTGAGGAGGAAAATGGGGAACATTGGTGGCAGAAAAGTTATACTGGTGAAGGGCTATATGAATTTGGTTATTGAAAATATGTAAACACTATTTACATATCATAAATAGTGCTGCATTTCATAGTGTGACATTTCTCACACTATGGACTATGGACATTTCTGTAACAATGGTGCTTAAAGGGATTATTAAATATTAAAAAAGTCAAAGTGAAAAAGCTATAGTAAGACTAAAGAAAAATGTTGCTTTAATTTAGTACTCAACATCGAAAAGAATGACAAGTGTGAAATGCCGCAAACAATAGTTTACTGCATTACTCTGAAGCATCTAAAATATACATGTCATAAATACATATTTTCAGAATAATGTTATAAGTTTTTCTCAAGAACTTATTATTTGACCATAGTTATAGAAAAGTTTTTATCATTATAAAATACATTCAGATAAAAAAAAGTCTAGAAGATCTGACAGAATAAATCACTTTATAAAGTCATCAAATAAGCCAGAGACATAGAACCAAGTCTTGTGAGTTGCTGACATCTTGAGTACTGTTGGTTGCTGTAGGCACCAAGAAAAACTGCAGTGTTTCAGGTGCCATTGGAGTAGACTAGGTAATCCTTGGTCTGCTTCAATTTCCACAAAGATCTCCATACTACCTGCTCTCGCAGCCCCATTTTTTCTTTGACGCCAAACAAAATTATATAGTTAAAGCACAACATGAAGCAGTATAAATTCTAATACAGCTTATACTTTGTTATCACTGGAAGAAAGGTACTTAATTAATCTACATGCATTAAAGTATATACCTACGTAATTAACAATATATACCTGTATTGTTGCTGCTACTCTTTGTTTTGAGGCCATATCCACCATACTCCTGCAATTTTTTTAAATTTTTATTTTGATCATAGTGGCTTACATATCTTTCACAGTAGTATTTTAGGTACATATTAACATTGAGTCAGGGAATACCCATCACCAAATTTTTCCTCCCCCAATCCCCATTCCCTTTCTGCAACCCATATCCCCCACCATCACCCCCCACTGGCCTGCTAGAGTAGGTGGTTCCCTCTTTGTCCAGCTTACTATTAGTGATCATATATCTGTTTGGTCCTGGTACCCTCCCTTGTTTCTCCCTCTATTTGAGAGGCTGAGCTAGATAAATCGAGTTATGTGGTTTTGTTTAAAGGAAAGAAAATCAATAGAATGGGGTAAAAACTAAGAAAAAAAATAAAATAAATCTAATATGCTAAAAATGGGAGGAGTCCTTCTAGAGGCTATCAACCTCAGTTTGAGAGAGGACATGTAAAAGGTGATTGAAATACCATAACAATAAAAAAAAAGAAATGTCAAATTAAATATCCAGTGAGCACTACAGCAATAAAGACAAGCACCACAATAGTCTCGGTTCTGAAATCAAATCATGCCAGAGTGCAAAAAGAAAGAGAAAGATAAGATAAAAAAATAAAAATAAATAAAAATGGAGACATCAACTTCAATATCTACAACAAAATAAAGACGTCAAAAAACAATCGATCAATCAATAAATTTATATGTGGAAAAATGATTATTTTGTGCTTTTTTTCTTTTTTTTCCCTGCATAGGCACAGTAACTATTGGGGATATTATAGAGGGAATTCCCTTGGCCTATGAGATACAGGGTTTCCCCACCCCTGAAATATACTGCTATGGCATTAACTATATACTCCTTACATGATCATTTACTCTCCCCTCGGTGCTTTTGTGTACACCTGCATTTCTGAAGGTCATGTAAATGGAATGCATGAAGGGATGTCAGAGACCTTTGAGTCCAATGATCAGAATTTATTTTACTTTCAGGGTAAGTAGACTCAATAGTATTCAGGAATCAGCCCTTGTAGGGCACTGGGATTATATGGGGAGCTAGGGATTGAACCACAAAAAGCATTCTGAACTCTATATTATCTCTCTCTCTCCTCATAAAACGTCTTGACAAAATTCAGCACATATTTGTGACATAAAAACATCCAGTAAATTAAAACCGGAAGAAATATAACTGAACACAATATAACAGACAAATGAAAACTAACATAGAAGTGAAAAAACTGAAAGAATTTTTTCTTAATATTAGGAATAAGGAATGGCAACTTTCACCATTACTGCTTCAAAAGGCTTAGAAACATTAGACAAGAAAAATATACAGAAATTAAACTTGAATGCAATATTGTAGTAGGTTATAAAATAGGTATACAAATATATATTACTTTTTAAATGAAGATATGGTTTAAGCATGGTTTCTCAACAAGGGATCATATGAGCTTCTGTAGGCTCCAAGAATATACCAATGAATCCACAAGAAAAATTATAAGCCCAAAGTAATTAGAAAGTCTCAGCATAGAACTATTTGTGGGCAAATGGTTGGACAGGTGCAAAGGGAACACAGGAAGAAAATAAGATTTCAGTAGGACCACGATTGCAGAAACAAAACAAAACAAAATTTGAGAAACACTGAATTATAGGAATTTAAATGAAGATAAAATCTCATTGAAAAGGAACAAAATACACAATAGTACATTTGATATGGTAAAATACCTTTGTAATGAATTTCAGTCTTTGCCTGATGCAGATTGCCACCAGTCTGTAAACTACTAATGGAAAAATCACTGTGTTAAACAGCAATGACTTTTTTTGTAGACAGGAAGGAAATTTCAGCAGCCTGGCTTTGTTCCACAGGCTTGTTGAAAATTACTGACCTAAAGCAATTTGCAGACACAACAACATGTCTATGAAAATCCCAATGGCAATTTTTAAGGAAATGAAGCAAATAATTCTAAATTTTGCATGGAACCACAAAAGAACCTGAATCACAAGCAATTATGAGACTAAAAAAGAAAACCCTTGGCAGCTTGTTCTCAAACTTCAAACTATATTGTAATTAAATAAAAATTATATCACACTGGATTGTAGAAAGTGGAACAGATAGGGTGTTTTCCTTGCAAATAGCAAAGTCAAGTATATATCAGGCACCATGTAGATTCCATACAGAGGATAAGAGTGATCTCTACACAATGAATTAAGAATAAGCCTATGTATGTTATGGTTCAGTTCTACTGGCCTCTAGATAATAACAATATGGCATTTAAACAAATGCAAACAGTGAATTACATTTGAGAGTTGAGAAATTAGCAAACTCATGTATAGAGAGTAAGTATATTTAAAAATAATAAAAAATTATATAAAAAAGAAAAACTTTAACAAAAAGTTTAAAAAACTGGAATAGCTACATTAAAACAAATAATGAAACAGAAATAAAATAAATCAACTTTTAACAAGATGGATAAATTTTAAAAGAAAATAGATTAGGATTAGGCAAAGTCTTTTTTTACTGAATTGAGGTAAGTGAGCCCAGGCAATAGTGTGGCCAGAGAGGAAGAAAATGATTGTTGGTCTGCAGTGGTGAGAATGATGTAGGCTATGGGAAGTCTGTGAAATAAAGAGCCATTTTGAACTGAAGTGAAGTGAGTAACTCAGAAAACATTTTATTCTAGTCAAGAAGCTCCAAGACAACACATAGGACCACACTACAAAGGTTGCAATGAGAAACCATTGCCATACCCACACACATAGTGAATAAAGACTCAACCATCTATATAGCATCTCTGATCAAGACTTTAGAAAAGAACTGTTAAAAATGTTCAAAGAAGTCAAATAAACAATGGACAAACATCCCATAAGACAGAGTGGCACTAGAGGTAAGGCATCTGCCTTGCAATCGCTAGCCTAGGACAGACCGTGGTTCAATCCCCCAGCATCCCATATGGTCCCCCAAGCCAGGAGCAATCTGAGTGCATAGCCAGGCGTAACCCCCGATTGTCCATGGGTGTGGCCCCCTCAAAAAATGAAACAAAACAAAAAGAATATATGAAGTAGAAATAAGAAAACTTCAATCAAAAATATCAGGATTGAAAAATTTTGTAGGTGAAATCAAAAATTCACAGGAAAGATTAATCAGCAGTAATAACTACTGACCACAGAATCAGTGAGCAAAAGATGAACTGCATAACAACTCCATTCAACAGAAGAGGCTGAAAAAGTGTCTTAAAATAAATTATCAGAAGATTAAAAATATCCTCAAAATGAGTGAAGAGAAAATAATAGACCTTTGGCATAAATTTAAAAGGAACAACATAAGAAATATTGGGGCAGAAGAAGGCCAGTAAGAAAACCCCTCTAAAGAAGACAGCAACATCAATGCTTTTAAATTCCAAGAATTTAAGATTGCTTCTACCCACAATTTGGATGCCAGAAGATTACCAGGTGAAAGAGTTCCAAATAAAAGTACCCCAAAGCACATCCTAGTAACAGTGATGAAAAACACAGAGAATAAATAGTGAAAGAATAAAGATCATAAAGGAAATTACATAAAAGAAGCATTATTGAGGTGTCTGAGCTAATGCACAGTGGTAGGGTGTTTGCCTTGCACAAGGCTGACCCAGGACAGACCTCGGTTCTATCCCTGGCATCCCATATGGTCCCCCAAGCCAAGAGAGATTTCTGATCACATAGTCAGGAATAACCACTGAGAGTCACAGTATGTGGCCCAAAAAAACAAAAACAAAAAGTAAAGAAAAGAAGTATTATTGCGATTTACAGCAGATTTATAACAATCAACCCTCCAGGCCCAAAGGCAGTATAGGAAATGGTCAAAAATTCAATGAAATGAGTACAACAACAAGAATACACCACCCAGTCAGACTATCATTCAGTTTGAAGAAAGGATACACAACTTCATTGATCAACAGTACCTCATGAACTTTACAGACTGGAAAACAACCTTAAAGAATTAATAAAAGGTCTACTTTAATGCAAGACAAAACATAAACACACCAAACTTCTTTCTTTTTTTTAATAATATTTTATTTAAACGACTTGGTTAAAAACATGATTGTGGTTGGGTTTAAGTCATATAAGAGGACAACCCCCATCACCAGTGCAACATTCCCAACACCAAAGTCCCAAATATCCCTCCTCCCCACCTTGCCCCAGCCTGTACTCTAGACAGGCTTTCTATTTCCCTCATACATTCTCATTGTTAGGATAGTTCGCAATGTAGTAATTTCTCTAACTGCACTCATCACTCTTTGTGGTGAGGTTCATGAAGCAGGCCGTAACTTCCAGCTCTCCTCTCTTTTGTCTCTGAAAATTATTGCAAGAATGTCTTTCATTTTTCTTAAAACCCACAGATGAGTGAGACTATTCTGCATCTTTCTCTCTCTCTCTCTCTGACTTATTTCACTCAGTATGATAGATGCCATGTACATCCATGTATAGGAAAATTTCACGACTTCATCTCTCCTGAAGGCTACATAATACTTCATTGTGTGTGTACTACAGTTTCTTTAGCCATTCATATGTTGAAGGGCATCTTGGTTGTTTCCCAGAGCCTTGCTATGGTAAATAGTGCTGCAATGAATATAGGTGTAAGGAAGGAATTTTTGTAGTGTAGTTTTGTGTTCCTAGGGTATATTCTCAGGAGTGGTATAGCTGGATTGTATGGGAGCTCGATTTCCAGTTTTTGGAGGAATCTCCATATCGCTTTCCATAAAGGTTGAACTAGACTGCATTCCCACCAGCAGTGAATATGAATTCCTTTCTCTTCACATCCCTGCCAGCACTGCTTGTTCTCATTCTTTGTGATGTGTGCCAATCTCTGTGACACACCAAACTTCTACATTAGAAGGCTAACAATTATCCTTCTCAATGTTAATGTATAAATATCCCATTTAAGAAATTCAAGTGGCAAACTGGATCAAAATATTGAATTTAACATTTTATAGCATTGGGATTAATCCTTCAAGCAAACAACTCTCTTATAAAGACTGAAGTGGCATTGATTATCAGACAAAATTATACTTCTAAATGTACTTCCAAATGGGCCTACAAAATACTTAAATCAACTGCTAATAAATTTGAAGAGAGACATCAAGAGCAACACGAGGGTTGTGGGAGAATTCAACAATGCCTATCACCTCGTTATATACCAACAAGCTTAATATTCAACAAGGACATACTGCCTTTGGAGGAAGAAATGGAAAGAGTGGTTGAGTATATATATATACATAGATACATACATACATAGATGTATATATGTATATATACATATATATGTATACTATATATAGTATATAATATGTATACTACATATGTATATATAATATAAATACTATATGTACTCTATATGTATATATATTATGTGTATGTATGTGTATATACTATATATACACATATACTATATATATTATACATATATATAAACATACATATGTTTATATAAACATATATATGTACATATACATATATACAAATGTGTATATGTATATATAGTAGATAGTTATATATGCACACATATATATGTCTCTATACCCTGAGATAGATGAATGCACATTCTTCTTCATTGCACATGGAAAATTTTCCATGTTATACTACATGCTGGGAAATTAAACATACTTCTAAAAAATGAAAAGGTTGTAAATTGCATTACTATCTTCTCAGATTATGATGCACTGAAAATATAAATGAATTACAAACAGACTCAGAGATATAACTTCATTTTTTATATTATTGCCATACTATCTTTTAGTTTTCATTTTTATAATATCTTTATTTTAGCACCATGGTTACAAACATGTTCATAGTTGGGTTTCAGTTATAGAAAAAAACACACCCCTTCACAGGTACAAACTTCCTATCACCAATGCCTCCATCCCCTTCCTCCCCCTTGCCCTTTACCCTACCCCCTACATATATTGCACACAGGCATTCTATATCTCTCATTCATTACCATAGTCCTGACAGTTGTTAGTATAGTTATTTCTCTAAGTGCACTCACCACATTTTGTAGTAAACTTCATATCATGCTCTGGACCTTCCAGCTCACCTCTATTTTCTCTGGGTATTATTACCATACAATTTTTTATTTTTCATAAATTCCACAGAGTGAGACTATTCTGTCTCTCCCACTGACTCATTTCTCATTTCACTCAGTATAGTAGTTTCCATGTCCATACATTATAAAAAATTTTATGACTTTATTTTTCCTGACAGCTGCATATTGTTGCATTTTTTATATGTACCAAATATGTATATTTCTTAAAAATTCTTTGGCCAGTCAACTGCTCTGATGCATCTGGGTTATTTCTAGATTCTGGCTATTGTAAAGAGAGATGCAATAGACATAGGAATGCAGAGGGCATTTTTTGGTTGTGTTTTTGTATTCCTAGGGTATATCCCTAGGAGTGGTATTGCTGGATCATATGGGAACTCAAATTCTAACTTTTTGAGGAATATCCATATTACTTCTCAGGAAGGCTCTACTATATGGCAATCCCATCAGCAGGGAATAAGAGTTCCTTTCTTCTCACATCCCAGCCAGCACTGATTGTTCTTGTTCTTTGGGATGTGTGCCAGTCTCTGTGGCATGAGATGGTACTTCACTGTTGTTTTTATTTGGATCTCCCTGATGATTAAGTGATATGGAGCATTTTTCTTGTGACTATTGGCCATTTGTATTTCTTCCTTGAGAAAGTGTCTGTTCATTTTTTTCTTCCGATATTTTGATGGGGCAATATTATTTTTTGTAAAGTTCTGTCAATACTTTTTATCTTAGATATTAGCTCCTTATCTGATGGATATTGGGTAAATAGTTTTTACCATTCTGTAGCTGGCTTTTGTATCATAGTCACTATTCCCTTTGAGGTACAGAATCTTCTCAGTTTAAAGTAGTCCCATCTGTTTATCTCTGCTTCCACTTTTTTGGGGGGTGTTCTTTACATGACTGAAAGTCAACAACAATCATATTTTTAATCAAGGTGTTTAAAAATATATAAAAATAAATACGTTTGAGACAGATCAGAGATATAACTTTAACTCCTTGAAATTAAATAGCTCAATATTGAATAACCAGTGGCCAGAGATGAAACCAAAGAGAAAATCAAGATTCTTGGAAACAAAT
Source organism: Suncus etruscus (assembly GCF_024139225.1). NCBI lineage: Eukaryota > Metazoa > Chordata > Mammalia > Eulipotyphla > Soricidae > Suncus > Suncus etruscus. The sequence continues at coordinate 60,287,616 of NC_064851.1, read as the reverse complement.
GATTATGATTATACAAATGATCAGTATTTGTGCCACACAGAAAAAAATTATACTAAGAAAAAATTATATATAGCTTTGCAAGTATTCATCTGGAATAAGAAAGTTCTTACATTGATGATTTTATGGCACAGTTTAAGAAATTGGAGAAAAAGGAAAGAAATGAGCCGAAAGCAGGTAGTTGGAGAAAGAAAATAAAACTTAGAAAATAAATTAATGAACTAGACACCCAAAAATAATCCATAAGATCAATGAAAGCAAGAGTTGGTTCTTTGAAAAAAAAAAAACAGGTAGAAAAACAATAAGAATTCTCCAAGATAAAGCACATGCTAGACACTGCTATAAAATATATACCGCTAAAAAATCAGTTGGATAGAAATGATATAAACTATGATGTATTAAAATAGAAGTGAATTTCAAACATGAATAAGTAACTTTAACTCCTAGAAATTATACAGCTTCCATTGAACAATCAGAGAAGAAATTAAAGAAGAAATCAAGAGATTTCTGGAAAATGAGCCATGTATTATCAGTATTTATGGTCATTAAGTGGCATTAAAAGAAAAATTAATACATTTGCAAGCACATATCAGGAAGGGCTGTTCTTTTTATAACTGAAGCCCAACTACAAACATTTTTGTAATAATGTTGCTTAAATAAAGATAATATTTTTTAAAGACTTCAGTCTCAGAGCTACAAATGGCATATTTGTTTATGATGGCAAAAAAACCTTTCACCAAAACATACGCAAACAATAAGACTTTGTCTTCTTTATTTCCTGTGTGAATGTGTGAATATTTTTCTAATTTCTATGATAAAATTACTATTTTTATGACAGTACTACTGAATAATAGTATAATGACAGGACAAACCTTTTTTGTAGATCATAGAGGAAAGGCTTTTTATTATTCCATAGCCATATGATTATAATGCTAATCATGGGCTTGTAAATGGTTTTGACTATATTGAGGGAGGTTCCTGCAATTCCCATCTTGCTGAGAGTTTTTATCATAAATGGACACTTGAACTTGTCATTTTTCTTGTCATTTATTGCTATTATCATATGATTTTTTGGGGGGTCACACCCAGCAGCGCTCAGGGTTACTCCTGGCTCTACATTCAGAAATCGCTCCTGGCAGGCTCGGGGGACCATATGGGATGCCGGGATTCAAACTACCATCCTTCTGCATGAGAGGCAAAAGCCCTACTCCATGCTATCTCTTCGGCCTGATCATATAATTTTTTAGAATTTTCTCTTATTGATATGGTGTATTAAAGTTATTGACTTTTCTGTGTTAAACCTTATTTTAGGTCTGGGAAATGAATCCTCCTTGGTCATGATGTATGACATTTTTGATGAGCTGGTGGATTCTATTTGCTAGTGATTCTTGAGGATCTTTGAGGGTTTTTTTTTTTTTTATCCATTTAGCCACTATGTGTCTCTTAACTAGTGCATTTAGTCCATTGACATTGAGAGAAAAAATTGTCCTGGGATTTAGTGCCACCTTTCTATCAAAGTTTGTTGAGTCTGTTGGTCAGTCATGTCTTAAAGTAGGTCTTTCAGTTTTTCTTTTAAGACTGGTTTTGAGTCTGTAAAGTTTCGGAGCTGTTGTTTGCCTGTGAAACCATGTATTCTTCCTTCAAACCTGAAAGTGAGTTTTGCTGGGTGCAGTATTCTAGGCCAAGCATTTATTTCATTGAGTTTTGTCACTATGTCCCACCACTGCCTCCTGGCCTTGAGTGTTTCTGGTGACAGGTCTGCGGTAAATCTCAAGAATATTCCCTTGAATGTAATTTCCTTTTTGATCTTGCTGCTTTCTGAATTCTGCTCTATCTGTGGGATTTGTCATCGTGATGAGGATGTCTCTTGAGGTGTTTTTTCTGTGGTCTCTTTTGGTTGGTATTCTTCGGGCATGCAGAATTTGATTGCATGTATTCTTTAGCTCTGGTAGTTTCTCTTTAATGATGTTCTTGACTGTTGATTCTTTCTGGAGATTTTCTTCCTGGGTCTCTGGGACTCCAATAATTCTTAATTTGTTTCTGTTGAGCTTATCATAGATTTCTATTTTCATCTGTTCCCATTCTTTGAGTAATTTTTCCATTGTTTGATCATTTGCTTTAAGGCTTTTTTTTTTTCCAATCTCTTCTGCTGTATGGAGTTGTTATTCATCTCATCTTCCACTGTACTAATTCTATCCTCAGCTGCTTTTAACTTGTGGGGAAGCTCATCCATTTTTTCTTCATTCATCTACTGAGTATTTCAGACCTGTTATTTGACCTGAAATTTCAGTTTGGAGTTTTCTGATTTCTATTTTCATATTCTCTTGATTCTTATTAGTGTTCTCTTCTATACTTTCTTTGAGTTCTGTGAACATCTTCCATATTGTGACTCTAAACTCCTTATCTGAGAGACTGACTAGTTGGTTGGCCATGTTCTGATCATCAGAGTTGCCATCTTCATTCTCTATGTTTGGCGCTGGCCTGAGTTGTTTCCCCATTGTCACACTTGTATTGTGGGTTTTTCTACGTGTTGTGGTTGTATCTATTGGCTAAATGATGTGCACGGCCGCATAGGGAAGCGGAACAGCCACTCTTCTCTGGCTCCTCCCTTTCTGGGTGTATCTACTCACCTCCAGGGAAGGCAAGCTGTCCCCAGATGAAGCCACACATAGAATGAAATCAAGCCGAGAATGCAGCACAGCACAGGAGACAGGGAGATGTGCTGGCATCAGAGTTCCAGCAGAGTTCCTAGTTATTCTTTATGATTATTTGCAAGGACACAATTTTCCAAATGTTTGTATAATTTTTATAAATATCTATGTCCTTTACTAGTCTGTAAATCTCAGGATTACTAAATACAAATGCTATTTCTTTAAAAAAATTTTATTTAAAATGGATTAAAGATTTTTTAGGCCTACATTTGAAAAATAAATTGAGGAAAATATAGGAAACATCCATGATATAGACTTCAGAAATCTCTTAAATTATTTGAATGTGTTGTCAAAAAAAAACAGTAAAAATAAAGAAATAACACAATCATTGAAACAAAATATCATTGAAAACTATCTTCACTGTGAAAAAAGTCTATATTGAAAAAAAACTGCTCGTTTTGGCAGCACATATACTAAAATTGGAACGATACAGAGAAGATTAGCATGGCCCCTGCGCAAGGATGACACGCAAATTCGTGAAGCGTTCCATATTAAAAAAAAACAACTACTAAATGGCTGAAAATATTTCAGTCCATATATGAAGGGCCACTTTCCAAGATATAAATCACCCAAAAGTCAAAAACAAAATGAATAAACAACCGATCTAAAAGTAAGAAGATTAAGCAGACACATTTTCAAAGACATATAGATAACCTAAAGGTATGTGGAAAAATACCTTTCATCATCACAGACTACCAGAAAGATCAATCAATAATAATATTGTCTCATATCAGTGAGAAATGTCTATATCAAAATAATCAAAAGCAACTAGTACTGATAGGGATGTGGTAGGGAAAAAAACATGCCACAATGTATTTATTCTGTTTTCTGTTATTGGTAATGTTTTTCCTAGCTCTTGGATATTGTCAGTAGTGCTGCAATGAAATAGGGTATACAGATGCTTTTTCCAATTTGTATGTCATTATTGTTAGAATATATACCAGTAAGTGGAATTACTAGTTTTATTGTTAAAATAAATTGAAATATTGGTGGCTTATTGGGCCACACCCATTAAAGCTCAGTTCTTAAAATTGGCTCTGTGATATAACTGGGGTTGACTATGTGCAAGGCAAATATCTTGATTCATGCACATTTTTTGTTAATTAATTGATGTTTTATACAGTTTTTCAAAGAAGCTGAATTATTTTATAATCCAATCACAGTGAATCAGTGCTTGTTATATGTCTTGTTAGTAAGTTAGATTTAATGAATTTAAATCATAACCATGATTTAAACCCAGCAATTTCTTTAAAAAATTAAAATTTTATTCTACATTTTTGGACTGGCACAATTATCAATGCTCAGTAATTACAATTGGCTCACTGCCCAGGAATCACTCCTGGTCGTACTCTGATGTGGTGCTGAGGGTTGAAAATGGATTGACCAAACTATCAATACAGTGCTCTTGCCATATGAATATTTATCTTCCAAAAAGTGTCATTTAATTTAACTTACTGACAGACATATAACAAACAGTTCTTACTATCTTTGTCCTAGTACACCTTTCTCTACTATAACTGGAACTGATCACTCTGGAAAAGACCTCAGTGCCGAAAGGGGAGAAAGTGACATGCAAGGAAAGCACCCCTTCATTGACAATAGTGCAGAACACAGTGTCAAAGGCAGAAAAAAAAACAGAGAAATAAAGAAACAGAGAAAGGGAGAGTGTGTGAGAGAGAAGAAATTGCCTACCATAAAGACAGGTAAAAAGGAAAGGATGCGGGCTGAGAAAAATTTGAGGACAATGGTGGTGGAAGCGTGCACTTTTGAAAGATGGTATACATTATATGACTTGAACTCAATATTGAAAAATTTTGTAACCACAGTGCTTAAATGAAGCAATAGCGAATATATATATAACTTTCTCAGCTACTATGAAATAGTTGTTCAAAAATAGAAATTTTGAGGATCATTGACTTCTATTATTTTATTACAAACATATGATAAAGACCAGACATTTGTAAGAATTTTTCCATTACACAAGGTCTGTGATTCAAAGAGTAGAGTTGGGAAGAGTTAGAGATATCTTGATGAAACAGAACCAATTGCGATGATGTTTTATCAACCTATTGAAGTGTTCCCTAGAATAAAATTCTTTAGAATTTTAAACTGAGATGTGGGAAATAGTAACTGATGGTTTTGAGCTATCTTTATACACAGTTTTATTTCAAACTTCAAACCAAGTCAGACATTTTTATTTAAAATATATAATTTGGAAAAATTAAATTGCATATAATCAGAAAGCTGAGAAAATAAAACCAGGATTCTCACTATGAATGTAAAAATGCATTGTGGTCTACTCTACTTCAATGATCTTCCTCAGTAACATAAAATACAAATATGGTACCATTAATCGTGTGTTCTGAATAGTTTACCAGAAACCAGATGTTCTATAAGGATCGTGAAATAATGTATAGCCTGCCTGACAGACTAAAAACTCCTAGAATCTTGCTGTAAACATGTTTTATCCTAAAGTCATCTTGTCTCAGCAATACAGCTATGAACAAACACTCTGAAAAGCTTTATAAGATAAAACATTCTCAGTGAAAAAGATGGTGCCACTTTTAGGCAACTCTATTCACACAATTTAAGATGAACTAGTTTGACCTTCAGTATTGGCAAGAATGGGAGTTTCTTCTTAAGCTTTCTCAATTTAGTAACCACTTTTCCTTCTTAAATGTAAGTATTACACAATAGCTCACAACTATAGAAATCTGAGAATTCAATCATGACTTAACTTCTACCAACAGACCAAAATATTCTCATCTGACATTCTGTGTTGGTGGGAATATAATGGACATGTTAACTATCTCTTCTTCTACTCTCCAGGCACTATCTTCACTATCAAGTTTAATCATAAAAAAAGATGAATACCTTAGTCATTTCCTCATATCCCCTGCAGATAGGACTTTACCGAATACAATTTACAATTATGCTCTCAGCCTGTAAAGTGAATCAATACCAGAATTGTTCATTTGAACAGTATTTTTCCTTTACAGACCTTATATATTATGTTATTCACTATCTTTTATACAAGTCATCACACAATACAATTTTTATAAAGTTTTGTCTAAGGAAAAAGGTATTTCTACAGATTAATGTCTTAATTTTGTCAGAAAATAAAAAAATTGAAGTGAGAATACATGAAAATCAATTATTCTATCTTCTTACATTTCCTGCTGTAAAACTAGAACCATTTTGAATGCCCAGATTAGAAATTCATTTATACCAAGGGTCAGTTGACAGCTACTTGGTCTTGTTTATTTTAGAAAATTTTATTCAGTCACATTTTTATTTTTTTCTTGGTATTCAAATCATGTTTTGGCTATCTAGTAGGTCTTTTGTATTTTCAAAGCATTTTTGACTAAAGAGAAAATTTAAGAAAAAGTGTGATATATGATAAAGTACAAAAATGATTTAAAGCAGTATCTCCCAACATGTCATGATTTTTTTACTCTACAATAGCAATCTTTTCTTAAAATAAATGTTAAGTAACAGTTTTTTTTATTAGTTTTAGTATGCAGGTATTAGAAACTCAAAGATATTTTATTCAAAATTACCCTTTGAGCTTCTTTTCAAAGCATTAGGGAAATCTTGTCATTGTCAACTGATGCTGTCAATCATTTGTCAGTTACCAAGTTGATCGTAAATAGTGTCGTATCACATCTGTATCATACACCTCTTTTAACCTATTTACTTCTGTAGCCTAGGTCACTCTGAGTTGTTAGTCACTTAGTCTGTTTACTTTTTAATTATGATTGCACTTGTCTCCAAATGTCTACAAGAGAATTCTGAAAGAAAATGCATAAAGTTTTCAAATCTAGATTTTGAATGTTTTTCTAAAATTAGTAGTACTCTAAAAAGAGCAATGTAATCAATTATGCCTTCAACAAATCATTGATTTTAATGGGTAAAATATTATAAAGGCCTTAAAATTATACTATTAATTTTTATGTCTAAGCTAATGCTATTAATGCATCACAACCTTGTGACACGTGTTGTAATCAATAAATATGTCAGGTCAAGTATTTATTTTGTAATCAAGACCTCATCTTTGCTTCTCTGGCTCTAGAAATATATGAAATGTGTAAAAAAAAAGGTTATAATTTTCTCATCTGGGTGAGCTAAATATGCCCTAAAATATTTTTGTAGTACTTATCAGAATTAACACATTGAAGCACTATTTTTATTGTTTCATATTGTAAAGTTAAAATAACATAGAAAGCACAATCATAGAAAGGGTTTTAGTTTCACCCAACTCATTATCTTTACAGGAAAATAAACTAATTTTTATGACTTTACATATATAGATCCTCTCTCTGTGTGTGTGTGTGTGTCTTTCTTTCTCTGGCTCATGGAGCTGAAGTGACAATTTAGTCCACATGGTGTACACTATGGAAAATCAAAATATTATTCATAAATAAATATTTCTTAGAGCTTCTGCCATTCTTTGGAGGCAATGATCAGCTGTTTTAGAAGACACATATCAGCTGCCTTTGGAGTCTTCTAATTATTTAACAGGGTTTATAGTTTTATATTAAAAGGTAGATTTTATTAAAAGTTCTTCAACAAATGCATACAACTCTTATACTGTGGCTTTAAGTTTTATAGATTTTGGGGCCGGCGAGGTGGCACTAGAGGTAAGGTGTCTGCCTTGCAAGCGCTAGCCAAGGAAGGACCATGTTTCGATCCCCCGACATCTCATATGGTCCCCCAAGCCAGGGGCAATTTCTGAGCCCTTAGCCAGGAGTAACCCCTGAGCATCAAACGGATGTGGCCCGAAAAACCAAAAAAAAAAGTTTTATAGATTTTATACAAAATAACTCTATGACACTCTCATGAAGCAACTTTCATATTTTTATCTCATCTCTGGAATATCCAGGCAGATTATGTTCAGATGGATGAGAGTCTGTGTCTATAAACTTGATAATCATTAGAACTCATAGAATAATTGCTATTTAGTCTCAAATTCACATAACAAAATCTAATTCACATCAGTAAAGGTGTTATTTAACATATATCACAATTTTCTTCTTAGTTGCATACTATTTCCACATAAAGATAAAGAATAAATTATATGAAAAGAGTTTGGCTAAATTAACCAGTCACTCTTATTCAATGAGATCCTGAAGTAATTAGAGTTCTGAGATATTTATCAGACTCCATTAAAATGATTGATTAGGGCCAGAGAGATAGCATGGAGGTAAGGTGTTTGCCTTGCATGCAGAAGGTTGATGGTTTGAATCCTGGCATCCCATATGGTCGCCTGAGCCTGCCAGGAGTGATTTCTGAGCATAGAGCCTGCAGTAACCCCTGAGTGTTGCCGGGTGTGACACAAAAAGAAACAAACAAACAAAAATGTTTGATTAATACAGTAAATAAAATAGTACTATTTATGCTATCCTTAATAATTTACATTTCGCCAAAATTGTATGTTAAGAAATTGCAGTCCAGAGAGATATACAGTGCATAGGGTATTTGCCTTGCACTTGCCTAACTTGAGTTTAGTCCATAATATCTCATATGGTCCCTGGAGTCCTCTGTAACTAATTCTCAAGTGCAGAGTCAGGATTAACTTCTGAGCACTGATAGGTGTGTCCCAAAAACAAACAAACAAACAAAAGTAAATAAAAATTAAACCAACAAGAAATTAGTGCAGTTAGACAACACTAATAACACTAATCACATATCTAAATTGAACATCATTTGCTTTAGAAATGTAAAATTTATATGAAGGGTACACTGGCATGCATGCATCTCCTTGGAATTTAAGTTATTAACATTACAATATTAATATAATAACATTTGATTTTTTAACTTTTATAATTGTAAATATTTTTATTAAAATTATCTTTTAAATTAAAAATAATTAACTACCAAACAGCTATAAATTAGGATACCACATGCTCTCCTCTTCTTAGGAACCTGAGTCAAATCCTTGACTCTCTTTGAGGTTCCTTGACCCTTTCCATGCTTATGTGCACATACTGGCACCTTAACACAAGCATCTTAGCTGTACCTGAATACTTGAATTAAAGTGGGTGATGAAAGTAATTATGCAATGAGCTATTAAGAACATCACAAAAAAGAATTAGCAATGGACTACCCAACACAGTTATCTAGGATGATTGAGTGAAACACTGTTCATACCAGGAGGTAGACTATTTCTGTTCCTGCCTCATAACATGTGGTTCTTAGAAAATAGTGTCCCTCCTTGTTCAGAGAAACCTGACATATGGTCTTTACAAAATGGTGTGCCATCTTGTTTGGAACCCAGGACTCCACATTAAAAATGACAAAATGCTATAAAAAGCTTTTGAAATTTTGGAGGATTGTGGATTTTTCTGATAATGAGGATTAACCAACAGGTATGGCAAGATAAAAGTGCTGTTAGATAAATGGTTTCCTTAATAGTCATAAAAAGTTTTAGAGAAAATATTTTATTATTTTTGTTTAATTAATAATCAAAGTTAGGTCTAGGAAGGCCAAGAAAATTGTCCAGGTGAGAGGTGCTAGAGACAACACCCAGAATGCTTGAGTCTGATTTCTTCCACTCTCCATAACTGGTCCTCTTATTTATGTCCTTTTTTACACTGAAAAAGAGAAAAGAAGTGGCATATTCAAAACCAGAAAGCCATTTAGGGGCACAGCTAGAACTAAAATTAAGGCTAGCTTGGCAACTGAAAAACTATTAGAAGATAGAGCCAAAATAAATTCCATCCCTTTTGTGGTATAAAAGACAAAAATATTCCTCAATCAGAAAGCTGATTTTATTAAGCCGTGGACTGGCCTACTCCCTTTCCTCTCATTCTCTCCACACACAAGTCTCATAAAATACGCATGGGTAGATTACACTGGACAAACAATCCACTATGAAACTGGCCTGGCAATGTAAATTGTCTCTCAGTAGGTGTTTATTATATTTATATTGGTTTAATCTGCTTCCATTGCCAATCTATTATGCTGGAATTCCCCCTTGCTGAGGCAGCTGTGTTATTCTTTTCTTGACTGAATCTCAGGAACTATCACTCTTACATTTTGGGAACCAACTATTCAAGAGTAAACAACTTTAATCAGATGGTGTCTTTTCTTACATACTACCACTTGCAAAATCTGGAGCATTCTCTTCTGGACTCAACCAGTTCAAACTGTCCCTTTATCCAAAAGACTGAAATTGATGTGAAATGAGAAAATGATATGACGAATATTATTGCAGAGTGAAAAAATGCATAGATAATGATGCTTGTAGAAGTTTCTTTGCTTCCTTAGAAGGTGGAAGATTCAAATATACCCGTGAAAAAGAGTCCAGATGGCCCTGGGTATATCTTTATGAGTACCTTTTAAATAAAATCTTAGAAAATATTTATTGCTATGTAATACTAACAAACATTTAATGCATATTTAAGTAACTAAGTTTAAGATCTAATGTATTTATACATAGTCCTGGTTTATACATGGTCCTGGTTGATACATCTATGGTATTCTCAAAAAGGGTTGGGCAGAATCCTCTTTTACTAATTACAAGCGGATAAAAGCTATTCCTTACAACCTCTGAAAGAAATGGCACAGCTTCGCTATCTAAACGTATCAAACTGCTAAGCCACCAAATTTGTTTCAGATCTATAAATCCTAGACACTTCAACATCTTATAGGAGTGTCAGCCCAATAGCATCATAGGAAATCTAATGAAGCGTTACATCATAACCTATCAACCTAAGTGAGCCTAAAGAGTAACACACAGGCTCAACTTGTACCAATCACAGCCTGTAAATTCTTAGACACTAACTTGATTAACACCATATTGAGTTATAAAAATAATTTTAAATTGAACTGTTTTTATATGTTTGGATAATACCATTTGCCTTTCAGTTGTGAACAGCAATGTAAAGTAAATTTGTTTGTGCCTAAAAAAACACAAAACAGAAATTTTTATAATATTCATACATGTTTATACATATACACATGTATATTAGATCGATTTATTATTTTCTACAGAATACAAAAAAAATGCTTTGAAATGAAAACATCAGTGAATAGAGAACCTGATCTTCCCAGGCATCATGGGAAGAGGAGACGCTCATTTCAGCAAAACACCTTTTCAAGTTTCTGTATTAATCTCCTGATATATAGAAAAATAAGGTTCTTTTCCTCTAGATAAAACCAAAAAGCTAACACAGATCATCAAGCAGCAGATTAAATATGAAAGAATTATGTGTTGTAAAAGTACCTGCTATAGAGTCCTGAGTTTTATTATTTAATGAATAATAGATTTGTTTCTCTGACTGGCATCCCTTTCTGTTTTATTCAACAATAAAGTGCCTATTAAATAAAATAATGATTAAAATAAAATAATGATTAAAATTAATTAGTTTTGAAAGTGAATGTTTTTTTTTTTCACTGCTGCTGTAGGAATAAGTTATGAGTTTTGAAACATAAATCAACCCCTCATGTCTACACTGGTAAATTGTGGAATCTAACTTCTCTTTCAGTTAAGATGATAATTGGACATATAATACTAATCTATATTTTTATATGTTTAACACACTCTGAAATATTTAAAATTTCATTGTAGGGCTACCATAAAATTTAAATCTAAAGCAAAATTAACAATGTGAAAATAAAATCTCAAATATTTATGAAAAATCAAATCCATGTAAAACTGAAAATTTTGCAAGGATATAATATTTAAAAGACAGAGGCAAGAGAGGTGGCTCAAGTGGTAAGGCATTTCCCTTGCAGTGCTAACCTAGGACTGATCCCGATTCAATCCCCAGGTGTCCCATATAGATCCCCAAGCCAGGAGTGATTTCTGAGCGCATCACCAGATGTAACTCCTGAGTGTCACCGGGTGTGGCCCAGAAAGCAAAAGAAGAAAACATAATTTATTTTAAACATAATTTGCACATATATGTGTGCAATAATCATTTCCATAGTAACTTGTAATACAGACTTTTGTGACATACCCAGAAGGGGTCAGATGTTACTCCTGGCTCTGCACTTAGAAATTACTCCTAGCTGGTTCAGAGGACAATATGGGGTAGTGGATATTGAACCTAAATTGGCTACATAAAAAACAAATAACGTAATTTACTATAATATAACTGAAGTCTCAGATATTTGAGGTTAATTTTTTATAAACACATTTCAGTTCTTTTTATTAAATTAGATGACAAATCTCATATTATAATTAAAAAAATAATTGGAAAATACATAGAAAATTATTATTTTTATGAAAGAACTATTATAGCTAGAAAACCATATCTTAAATTATGAAGAATAACACATAAATATATCTTCATTGATATATTAACTAAAATAGCATCTTGAAATATATTTCAAAGCATTATAATAATAGACAATATATTGCATTGCTATCAAAATAAAGACTGTAATTATTAGACCTTAAAATTCCATGCCAGAAGGTTTATAAAGCAATAGGAATTTTATATAGTCATGCTAAAACAGAGATTTCAAACTTTGAAATGTGAAATGGGTAATCTCCCACTAGTGGGCAGAATTACAATGTGCACTATGAGGGCTATGCACTATCTGGACTGTGCCAGGAGTAAAGATTTCTGGGAGACAAGTTCAATGGGAATTACTTTGGAAATTTTTCCTTAGGGGCACAGAATTTAAACTTACACCACTATGAAAAGATTAGCACTGTTGAATTTGAACTCCCTTGACACAAACTGCAGCAGAACATTATCTCCTATTAAGCCTGCTGTCGGATTCCAGCTAACTCAATCTCAATGTCTTTGCTTTTTAACACCCCCAGAAGCTTTGTGAAATACCGCTGATATACTTTCAGTTATGAAATAGATCAGGATTGTTATATAGGAAAACACTTCTGACTCTATTTCCATGATATTTCCAATATCAGTATGCTTTCTAAATATTTCAAGTCAGTAGATTCTTTAGTCAGAGAATCCATATGCAATGACATTCAACCTGATAATGCAACTGGTTATCTTCTAGTACAAAACAGTAAACTAAATCCAGCAAGGAACTTTCTGTGGCATAGATCTAGGTTCTTTGTCTTCTTTTTTTTATAATGGCATGCTCCCTTATTTGTTTCGTAGGTGTTAAACTTCTATGTGTTTTATTTAATATCTTCCAACTAATGTTCACATTTATTTTTGCAGAGTACTTTATTTGCTGTCTTCATTAGCTAATTCTTCCCATTAATTTTTTCTGTATAGTATATCTAACCATGCAAGAATTTTTATACCTTGCTTTTACATTTTAGCTTTCTTTTACTCTTTTTTTAATACATTTTTATCAATGACTTATTTTATCCTAATTTACTTTCCCTATCATAGGTAACATTGTGCTCTACCAAAACTTCAGACAATAAAGGCCACAGGCCACATAAAATAAAGGCCACAGAATATGACTACATTAAAAACAATGACGAATGAAGAACTAACAGGTAAAATAAAGGTAGGGTAGTCCTGATACAGCCTGACTTGTCTTCTGTAAGAAGATCATGCTTTGGAACTCTGAAGATACTTTGGTCTTGTTGAAGACTTTTGGAAGGATAGATGAGCTGGAATATCCTGAAATGACAAAAAAAGAATGAAGTAGCATATAGAAGGAACTCCATGAATCTTCTCTAAGGAACACTAAGGAACACATATGGTGTAGTGATGGGTACAAAAGGATAACGAGTTGATTGATTACACAGAGGATTCCATAAGAAGAGTGATGGGAAAAAACAATTTGAGAAAAAATCACCAGTAGTCATATGTTATCAGTACTTTATGGCAATGAAATAGTTACAAAATAACTTTAGTTTAAATTACCTGAAAAATTAAAATAAATCCATTGTTCTGAAACTCCCACTTGCCCAAGCACTGATATTCAGTCTAACACACCCTCATCACCTTATTTGTCAGTATGCTCACTGTCCTCTCAACTTTGGAATAACTAATCCATCAATGCAGCCTTCATAAATAAAAAAAAATTATCTGTGAATAAAATATCAATGCAACTTGCATCTTGGGAACAGCACACTTGTTCCTCATCTGGGTTGCTAGCCTGTTCATCAGAATATGGAGTCTATTCACCAAAAATGCCAAAGTGGGGAAAGGAAGAAAATGCCTGCTCTTTGGCCTTGATTAACCTGGAGATCATTGATAGTAATGACTTCTGTTTGCTTGTTGTTGTTATTTTTATCAAAGTCTTATAACTCCTGCCTTCCAGGATCTCAGCACCTGCTTATCCACTTTATTTCTATAGCTATTAAAAGAATCCACATAACGGGATGACACAATGTCAAAACTGTTTCTCATGAAAAAATTTTGCATGATGTTGAAGACCACTAGAGTAAGGATGTAGTGGATAATTTCTCAAAACTAAAGAATTAGTGAAATATATTTGCTATTTAAAAATTATTAAATAGCATAATTTACCAAGTTATTTGCTATACAATTATTTTAAGGCATAAAAAGTTCCAACATCAATACCACCACTAATGTTATTTGCCCTCCAAAATGACCATGGTTTCTCACCCATCACCCCATATTGACTACACATAGCAAACACAAATTTACTTGATATTGTTTTTATAATACAAAAACAAATAGAATTTTTAAAACCTATTTCAATAAAAATCAGTTTGGGGTCATTGTTATATCTCAGAAGAAAAAGATATTAAGAAACAGAGAGACATAGGGCAGAGGTAAAGCATTTTCATTTATTTTCCAACCTTAGTGCAACATTAAAGCATTATGTATGATTGTCTGAATATCACCAGAAATGATTTCTGAATACAGAGCCAGGAGAAAGCTTTGAGTACCACTAGGTGTAAACCAAAAAGCAAAGAAAAAAAAAAAGATATTAGAACATAGATCACACAGATGGTGGAAAACTTTAACCAAACTAAGAAGAAAGCCATGCACAAGTCATAAATTGGGGAGAAAAATCTTACACTTGATCCTAGCTTTGGAAAAAAACAATAAACTAATTTCTTTAGCTTAAATTATACTTTCTGAGGCATTTTGTGATGACACACCTAGAATACTAATATACCTTATGTTTCCATATTTTTTCTTGACATTTATAATAGAGTTCGTTTTTGAGGGGAGTAGTTGGGGCAGAAAGCATGCCAGATCCCCATTATCTTATTTCTTACTTACTCAATTACTCTATATTGAACAATACATGATTACTAAATATTTTGTAAAATCATAATTCTTTAAGGATCTAAAATAATCTCTGCACCACAATATAAACTGCAAGATTGAGATACTAAAATATGAATAGAATATAGGATGATTACAGAAATTTTATTTTTAATCCCAAAATTGTCTAGAACCGTATCTGGTACACAATAACTTATTTAAAAGTAAGGACATTGAGGACAGAAACAAGCCTTGCATGGACAATCGCAATTCCTGATATCACAAAATGAGGCCTTAGACATCTCTTAATCTATTCAAGAAAAAAAAAAATTTTTCCAGAGACTGAGAAATAGCACAGCAGTATGTATGGTGTTTGCCTTGCATGCAGTTGACCCAGGATGGATTTTGGTTCCATCCCAGATGTGCCATATAGTCCCCCCAACCAGGAGTGACTTCTGAGTGCATAACCAAGAGTAACCCCTGAGCGTCACTGGTTGTGACCCAAAAGCTAAAATAAATAAATAGAAAAAAATTCTTCCTAAAAGATCCTAAAAGACCTGTTCTGCCTGAGGAGTGCAAAGCGCCAATCCAGCCAGTCCAGACACTGACTTCTGAGTGTGCCTGGCTCTGTCGAAATGGATACTATACCCCCACAGGCCAATGCTGCTGCAGCTCTGGCTGGGAAGGAGAGTTCTGTAGAAATGCAAAGTGTGAGCCAGTTTGCCGACATGGAGGTGTCTGCATGCGACCCAACAAGTGCCTTTGTAAGAAAGGCTACCTGGGAGCTCAGTGCGAGCAAGTGGACAGAAATGTACGCAGATTAATCCGGGCAGATATTCTTGGTCAGATCATTGACATGACATCCTATTTGCTGGATCTTACAAGTTACATTGTATAGTTTCTGGGACTGTGATTCTTCCTTTCTGATGGGCATTTCTCTCTCTCTTTTTTAAATTCTGTTAGAGTTTGTGCCAGAATAGATGCTATAGGATTATTTTTTGGATTTCTTTGTTGCCCAAACAAACGTTCAGGGGTTACTACTAGCTATGCACTCAGAAATCTCTCCTGGCTTGGGGGGACCATATTTGACACCGGGGGATCGAACCGCAGTCTGTTGTAAGCTAGCGCAGGCAAGGCAGATGCCTTACCCCTTGCGCCAATGTGCCAGCCCCAAAAATATGGGATTATAATAAAAGATTTTAATGACCAGAATGAGAAAAATTATAGTAGTATTAATTTCATGTATTTGTGTATTGCAGATTATTAAAGCCTGCATTTCAATTATAAGGCATACCACCAGAATGACCCTTAATTAAGTTAAAATGTTTTCTTACCTTTAGCACTTTAAATTATATATTAGGTAAAATTCTCTTACTCTGCTAGGAAATTTATGAGAAGAATTTGAAAACTTCTCATAGAGTTTTCTTCTATGACACTTCTATTTCTTGCTAGGATTGGAACTGAAACTAAACATTTTTAGTGCAATAGTTCAGATTTTTTTTTATTGTAGGAGCTACCTCCTGGTGTTTAAAAAGATTGCTTCAAAATTCCATATATTCCCCCTAGAGCTGGTATTTCTGTTTGAATCCATTTGAAACAGTGTTCACCCAATGATTCAGAACTGAAACACGCTTGAAATATATTGATTAGTACAATATACTAGTTACTCTAAATGGTTTCAAGATACTTAAACTTTGTGTCCAGAGAGGTAATACAGCAAGTATTGTATATAGCCAACATGGATCCAATAACCAGCACCCTATAGAATCTCCCAAGTATGCCAGGAATTATTCCTGTTCTCATAGTCAGGAGTAGGTCGGAAGAAATGAATATGATATAAAAACAAAAATAAAATAACAACAAAAACAAATACAAGGATGCCCAAATTCTTTAAGGATTTCTTTTGGATTAATCATGTTCCATCCTATTCAGGATATGCTTATTACTCATTGGTCAGAAACACCTTTGGATGAAATCATCCTTGGACTTGGTGCATTAGACCACCTGTTCTTCCCCCTCAGATGTTGTCTGATGCTTCCTATGTTTGCATTTACTTACGTACACATATCTCTTCAATGCCCTGGGATTGGCACATGAGGCTTCCACTTCACCTAGCACACAGAGCAGGGACTCTGCCTATGATTGGTGAGATGGACCCTGGGATTATTCAGTGCTTGAATAAAAGGATTTCTCTGCTGTAGATGTTTAAGTTAACGCAGAATCAAAAACAAGCCCCCCATCAGGAAAACAATTAAACTTAAATCTTTATGGGTTTAAATATGGAATATTTCAGTTGATTTAAGATTGTGTGCTTGGAATATTTTCCTATTTCTCCATTTCTTGTTGAATTCCTTTGTACCTGGAGTGACAATGGGTGTTGGACTTTAATCAGGATTTTAATATTTTAAGACATGTCTGAGTGCTTTCACATATTTAGAATGGAGAATGTGGTACTATCAAGACACAAACAGTAAAATTATTAGCCAAGATTATGCTGGAAGGATGGTTGCAGGAGGCCCATTGTCTCATATGCTTCTGATAGGAAAAAGGAAGTTCTCAATAATAAATAAGCAGGCAAGACTACACAGTAATGTTTTGTTATCAGGGAATTTGCTTTGAAAGTTTGGAAAGAATTGACTCAGAGACCAAATTTAAAGATAGTTATGCAAAGATATTTTCAGAGTTATGGAGCCATTTGCAGATTTTCTGGGGAAATCAACAGAGTCTAAACAGAGGGATATTAAAGTTGTGGGTTCTCAATAACTCCTGATGAAAACTTTAGCTTTTAACAGTGCCAATGAAAATTGTCAGCCTATATTACATCTCATTAGGGAGAAAGAAGATTTCTACATTCTTTTAAATGCTTCTACATGATTATACATTTCTACATGCTTGTCAAAATTTGAAACGAAATTATTGCTCATGCCCCCTACCATTGCACCTTTAACAACATATGCTATTCAGATGTAAACTCCAGGGAATCAGATCGGATAGAATTATCTGTTACTGGTAATTATGGCTTCTGTCTGAGGAGACCACCCAGCCTTGCAGGAGGTGTGACACTTGATTTCTTTGAAGAAGAGATTATCTTTCATCTCCTAATCATATGACTGGTAACTGGGAGAGGGGTCCAAAACCAGCATCATTAGTTCAGATCAAATGCTTTAACTGTGACAAAATGAAACATTTTCAAAGAGACTTCAGGATGCAATACTTTTGTGCTCCTGCTTGACAACCTGCCCCATTGAGGCTAATACATAATCAACCTCTCTCAGGTAACTGGGTCCGGGGCAAATCCCAGACCTCACAAAATCAATGACTCTTTTCATCAATAATTCCTCTTCTTAATCCAGTCCAAGAATTATGAAGCATAAGCTTGTAAAGCCTGCCACTTCAGAAATCTGTGCCCTCAATATACCCTGCCCTTATGATTTAATTATAATGCCAGCTCAGTGCCCTTAGAAAGTAAGATCTGGGATAATAGGGCCAATTATCCAGGAAATTTGGGGCTGATTTTACTTAAAGGTATCTCTACTAATCTGGGAACTATATATTCTGACTACATTGGAGAAATAATAGTTCTTCTTTACATGTCCACAGTTTGAATAAAAAAAGGTGAAAGCATAACTCAAATTTTGTTACTTCCTATGTTATACTTGGCAAATAGAATGCATCAATGAAGGGTTTTCTTCATCATAAGGACAACTTCTGAGGTTTCTGCTAATATACATTAATAGCTTTTACTGCTAAGCTTAAAGAGGAAAACTCAATGTTAATTCTAGAAATTCAGGGAAGAAAGTTTAAGGGAATGTTTGACTCTAAGATGAGTCTCTGTTATTGCCTTAAAATATTGACCATATGACTGGACATTGAAGAATATTTTTTGTTTGTTTGTGGGCCACACCCGGTGCTCAAGGGTTACTCCTGGCTATGCAGTCAGAAATTACTGCTAGCTAGGGGGACCATATGGGATGCCTGGGATTGAACCCAGGTCTGTCCTGGATTGACTGCATGAAAGGCAAATGCCCGACCACTGCACTATCTCCTGGTCCCAGAAAAAATTTCTTAAAGCCTAGAGGGTATAGGTGGCATTTTGCACCATATTCTGGTTGCCAGAGCAGTAGGCTTTTAAACTGCATAGGACTGAAAAAGCAAAAGGTTGGGTTTTTTTTGTTTTTTGGATTTTTTTTTTGTTTGTAGGTTTGTTTTTTACTATATGTAGCTCCAGTTTCAATGAACCTCTTGTGTCTCAATTTGCATAAGCAAAGGAGGGCAAAATATCACCTCCCTGGCCCAAACCCCATTTTATTTAACTAGCTTAGATGTTTCTCCTTATCACCTAAACTGCTTCCAGAAAACCAGCTCTGAGGTTTCACGTTTTAAATTGAGACCACTGTGTTAAAATGTCCAGAACACATTCCAATCGAATGGAAGTCTAATATTCCAATCTAGGTCCTAGTGACACAAAATTAGAGGTGGTGAAAAACTTAGTTAATAAACAACTGATTTGGGGACACATTGAAACCACCTTTTCTGAATGGAATCCTTCTATATTTATAATACAGAAGCAATCATGTAGCTGGAGACTTTCATTTGATTTAACAGATGTCAATGCATCCATGATTTCTATAGGAAAAGTATAGAATTGCTTAGGTTCAAAAGTAGCCATTCCAAAAGACTGGCCTTTGATAGTAAGTGACTTAAAAAAAACTATTTTAATAATATTTCTGTTCACCCAAAAGACAGAAGTTGCTTTTACTTTTCTGTTTCTTCTCTCAATAATAGGGCCCCCATGCAGCATGCAGGGATTTCAATGGATGGTTTTGTGTCAGGGCATGGCAAACTTACCCACCCTGTCTCAATATTTTGTTTATGTTTTCTTTCATCCAGCTTTTCCAAAGTTTCCCCAGGCATATTTGATACACTATATTGATGCCATTCGGCTCCAGTGATCAAAGTTTACAGACTAATTATGGCTAATGTATACTACCTATGTGGACTACTTTCCAAAGAAACCCTATCTCCATGTAGTGTGGTCAATATCTATTCACTTTTTAGTTCATTTACTCTCCCGTTGGTGCTTTTGTGGTGTATGGGGGACTTTTGCTCCATCCTGGGTGGTAAATCAGGTCTCTGTATGTAGAGATCTCCATTTCTGCACAGGTCAAGGATGGAACTTATGGTAAAGTCTTTTTTTCTTGTGGTTCTAGAAGTTCTGTTCCCTTAGTGTCTTTATGATCCATCTTCTGTGGTTGGTGATCTTGGTCCTTGTGCTGATCCTAGGATGGAGCCTGGGCTAGCGTCTTTTGTTATGTTACCAGAAGACAGTTGCTACTGTCTCAGTCATACCTCTGGAATTAGAGATCATGATTGTTGTGCAGATCGTAGGTCAAACCCTAGACTAGGGTTTTTTTCTTGGTCCCAGGATACATACTGCCCGGTCATGGTTCTATCAGCCAGTCATCTCTAGATTGCGATCTTGGCTTTTGCATAGACCAAAGGGTGACAAGTCTGATTTTGTCTCATCGTTAGCTGGTGAGGTAGGGTAACCTGCTCTTAGGTCAAGTTGTTCCTAATTTTCTCGTTGTCAGGATATCCTATTTGAGCTGGGCCATGTTGGTGTTTGAGCAGTATTAAGGATGTCACAGATGGGATTTGGTTCCTGTAGCTGTTGTGAAGAGCTGTGTCGTTTCTATGCCTGGGATCCTGGATTCCAGGCTGGACTGTCGGAGTCTAATCACCTAGGGTCCACATGATATATATACAAGGTGGGATATGCCCCTGTGTTGTAAAATGTATGAGTTCTTATCCCTAGTAGATAAGAGCTTGTTTTTAAACGTAACCTTACCTCTTTTTTTTAGTGTGCCTTTGCAGGAAGTAATGGTGCTACATTATATTGCCGGTGCATTTGGGGGTGGAAAGAGAAGAAAACAGAAGCAAGTCACACATCCAAAAATGATAAAAATAGAGATAAAACTATATGTGCTCCCGTATGAGGAGCACAGGAGTTCAGTGCCCACATGGGGAGGTGTCCAGGCGGGGGACTCTCTATTCACTTTTTAAATGCGGAGCACCAATGACTTCTGAATGAGCTAAAGCTTTGTGCACCTTCATTCTACAATGTTTTTCTGCTATAAGCATGCCAAAACCATAAAATGGTCCTATCTACACCTATAAAATTTTCCATCATTTTTCAAAGAATAACAAAATAAATATATTACCAGTTCCCCTGATAATCAACAAAAACAAGACATAGTTGAAAGAGCTCACAGAAACATCAACATTTAATTAATTAATTAATTAATTAAATTTATTTTATTAAAATTTATTAATTAATTAATAAAATACAGATATGTGGCATGCCACCACTGAACATTTTATACTTAACATTATTCTCTTTAAACTTCTTTAATTTACCCTCAATGAAAGCCTTATACAATTTTAGAAAGAAATTTTTAAAAGGGGCAAAAGCAGTGGTGCAGGGCATCAGGCATCTGCCTTGCACGGTTTGATTCCAGGCATCACATATGGTCCCCCAAGCCAGGGGTGATTTCTGAGCGCATAGCCAGGAATAACCCCTGAGCATCACCATGTATGATCCAAAAACCAAAAAAAAAAAAATTAAAGAAGATGCTCCCATACAAAAACTGCAATTCATTCATCTACTTGGATAAAAATAGATAATAAATGGTTTGCTGGTAAACTCATTCGAGGTAAAGGTGCTTATGTTTCCACAGATTGCAATCCTGCCAACAAACTCTTGGTCCAGCTATACATTGTCAGAAACAGTATTCTTGCAAATAATAAAAAACTCTTTCACAGGTGCATGATAAGACTGCAAACTTCTCTTCAGAACCAACACAGATTACTCAAAAGGATGAGCGCAGAAAACAAACTGTACTTTAACAGGTAACCAGGACAATAAGTGACACCACACAATTAGACAAAGACTATGGGGAGTGGAAATAACCAGTTCCAAAATCTCGCTTCTATAGATGAGGGAACTAGACTTGTTCTCAATGGACTTCGAATTTAGGAAACTATTGTTACATGAACTCAGTACTACAATGTCTGTATAATATACCAAGTTTGACCTATTACTTTTACCAGAACCATTACAAGGAGGACATTAACAAGTGAAATCTAATGTGACATACTGGCAAAGTGACAGAAGACTTTGGTAAAATTATAAAAGCCTTGTGGGTAGGACAACACAGGGATATCAACCCAAAAGACTTTAAGATATCCATTAGAAAGCTAAATAATCAGTTTTTAGGGCGAAATTTACAATATCTACTAAACTACTTCTATTACCTATACATAGGTCTTCATCAGGACTTGAACAAATCTGAGGGACAGAAAAGACTTCTAGAGGAAAATAATGATCATCTTGTTGACTCAAAAACCTCAAAACAACCTTGTCAGAGGCAGTATACTGAATCTATTAATGTTATTCTTTTTCAAGGCAACTTCAAATCCACAGTTTAATGCCTCATCTGCCACCAAGAATCTTGGACATTTGGGATTTTTACTCATTTATACATGTCTTTAACATCTACAGATAAATGCATGTTGCAAGATTGCCTACAATTAATTTTCAATGAAGAAAAACTGAGTCAACAATAGCTTTTATTGCAGCCACTGCACCACACAACAGTATTCTTTATGTTTTTGAATCTTATCAATCTATACCCTTCCCATAAGTAATGTTTGTTTTATAGACTTAGTCATGCTTTCCAAATATGTACTTGCAAAACGGACTTTTCCTTAGATCTCCTGGTTTGTGTATCCAGATGGCTCGTTGGTGTTTCCATCTGGCTATATAATCAGTATTACAAATGTAAAATATCAAAAAATCATATTTTGAAAATTTTTTCCAATTTTATCTTTCAATATTTTTTCTTTTCTAAGATGGCAAGTTTATTCTAGATGTCTAAATGAAACATCTTAGAATTAGTCTTTTATATTGTTTAGTTAGATTTTGCGGAGAGTTGGTTAAGTGCCCAATAGTTCTCAGTATATTTATCACATCCTAAATACATCATGAGAAACATAACATCAATTTTACTTCAATTTTTTTATAAATTTATTTAAATATTGTAAATTTTAGGGTTTTTCATATATAGTTGGTTCTGCTTTCCCACAGTCACAAAACTGTTCATGGTGGATTTTTCAGTCATATAGTGTATAACACCTTTAAATCGTGCATATTTCCCACAAACAATTCCCCCATTTTCCCTTCTGCCAGCACCCTGGCCTCTCGCCTGCCAGCCTCTATGGCAGGCATTTTTCTTCTCTCTCTCTTTATCTCTCTACCATTTTTGTCTTTTATACACTGTGGTTTGCAATATAGTTACTGAAGGGGTATAGTAAGTAATACTTTATTATCTTTTAACACCCAATTCTTGTCCAGAGTGATTGTTTTCAATTATTATTGACAGTGTTCCTTTCTCTGCCCTAACTGCATTTCACCACTATTTCTGGCAAGCTTAATAATGAAATAATCCTCCTGGCCCTCCTCTCTATTAAATCTGGACATTGTTACCATACCATACCATATCTTTTCATTATTTTTTGTTTTGGGGCTGCATCCAGTGGTGTTCAGGGTTTACTCCTGGAGCTGTGCTCAAAGGACCATATGGAATGTCAGCTAATTACACTAAGCATAATATTAGCCATATCTTTACATGTATATGTAAATTTTATGGCTGCATGTTTCCTAATAGCTATATAGTATTATATTTTGTAGACATTACAATATTCTTTATCTAATCACAAATGCTTGGGCACTTGAGTTGCTTTCAGATTCTGATTATTGTTGCAATAAACAGAGAAATGGAGAAGTATTTTCTACATTATGTTTTGGGCCCTAAAATATCTTGCTATGAAAGATAAATTTCTACTTTTTTGAGGAATATGCATATTATTTTTAAAAAGTTTTGACAACTTAAAATTATCACCATCAGGAATGAGATTTTGTTTCTCCCCACATCCATGCCACTAATGGATACTCTTGTTCTTTGTGATGTATTACAGCCTATGTGGTGTTGGATGGTATTAGTAGCTGTTATTTTAGCTCCTGATGAATAATGACATAGAGAATTTTATATCTGCCTTTTGGCCATCAATATTTCTTCTTTGAGAAAATGTCTGTTCATCACTTCTTCCCGTTTATGGATAGAGTTATATGTTTTTGTTGTTAGTCTCAACACGTGCCTTAGATATCTAAAATTTTAAATATTATCTGATAGATATCAGTTGAGTATTTCTTCCCATTACATAGGCAGTCTTTATATCCTAGTTAATAATTCCTTTCAGTTGAAGAAGCTACTTAGTTTAATGTAGCTCCATTTTTTCTATCTTTGCTTCAAGCTGGTAGGCCAGTGGGTATTTCATCTATTATGTTGACTTTAGCTTCAATATCATAAAGTGTTCTGCCTATGTTTTCCTTTATCTACTTTGTTGTTTCAAGTGTAATAACAAGGAAATTAATTCAGTTTAACTTTTGTGCATGATGATAAAGAGAGGGTTGAATTCACTTTTTTTGCATGTACTTGACCAGTTTTCCCAATACCACAAGCAAAAGAGACTTTCCTTTCTACACTTTGTATATAGTTTCCTTTTATCAAAATTAAACAATTATATACATGATGGTCAGTCTCGGGATACAAAATTTTATAACATTGATCTTAGTGTGTCTCTATTCTAATACCATGCTGTTTTAATAAATACAGCTTTATAGTACAGTTTGACATTGCATAAAGTGGTGCCCCGGCTTCTTTTTCCCAAGGAATTAGTTATTCAAAGAGCTTTATTGTTCCATTAAAATTTCAGGAATATTTAACCTATTTCTTTGAAATATGTCATACATATACTTAAAAGAACTGCATTAAATCTATACAGTGCTTTGGGAAGTATTCCATTTTAATAATTTTAAACCTATCATTTCATAAGCAGTCTATACGTTTTCATTTCCTTGTGTCATCTTATCTTTGAAAGGATGTTTTGTAGCTTTCTTTGTAAATGTCTTTTATCTCTTTAACTGAATTGATTCCAAGGTACTTGATTTCCTTTGGTACATTTGTGAGGATTGTTTTTCTTTAAATATCTTTTTCTTCTCTTTCATTATTTGTATAAAGAAAAGCCATGAATGTTTGTGTATTATTTGTAGCTTTCCACATTACTATACAAACCTTTTAATAGATTAAATTTACTTGTAGTCTATTGTTTTTTGTAGATTTAAGATTTTATAAATATAGTTTTTCATCCACAAATAGTGAGAGTTTGATTTACTTTCCTATGTGGATGACCTTGATATTATTTTTTGCCTAATGCTCTGGCAAGTAATTTCATTGCTATATTGAACAGAAGTGATAAGAGTAGGAAACCTTGTCTTATACCAGATTTTAAAGAATAATATTTTATAATTGTTTTCTACTGACTATAAAATTTGCCACTGGCTTGTGGTAAATGGCTTTTACAATATAGAACAATGTAACTTAAATTCCCATCTTAAATTTTTAATATGAATGGATGTTAGAACTCATGAAATGACTTCTCTGCATCCATTGCTATAATCATATCATTTTTATATTTTCTTTAATTGATGTGGCATATTATATTGATGGACTTGCTTATGTCATACCATACTTGCATCACTAAGATAAATTCTACTTGGGCATGTTGTGTGACCTATCTGATTGCTGGTATTTTTTGAGGATCATTGCATCTGTATTCATTAAGATGTCAGCCTCAAATTTTCTTTCTTATAATTCCTATGTGTTTTTAGTTATATTAAATTTACATAAACTGTTTAGAAGTATGTCTGTTTCTTTTTTTTAATATCTTTATTTAAACACCTTGATTACAAATACGATTGTAGTTGGGCTTCTCCCACCCCACCCCTACCTGCACTCAAGACAGGCTTTCTACTTCCCTCATTCATTCACATTGTTATGATAGTTCTCAGTGTAGTTATTTCTCTAACTGTACTTATCACTCTTTTTGGTGGGCTTTGAGTTGTGAGCTAAAGGATAAGTCCTTTTTAAAGATCTGAAAAATTCACTAGTGAATCCACCTGGGTTAATTTTCTTGTTGTTGTTTTGGGATGTAATTTGATTAGCATTTTATTTTCTTGATAGTGACATGTTTGTTCAGATACAACACCTCATCGTCAACATTGGAGATAATACAAGTCCAAAATACTATAATTTATGTTTTTTGTAAGTTGTTTCATAAGTTAGTGTCAAAAAGTTTCTCAGGGAAATCTTTGATTACCATGTAAATTTTTGTAGCATCTCTATGACTGTGCTTTCCTTTCAAATTCCATTTATTAGCATTCACTTTCTTTTTCTGTGAATGTTGCTAAAAGTAATCTTTCTTTATTATCTATTTTTATAGATCTGACTAATGTTGCTTTTATTGATCCTTTTTATTGTTTTTGGTTGCACAATTTATTATTTTCTGCATCAATCTTTGTTACTTCCTACATCCTGCCTGCTTTGGGCTCATGGTTTATTTTATCATTTTTTAATTTCTTTTTTTATAATTATCTTTATTTAAACACCGTGATTACAAACATGATTATAGTTGTATGATTACAGTCATGTAAAGAACACCCCCCTTCACCAGTGCAACATTCCCACCACAAATTTCCCATATCTCCCTCCTCCCCACCCCCCTACACCTGTACTCGAGACAGGCTTTCTACTTCCCTCATTCATTCACATTGTTATGATAGTTTTCAGTGTAGTCATCTCTCCAACTGCACTCATCACTCTATGTGATGAGCTTCATGTCTTATGAGCTGCACCTACCAGCCCTCATATCTCTTGTCTCTGAGATACTGTTAAAAATGTCTTTCATTTTTCTTAAAGCCCATAGATGAGTGAAACCATTCTGCGTCTTTCTCTCTCCCTCTGACTTACTTCACTCAGCATAATAGATTACAAGTACATCCATGTATAGGAAAATTTCATGACTTCATCTCTCCTGATGGCTGCATAGTATTCCATTGTGCATATGTACCACAGTTTCTTTAGCCACTCATCTGTTGAAGGGCATCTTGGTTGTTTCCAGAGTCTGGCTAACAGTAAATAGTGCTGCAATGAATATAGGAGTAAGGAAGGGATTTTTGTATTGTATATTTGTGTTCCTCAGGTATATTCCTAGGAGTGGTATAGCTGGATCATATGGAAGCTCAATTTCCAGTTTGTGAAGGAATCTCCATATCGCTTTCCATAAAGGTTGTACTAGACGGCATTCCCACCAGCAGTGAAAAAGAGTTCCTTTCTTTCCACATCCCTGCCAGCACTGCTTGTTTTCCTTTTTTGTGATGTGTGCCAATCTCAGTGGTATGAGGTGGTACCTCATAGTAGTTTTGATTTGCATCTCCCTGACGATTAGTGATGTTGAGCATCTTTTCATGTGCCTTTTGGCCACTTGCCTTTCTTCTTTTTCAAAGTGTCTGTTCGTTTCTTCTCCCCATTTTTTGATGGGGTTAGTTGTTTTTTTCTTGTATAGTTCTGTCAGTACCTTGTAAATTTTGGAAATTAGCCCTTTATCTGATGAGTATTCGGTGAATAATTTCTCGCACTCAGTGGGTGGCCTTTGTATTCTGGGCACTATTTCCTTTGAGATGCAGAAGCTTCTCAGCTTAATATAGCCCCATCTGTTTATCTCTGCTTCCACTTGTTTGGAAAGTGCTGTCTCCTCCTTAAAGATGCCTTTAGTTTCAATGTTCTGGAGTGTTTCACCTACTTGTTCTATATACCTTATACTTTCAGTTCTGATATCAAGGTCTTTAATTCATTAGGATTTTACCTTTGTACAAGGTGTTAGCTGGGGGTCTGAGTTCGCTTTTTTGCAAGTGGCTAACCAGTTGTGCCAACACCACTTGTTGAATAGGCTTTCCTTGCTCCATTTAGGATTTCTTGCTCCTTTATCAAAAACTAGGTGGTTATATGTCTGAGGAACCTTCTCTGAGTACTCACGCCTATTCCACTGATCTGAGGGTCTGTCTTTATTCCAATACCATGCTGCTTTTATAACTATTGCTCTGTAATACAGCTTAAAATTGGGGAAAGTAATGCCTCCCATATTCCTTTTCCCAAGGAGAGCTTTAGCTATTCGAGGTTGCTTATTGTTCCAGATGAATTTCAAAACTTTGTTATTAAGTATTTATGTGACCCTTTCTTTCTGATAATGTTTGCAACACTATAAATTTTCCTCTTAATACTGCTTTTTCTCTGTCCACAAATTCTGATACTAGTGTTTTTATTCTCATTTATTTCCAGGAATAATTTGATTTCCTCTCAAACTCACTGGTTTCACAGGAATTACCTGCTTAATTTACAGATTTTAAAGCTATTGTTTTCATTTATGTTTGTAATTCACTTCTAGTTTCAGTGCATCATTATATTGAGGACAGTTTCTGAAAATTGTATTCTAGATTTTAAAGAGGTATGTTTTGTTATCCAGCAACTAATCTATTTTTATGAAATCCTATGTGCATTGGAGGAGAGTATATATATATATATATATATATATATATATATATATATAAATATATATATATGTATATGTATATATATATGTATATATATATATATATCCAAAATTTTGTGGATGAAAACCCTTATATACCTCTGCTAATCTCTGCTACGCTTCCATTTCTTCCTTCCTTCCCCTTGAGTTTTAGCCTGGTCGATCTATTATAAGGTGACAGGAAAGTGTTGAAGTCTCCAACTCCTACTGTGTTACTATTAATGTCTTTCTTCAAGTCCATTAGCATTTGTTAGAAGTATTTTGTTGGTACCTTATTGTGTGCATATATATTCAAGAGTGTGACTTATTTATTTCTAATGTACATATCTGTTGTTTACTAAGCAATGACCCTCTCTCATAATCAAATTTAAGCTTAAGTCCATAAAATATAATATTACTATGACCACACCTGGTGGTTTTTAAGAATTACTCCTGACTCTGTTCTTAGAAATAATTCCTGACAGGCTTAGGAAACCATTTAGAATGTTATGGACTGAACTTGTTGGGTTAGCTGCATGCAAGGCAAATGCTCTACCCACTGTGTTATCACTCTGGCCCCTTGTATGACCCTTTTAGCCTAAAATCTGATCTATGTTGTGTAATATTATATGGCCATACTTGGCCATCACAGCCTTTTTAGAGTAAGTTTACTTGCAGTATTATCTTTCAACCTTTGACTCTTAATGTGTTATTTTGCTCTAAGTATTCAATAGTTTTTCTTGCTTGCAGGAAAATATTAGATTCAATTTCTGATCTATTTACGTCTCTATATGTCTTATTTTGGTGCATTTAATTCATTGACATTGAAAGAAATGACAGTTATGAAATGTGTCATCTTTTTGTAGAAGTTTAATGTGTTTTCTGGTTTTACTAACTTTAATGTATATCCCTTTCGTTTCTTATTTTAGAGTCTGTTTTGAGTCTGCAATTTCATGCTCTGTTGTTTATTCTTAATCTGTATATCTTCCTTTTAAACTTGAATGAGAGGGTAACTCAGATGAACCATTCTTGGTAAGGGTTTCACTTTTTTTTTTGTTTGTTTTTTTTTTTCACTATATCTTACTACTGTCTTTGGGCCTGAAAAGCTGCCTGTCATAAATCTGCTAAGAATCTTAAGAATGCTTCTTTCTGTGTAATTTCCCTTTATAATATTTCTGTTTTCTATTATTGTGATTAGAATAAGCCTTGTAATTATTTTATTTGGGTCTCTTTTCAGTGGTGCACTTTGGGTGTCCAAAATTGGGGTGCATGCATTTCTCAGTTTTAAGAACTTCTCAGAAACGGTGTCTTTGACTGTTGCTTCATTACTGGGGTTTTCTTCCTGGTTCTCTTGACTCCAATGATTCCTATGTTATTTCTGTTGAATTCATTGCAAAGTTTTATTGTCTATTCACTTATTTTGAGGATACTTTCATATTTTTTTGTTTATTTTAATAGAATTTACATTTTTTGCTATTGTCTGAAAATATTATATAACTCATTCTCTAGCTCTCTAATTCCATCTTCAGCATCTGTTACCCTAATGGCTAGCCCTACCAATGAGTTTTTCATTTTGCCTACCAGAATTTTCAGTTCTGTCATTTCTCTTTAAATTTTTCTAATTTCTGCACTCATATCCTCTTGATTAGTATTGGCTGTCAATTAAACACCCATTCAATTGTATTTTTGAGTTTCTTGAACATCTACAACCTTTTATGTTTACAGTTTTCATCAGAGAGGTTTATATGTCACTGATACTTTTTAGGTTTCAGAATTACCATCTTTATGCACTAATCATGTTGGTGTTCAGCATTGCTTTCTCATCACGACTTTTGCAGTGAGTTGCTGTTGTTTAGGTGATTTTGGGGGAGGGGGTCATTTACTATAAAAAGTCTGCTGAGTAAAGAAGAAAGCTATAGTTCTTCTCAGGGTGCACTGATCCAAAGTGTAATTTATTTTACTAAATCAAAGAGGCCCCATCTAAAGTCTGTTTGCCTCAGTTTCTTGGGACTGAGTGATTGGGTAGATAGATCCCAGCTGTGATGTTTGGAAGATCCTTTTCCCTGTCTTGGTGCTTTTCTTTCCTTTGGGGCAAGTTGATCTGGAGTGAAAGTGGTTATCTCTGTCAAAGAGGACCTCATTTTTAGTCTATCTGTCTGCCACCATTTTATAGGCAACCCTGCACTTCAAAAACCTTGCTATTATCCTTTACTATCTTTTTGTTTGTTTGTTTTTTGGGTAACACCAGGTTTTGCTCAGGTGTTACTCCTGGCTCTAAGCTTAGAAATCTCTCCTGGTAGGCTTGGGGGACTGTATGGGATGCCGGGACTCAAACCAACAATCTTCTGCATGCAAGGCAAATGCCTTACCTCTATGCTATCTCTCGGCCCTGTCCTTTTCTATCTTATGGGTATGACTCTCTCTAGACTCATTGTGTCTTTGTTGACCTTAAAACACCATCATGCTATTTCTACTTCAAAAGCTCTATTTCTATGGGGCTATAGTAATAGCACAGTGATAAGGCATTTGTCTTGCACACAGCTGACCTAGGATGGATCTGGGTTTGATCCCTGGCATACTATATAGTTCACCAAAGCCAGCAGTGATTTCTCAGTGCATAGCCAGGAGTAACCCCTGAGTGATGCTGGATTGGCCCATAAACCAAAAAAAAAAAAAAAAAAAAAAAACACCATTATTTCTACATGTTATTTCTTACTCTAAGTTTCTTAAGTATTATTAAATGACTTTTGTTCATTTATAAAAAAACAACCTTCACTTTAATATCAAATATCAAATAAAGTTTTATTTCTTCATAAAGTATCATAAAAATAATGGTTTCTTTTATGTTGACTTTGGTTAATTTTCTCCATCAAACCAAAACTAACTTTCATCCTGTGCATTTAATTACTACATTTTTATCCAGTACTATATAATGTTTTCAGGAGAAACAGAACTCTAATCTAGCTACTGCTTATCTTCAAGGTCTGTAACAGTCCTGAGAATAAAGTAATCTGTAATTAAAACTTTAAATAGTAATTTATAAAAAAAATATAAGTTGTCACAAATATGATTCAAGATAAAATTCATGTGAGATGCTAAAGACTTACATGTTCTTTTAGTCTAAAATAGTTATTCTAATTTTCTACTAGTAGTGCAACAAAATCTAGTTTTTTATGTGATTTCTGGGAGATCAGGAAAATTGTTATTATTTAAATATCATGGCGCCTAAACATTTAATTTTAGATTTCTGAGGAAATGAATTCTGAGAAATCTGAACTAACTGAGCATAAATTTATAATAGCTGAATTCACAAGGAACATTTAATATGAGTCAGGTATGTATGTTCTCCCCCCCCCCCCCAAGGTATGTATGTTCTAAAGCTATTATTATGGCCTGTTAAACTTTTGGGCTTCCCAAAATGAAAGAAAAAAAGCGCGGGGCCAGAGAGATAGCATGGAGGTAGGGCCTTTCATGCAGAAGGTCGGTGGTTCAAATTCCGGCATCCCATATGGTCCCCCGAGCCTGCCAGGAGCAATTTCTTAGCATAGAGCCAGAAGGAAATCCTGAGCACTGCCCAAACCCCCCCCCCCCCCAAAAAAAAAGTGCAGTATTTAATCTTAGTAGCACATTTTGGTTAGAATTCTCAGGTTAGAATTCTTTTGGTCTTTGTTAAGAGAACATAATACATCCAAAGGAAATGTTAATTACCTTAAAGAAGAAATAGAGATGGCCAAAGGCATATATGGGCCTTGAGTGATAGAACAGCAGGTAAAGCAATTGCCTTCCATAAGGCTTATCCAGGTGTTTTGTTCAAGTAGCACAATTTTTTATTTGTTCATGTTAAAAGAAATTGCTCAAATTATTTCAATTTTTAACATGTACTACTAAGTACTATGATTTCATTGTTGATGAGCACTTAATACTTTCCCAGGGAAAAACTACATTAGATAAATTGGGTGGTTAAACTTCTCAATATCAATGATCAGTGACAAATTATATTTTAATTAGGAAAAATAGAATAATACTCTACTGAGATGCTTGTTCAATATGCGAATTAGCTGCTTCTCCAGATTTATAAGAAAAATACTCATTACAGGAGCCACTGTTGAAACAAATAGGTCAAGTGAAATAATGCATTTAAAACATTTCCTCTTCCCAATGGAAGTTGTTCCTAACTAATGTTTCACAATAACTGCTTCACCAGGTCTGGGAACTTTGGTATGCAGAATAGATGGTGGACTTCACTTAGGGCCAAACTAAGCTGTGACCAGGATTTGCTTTTATATTCTGGTTTTATATTCCAGAATCATTCCTAGCTGGCTTGAGTGACCGTATGGTATAAAGTAGGGATAAAACCTGTTTTGGAAGCATGCAAGTTGCATGCTTACACTTACTATCTTTGAGGCCACTATTATGTTAAGCGAAATAAGTTAGAGGGAGAGAGATAGACACAGAATAATCTCACTCACCTATGGCTTTTAAGAAAAATTGAAGGCATTACTGTCATAAGGCCCAGAGACAGTAGAGTTAAGGACTGGAAGGACTGGCTCACAATTTGAAGCTCACCACAAAGAGTGGTGAACTCTGTTAGTGAAATTACTTCATCAACAACTAACATGATAATGTTAAATAATGACCCAGGTTTGATCCCTGGCAATTTATAAGGTCCCCAGAGCCTGCCAGGAGTAATGCCTGGGTGCCTCTGAATGTTCCCCACCCACTCTCAATAAAAAAAAGAGCTCAGTGGGGGCTGGAACAATAGCACAATGAGTAGGTTGCTTGCCTTGCACATTCAAGTGTGCAACCTTGATAGCCTGAGTTTGATCCCTGGCATCCCAAGCCTACCAGGAGTAACTACTGGTATAACAAAAAAAAAAAAAGAAACAAAAATAAAATGTACCACATCATTAACCATAAGATAGAAAGAAATAAGAAAATCAAAACAACAATGAGATATTACCTCACAGTCTGAGACTGGCATATCTCACAAAGAATGAGAAATACTAGGTTAGTGCAAATGTGGAAAGAAGGGATTTTCATTCAGTGCTAATAAAAATGATGACTTGTCCAGTCTTTTTGGAAAACAATGAGGATATCTTCAAATATATAGAAATTGAGTTTTCATATGTCTTAGTTATAAGAGTCTTAGAGATATGCCTTAGGAATCCAAAGATACCATGAAAAAAAAACCTCTTAATTTCTACATTCATTGCAGCACTATTTGCAATAGCTAGAATATAGAACAACCAAAATGCCTGAGAATAGATTAATATATATATATGAAAACTGTGATATTTCTACAAAATGCTATACAGGAATATTACACAGCTATTAGAAAAGATGAAACCATTAAGTTTATTTATACATTAATGTATATGAAATGTATATGTATCTGATCTAAATGAGTCAGAGAGAGAGGTGTAGACAGAGATATAAAAAATACTGATAGTATGGTAATTATATCCAGAGACATTAGAGAAGAGGTCATAACAATGGTAGAACATGGTAGGAAGCTAACCATAATTAGTGGAATAGGGCAGTTAGGGCAGAAAAGGGACCTCTCTGACAATAGTTGGAAATCATTACATTGAAAGGGTGTTAAAAGGAGATAAAGTTATATGCATGGTTCCCCTTTATTAACAACAGTGCAAACCATGATGTCTAAAAGAAAAAAAAAAGAATGAGAGAAAAGTAATATGTTTGTCCCAGAGATAGGCTGAGGGAATAGGGAAGGAAATTGGAGACATTGGCAATGAGAATTGTGCACTGGTATATTGTATGAGTAAATCTCAATCATGAACAACTTTCTAAGTGTGATAAAAGAACAATATTATTAACAACAACCTTGTAACCACTGTGTTTAAATAAAGTAATTAAAATAATTTTTTAGTGGTTTTGTTGGGTCAGAATGGTATAGCAACAACTACACATGAGAAATAATCTTAGGGTTGGGAGATGATCACCTAAATAAATCAACTTTGGTATATTGAATAACTGTATATCTTATTGGATATAAATTATTCAATACTTTTACATTATTAATAATACCTTAAATAGAAAAATAGAGATTTGGACTTAAGAGACCTGGAAAGGAACTTTTTAGTTTTTTAATGATTCACCGTGCCAATTCCTTTCTGTTAACTTGCACCATCAATATAACTTTCTAATAAATGACATATTTGAAAAGAAATTTTCTCATTTTGAATTAATCTCATTATTGGAAACTTTTAATACCTATAATTTAATATACCAAGAAAATTTTAAGTTACATCCGATGACCCTAATATTACAGTATATTTGTACAAGTCAATTTCATGTTCCAGATGAGAATTCAGTACTACTGGGCCAGAGATATAGTATAGCAGGTAGGGTGTTTATCTTGCACATATTGACCTGAGTTCAATCCCTGGCATATAATATGACTTCCACAGCCCATTAGGAGTTATTCCAGGAGTAACTACTGAAAGCCAGGAATAATTACTTATCAATGCAAGGTAAGGTGAAAAAAACTACGACAAATTGAAAAACTTTCTCTTAACAGTATAATACATGTCATGCAAAAACAATCCTAAAAAAAGTTTGAGTGCCTGCTCATACTTTTCCTGCATATACAGAACTTTCAGTCTGGAGGTACCTAAAATACTATAATTATAACACCCGTTCTTTTAAGCCTGCAAATATCCTCCATTTGAACTCAGACTACACCAAAAATGACATTTTTCTTTTCCTCAACAGGCTATATGAACAGAAGTGCATTTTCACGGTACTCCTCTGAGGTGGTAATGTGGACAAATGTATGCAGCCTGGTTCTTTTCAAGTAGATTAAGTGAAGGGAAAGTTTAACACAGAGACTCAGCAATTCTGCTAGAATCTCCCTTGCAAACAGCCATGAAAAAAAATTATGTAGGAGGGAATGGGTTGTGCTTGCTGTCTGCTGCAGGGCATCTCAGAAACAGCAAAGGAAACCATAAACCAGGCCAAGAATTGCTGCATCTTAACTAGCTTCCCTGGGGAACATAGTACCTGATATTATCTTAGAAATGACTGGAAAATGATGAGCACATAACACTCCTTCACAGGTATATAGTGGTTTTCATATTCAAAGCTCTTTAAGGTTTCCCTCAGGAGTCTCCAAAGATAAGAGAGGACGTGATTATATCCTCTGTTTGTGAAAGAGAGAATCAAAGCAAAAGGGTCAAACAATTTTCACAGAAAATAATTGGAGTCAGTGTCCAACCAACAACAGGCCTCAGGGGTTCCTAATGTTGAAGCAGGAACTCAGAAAAATGAGGCCCAGTATCTGGTTCTGAAGAGCTTAAATCAAAGGAAACAAGTATCAAGGCACATCCTTCTAATTAAAATTGAGTGGACAAACCTCAGTTAGGGTACATAATAATGCCATCAAATGTAAAAGGAAAATGACAAGTAAGAGACAATTTTCTAAAATTAAGTTAAACTTCTAGACCTTATTTTTGTAGGCACATTGGCTATTGATGAGTATCAGGTATACACTGATAATAAAGAAGAGTTTGGAATCAAGAAACCACTGATGCCAAAGTTCATCTTGGAAAAATCATTGAAATATTTCAAGAATATCTAAAGTTAATTTAAACATAATTATCCCTTTATTCATAACTAGATTTGCATTTCTTTCTTTCATATATATTTTTTATTTATTTATTTATTTATTTATTTTTGGTTCTTGGGTCACATCTGGCAGCTCTCAGGGGTTACTCCTGGCTCCACGCTCAGAAATCGCTCCTGGCAGGCTCGGGGGACCATATGGGATGCTGGGATTCGAACCATT
This sequence comes from Suncus etruscus, assembly GCF_024139225.1. Lineage (NCBI taxonomy): Eukaryota > Metazoa > Chordata > Mammalia > Eulipotyphla > Soricidae > Suncus > Suncus etruscus. The sequence goes on along the minus strand of NC_064851.1, from coordinate 60,251,452 downwards.
GTCCTTTTGTGTATAAGGCAAAAACGCCTTACCGCTATGCTATCTCTCCGGCCCCTAGACTTGCATTTCTTACAGTCAACATTTGTCCCTTTGGTTATAGTAGAGGGAAAATAACGCAACGCAGAAAGAAACAAGTGTGATATCACCTTTAACTCTGACTATAATATTTATGCAGAGTATATAAGAAGAATTTATATTTCTAACTATGCAAGATCTCATCTTCAAACAAAATTTTCATTTCACATTCCCCAGGTTCTTTGCTGAAAAGAACACAATCCTGTGAAGACTACTAAGTTATATGTAAAGTTATGTGGTTTTTACTACATATACATGAAATTATTGATTGCCATTAAGTGGAAATATAATCCAAAGCATGTTGGTTCATAGTTTCACTATAAATTTCATTGGAATGATATATAAAAAGCTAGCATAGTAATCAATGAAAAATACATAACAATGATCAATATTTAAATAGAGATTCTTTGGCATCTTTAAAGAAGTACCCAAGTACACAAACATATTGACTCAATACAAGATAAATTTACTATGCTGCAGTTTGATGAGTTAGAGATAAAAATCAAGATGTCAGCTGAGTACATTCTTTCTAGACATTTTAAAGAAATTCTACTTTAAAATCAGCACTTTTCTATTTCTCTATGCCCTTATGTGTTCACTTCTTTTGACCTCTTTTTATCGTTAAGGACTATTGTCATATTTTGAGCCCAGGATAAAGTAGAATCATCTATGAAAGCAGATTACTCCCAATTTACTGGTTAAATAATTAGACGGTTCATCCTAATATCAATGACCTGATCTTTGGCACATGTAATGCTACTATAAAAATAACAACAATAACAAAAACAAAACATTGTTGAAGTGAACCAAATAAAGAATCTTATAATGAGAAGATTATCCTGGATTATAGATTTACTTCCCAAATGCTACCACAAGTGACCTTATAAAGGCAAGGCAGAAATTGATGAGATGTGCAGAATATAATGTGTCCCTGGAGACCATTCAAGTTATGGCTGCAAGACAAGAGATTTCAGTAGGTACCAGAATTTGAGAGATAAGTTACAAATTATCCCCTAGAGCTTTTAGAGAGAAACATAGGACTAAAACATGGGTTTTAGTCTTTGGAACTGTTTACAAATTTCTAGTCTCTAGATTTGTAAGGTAATTCATATTGTATTAATTCACTAGATTTTTAAGAATTATTTTATCAGTTACAGAAATTTTATACCATATTTCCATTTAACAAATTTAATTTTTTTTACCATGTGTTACATTATAGTCCCAATTTCTGAAGATTGGGACACAAACATTAGAGGGGAAGTATGTTACTCTATTTACTAAATTTCTTTGACCAATAATTACCATAGAAATATCATTATATGTCTCCCTATTCCTTTTCACAGAGCGCAGATTACATGCCTCTTTTCTTTTCAGTTCTATATTTTTATTCTTTGTTCTGAAGAATATACAATTCAATGAATACTTGCAGTATCACTATCTAAGTTTTAAATTTAGTTTTATCTCTACATTACTAGCTACAAAGTACCACTTCATAGGAGACAGTGAATAAAATCATAATGCATATCAAATTCTTAGTGTTATTTTTCACATTATAACCTCTTGGCAATATAATATTATTATCATTTTTATCACCACTATTATCATGAACTACCAGATAATATCAGATAATATATCAATTTTCAATATACAGTAAATAGAATTAGTTACTTAAAAGGTAGTAAGTATTATATCATAATTGTGAGTCATTCAATTAGGCTGAACTCTGGCAATTATTTAGGTTTCATTTGAGTGCTAGATTTGCATTCAATATAGTAAAACTCAGCTTGACAGATTCGCATATTCCAATATGAGCTATCATATTGAAGCTTTTCCTATAAACTACTCCATTCTCATTTAATTAAACCAAGGACTCTTTACATGAAAGTTACAGAAAAATTGATAAATTGGATTCAAAATTTACATTTTTTAACTTACAAAACATTGTTGGTCAAAAAAAGTCTGAGAACAGTGTGAATTCAATAGTAACAAAATATCTGTACTAAAGTAGTACTAAACAGCAGCAATTTCTGCTTTTTGCTTTTTGTAATCTACCACAGTGAACAAGAAGATAGTTCTGGGTCTGAAATTTTGCAAATATGTGATTCCAGGTACATTTTATGGACTTAATACAAAAAGTCACTTAGGATTATGGAAATATGCCAAGTGCTATGCTGAAATTTGATTGGATATTCCCTCCCATATAAAATTAGTCTTTATAACCAGGGAAATTTTTCCTGACTGACAGTACTTAGATTAGAATATTTCCTCTGGCTGTGGCTGACCTCAGCTCAATGTCTTGCCCAACATATCATCCACCAAGCACTACCAGGAGTGATACTGAGCACAGAACCAGGAAAAATCCCTGAGAAATGCAGTTTAATTAGATTTCTGTTGGAGACTGTTTGGCATAACTAAAAGCCCTTTTTACTAAAATCAAAATGGAGTCTCTGAAAGTCTGAGCAAAAATGCCTACGTGAAAATTAGCAGGAGCTGCCAGCCTGAGCAGCTAGCAGATGTGGCCTTTGCCCTTGGACCTAAAGAAAAGGGAGTTACTGCATACCTCAGAACTAGGGGAATCGACCACAGACACCAAGATATTCTCATAAAGATAGGGGCTAGTGGGCCTAAGCAGAGATTAGATCTTATACTTTGTTGCTCTAACATAATGTGGGCCTCATGATTGATGAACGCCAGCCTCATGATGTATAACCTTGTTAATTTTAAAAAAATAAGATGTGCCTATTAAAAGTTACAGTTATTCCAAGAATGCCTTGCCCCCTTTCTCTTTGTTTGGCCTGACTATATAAGGTCTACCTTTCCCCATAATAAATGGACTCCTGATCGGAACTTTTCATCTCGAGTCTCTTTATTTCCCAGCCCCTCTTCTCTTTTAGACCGGAATCCTCTTCGTGACTCATGAATAACTGTTGTGGTCTCCAGCCTCTCCCGCAGGTCAGGGTTTCTGGTGGGCCGCAGAGCGGCGCCCTACGCATGGCACGAAGCACGGATCAACTAGATGAACGGCAAAAGGAGCGAGTCCGGAGCCTGCTCATAAGACATTGGTAAGACCCTATTAAGGCCAGGGTGCAGGGAGGTAAGCTAACAGTGATCACTAATGCTGCCATTCAATCGTCCCAGGAAAAATGGGGACTACTTTATCTAAAGAGGAGGCTTTCATTAAAGATCTTAAGAAAGCTCTAGGTGTGAAAATGCATCAGATGTCTTTAACTATATTTTATAATGATCTAAACATTTTGTTAATTTGGTATATAATATTTTTTACAAATTATTCACTTAAAGTCTTCAAAGTAGGAACAGTTGTTTGTTTTTTAAAGTCAGTTTTTCATACCTTTAATAATCATAGTTCATGCTCTTGTGTTTAATCATAAAAATGTTAACACTTTATTGCAGCTGTCTTACTGTTCTACTGTGAAACTAATTTAAAGGAAACCCATTCATTTACAACAAATATCATATTTCAAAGTGGAAAACCAATTTTTATACCAACTTTCCTCCCTGTCTAAGGTTTTCTTAGTTTCAGCCAGATTTTTTTCAACCTTTTTGATGCTATCCCCAACAAGGCCTAATTTATCCTTAAAGAAGCAACATTCTTCTTTTAAGGCGGCACAGATTTCCACAATTTTTAAAATTAAAATTTAAAACAAGTAGGACTGTAACAGTAGCAAAGCAAATAAGATATCTCCCTTGCATGTGGCAGACCCAGATTTGATTCCTGGCATCCCATATGATCCCCTGAGTTTTCCATGAATAATTTCTAAATGTAGAACCAAGTAATTTCTGAGTATTGCCAAGTGTGGTTCAAAAATAAACAAACAAATAAATAAACAAGTAAACAGAGAAATCTTTGAGATGTTTGGTATGATAATGGAATAAGAATTGCATAGCAAATCTCAAACAAAATATGTAATAATATCTAGTATATACTCTCTTATACTGATAACCCAATTCTGGTAGTACCATGTCAAGTGTGTTCACATGACCTATACTTTGTACAACTTTATGTAGTAATAAAATTAATTTTCTGTGATTCAATGACACTAATCACATAATAAATGCCCCACTTAGATTAAGATTGACTTAATATAAACATAATTCTTTTACAAATGTGCTTTATCTTAACATCTCCACATAAGGTGGGAACCAGGGAGCAAAGATATTGGGAAAACTTTAAAATATAAAGTTAAGGATACCTACAAATTTATTCCTTAAAATCATCAAAAGCTTTTCATTTTCAGGTCCAGAAGAGAAAATTCCTGATCATATCTCAAGTGTCCTGGGATTGATTTCACAACATGAATTGGAGATATCTTTTATATGTGATCAATATTAGATTTGCTCTACAAATATAGTATGCACAGGATGCAATTACAAGTACTACAAACACATAATGTACTAATTCATTCTTCAACAACAGCAGTCGTTTAAATGCTTTCACTGTCCAGGGAGTGGCAAAGCCAGGATAATAACTTCAGTTTCAGAAACAGCTTATTTTTTTGTTCAAAGGCTTATTGCAAATCCTGGGTGTCAGAATAAGTTGGTACAAAGAGGAAATGGAACTGAGAATCTGACCACCTGGCTTAGAGACCCAGCATTATCACTAACAAGCTCTGTGACCTAAAGTAAGCTATTTAACCCTCCATACATTGTCTATTAAAGCAATAGAAATCGAGGAATTGGCTTTATATTTTTATATTCTGTGCCATGGTGCCCTAGGGAAACATAGACAGGCAGCAGACAAGAGATGTAGACAGCTTGGAGAACATCCATGTGAGCCTCACACTCCTTCCCTATCTAACCCTCCAATCTGTCATTTGAAGAAAAGATCCAGTTGGGAAAAAATGTAAATGGTTAGATATCAGCAGAGTGCCTTGGAGAATGTCAACTTATAATATGCTTATAAATTAACTAGGGTTCTTGCTGAAATTCAAATTTCTCAGTTAATAGATCTTATGTGAGACATTTCCAAGAAACTCCTGAGTGGTACTTCCACTGCCTGTCCCCAAACCAAACTCTATTCTAAGGATGAAAATGAATCTTTAAATCCCAAGTTTTCATTTATAGAAGAAAAATATTAGTGCTGATGCACAGATATCAAAAGAGCAATCAAAAGCAAATGAAGCTTTATAATCTTTAGGATTTTCAAACACATTTCACATGAATACAAGCTTTTCTACCATCAAGAACAGGTCTGAAATTCCATTTAGACAGACAGGCATACCTGGATTGAGTTAAGTGATGTTTGCAGTTGCATCACCCTTCAGATAGAATCCAAAGCAAATCTCTTTGAGGGTTCAGTGCAATTCTATTACCTTTTCCATTGTTCTTTTCATTTTCTCACTCCTCTGCATTGCCTGTTTTCAGGTGAGAAGGGAAATAGAAGGACCAAAATACCAATAATAAGAAAGGATTTTCTTGCAGTATTTGCAGTTCAGCTAGAATTGGGAAGTAACAAGAAATCTCACCAGTAAAGCAAAATTGTGAGGCCATCCAATTTGGCAGAACCCCAAGCAACTGACTAAGAATCTAATGGAGAGGATATCTAAAGTTTCAGGCCCCTATTGGCTCCCCATCATTCATTTCCATACCAGAAATGTCCAGTTTCTACTGCTCTGATCTTACAACAAGTTGGGTAATTAGCTTTTATCTGCTCCATCAGGGAATTCAGCTTCACACTATTCTATTCAGAGGTACAAACCTCCTTGATGAACCATATTATTAGAGGTTGCAGAGATGATCCAGAGATGAATAGTCTGCAAAGCCACATGAAAACTGCAGAGATGAATTAAATTACATTCCAGAGTCTAAAGAATAAATTGGAATGAGGCAATTTCTTATTCAAGAAGACTTCTTCCAGTTTGCTCTGAATGTAAACATATAGCTCTCTGCAGAGGATGGGGTCACCCACTGCCTGGGGAAAGCAGCTTGAATTTTATTACCTTGGTGATCCCTAGTAACACACACCCTTCAGGAGGCATAAACCCTTTTCCCTTTTACTTTGTCTCATGTGCTAGTTCCCAGTTTTCATAACATTTTAATTAAATTTAGGCTTGTCTTTCTCTCTCACCTTCCTCCCTGCAACAAAAGAGAGACTTCGCATGCTGCCTGGCTGGGATCCCTGCAATTCTTCCTTTCCAAAAGCAGGCTGTTTGCCTACACAAGGAGAGTGGCAATTAAATTAAAGTAGAGGTAACTTGCAGCTTCTTAGAAAGATACCAGCATCTAACTTCAATGTGACATATATAAAGGTAATGAATTCTATAATGCAAATTTACATGCAGGTCAAATAAGACCTGGCTTTGCATTTGATAGGACACTGGGTATTAGATAGTTGTCACACAATACATAATTCATCCAGCATAGTCACTTGCTATGTAAATGATAGTCTATGTATATTAACATATTTAGCACTTAGAATAAAATGGACAGCTGGGGCCAAATGAATCTCTCTCAGGATATATTACTATTACTACTCCCGGGTGAATTTAACTCTTTGCTTCTGAGGATGGTAATGAGGATATCAAATGAGTAGGGCATCTGATTCATTTGATTAACAACATGGTTACGTAAAAACAAGTGAATAATTTTAATGCAACTAGGTGGCATTGGCTTTAGCTTAGTTTGCATTAACAGCAATGACAATTCAAATCATGTTAGAATTCAGTAAAATTTAGGAAAACTACAATGGCTAGCTATTTTCAAGTGGCAAATTAATTGCCTTTATTTTCTTTAAAAAGCCATTTAGAGCCTGCCATTAGTCTATATCAAATATTTTTTTTATTTTTTAAATAGAAAACTAATATTGACTAAGTTACTCTTAGTTAAGTGTTAAGTATATTAAGTTCTACCATCAGAGTCAACTTTCTTTTATCAGTGTCCTTCATTCCCTTACATCTCCCATTCCCCAGACTGCCTTTTAAAAATTCACAATATTGGCGAGAGCTGGACTTGGAGACCCCACATGCCAGGAGTTGGTCCCTTGCACTGGTATGTTGTGGGCACTGGGCTGGACAGCTAGCCAAAGAACCCCCGGACTGTCAGTTAGTCCGGGGGGTGGGGCCAGATACCTCCATGCCAGAATGGTCTTCATGGCCAGATCTGGTAACCTGGGCCTTGGGGGATGGGATGGGGTGGAGGAAAACTCCTCCCCTATTCATTCATTCACAAGCTGCAGAGGCGAGAGCTGGGCTTGGAGACCCCACATGCCAGGACAGCTAGCCAAAGCAGATTTATCTCAATCATAGCAGACCCTCTGCAGGGGTGTCTTATTTTTTTTACTGATAACCAATTTTAAAAATGCACAACATCGTCCAAAAAATTCTAATTCTTGACTATTTATAGGAAAGGAAATGGAATATCCTATATATGGAGGATAGCACTCAAATAGATCTCTGAAGTCAGTGTCTAAGTGAATGTTACTTTCTATACAGTTGTCCTCTCTGACTGCCGAGCTTTATACTTAAACATTTTATCTATACAATGTATATAGCCCCTCTTCTATATTGCCTTTCCACACCGAGAGACCTTTCTACTCCCCCATATCCCAACCCGGATTTGTTATCTCCCCCTATTTAACCCTTTTTACCCTCAGTTTTTAACTCATTAGGCACCAAGACGAACCTCCTTCCCTACAGACCACCATCCAGCTCCTCAATGAAAGACAACCTCTCGATCCCTCATCTTGTGTCTCAGCAAGAAACCACAACCAATAAGCCTCCTGACTCAAGCTTGTGACCCCTCTCACCCCCATCAAATTGTGGATAGTTGCATGATACGGGATTCAGCTGCAGCAAAACCCCCAGCTCAAGGACACTACAGGACTCTGAAATGCCACAAATCATATCTTAAACTCTAGAGCAATGTCTGTGATATGAAAAAGTACCTTGGCTTTCACTCCCCACAAGAATATCTCAGAAGACCTAATTGGGAGGCCTATATTGCCTACATAAGCTTAATACCTTTATAATAATGTATCTTAAGATATGTATTCCTAAACATACAGATAGCCTCTCCCATAACTTTTTTTTTCAAATATTTTTTCCTTTTTTTCTCAATTTCCTTTTTTTATATCTCAATTTTATCTATATATTCTATTTTTATATATACGTATTTTCTTTACCCTCACCAGTTTTGATGCTGCTTGGTACAAAAACTAAGAAAATGTCTTGCCTGGGATAAAAGCTCAGACCACATCACAGATACTGTATATGTAGTCATTTACCCAGAATAGCACCAGCAATACAAATGGACACCATACGTTTCGTATAGGCACAGTAAATAAGGGGAAATCATGGACTCAGACACAAGATCTTATCTTCTAAGGATAAGAACTCATACTTTTTTACACAAGGGTGCCTCCTATCCTGGACATAGGTCATGTGGATACAATTCAGTCTCCATGAGATTGGACAGTGTTAGTTCATTCTCAGACCCCAGATCCCAGATGTAGAACTGAAACAACCCCCTGCAACAACACCAGGAACTAAGCTCCATTGGGAGATATACTTGTGCCAGTGTTAATATGACAATGAGGACAGCAAGGAAATAACAACTTGACCTAAGACCAGGAGGTCCTATCACATCACCTAACACTAAGTGGAAATCAGATGTATTGTCCTTTGGACTATGAAAAATAAGAGCAGTAACTACAGAAGACTGACTTTGACAACCGTGACTGGGCAGAACGTACCTTGAGACCATTAAGGAAAACCCTACCCTAGGCTATAACCCAGGTCTCTTACAAAAATCAAGATTTCTTATACAGAGGCCCAATTCTGACAACAGAGACTGAGCAGAACCTTTGGAACCATAATTTCCTAGACATCAGTTTAGGGAACAAGCAAAAACATGGAGCACATGATACAGAAAACTGAACACACCAACAATGTTGGAACAGTACTTCTAGAACCTTAAAAAGACTCGATCCTAGGCCTTGTCCTAGGACCTGCGCAAATACCAAGATTGCTTGCTACGGTGGCCTTATTTTCTCATCCTCAACTGAGAGGAATGGTTCCTGACACCACACACACACACACACACACACACACACACACACACACACACACACACACACACACACACAAAAACAACCCAGGAATATGGCAATGAGAAGGTATGGAGCCAATGGTTGTTCCCATGACTATATGCTTCAAGACTGGAGAAACCCTGAATCTCTTAGGCCATGGGAATTTCCTTTCTTCCCCAATACTTACTGTGCCTATACAAAAAAAAAAAAAAGTGGGGTAACACCAAACACTGCCACTGCAGCACTTTTTCTGGTTTTGTTTTGTTTTATTTTTTGTTTGTTTTTTGATATTATTTTTCTTCTCTTTTCTCTTCCACTTTTTTCTTTCTTTTTCACTTTTGTGGATATTATTTGGCATTTTTTTTACTTTTTTAGTAGTTGATACCAATTTTTTTTCTCTTTTCCTTAACCATTTTATCTCCAACAGAATAGCATAACTTGAGTCATTTAGCCTCATAAATTGATGGGGGAAAAGAATGATACAAGGACCAGTCATATGAACATGTAGTGTAAATAAAAAATGACCAGACTGGAACACCAAGCAGAATAGATACCCAACCATAACAAGCTGTAAGGTGGAGACCAGTTGCACTAGGATTCTGGGGGATAAAGAGGGATATGTGGGAGACATGCTGGGAACAGGAGTGGAGAGAGGACAACATTGGTGGTGGGAATGCCCTTCATTCATTGTCATTATGTACCATAAATAATTCTGTGTAATGAACTTTAGTCACAATAAAAAAAGAAAAAAATTCACAATATTTTAAAATTTGGTAGATGTGGCTCTAATCTCATTTTATTATTGACTCTGTGGTTTGGATATATAACTATATCACTCATCTCTCACCAATGTATGGAAAGCCGTGGATCCTGCCTCCAATCACTACCTTCCATTTACCTTTTCTTACTGCTTCCCTCCTGTGATTTGTTTTTAAATCAGATTTCTTGGTTCCTTTCAAAGCAATTGCTATCAATGTTCTGCGATAACAAATGAGTTTTTTTCTTACATTTCTTACAGTTGAGTCAAAATAATGTTTCTTTGATATTAAATTTTCAAATTTTTATATAAATCTATGCCTTCTTCTCCAATAAAAATAAGATCCTAGGGCTGGCTAGGTGGCGCTAGAGGTAAGGTGTCTGCCTTGCAAGCACTGGCCAAGGAAAGATCGCGACTGCGGTTCGATCCCCTGGCGTCCCATATGGTCCCCCCAAGTCAGGGGCAATTTCTGAGTGCTTAGCTAGGAGTAACACCTGAGCATCAAATGGGTGTGCCCCCCCCCAAAAAAAGGAAAGGAATGAAAATAAGATCCTTATTGTCAGTGTCAGATAATAACCTGTCTACCATATGTCTATTTTGAACAGAATGAGATAGGTTTTGAGAATTTATTTTAATAATGGGAAGCAATAGGATTTAGATGATTTCTAGAATGGAAGAGTTAAGTGAAAACAGTATCTGAAAGTACTCAGGATAGACAAGGAAGCCCCTAAAAAAATACTGTAAAGGAAGCCTGTGGGCAATGGAGAACACACAGCATTCAGGAAAAGGAAAGATAAGAAGGGTGGACTGCAAGATCTCCTATGAGTCAATATTTAATCAGAGAGTAAGGCTAATGGGTTATAAAGAAATATCTTCAAGCAATTGTGGAGACTAAACAAATTCTGACCTTCATAAGACTTTAGTTAAAAAAGGAAGTCCTTTGACAGACAACTGCAATCAATCAGAACTTCTGGAAACATAATGAAAGACATCCTAGAATGGGTGCAAAAACCAAGATCACCAACTACAGAAGACTGATTAAAACAACAGTGATGGAACAGAACTTCTAGAACTGTAAAGAAAAACTCCATTTTAGGTTTCATCCTATGACCTGTGCAAATACCAAGATCTCTAGTCACAGAGGCCTGATCTTACTATCCATGACTGAGCAGAAAGGTTCCAGTCACCAAGAAAGGACCTAGGGGAAATTAAAAGAACAAGTACAGAGCCTGGAGTTATGCCCATGACAGTATACTTCAAGAGCAGAGAAATCCTGTATCTGTAGGCCAAGGGAATTTCCTTCTAATCTTCCCGATATTTACTGTGCCTATGCAAAAAAAAAATGCACAAATTAATTTTTAGTTGTTATTGTTGGGATTTTTTTTGACTTTTTTGTGCTCTGTTTTTATTTCAGAACTGCGATTATTGTTTGGTTGTTGTCTTTATTGCTGTGGTGCTTTTAGTTTTTTGTTTGAGTTTTTGTATTATTTTTATGTTTTTCTTCCTTTTTCCCTTTCTTCTCATAAATCAATATTTATAGCCTCTAGAAGAACTCCTACCATTTTTTGCCTGTTTTATTTTTGCCTCCATTTTTTTTTCTTTCCTTCAAACAGAACCACATAACTTGAACCATATTGTTCTGCCTCACAAATTGAGGGGGAAATAATGGAGGATATCAAGACCAAACAGCCGTATGAACATTGAGTAGAAATAAAAAATGATCAGACTTAAACACCAAATCCAAAGCCAATGATAACAGAATCAATGTCCAATCTACAACAAGCTAGACACAGACAGGACCACTTATACTAGCAACACAGGGTGCAAAGGAAGGGGGATATGGGATGCATGCTGGGAACAGGGATGGAGGGAGAACAACATTGATGGTGCAAATGGCCCTGATTCAATGTCCCTATGTACCTAAAATAATACTGTGAATGATTTGTAATCCAATTTGGTCAAAATACAAATTATTTTCTTTTAAAAAAGGAAGCTCTGGAGCACATTTAAAATTCATGTAAACAGGCTTAAATTTGCTGCTACATCATAAGTGGTAGTCATGAAATTGGAAGAGAAAGGAACACTATTATACTGCTGGTTGCCTATGGCAATTCATCAAGTCCTCTTTAAAAACTTTCTAACCTGGGGCCAGAGCAATAGTACAGTGGGTAGGGCCTTTCCCTTGCATGAAGCAGAATTGGGTTCAATCATCAGCATCCCATATAATCCTTTGAACCTGCCAGGAATACATTCTGAGCTCAGAAATTGGAGTAACCCCTGAGGCTCTAGAATATGTCCTCTTTAAACAAAACAGATACAAACAACCAAAAAAGACTTTCTAATTAAGTCTTTTAGGTATAGAAGTATAAGTCATTCTGACATACCTAAGATATATCTCCTTTGGATTCACTCAATATAATGTATTGGTGACTAGAATGAAATCTGAAGAATCCTTTTTTGGTAACTCCTAGATTAGTGGCTGACTGAATCACAGGGATATCTATGCCATACCATGACCTCTATTTCTATACATTCTTTAGCCAATCCCAATTCAAAATATTCTAAAAATGGAGTTCAGTTTAATCAAGGTGTAATAGCAAGGTCATCATTGAGCTAATGCCCAACTTAGACAACATCCAACATGTATCTAAAATAATGTGCCTTTAGGAGATAATTTGATAATTATATAAATGCTACAGTTCTGTAATGAATTTGCTCTTTGAATTGATTTTCCATGTAACTAATGATAGTGGAGAACTCAACCTCAGTGATTTATGATAGTAATGGATTCATCAGTATAGGTTAGCACCATCATAACACTGGGAGATACATGAGAGTGGGTACAATTTAAAGCAGAATAAAATAGCCAGACATGTGAGGTATTTGGAACAATTAAAATTTGTGCAGTAATATAAAAAGTCATAATCAAAATCTCAGGTTTTGATGTGGCAGTTGCTTGTTTTTATACTTCTATACCAAATATTTATAAAATAATTTCTAGAGCTTTCTATCAGGTGGCCCAAATTTATAGCTTAACCAATAATCTCTGCAGACATCCAACCAAAAACAAAGTTCTAGATATGTCGTTTTTTGGTCTGAAAACTGTGCTCAACAAAGAAATACTGGGTCTCCCACTTTTCTTGAAATTGTCTGTGCTTATCATCAATCTTTCTCTTCACTTCAGGCTTTGATGAAGTCATGATGAAGGTATGACAAAATCTATTTCTGTAATAAACTTCTCTCCCTTAGGTCTTCAATAATGCAAGGGACAGCCGGCAGGAGCAGCGGAAATGACGTCTGCGCTAGGCGCAAAGTATTCGCAATCATTCACTTACCGAATATTCGCAATAAAAAATCGCATTAGTGGGGCCGGTGAGGTGGCGCTAGAGGTAACGTGTCTGCCTTGCAAGCGATAGCCAAGGAAGGAACAAGGTTCAATCCCCTGGCATCCCATATGGTTCCTCCAAGCCAGGGGCAATTTCTGAGTGCTTAGCCAGGAGTAACCCTTGAACATCAAACAGGTGTGGCCAGAAAAAAAACAAACAAAAAAATCGCATTAATAAGAAAAAATAGCAAAAAAATGCATTAAGCATTTGCATACCCCAAACAGAACTGCTCTGGGTATGCGAATGTTTAATGCGATTTTTTTCTTACTAATGCAATTTTTATTGTGATTATTCGGTAAGCGAATAATCGCGAATACTGCGATATTTGAAGGCCGGCGCGGGCCATAAAATTTTGTACGGAGGGCCACAAAAGACCCGCACGCCACAAGTTTGAGACCCTTGGTATTAGTTATGATGATATGGAATGTTTTAATGATTATCTACTTCTGGCTGCTATTATCATAGACTCTGTACTTCATCTACAAGAGAAATACATTTTTTCATAACACTGGATGTTCAAAATCATATAATTACAGCAGTGTAGGCAGATTCTGATGAAAGACTCTTTTTTTCTTCTCATTGTAAAGTCTTATTCCGCATTAATGTTTATATGGTTTTGGAGGTACAGAAAGAAGTTTCCTATGACTGTTTTAAAATCATAAATTTCATGAATTGTGTCTCAAATGACTAAAAATTATAATGAACCCCTATAAATAATATGAAAGTTTTTATGCCTTCATCTAATCTTGATCACCTTCTATAGGCTTCAGACTCTGAGGAGACACAATAATTCCACAATTATGGACAAAAGATGTTTTAGTCATATATTATTCATCATATGTATTAACTCTTAATAGAACTTTTATGAGGTTGAAGTGCATACAGTAAATGCTCTGCCCTGCTTGTGCATTCAAAGCCTTTCATGAGCTGGTCCTTTCGGCCTTCATCTGTAGACATTATTAAAATAATGTCTTTTATTTTTCTTAAAACCTATAGATGAGTGAGACTCTTTATATATATATATATATATCCTTCTGACTTATTTTACTCAGCATAATAGTTTCCATGTGCATCCATGTATAGAAAAATTTCATGACTTCATCTCTCCTGATGGCTGCATAATATTTTATTTTGTATATGTACCACATTTTCTATAGCCATTCATCTGTTGAAGGGCATCTTGGTTGTTTCCAGATTCTGGCTATTGTAAATAGCACTCTGAGGAATGTACTTTTACATTGCCTGTTTGTGTTCCTAGAAATATATCTTTATGTAACTATGTATATCCCTAGGAGTGATATAGCTGGATCTTATGGGAGTTCCATTTCCAGTTTTTTGAGGAATTTCCATATGCTTTCCTCCATAAAAGCTGGACTAGCCAACATTCCCACCAGCAATAAATGAGAGTTCCTTTCTCCCCACATCCCCAGCAGCACTAATTGTTCTTATTCTTTGTGATGTGTGCCAGTCTTTGTGGCATGAGATGGTATCTTATAGTTTTTTGATATGTATCTACCTGATGATTAGAGATGTTGAGCATTTTTCATGTGCCTTTTGGCCATTTGTTTTTTTTCTTTGAGAAACTGTTCATTTCTTCTCCCCAGCTTTAGGTGGGGTTAGATTTTTCTTGTTAGTTTCTATTGTGCTTGTATATCTTTAGTATTAGACCCTTATCTGATGGTATTGGGTGAATAGTTTCTCTTATTCTGCAGGTGGCTTTCGTATCCTAGGCAATATTTCCTTTGATATTCAGAAGTTTCTCAGTTTAATATATTCCCATCTGTTTATCTCTGCTCCCACTTTTTTGGAGAGTGCTGTTTCCTCCTTGAAGATGCTTTAGTCTCAATGTCATGAGTGTTTTACCTACATGATGTTCTATATACCTTATGCTTTTGGGTCTTATATTAAGGTCTTTAATCCATTTGCCTTTGACCTTTGTGCATGGTGTTAGATGGAGGTCTGAGTTTGCTTTTTTTTCCAAGTGGCTAACCAGTTGTCCCAACACTAATTGTTGAAGAAGCCTTCCTTGTTCCATTTTGCATTTTTTTCCCTTTATCAAAGAATCAATTGTATGTCTGGGAGTGCAGTTAGAGAAATAACTTCACTAACAACTACCATGACAATGTTAATGAATGAAAGAAGAAGAATGCCTGTCTCGAATACAGAAGGGGTTGGGGGAGGTGGGACATAGGAGGCACTGTTAGTGGGAATGTTTCACTGATAAAAGAGGTGTACTTTTATTGCTGCAGGATGCTTCTGTCCTACAGCGCCAGTGGGATTTCAATGAATCCACTTCAGGGAGAGTGGGTTGTATGGGCAGTAAAATATGAAATAATGAAACCACACACATGTGTGCGGTCAGCACATCTTCTGGCAGGAGTGTGACAAGTTTAATTTTTTTTAGGAAGGGGATTTGTAGGGGTAAAGCTAGTCACAAGTGCAGAAAAGGATGTTTACAATCACAAAGCAAAGTTTAAAAGTAGCAATACTTAAGCTATGGGAGTGAGCTGTAAAAATTGAGTTACAAAGGAGGTCACACAGGGCAGCTACAAATGCAAAACAAGGGATATTAAGAAGTAGAAAAAGAAAATCTAAGAACATGTTCCCACAAGGTGAACTCTACTGTTTTAGAGGTCAAGGAAGGGCCAAATACCTTAAGGTGCAGCTCTCTTTTTTCCTGAGAAGGGTCAATAGTCCAGGATCTGCATTCTGGCTATGCCCTTGGTTACCAGACAAAGAGGCTGCAAGGACATAAGAGAAATAAATATTGTCTTTTGATATTAGTGCTAAATATTATCCAGAAAAGGGTTCTCTTAGTAATCTTTGATGCTGGGATGTCTGAAAATAATTTGATTGCAGCCCATTTTTTTGCCTGAGATTTTACAAAGGAGAGATAGCCAAATAATGACAAAAAATGTAATATCAAGCATGGATTTATCTCTTCAGGAATTCCTCAACTATCCACGCAGGGGAAAAGGCATCCACAGTGGGCCTTTTGAGGAACACTATGGGGGTTATTTCAGATCTCCACACCAGGGAAATCTGGGATAGATCTGGTATGCCTCCTGAGTTCCCCTAAAATGGAGATGTTTTTGCATGCTGTGGCACTTTTTATGACTAAAATCCAACTACAGTCGTGTTTGTAATCAAAGTGTTTAAATAAATATATTATTAAAAAATAAAGATTAAAGATAAGAATGAAGTTCTAAAAAGACAAAACAAAACAAAAACAAAGTATCTTATCTCTTTACCAGCTTTAAGAAAGTCCCAGGAAACATAATCCCAATTGGAACCTCATTCTTTGAATTTAGGATACTTCATTCTCTATTTTAAGAATCTCACCTGGGTTAGCGAGTGGTCTCAATAATAGAACAATTTTCAAGGTCAAATAATCTCAAATGTTTTTTTTATGATATCAAATGTTGACTTTAGAGTATTGTTTGAATTTCAAATAAAATCAAATGAAGAGTGAGGCAGTTTTATTTCCCTCAGCTTGCTTGAATAATGTCCCTAAATCATGCACCCAAATAAATCTTCAGTGTACTATACTCCTCTGATATTTTTGTCAAAGAAAACTATACTTTAAACTAAGATTAATTTTTAAAATTAGAATATATATGTATGTATATGGGATTTATTTCTCAGGAGATAAATGAAACAATATGAGAAAGCTATTTGGCAGATTATTTCTGTATAACTTTTAAAAGAGAAGACTAGAATTCTGCTAAATATAACTAGAACAAAAAGATTTAACATAGTATCTGTTATATACGTAAAACAGAATAACTAAGGAATCAAATATGTTTAGGTTTTTTAATTTTCTCTCAGCTTAAAAATAAGCTACAAAATCATATAAGTCTGATAGTTTCTATTTAGTCCTTTTTTTTTCTAAATTTGTGCTATTTCTGAAACCTAAGAAGTGTTGAGTATTAAGTATAAGTATAAATATAAAGTATTAAGATATGGAGGAAGAAGAAGCAAGAGATGAAATAGTAAACCCTATATTATTTATTTATTTATTTTAGAAGACAAAAAGAGAGCAATGGTACTTTATTCTGTTTGTCATTTTTCAGTTGAGAAAATAAAACTTTATATGATAAATGAGTAACATTGTTACTTAAATTGAATCAAAGGAAAATAATAAGAATATGAACTTTATTTCTGAAACTTCAAAACTAAATTAAAATCACACGCTTGACTTTTCTGCCCAAGACAGCCAAGAAGACACAATCAAACTCAATCTCCAGGGCCCAAACCCAGAGACCCATTATAAAAGACTGCTGCCTTGCTCCTACTCTGCTTTTCTGCCCAAGACAGCCAAGAAGATGCCATCAAACATAATCTCCAGGGCCCAAACCATGTAAGGGCCCCACCCAATAAGGTGAGTGTTGATCTGTGCCCTGTGTTTGAGCTCAGGAAAGCCATTATATAAGACTGGGGGGGGGGAACACAAAATAATTATTTTTCCACATATATATTTATTGATTGATCAATTTTTATTGACATCTTTATTTTGGTGTAGATATTGAAGTTGATGTTTCCAATTTTATTTTATTTTATTTTCTCTTTCTTTTTGCACTCAGGCATGGTTTGATTTCAGAACCGACTATTGTGTGGTGCTTGTCTTTATTGCTGTAGTGCTCACTAGATATTTAATTTGATATTTCTTTTTGTATTGATGTGGTGTTTCAATTACTTTTTTCATGTCCTTGCTCAAACTGAGGTTGAAAGCCTCTACTCCGCCCATTTTCAGCTTATTTGATTTTTTATTTTTTTATTTTTTCTTACTTTTTACTTCATTCTATTGCTTTTCTTTCCTTCAAACAAAACCACATAACTCAAATTATTGAGCTCCACCTCTCAAATAGAGGGGGAAACAAGGGAGGGTACCAGGACCAAACAGATATATGATCACTAATAGTAAGCTAGACAAAGAGGGGACCACCTACTCTAGCAGCCCCATGGGGGTGATGGTGGGGGATATTGGTTGCAGGAAGGGAACGGGGATGGGGGAGGACAAATTTAGTGATGGGTATTCCCCTGATTCAATGTGTACCTAAAATACTACTGTGAAAGATATGTAAGCCAATATGATCAAAATAAAAATTAAAAAAGGCTGCTGCCTTGCTCTGCTTCACTCTGCTTATGTTTTTCTAAAAAATATTTAAAATATATTAAGTTACTAATGCTTATGTTTTTTCATAAAAGCCACAAGCAAGAACGATTTTCTTTTCATCTGAAAAATAAAGATACTATATTTTTTGTAATATAAGACCCACTTCTTTCCCTCAAATGTGTGTCTTATGAAGCAAATTCTGCCAAGAGCTTAAGCCTGAGTGCAGGGGAGAAGAGCATATAAAAACTATATGTGTCTTATGGTCAGGTGTGTCTTATAGAGTGAAAAACGTGGTATATTTCATAAAGTTCTTTGCAGACTAAGATTATTAAATACCTGTTAGACATAAAGAATCATTTGTTATTATAACAGTTTGCCTTGGTATTGAAGGCTTGTTTTTGTTTTATTCAGACTACACATTGTGCGCCTGGAGTGATATCACAGCAGATAGACCCTGCAAGGGGTAGACCCGCGTTCAATCTCTGTCATCCCATATATAGTCACCTGAGCTAGCTAGGAGTGATTTCTGACTGCAGATCCAGGAGTAACTCCTTATCTCCCAAACAACAAACAAACAAACAAACAGACTACACATTGTAATAAATACAACTATAGGAGAATATATTTGCATTTTCTGCAAAATATAAAACATATTCAACTGCAAATAGATATTAACTGTCCTATATATGTTCTTTATTTAATGATCATCTTTAAAATTAAAAAAATAATTTTTAGTCAATAATCATTTATCT
This sequence comes from Suncus etruscus, assembly GCF_024139225.1. NCBI lineage: Eukaryota > Metazoa > Chordata > Mammalia > Eulipotyphla > Soricidae > Suncus > Suncus etruscus. The sequence goes on along the minus strand of NC_064851.1, from coordinate 60,232,323 downwards.
TTAAAAATAGTTCATTATTAGACAGTTATATCTCTAGCAAAGACTTAGACTTTAGGGTCAAGAAATTAAGAATTAGTTCATTAGAAAAAATGGTGACCTGAATGATATTTTGATGACCTATAGGAGTTAATGTGCTTTGTAAGTAAGCACTTTAGACTATTAGTAGTAGAAACACCTCTAATAAAGTACAGCTATTAGAAAAAAAATCAATTAAAAGAAATGCATCTTACTTGAAGCCCTAAAGTCTAATTAAGTGAGGATCTATTCAAAGAGAACACTTTTTTTTTTGGTCTTGGTGGTACTCAGATGTTACTCCTGGCAGGTTCCGGAGACCCTATGCTGATGATCAAACCCTCGTCATCTGAGTGCAAGGCAAACACCCTGCCCACTGTTTAATTCCTCCAACCCCAGGAACACTTTCTTGAAAAACAATATAAAGTAGTAATTTGTTAGCATACGACTCTTAAACAGTACAATCATATAACTAATATTTCAAAACAACTTCCTGTTGAAATACTTAGCCAGAAAAAGCTGTTTCACTAGCAGTTATGATTCTTCACACAGAGATTTGTGAGCTGGGGTCAGCATTTTGAATCATATCAACCAGCAACTGGCACAGACCAGTATAATCTAAGGGCAGTGAGATCAAAGTAATAATCTGAACTTTCAAAAAAAAATAATCTGAACTTTCAATATCTAACAAATCCAAATAAATGGCATGAAAAATACATCATGTAAAGAAGAGTGATATTAGCAAAATCAAATAATGAGTCAGTGAAGTCAACTGTAAGAAACCAAACATAATGAAATGTTATATCTTTCTAAATTTTACAGACCAAGAATTCTGTCCATTATGGATGAGCCCATATTTCAGTGCTCTGTGTATTGAATTTCCATTTTCTCCAAAGTGTTCATGGATTTTTTTCTCTTTACTTCTTGGATTGCTTGCAATATATGACTTTAATTTATGAAACTATCTTTCTCGACTTATATATAACATATATATAGAAATGTTATATATATAAAACTCCATATGTTAATTCCAAGTCTTACGTGGGGTGCTATGCCTGCCACCATATTTTAAACTAAAATTTATTTATTTCATTTTTGGTTTTGGGTAGCCATTTATACTATTATCATGATTTCTTTATTTCTAGAGTTTGCATTTTTTATCAATGGCTCACTATTTTAGTTCTTTTCAAAGCAATTCTTTTATCAATATGGTTTTACTGAAAGTCTAGTGATAATGTTTCATTAAATGTTATGTTAAGGCTGAAATCCCCCACAGCAGGTAGCCCAAAATCATTACTATTCTGAATATTTTCTGTACCAAGATGATAATGATAAATACAAAACCTCAGTTAGAGGTTTCCCACGTATTACCTAATCCACAACCCCCTGCAGATATATTTTGGTATCTTAAAATGCCCTCTAAAGGGTTATACAAAAGTCTAAAGCTAAGATACATAAATACTTTTAAAAGAGTCTTATTATACCATATAAGCTTTTTATTTTAGATAGTAATTTTACTAACAAGTAGTCCAAATAATCCTGATATTTGAAAAATGTATGCACTGTACTAATTGCCCCTTTTAAGTATTTTGAGAACTCTTTCTAAAATATTATCCTTATTTTGACCAAGGATCAACTTAAATATTTTAAATTGTCATTTAATGAAAGGTTTAGATAAGGATAATCAACCAGTTCTTAAAGAACTAACTCCATGCATCATAAATTCTGTAAGACAAGCTCGTTGAGCTTTATTCTATATTGATAATGGCATGCCATACACAAAAAGATCAAAGGACTTGAACAACACCCCAGCAAAAAGAGACCAAAAACACAAATGTAAGAAAGGAAGACATTCTCTAAGCTGTAAAGCAACAACATAAAGTTCATTTCTCATAATATCATGCAGACTTGCAGTTTGCTTTTGTTTTAAAAATGCACATATGTACATATATAAATATATATTTGATAAGGACATATATTTTAAGATAAAAAAAAGATGCGAAAACGTGAAAGGCAGACATCCAGGCAAGCTGCAACCCCCAGTTATTTCTCCTTAATCTGAAGATTTCAATCATGAAGTAAATATTTTAAGCAACTAGAAGTTGGAAAACTAATTCTTTTATAATTTAAATCAATTTTCTTATGACAAAAAAAGAGAAGTTTCAAAATTCACCTTTACAAAAGACAAGTTATTATTTTAAGTAAAGTATTTATGCTGCTTTAGTAATGACTTTTTTTTATAATGATAACTAAGTCTTGCTCATTTTATCCACTAAGAATTGTTGGAATTTAGAAAAAAGACCAGGCCTTTGATGCAAATTGGGCTCACACTTGACTGGAATCTTTGTACACATTTATTCTGTAGGAATATACATTAGAAAATTTCTGTAATGTGTCTAATACTATGCTAACACTTGTCCATACAAGAAAAATAAAATACACTGTACCCAAGGAATTGATGAACTAGAAGAAAATAATTTCTCAGGATAGTTACCTACAACTTTTATACAAAATTAAAAAAGTGTTTGAATAAGAATAAAGCTCCCTTTTAATATACTACTACTAGAACTCATAAATTAAAATTTATTTTGAAACCATATTATAATATTATTAAGTGAAGATAGACTAAATGGCCATTTATATACAAAGCACATAAATATATAGACGTATGTGTGTATAATGGAAAAGATGTAAAATGTGTCAAAGTATTGAAAATATTTTTATTTCTCATATATTTTCCTCTTTATTTCTTTAAGAAAAAAATCTTTAAAATAAATTTATCAAATTAAAATAACTCACTTTTAAAAAATAATTTTCTTTATTTTTAATTTTATGGTGTACAGAGTTGCTCATAACATATTTCTGGCATTCAATATTCCAACATCAATCCCCCCACCAGTGTATTATTCCCACTATCATTGTCCCACTTCTCCACCCTCCCCCAAGCCTGTCCCTTGGCAAATAAGAAAAATTTGCTTTATATTGGTTGTTACAACTTATAAAACAAGCTGCATCATAAAAAACTCGAACTTTGTCGTATCTCACAATGTGGTCATTTACTAAAGGTTTACTAAGTCATTTATTGCTAGTTGAGCATTGTGTTGTATGATTTGATTTCTGAGCTTATGTGATTTTTGTGATAATTTCACATTCATTTGGTGTATTTCTACTGATATGTCAATATTAAAGATATAGAGATGTGTTCCTACTGAAAGACCAGGATTAAAAGTGTGGAGGTGTCGCGCAGCCATGTATGCTGCCCTGTGATCAAGGACTTTGACAATTTGTGGAGCGTGGGCCTTTGACCTCATATGATGGCAGTGATCGATCATAGTTGAGGCTGCCAGGACTTCTGGAATTACAGAGGTGTTGGGAATGAGGGGTGAGTAGGGCAATTGTAAGGTCCTAACCTGGCTCCAAAGAGACCCTGGAGATTCCAGTCACAAAACCATTCAACCTGGACATTTTTTTGGTTTAAATATCTCCGCAGAGATTAGTGGAAAGTTGTAAATCTGGGCTATTGCTGTAGCAGCAGTAGTTTTGAGGTATATGTGCAGCTGTGAGTCTTTAGCAGGGCAGGGTTTTTCCACTGTACTATTGACTTGTTTTGTGGCCACAACCAACAGTGCTCAAGTATTACTCCTGGCTCTGCACTCAGAAATCACTCCTGACATTGGGCCAGAAAGAGAGCTGACTCTAGGGGTCAGGCGTCTGCCTTGCAAGCGCTAGCCTAGGACAGATCGTGCTTCGATCCCCTGGTGTCCCATGTGGTTCCCCCAAGTCAGGTGGCATTTCTGAACGCAGAGCCAGGAGTAACCCCAAGCATCAAATGAGTGTGGCCCAATTAAAAAAAAAACACTCCTGACAAAGTCAGGGACCTATGGGATGCTGGAGATCAAAGCCGGTCCTCCACACATGTAAGGATAAAACCCAACTGCTGTGCTATAGCTCCAGCCTCACTATACTTTTTAATGATTTTGTTTTTTGTGTTCTTGAGCCATAAATACTGGATTTCAGTCTATTACCTGTGATTAAAAGAACATATGAAATGATGGAACTGAACCTGGTCCCTTCTATACAAAGCATATGCTCATACTGTTTAGATATCTCTTCAGTCCACAATTGTTATGACTTAGGTTGTTTAGTATAATAAAAATCAACAAGTTAGTATCTATTTGATTATCAATGACTAAGTCTAACCACCTAAGTCAAAATACAGACCTACATAATAAAGAATTTTTTCGTTTTGAATTTTTGTTTTGTTTTGTTTCAGATCATATCTGATGGTGCTTAGGGTTTACTGCTGCTGGCTCTGTGCTCAAGTTTCACCCTTGACATTTCTCAGGAGAAAGAAGATATTTTGATGCTGGAAATTGAAACTGATTTGGTCCTATGCAAGGAATTTGCCTTATCTCTTCAACACTGAAATGCAAATATTCTTACAATTGTGCATTCATAAGACAAGCATATGCAGCTTAAAGGTTATAAAATTTCAATTTACTTGAAAAAATTAATATGACTACAAAAATGTATGAATCTTATGAATTTTACACCCAAACCAATTTTCTTGTTTAGTAAAAAGAAAAAAGCCTCAGCTTCATGATGACATTATACAGGGAACTATTGATTTAACTTAATATTTATGGTAATAAAATGCAAATATTTGTTAACATTTCTTATCTTTATAAACAAAAGGTAACAGCCAAGTCACTATTTTGCATGCTCAGACTCACAATTTATAATTGATAATTAAATCTAAAATATTTCACTAAGCACCATTAGAAAATGATAGCATATGGTTTAAGCTATAATTTTAATCAAGACTGAATCAAAGTATTGGGGAATTATAATTTTCATAAAGCATGATATTGAATAATTTGGTGATTTACTTCACAATATACAAAATGTCTAATTCTAGTTGGATTAATAATGTGTTGTTTGGGGCCGGAGATATAGCATGGAGGTAAGGCATTTGCTTTGCATGCAGAAGGATTGTGGTTCGAATCCCAGCATCCCATATGGTCCCCCGAGCCTGCTAGGAGCGATTTCTGAGCATAGAGCACTGCCGGATGTGATCACTCCAAAAAAAGAAACAAAAAACAAAAAAATCAAAAACAATTGTGTTGTTGATTTATGTGAAGTGAGCAGAGAAATAATAACCTCACAAGGAAAGTCCACCTCTTTCTTCACTATCTACCTCAGATGCTGGGGAAGTGGCTATAAGATGTGAGAACTGATGGAGACTCTTTGAGGTAAATATTCATGTAGACACCATTTCTACCAGGCAGTCATCAAATTCTGCCTAAATCCCATTTTAACTTCACAACATGGTAATGAATGCCCACCACTCTTTTTATTAAGTAGGGATACATGGTCTCAGACTGAAGCAAGGAATTTTCTATTTTCTTAGAAAATTTGTCAATTATTCTTAATCCCAGGATATTTTTAACCCCTGGTTGGTGAATTGCTCACACAAAAAAGAATTTCAAGGAGGATATGGACAATGAAGTAAGATGAGTTTATTTGGGAACTATTAGGGGAGATAAAGAAATTTAAACATACGAAAGAGAAAGTGTGTTTCTTCAAAATAGAACCAAATACTCAGCCCAAGTAGAGATATGGAAAAATACACAAGATGGAGATTTTTGTTGTTGTTGTTGTTGTTGTTTTGGAACCTCATTCATTTGACGCTCAGGGGTCTGGCTATGTGCTCAGAAATTGCCCCTGGCTTGGGGGGACCATATAGAATGCCAGGGATCAAACCACATTCAATCCTAGGCTAGTGCAGAGGCCTTACCTCTAGAGCCACCTTTCCAGCCCCAAGATGGAGAATTAATGTCATAAAATAAAAGAAGAAAATTACACATTAAGAGAGCATCACCAGTATTGTCCAAATTCCAAATAAATATACATAAAATTATCTAATTGTTCAGTATTGTAAATATATGAATGACCAGTAGGCATAAAAAGATTTCCAATATCACTTTATAAAGAAAATTCAATTAAAAAAAGAAATATCGGGTCCAGAGAGATAGCACAGCAGTAGAGTGTTTGCCTTGCATGCAGCCAATCCAGAAAGGATGGTGGTTCAAATCCCGGCATCCCATATGGTCCCCCGAGTCTGCCAGGAGCGATTTCTGAACGTAGAGCCAGGAGTAACTCCTGAGCATGCAGGGTGTGACCCAGAAAAATAAAATAAAATAAAATAAAAAAGGAATATGTTATGGGGCCAGAGCAAAAGCACAGCGGTAGGTTGTTTGCCTTGCATGCAGCAGATATAGCAGGGACCTGGGTTTGATCCAATGTGTCCCATAAGTCCCCCAAGTCAGGAGCTATTTCTGAGTGCATAGCCAGGAGTAACCCCAGAGCATCACCAGATCTGGCCCAAAAACAAAGAGAGAGAGAGAGAGAGAGAGAGAGAGAGAGAGAGAGAGAGAGAGAGAGAGAGAGAGAGAGAAATACATTATTTCATACCAATAGGTCTATATCATAAAGACTGGAAACAACATTGCTGTGGTACAAAAATTAGCCTGTTCATTCTTTGTAGGGTCATCAATGGGTTTATTACCTATGAAAAAAGTAATAAATATTTTTTCAAAATAAGAGTAAAACTACAATATGACCCAATGACTCAATTTCTTTGTTTCTATCCTCCAAACACAAAAATATTCATTTAAAAAAATGGGCAGGTCACTCTTCACTGTATAACTTAGTACAATAGTTAGGATATAAAAACACTCAAATGTACAATAACAAATAAAAAAATGACAAATATATACACAATTATATAAAGGTAAAATAATGCACCTTGACTATATCATAGCTGGACTAGATGACCATGTTAAACAAAATCTATTAGAGGGAAGAATATCTCTTTCATTTGTTGAAAAAACAAACGTGAGAATAGGTAGAATCAAATAATGACAATAATCCTTGCTTTGAATCTGAAAAATACTTACTAAGTAGTGGAATAAATGGTAGAGGTTATAATAATTAAGACAAAAATATATTTCCAAACTTTATGAATTTTAAAAAACTTGATTTTTGTATAAATGAAATTTTATTTCTAGCAAGACTTCATATTTTTTACATAATTTAGTCATTTGTATGTGAATTGCCTGTGTTATATTGTTCTGTGATATAGTCCTTATATTCGATACATCTTTTAAAATTCTACTGTATTATAGAAAAGAAGAGATAATGCAGTCAATCTTGTTAACTTTATTGAAGCTCTGAAAATTTCTCTACATAAGACACCCAAGTGAAATACTTTTTTCTTTAATTGTATCAGAAGGTCGGTATCAATTAAGGTGGAATTTTGAGGAATCTTCATATTGTTTTCCATAAAGACTGGACTAGATAGCATTCCCACCAGCAGTGAATAAGAGTTCCTTTCTCTCCACATCCCTGGCAGCACTGCTTGTTCTATTCTTTGAGATGTGCGCCAATCTCTGTGGTACCGCATAGTTGTTTTGATTTGTATCTCCCTGATAATTAGTGATGTGGAGCATTTTTTCATGTGTCCCTTCCTGACTTTTGTATTTCTTCTTTGAGAAAATATCTGTTCATTTCTTCTCCCCATTTTTTGATGGGGTAATATGTTTTATTAAGTTCTGCCAGCACCTTGTTTATTTTTGATATTAGCCCCTTTTCTGATGTGTAGTGGGTGAATAGTTTCTCCTGTGGGAGGCTTTTGTATGTTAGGTACTTTGAAGTGCAGAAGCTTTTCAGCCTAATATAGTCCCATCATTTATCTCTGTTTCCATTTGTTTGATGTGAACTACAAAGTCACACAGAAGAAAAACTTTAACAATTGGAAATTAAACACTCTGCTACTAAACAACCAGTGGGTCCGAGATGAAATCAAAACTTTCCTGGAAACAAATGATAATGAAGACACAAACTGCCAGAATCTATGGGACACAGCAAAAGCAGTCCTGAGAGGAAAATGTATAGCTCTACAAGCACACATCAGGAAGAAAGAAGGGGCATATCTAAATAACTTAATGACGCAGCTCAAAAAATTGAAAATGACCAACAAAAGGAACCAAAAATAGGAGACAGAAGGAAATAACAAAACTGAAAGCAGAAATCAATGAAGTGGAAAACCAAAAAACAATCCGAAAGATCAACGAAAGCAGAAGTTGGTTCTTTGAAAAAATAAACAAAATTGATAGACCATTGGCAAAACTCACAAAGAGAGAGAGAAATTTGATAACCCGTATTAGAAATGAAAAGGGGGAGATCACAACAGATATTGCAGAGATCCAACGGGTAATCAGAGACTACTTTGAGAAAATTTATGCTACTAAAGATGAGAACCTAGAAGAAATGGAAAAAATCTTGGTCACTTATAACCTTCCACAGTTAAGTAAGGAGGATGTAGCATACCTAAACACCACCCCTATCACTGCTGAGGAAATTGAAACTGTAATCAAACATCTGCCCAAAAAGAAAAGCCCAGGTCCAGATGGATTTTATAATGAATTTTTTCAAATCTTTCAAGAGGAGCTACTACCAATCCTAGCCAGGCTCTTCCATGTAATTGAAAAAACGGGAACACTCCCAAACAGCTTTTATGAAGCCAACATCACCTTGATACCTAAACCAGACAGAGATGCTTCCAAAAAAAAATTACAGACCAATATCCCTGATTAATGCTGATGCAAAGATCTTCAACAAAATCCTGGCAAATAGGATCCAATGCATCATCAAGAAGATCATACACTACGACCAAGTAGGTTTCATCCCAGGAATACAAGGATGGTTTAACATCCGTAAATCTATCAACATTATACACAACATCAACAAGAAGAAAAATAAAAATCGCATGATCATATCAATAGATGCAGAGAAAGCATTTGATAAGATGAACACCCATTCTTGATCAAAACTCTCAGCAGAATTACTCTTGAAGATAAAGTGGGCTTGAGAACAACTACTCTTATTCTATAATTAATTTATAATGTGAAAGAGAACTAAATTTTTATTTTTGTGAATAATAATTGGTTGTGAAAATTAGACATCAGTTAACTTCTTATCACAAGCTATACTTTAATACAATAAAATACGTAACCAGAAACAATAAATATTAATAAACAATCTTTTAAAAACAAGTGTAAATCATGGGGCATTCATTTAGATAGTCAAATCTTCAGCGAAGTATTGAGGATAAAATCAGGTGAATAGTAATCCATGTAATGTAATAGTGAAATAAATAGTGTTAACATAAAAGACAGACAATGAACTACAGGTGTGTTACTGTAAAACACTTAGGAAACATAAGGTTAGTAGTATACCTATGATAGAAAAGAGACCCTTAGTAAACAATTCAAGAATACATAAACGTACTAATAAATATTTATAAATTCATGCCCCTATCCACTAGATTCTGGCTGGAATCAACACTCAATCTTTAAACCCAGGTCCCATAAGAAGACACAGAAATGAACCACTCAGCATGAATAAACATCTGGTAAAACTGGTCAATCTTATTTATCCATCTCAACACTGCTGGGGACCTCCCAGGCACACTCTATTGTGCTAAAGATAATATGTGATACAAAAAATTGAATGGAGATATTATCAATTTAGTGTCATTCAACTACTATTGACCTCTCCTATTTAATTATCCACATCATTTCTAAACAGAAGCTTTAGTAGTAAGATTATGATTCAGAAATTCTACTATATTCCTGTAACATTTACAATAGTTTAGGAAATTATCTTATTTTAAATTTTCTTGGTTTCCATAATGAAGTCTAGCAGGAAGATCTGTGACTAGCTCATGATAGACACAAAACATAAGAAAAAATGTATCTTAAATTTCCTGGAAAAACCTGAAAAGGATTGGTAATATCATCCTCTTGAAAGGTTTGAAAGAATTCATTAGTGAAACCATCTGGGACTGAGCTTTTGTTTTTGAAAAGTCTTTTTATTACCATTTTAATGTTCTCAATAGTAATGGTTCTGTTTAGATATGCTAGTTAATTTTGATTCAACAGTGGAAGAATATGAAAGTCCAAGAATTTATCCATTTCTTCCAGGTTCTCTTGTTTTGTGGCATAGAGTTTCTCAAAGTAGTCTCTGATTAGCCTTTGAATTTCTGTATTATCTGTAGGGATCTCCCACTTTTCATTTCTAATTGGTTTTATTAAATTTCTCTCTGTGAGTTTTGCTAGTGGTTTATCAATCTTGTTTATTTTTTCAAAGAACCAACTTTTGCTTTCATTGGTTTTTGTCTTTTTTGTTTATTTGTTTTATTTTTTATCTCTATTTCATTAATTTCTGTCTAAGCTTTGTTATTTCCTTCTACCTACCTATTTTTGGTTCATTTTGTTGACTACTTTCTAGTTTTATTAACTGAGTCATTAAGTTTCTTATGTAGGCCCCTTTTCCTACCTGATGTGTGCTTGCAAACCAATAATTTTCCTCTAAGTACTGTTTCTTGTGTGTGTGTGTGTTCCACAAATTCTGATAATTTGTGTTTTTGTTTGCAATTGTTTCCAGGAATCTTTTGATTTCCTCTTTGATTTCATCTCTAGCCAACCAGTTGTTCAGTAGTGAGCTGCTTACTTTCAAGTGTTAAAATTATTCCTCTGTGTCTCCTTGTATTTCACTTCTAATTTCATTGCATTATAATTGGAAAAAGTAGTTTGTAAAATTTCTATCCTTTGGATTTTATGAAGTATGTTTAATGGGCCAGCATGTAGACTATCCTGGAGATAGTCCAGATAGTCCCATATGCATTGGAGAAGGATGTGTATCCAGTTTTCTGGGAGTGGAGAGGGATATATTTATTTATTTACATATATAGTAGGCCACTATCTTTCATTTATCCTTTCAGAGCTAGTATATTCTTGTTACATTATAGCCTGGTTGACCTATCAATGAGTGACCAGCTGGTATTGAAGACTCCACTATTTTTGTGTTGCTACTGATGTATTTTTTTCAGATTTGTCAACAATTGTTTTAAATATTTTGCTGATCCCTAATTGAGTGAGTATAAGATTAGAAGTATGCTTTCTTTCTTTCTTTTTTTTTTTTGTTTTTTTGTTTTTTGTTTTTTTGTTTTTCGGGCCACACCCATTTGATGCTCAGGGGTTACTCCTGGCTAAGCATTCAGAAATTGCCCCTGGCTTGGGGGGGAGCATATGGGACGCTGGGGGATTGAACCCAGTCCTTTCTTGGCTAGCGCTTGCAAGGCAGACACCTTACCTCTAGCGCCACCTCACCGGCCCCTAGAAGTATGCTTTCTTTCTGTTGTATATATATCACTTTATATTATGAAATGTTAATTTTTTCAATATAATTTTTTTTGTTTTTTTCATTGGGGGGGCACACCCGGTGATGCTCAGAGGTTACTCCTGGCTATGTACTCAGAAATCGCTCCTGGCTTGGGGGACCATATTGGATGCCAGGGAATAAACCACGGTCTGTAGTAGGCTAGTGCCGGCAAGGCAGATGCCTTACCGCTTTGCACCACTGCTCCAGCCCTCAATATAAAATGTAAGTAACTTTTTGAATTCTAAAATTATCTTTAGGTTTCTCCTAGTAGTTGAACAAACATAAATACCACCAAATAGTTTTGTAAGATAACATTGCTCTGATACCAAATAGATATAGATGCTGTATCTATATAAAAATATATATATACCAGACATAGATGCTGCGTGAAAAAGAAAACTACAGAACAATATTCCTGATGAATACAGATACAAAGCTCCTCAGAAAAATACTAGAAAAAAGGATCTAAAGCATCATCAAGATCATATATATATATATATATATATATATATATATATATATATATATATATATATATATATATATATATATATATATATAATACTATAACTAAGGAGGTTTTATTCCACAAATGCAGGATGGTTTAACATAGGAAAACCAACCAAAAAGTAAAAACAATAAGATCATATAAATAGTTACAATGAAATCATTTGATAAGATCTAAAACTTATTCATGATAAAAACTCTCAACAAAATGGGAATGGGAAGAACTTTTTTCAATATAGTCAAAGTCATTTACCACAAGCCCATGGCAAATATTATACTCAATGGAGAATAACTAAACACCTTTCTCTAAAATTTGGTACAAGACAAGAATGGCCCTCTCACCACTTCTATTAACATAGAACTGGAAATAGTTGTCATAGCAATTAAGAAAGAAAAATATATGAAGGACATCCAGAGAGGAAAGGTAAAAAAGTCAAACTCTCACTGTTTGCAGGTGACATGTTACTATATTTATAAAACCCTAAAGACTCTACCTAAAAGTTTCTAGAAACAATAGATTCATATAGCAAATCATCAGGCTACAAAATTAACACAAAAATGAATGGCCTTCTAATACAGAAATAGTATTGAGAAAAAATTAACATTAGAATGACAATCTCATTTACCATAATGCCACCGAAACTCAAGTACCTTGGAGTCAACTTAACTGAAGAACTGCCATTGTTAAACATATTTTTATTTATTAATTTTGGTGGCCACTGGAAATACTCAGGCTTTACTCTGGCTCCGTATTCATAAATTACAACTGTGGTTCTCAGAGGATCAAATCTAGGTCAGCTATATGTAACAATAGCACCTTGGCAACTATACTGTTGCTCCATCCCCAAAATTATATATATTTTTAGATTTGCTATGGTATTTTATTTATCTGTCTTGCAGATATTTTGTTTGTTTGTTTGTTTGGCCACACCCAGTGATGGTCTGGAGTTACTCCTGGCTTTACACTCAAGAGTACTCCTGGCTATGTGCTCAGAAATTGCTCCTGGTTCGGGGAACCATATGGGTTGCTGGGGTTCGAACCCAGGTCCATCCTGGGTCAGCTGCGTGCAAGGCAAATGCCCTACTGCTGCACTATCGTTCCAGCCCCTAATATACAATATTTTAATGATTTAAATTTATTTTAAAATAAAATTTCTTCACCTCACTGATAATTACAGAATTCTCAAAATTATGTTAGCCAACTTGCTTCATTTATTCTTATAATACAACTTAAATTTTTGTCAAGTTTCCTCTAAAATTCATCAGAAAAATTATTTCCCACTCAACTCATCATTTAATTGGAAGATTTTATACTTTTAAATATTGAGTCTAATTGTCAAGAAAGATCAATGTCACTTTACTAATTCAAGTCATCTTTATTTTGTTCCTTAGTAAAGTTTCAATACTGATGCCTGTCAGTATAAATGTTATTGCAATTGTAGTAATTTTGTTTTATTTATATAAATGCTTTATGTTTAATTTACAAAGGTTCTAATTTTTTAAATATTTATGAAATCTTAACCTTTTAAATTAGGAAATTTCATCATTTACAAATAATGACTTTTAACTTTATTTAAACACTGAAATGTTTAATAATAGTTATTTTAGCCATTTAATTGTTCCAACAACAATCTTACAACTAGTGTGAACTTCCCTCTATTATTGCTCCCAATTTTTCAACTCTCCCAAATATGCCCCCTTAGCAGACACAGATTATTTTTTTTATTTCTTGTTACAACAAAATGGGATAATCAAAAATACTTCAGTTAAAATAAAATTGTGAAAATTGTTATATCTCACAGTGGGGTCATTAAGGTTATTATGAGGGTTTACCAACCAAACTATTTGCTACTATTTGAGCCTTCTATGTTTTGTTTTGTTTTGTTTTCTTTTCTTTTTTCAGTTTAGTTGGCTTCTTTTCTAGCTACTTTAATGTACTCCTGCTGGGCAGTCAGTAACACTAAATTTGGAAATATCACACAACTGCATATGCAGCCATGAACTACAGGAACTCCTAGATTTATAGAATAGGCTGATGAATTTCAGCAGACTTGCCTGGTTTGTATTTAATTCCAGATTAGTCCTGAAACTGTGAAGCTGAGTCATTGTGTATATGACAGCAGCTGTGTCAATTAATGATATTTATGTACTTTTAATTTATTGTTGGTTTTCTGGGCATATTATGATGGTGCTCAGCAGTTACTCTTGGCTCTACGTTCAGGGATTATATTTGGTGGGATTTGGGGACTTTATTCTGTTCTAGGGATTGAATACATGTTGAAGTATTTAGGATAAGTGACTTATTGACTATATTATATCTCCAGTACTATGTAAATTTTAAAATTGATATATTATTCATCTTTTATAATGTTATAACTAGAAATTCCTAATATTGAATAACAGATTGCATGTATGTATTTAATATTTTTAATAATAGAGGATATTCATTTCTTAATAAAATTCTTTCCATTCTCAAATTTTCTATACTGAGTTTAATTTTTGGAAAAGAATATTAAAATATTTATTGTTTGAGAGAATTACAAAATGATTATATCAGACAGTTAGGATTACTTTAACTTTATTATAGTATGTTTTAACTTCCTTGAATTATAAAAATTGATGATCTATAATATTTTCTTACTGACTTGAATTTTATTTCTGTTTCACTTGTTTATTTTTAAATTGCTAACATGTATGCTCCCTGAGGACAATTAGTATCCTACCTTAGATTTCTACCACAATTTTCTATACCTTAGAATATACAACAATTTATGTTAAATAAATAGATGAAAAATCAGGGTAAAGTTGAACTTTTTGATGTCACTTTCATTGTCAAATTCCATAATTTTAATATACAATTTAAGGAAATAGAGATTGGATTGAGACAGAGTGTTCTAGTCTCCAACTCAATGCTACAAAAATAAAAGAAAAAATTTTAGAAAAACCTAACTTTAAAACAATCATTTCATACCAGAGAGATACAGAGACAAAGGCAGAGACAATGGGAAGAAGAGAGAGAGAGAGAGAGAGAGAGAGAGAGAGAGAGAGAGAGAGAAATATGAGAGTTGAGTCTGGAGTCTGAGTAAGTGCTTAGTGATGATTCTGGTAATAAGTAACAAAGGGAATGTAGTTAGCCTGACAATTGATTGAATATTAATGGGGCTTTTAATTATATATATAATATATATATCCCAAAGTGGGAATTTTGGTTCTAATTCATCATGAAATAAGGATATGCAGCTTTAATCCAATGAAAGGGCAAGCTGGGCTTCCAGTATAAACCAAGGGAATCAGTGTGTGTGTGTGTGTGTGTGTGTGTGTGTGTGTGTGTGAGTGTGTGCATCCATGTGTATTCAAGATCCCTTGTCTGTTAAGTAAAATATGATGAGCATCCTCACCTGCATGTAGAAACTTATAAGAAAATAAAATGACCAAACTTTAGCCTCATCAAGTTTATCATTAATATTCATATATATGACACCCAGGTAATTTAACTACAAGTTGAAATTAATATTACAAACTAGTAAGAACCACAGTCTCCCCATAAAAAGAGGTCTCAGCTCAGCAGTGCTCTGAAAGCACTTTCATGCCTCAGGGCTTCCATGGAAAGCAAATCAACATCAGAGAAAGCTAAAGATCACAAGCTCACAAGAGAAGAGCTACAAATTACCTAAGAAATAAATTACAGGGTAGTCAGTGGAAAGCACACAGAGGATAATTAGCACATAAAAAAACTTTAGAGAAGAAAAAAAATTTGGTCTAGAAAATAATTATTATAATTGGAAAAATAAAGGCATTGAAGCTATAATGAAGAAGAGGATACTATAAATATAATAGTGGAGGAAATGGGAAATATATGGAAGTTATGAGAAATAAATTGTAGAGGTATAATGTTAACATTATGGATATAGTTGAGACAATTGTGAGATATAGAAAAAAGTCATAGGGCCCAAGAGATAACACAGCAGTAGGGTGTTTGCCTTGCTAACCCAGGACAGATGATAGTTCAATTCTGGTTCCCCAAATGGTCCCCCCAGCCTGCCTGGAGAGATATCTGAGTGCAGAGCCAGGAATAACCCTTGAACACCATAGGGTCTGACCCCCTCCCCCAAAAAAAGAAAAGAAAAAAGTAGTGAAGAGCAAAACAGAAGAGATCTGAGCTCTTATTATAAAGAATATATATATGCCTAATTTATAAATATTTGAAAATTTTCTATTTCACCTTGATATCAGTGTTTGTAATTAATAAAATAGAATGGATGCCAAGTATTTGAATACTATATGGAATATCCTTGATAATTAAAATGTACCATATAAATGTTTGCTGCCATTATTTATATTAATTACTTAATGTGGTCCTAACCGACCTATGAGATAGAATTAATATTATTTCTATTTTTACTACTAAAGGGTTTATAACTGCAAGTGAGTGTTGATTGAAAGTCCCTGAATAAGTCTGTTATCCTGGAAATTATTCTGCCTCCTGTAAAGGGATGTGAAGTTACAGTGACCTATTTTATTTCTTCTCAAGCCAAACATTGGCAGCTTTCTGGAAACTAACTGACTTTGATCTTGTGAAGGATATATCATTAGATTGAAGGAATGAATTATGTATCCATGTTTGCATCATAAAATACTAACAAGATCCACTGATGTTATTCATTCCCCATCCTCTGTTTCTGAATGGTGAAGACACTGACGGCTTAAAAGTTGCAGAAATTAACCCAAGTTCCTGATAGGTCAGAGAAAAATCACTTAAGTCAGAAAAACATAGTGGGTTTTATATAAGAAATAATTTTACTGAGCCTGGAGCAGTAGCACAAGCAGAAAGGGGTCTGCCTTGCCAGCTCTAGCCTAGAATGGACCTCAGTTTTATCAAATGCATCCCATATGGTCCCCCAAGCCCGGAATGATTTCTGAGCGAATAGCCATGAGTAACCTCTGAGCTGACGTCACCGGGTGTGCCCCCCTCAAAAAAAACAAAAAAGAAATTATATTACATTTATAACTGAGAAAGAGGCTAGTAACATCTTATTAAACTGTAAAATAATTCTTTTGTGTTGTTATAAGTCATTAGGTTGTGGTCATTTATTTTAGCAGCATTAAAAATTAACACACATATATCTTAGGTTATCTTAAACAAGTTTACTGTATTTTCTTTCTTTCTATAAAGTCTATTACTTCTTTCTAAAATTTAAAATACAGATATTTTGGTTCATAATTCTATTTTATTTTCATAATATATTTCATTATTTTTCTTTATATTCTTATATGTTAATTTGTTTTTGCTTGCATTGAAACTACTTTCCATGAGGATAATTGATTTATTATTTATTTTAGCAATTGTTGCATTAAATGCAAAAATGATTAATGCTTTATATTAATATATATTTATTTCTAGATTATTGACTTTAGTCTAATTTTAAATCTTCATATTCTAAAAATCAGTTTTATAATTTTATGAAATATTTCTGATTCACTAGAAAATATGTATTTTCAATGATCAAACTGGTATCAATGATTTTAACTACTTTTTAAAAATGTTCTTAGTTATTTAGCTATTCTTTGCTTGCTCATCTTTATAGCTAAGAACATAATTATTATTTTGGCATAAATAAAAATAACTAGATGAAATTATCCAATAGTGCTGTGAACCCATGGTATAATATAGTTAGGCCTCTGCACTCTGAAAATAATCAAGCTATTATTTGAAGTTACCTGGCCAGGATAATAATATAATATATCCTACAGGCTTAGTGTAATTTTATTAAGTAGTCTGAGATATTGGTCATGAAGCCTCACTCTTGAAAACCAGTTAATTTTTTAATTTCTTAACAAAGTGGAGGCAGTTAATCATGGAGGCCCTTTCCAGAGACAGCTAACCAGCTTGTTTTTCAGTCCAATACCTAAAACCTCACATAAAATCAACACTCACTTTAGTTTTGAAAATTATAAGGAGTATAGTCAGGTAAGGGAACACTTCTCTTATTGGGTCAATGTACAGTAAAATAATATTTTGAGATTTTGAGGAAGGAATAGACTTCTTTTTGTTGTTGTTGCTTGTTTGATTGATTTTTGTTTTTGGATCACACCTGACCGCGCTTAGGGGTTACTCCTGGCTCTAGCTCAGAAATCACTTCTGGCAGGCTCAAGGGACCATATGGGATGCCAGGACTCAAACCACCGACCTTTCACATGCAATGAAATCGCCTTACTTCCATGCCATCTCTCCGGCCCCAGGAATAGACTTCTTTATAGTTAGGGGCAGGCGGGCAACATATCAGAGGGAAGTACAAACCCTATGTTTGACTGTTTTTAAAATTTGATATCAGCTAGCAGCTTAATGACTATTTAGAAATCATGGATTCCCCTTTTATTTTATATGTCTTAATTATAATAATAATATTTTTTAATTTTAATATTATTATTTAAACATATTGATTACATATATGATTGTGATTAAGTTTCAGTCATGTAAAGAACACCCCCCTTCACCAGTGCAACATTCCCACCACCAATGTCCCAAATCTCCCTCCATCCCACCCCACCCCCATCTGTACTCTAGACAGGCTTTCCAGGTTCCCTCATTCATTCACATGCTTATGATATTTCTCAGTGTAGTTATTTCTATAACTGCACTCACCACTCTTTGTGGTGAGCTTCTTGAAGTGAGTTGAAAGTTCCAGGCCTCTTCTCATTGTCTCTAGGATTGCTGCAAAAATGACTTTGATTTTTCTTAAAACCCATAGATGAGTGAGACTATTCTGCATCTCTCTCTCCCTCTGAGTTATTTCACTCAGCATGATAGATTCCATGTACATTCATGTATAGAAAAATTTCATGACTTAATCTCTCCTGACGGCTGCATAATATTCCATTGTGTATATGTACCACAGTTTCTTTAGCCATTCATCAGTTGAAGGGCATCTTGGTTGTTTCCAGAGTCTGACTATTATGAATAGTGCTGCAATAAATATAGGTGTGAGGAAGGGATTTTTGTATTGCATTCTTGTGTTCCTAGGGTATATTCCTAGGAGTGGAATAGCTGGGTCGAATGGAAGCTCAATTCATCTCCATATCACTTTCCATAGAGGTTAGACTAGAGGGCATTCCCACCAGCAGTGGATAAGAGTTTCTTTCTCTCCACATCCCCGCCAGCCAGCACTGATTGTTCTCATTCTTTGTGATATGTGCCAATCTCTGTGGTGTGAGATGGTATCTCATCATTGTTTTGATTTGCATCTCCCTGATGATTAGTAATGAGGAGCATTTTTTCATGTGCCTTTTGGCCATTTGTATTTCTTTTTTATCAAAGTGTCTGTTCATTTCTTCTCCCCATTTTTCGATGGGATTAGATTTTTTTTCTTGTAAATTTCTGTCAATGCCTTGTATATTTTGGATATTAGCCCCTTGTTTGATGGGTGTTGGATGAACAATTTCTCCCACACAGTGGGTGGCTCTTGTATTCCGGGCACTATTTCTTTTGAGGTGCAGAAGCTTCTCAGCTTAATGTAGTCCCATTTGTTTATCTCTGTTAAAGGCATCTTCAGGGAGGAAACTGAGATAAACAGATGGGAATACATTAAGCTGAGAAGCTTCTACACCTCAAAAGAAATAGTGCCCAGAATATAATAATAATTTTTAAAGATGGAATACTAATACGGGCAGAGAGTTAATATAGCATGTACAACATTTGACTTTCATGAACTGACTCAATGTGGGTTTGGTCCCTAGCACCGCACAATGTCCCCAAATCTCCACTAGAGGTTATTCCTGAACAAAGAGCAATGAGTAAATCCTAAGAACTGCTGGGGGACGCATTATGACACATAAATAAACAGAAACAAAATTAAAATAATACAAGCTAGTAGAGATAGTAATTTAGAAAATTTAAAATATTTAAAAATTTAGAAAATTAATGTATTTCTCATAATTAGGGAGAAATGAACATATGATATACCCACTATACCCAGGTATTCAAAGGGCATGTTGCACAACATCTAGTTAGTGTTTACCTAAAATTGTGACTAATAATGACATAAATACTCTTTCTTTCAATGCACACATACCTATAAAAATGAATTAATTAATTACAGTAAAAACTAATAAAATGATATTAAACAATAATAAAATATTGTTTAAATTATTATTAAAATAGTAGTGTTAAATAATCTTTCAAAATGTTTTATGGAATATTGTCAAACCTGAAACCATAGATGAAAGGAATGATTAAAACTGAATTGAAGATGTCTAATGTTTAACAGCACTGCAATAAATGCCTTTATAAATATTATCATTTTCATTTCTTCTTAATTATCTGTAAAGAACATAAAGAGGGGCTAGAGTGAAGTGGGTAGGGCATTTGCCTTGCATTCAGTCAAATAAGTTTGATCACCAACATTCCATTTGGTCCCTGAAGCCTGCCATAAGTGATTTCTGAAAGAAGAGTCAGGAATAACCTCTGAGTGCCACTGGGTGTGGCCTAGAAACAAACAAAACATCCCAAAATACTCACAAATAACTAAAAGAAATTATTAGAATAAGATTTATAAACTACATATCATAGAGAAGACCGAATTTGAGAAGATTTGGTATTGTTAAGGAAATATAGCTATCTATGTGTAGGCACTACTTAGAATTTAAAAAAAAATCTTCCATCCTCAAGTTTAATTCTTAAGTTCAAATGACAATATATTTCATGGTAAATAGTTTCAGAACATGTAATATCTATGTATAAAAAGACTGAATACGGGGCCAGCGAGGTGGTGCTAGAGGTAAGGTGTCTGTCTGCCTTGCAAGCGCTAGCCAAGGAAGGACAAGGGTTCGGTCCCCCCAAGCCAGGGGCAATTTCTGAGCGCTTAGCCACGAGTAAGCCCTGAGCATCAAACGGGTGTGGCCCGAAAAAAAAAAAAAAAAGACTGAATATGCCTTAAGTGAGATATCAGGTAGTCTTAATGTCAAGATTCTAGGTTCCAGAATACTTAGCCTAAAGTATAATGAGAAATTACCTGAATCAGAGAAGCAATGTGCTTAAGAATCTTTTAAATTTATAAATATAAATTACATTTCTGTGATTTTCACAATGTAATTGCCTCTGCATACAGTTAATTTTTTTCAGAGATCAATATGCAACCCTGAGGTGTTCCTGTGCCCCTTATATAAAGATGACATGTAAAGACTACATGTAAGATGACCTCTGTAATGCTGGCTGTTCCATTCTGCTTCCTCTCCACCTCCTGTAAAAATTTTGCTTAAAAGAGCCTGTACTAATCAATAAAGCGAGACCTTGATAAGGCACTTTACTTGGTCTCCGTCTCTTCTTGCCCCCGATTCTCTTTTCAGGCTGGGACCCCTCTATACCCACGAAAATAACCTGTTCTGCAGGCCAGGACAATTTTTCATGCTAGATTTCACATCCCCTTGAAATTTTCAGTTCCTACAACTTCAAATTAGTGAATTCAAACAGGATTAGATTCCTTTTATCTAAATAGTTTATCTTAAAAAATTAAGTGGTGGTTTAGAAATAGAAAGCATTGGGTACGCAGAATTTGTGCTTGACTTCCAGGAGTAAGAAGCAAATTGCACAATAAATCAATTTTTATGGATGTTATTGACTTGCAACATTTGCTGCTTTTAAAAATTAATAGCAGAAATAATGAACATTCAAAAACTCTCTCCACCATCAGTTTGATTAATTTCTTGATGTGAAGTACAGATGATAGATGAAATATGAGAAACTACATTTTCGTGTAGCTCAATGAGAGGAAAACTGTAGAAAATAGTGTCTTTTTTTCCATTTAATTTGTTCAAAACACCTCCTTACATAGAAATGATTCATTGTATAAAATGAAAGTTTAATTATTTGTACAAATATTATTCTAAATGCACAATACTGCCTCCACAGTCCAAGGATCCTCAGTTTATATTATTATTGCTTTATATAAAACTGGTAATAAAGTGCAGTTCTGAAGAATTTGTGTACATGATTTTTAATATGGTGCTCAGCCCGTAGGTGAATTTATTAACGTTGATGAATTAAGTATAAAAAAATGAAAGTTTCTAAAGCCCTACCCCTAGAAACTGAAAAAAATCTGAGATAATGAATAAAATGGTTATAAGAAATTAGAGGCCAATTTATATTTTTATAATAATGGGCAATTCATATATGGCATAAATTTTTCATGAACTACATATATCCATCCAAATTAATTTCCCTAAAACCACACAAGCTCATGATTAAAAAATATAGTATAAGAAAGACTGGTACATAAGTGAACACCAACTATAGAAATATAAAATATAGTTCCAACTATAGGAATAAAAATCATCAAAGGGCCCTTCGGAGCATCTTAAAGTTCACATAAGCAGAAAAAATGACAAAGAAGTATGCAGTTCTCCTTCGGATCTTATCAAAAAGGCACTTGTCATTCATTTCCTATAATATAAACTTGAATGACTGTAATACCACTTTCTAAACCTCTGAGCTTACACTAAAGTTGTGATTTTATAATGGAAAACATTCTTAGAATGTTCAGGTGAGTGAGTATTTTATTAAAGTTAGGTTAAGATGTCATGTGACCCTTGTGACTGAAAAGCACAGCCATAGAAATCCATGACTGTTGGACCAGTCTAACTCTCCTTTACTCTTCATATCTCTATTTTCTATGTGAAATATAAACAAACTTATTTCTATAAATTTCTTCCATGATTAAAGAGCTTATGTAAAATGTAGGTATGGTGGTTCCTTAACTGAAAATATTTAGCAAAAGGCCTAAAAGAAAATGCACACATCAATATTAGTGCAATGTTTTCTTTTCATTCATATCATATCTATATAACAAACTACTTAAACCAATTCTTTACCTGCACTTCTCTTAAATTGTTAGTAGGCAGAAAGCAGCAGATCAGGACCAGACCAATTGGAGTTGTACTGTGTTATACTGGAGATATGTATATGTATATGTATATATATATAATATATCTGTATATATAATATATACACTGTTATACTTAAATGGCTGGGAAGGCTTAGATTATTTTTCAACAACCTATAAGAGAGGGAAGTTGCAGTTCTAACAAGGATTAGCTTGCATAATACAAGCTCCTTAAGAAACATAAAATGGTAAGCTATAACAATAAACCTTTGCACTCACTGTTGCTTAGGCTTCTAACCTGTACTAGTATTAGTGCATCTAAATTGCTGCAGTAGTGTCAGTATATAAAGAAATGTACTCCTTAGTTTGCTAGGTAAGTGTTCTCATATAACATCCTGTAGTCTACAATTTTGATATAGGATGAACACAACAAACCAAGTAATGATAGTCACCTCACTCAACACACAGTAGCAATGCTCAGGAAACAAGAAACAGAATCATTTTCCACAAATGGCAAAGCAATAACCTGGGAAAGTTGAAGTAAAATGAATTTAGCAAACTGCTGAAGATCAAGTTTATAATGCAGTTATAATGGTGTTCAGTGAAATTACAAAATTGATAAGCATTATAAGATTTAATAGATTGAAACTAAGGCAGAAAGAATAGTAACTATGCAGGTAAAGAGAGCAGGAAAGAAGAAATTGGAAGAAGAAAATAGAGAGAGAAAAAAGAAAAGAAGAAAAAAGATGGTAATTTGCAGAAACTTTTTCGGTAAGTGGGACCTGTAATGTAAGTTTGTGGTACATTGTTGACTGTTTTAGTGGTCTCAATGATCATATTGTTTAGGTCATAAAAGAAAATATAAACAGGGGTGGGCGAGGTGGCGCTAGAAGTAAGGTGTCTGCCTTGCAAGCGCTAGCCAAAGAACGACTGCGGTTCGATCCCCCGGCATCCCGTATGATCCCCCAAAGCCAGGGACAATTTATGAGCGCTTAGCCAGGAGTAACCCCTCAGCATCAAATGGGTGTGGCACAAAAAAGTTTTTTAAAAAAAAGAAAAGAAAATATAAACAAAAAGACATGAGTAAATTGGATATTTTATCAAGACATTGTCATAATGAGCACTTTATATGGTATCTAGTATGATTGAGCACTGAGTCATAGAAATAGGGTGTCCACCCTATGTTTCCAAGAACCAGTGTCGACAAAGACACTGAAGGGTTATTTTATAATTAAAAAAAATTAAGGCATTAAAACATGTTGTTAGCAATCACTACAGCAAGATTTACTGGCTCCCAATAATGTTCTGCACCTGGTTATGTGGATAAATACCTTATAATATTTTTATAGACCTTTGTAATTAGAGGCTGATTGCATATCTGTTCACTCTAGACTGCTGTTTTCTTAAATGTTGGTTTCCTTATGGTATAATGGCTAGTTGAGCATTTGTCTTGTTCCTCTTCTGCTTGATGTGAACACTCCTCTTCTCTATATGCTGACACTATGGTGCTTGGAGTTTCTACCCTATCAGACCCTATCAAACCATTGTATTTGTTTATGGAGTATTATAAGTATATATGGTATATGTTCTAAGAACCTCAGGTAAGTGCTATCATTCTGTATTTATCCTTCTCTGGCTTACTTCATTTAACATAATATGTTCTATATCCATCCATGTTGCTGCAAAATCCATTATCATGTTATTTCTAACTGCTATGTAGTATTCCATTGTGTATAAGTACCACATCTTCATGATCCACTCATCTGTTTTTGGGCATCTAGGTTGGTTCCAAATTTTGGCTATTGTTCTGAGTGCTGTGATAAATAGTGGAGTGTATACATACTTTGGGATGAATGTCCTAGATACCCAGGAGTGTGATTGCTGGGTCATATGGCAAGTCAATTCTGAGTTCACTGAGTACCATCCATACTGTTTTTTATAGGGGTTGGAACAGGCAGCATTTCCACCAGCAGTGGATGAGAGTTCCTTTCTCACCACATCACCGCCAACAGAGATCGGTCCTGTTATTTTTGATATGTGCAATCCTCACTGGTGTACAGTGGTACCTCATTGTTGTCTTGATTTAAATTTTCCTAATTATAAGTGATGGTGAGCATGTTTTCATGTGTCTATTGGCCATCTTTTGGTCTTCCT
Source organism: Suncus etruscus (assembly GCF_024139225.1). Taxonomy (NCBI): domain Eukaryota; kingdom Metazoa; phylum Chordata; class Mammalia; order Eulipotyphla; family Soricidae; genus Suncus; species Suncus etruscus. The sequence continues at coordinate 60,207,490 of NC_064851.1, read as the reverse complement.
TGGAGAAGTATCTATTCATTTCTTCTACCCATTTTTCTATGGCTTTATTAAGTTTTTGGAGGATTCCTATTCTGAGTACTTTGTATATCCTAGATACCAACCACTATCTAACCCTGAAACCTCCACTTAGCAAAGCCCATCCCAGTCATTGATGAAACACCTAGATATTGGAAAAACTACGAACTCTCATGTATCAGCACCATTTTATTTTATTTTTAAACTTATTTTTACTATATTTACTTATCTTTCTTTTCTCTCTTCTCTCTTGTTTTTCCTTTCTTTCTTTCCTAATCTATATCTTAGCTAATTATTTATCTTCCCTTAATGCATTTCTTAAGAGTTCAAACCCAACCTATGAGGGTTAGGCCTCCAACAAAAACTTAAGAATAGATCTCTAATGTCTGTTTATATGTGGGCATGAATTTGTATACAGTGGTCTTTTCTCTGACTGCCAAACCTAAATTGTAAACAATCCATGTCTATAGTGTATATAGATAGTATTTATATATTATCCCTCTTTCCCCCTTCAGAAACCCTTCTATCCTTTCATCCCCCAATCCTGATCTGCAATCCTTCCTTATTTAACGCTCTTCACCCTCAGTTCTTAACTCATTAGGCATCGAGATCAACCTCCTGCCCCAATAAGCCACCACCCAACCCCCAATGCAAAAGGACACCCTCTCAGTCCCATATCTCATGCCCCAGCAAGAAACTACAAACAACACCCTTGCTGATTCATGCTATGTGGCCCTTCTTCTCACCTTCCCGAAATGTGGATTGTTACATGGTACTGGATTCAGTTTCAGAAGGACCATCAGCTCAAGGACACTACCTAATTCCTTAATGCAGCAAATCATTTCTCAAACTCAATAAAACCATGATGTGTGATGAAAAAGTGCCCTGGATTTCACCCCCTGCAAGAATCTCTCAAAAGACTTAAATGAATGCCTATATTTCATTTGTATATTTAATATCTCTATAATAATGCCTCTTAGAGTATTCCCAAATACAAAGGTAGCTTCCATCACATTTTTCTTTAATTACATTATTTAAATTTATTTTTTATTTATTTATTCTATTTTATATGCATATATATTTTCTTTAACTTCACCTGTTTTGGTTCTGCTTTGTATGAAAACCTAGAAGAAAAAGTCTTGCCTGAGATAAAAGCTCAGGTCAAAACCCAAGCACAGAGATTGTGTAGCCTGCCATTCTTACCCCCAAATACACCAGTAATATGACACCATTTTCTTTTTATATAGATACACTAAGAAAGAGAAACTTTATGTACAGAAACAAGATCTTATCTACTAGGGATAAGAAGTCATACTTTTAGGGCCGAAGCAGTGCTACAAGTGGTAAGGTGTCTACCTTGCCCACACTAGCTAAGGATGAACCATCATTAGATTCCCTGGCATCCTGTCCCCCAATCCAGGAGTGACCCCTGAGCATCGCTGGGTAAGGCCCAAAAACCACAAAACAAAAGACCCCACACTTTTTATTATACAGGGGCTCCTACAACCCTGTATGTATTATGTGGACCCAACTTAGACTCTATGAGATTGAACAGTGATTGTCCCCAGATATAGAACCAGACATAGAACCAATATAGTTTTCTGCAACAATCCCAGGAACCAAACTCCCTCTGGGAAATTCCTAATACTGCTCTGGCACCAACTAGTGCCAGTTATGATATGATATCCTGACAAGGAAATGGCAACAGCTTGATCTAAGATCAGGTTGTTCTATCTTATCACCTGATGAGAAATCAGAAGACATGTTGTCCTTTGATCTGTGTAAAAACCAAAACACTAACTACAGAAGACAAACTTTAACAACCATGACTGTGAAGAATTTATCCTGGGACCAATAAGAAAGACCCTAGCCTGGGATTCAGCCTAGGATTCAAATCAAGATCGCTAATTTCAGAGGTCTGACTTTAACAACTGTGACTGAGCAATACTTCTGGAACCATAATGATAGACTCTATCCTAGGCTTCGGTCTAGGATCTGAGCAAAACCCAGTTTTACAGAAAACTGATTACAACAACAGTGATGAAAAAGAACTTCTAGAACAGTAAAGAAAGACTCTATTCTAGACTTCGTCCTATGACCTGTGCAAATACCAAGATCTCTTGATACAAAGGCCTGATTTTACCATCCATAACTGAGTGGAAAGTTTCCTGGCACCATAAAAAGACCTTGGAGTGTGATAAAGAGCATGTAAGGAGCCAGTAGTTGTTCCCATGGCAGTATGTTTCATGGGTGGAGAAATCCTAAATTTCTTAGGCCAAGGGAATTCCCGTTCTTATTTCCCCAATACTTACTGTGCCTATGCAAAAATAAAAGAAAGAAAAATAATAAAATAAAAAAAACACAAAACCTTGCCACACCAGCACTCCTTTTGTTTTTCTTTTATTTATTTTTTCTTTTTCTTTCTTCTTTTTTGTTTCTCTTTTTTCTTTTCTTTTTCTTTTACTTTGTGGTTATTATTTGGAGATTTTTTTTGTTGCTGGGTGCTCCTTTTTGGTAGTTATTGTTTTTTTAAATTTTTTGTTTGTTGTTTGTTGTTGTTTTTCTTCTTCTTTTATTTTTATTTTTTTCAACAGAACCACACAACTTGAATCATCTTGTTATGAAGCCTTACAAATTGAGGGGGAAAATAAAAATGAATGATACCAAGACCAAACAGTCTTATGAACACTGAGTGGAAAAAAAATGATCAGATTTAAACACCAAACCCAAAGTCAATGACAATATCCTATCTACAACAAGTTAAACCCAGATGGTAACAGTTAAACTAGTACTCCTGGGGGCAAGGAGAAAAGATATGGGACACATGTTTGGAACAGTGGTGGAGAGAGGACTACCCTGGTGATGGGAATTACTCTGATTCATTGTCACTATATACCTAAATATTACTGTGACAGTTTTGTTATTCACTTTGGCCACAATAAAACGTATTTTAAAAAGATAAACCAATGGGTATTAATAATAAATAATGTCATCTACTATGCAGCGGTCAGAAAAATGAAGTAATGAAATTTTTCTATACATCAGTGGTTCTCAAACTATGGCCCACGGGCCACATATTGTATTTGTATTTGTTTCGTTTCTTCATTGCAAAATAATATATATGCAGTGTGCGTAAGAATTCGTTCATAAGTTTTGTTTTTACTATAGTCAGACCCTCCAATGGTCTGAGGGACTGTGAACTGGCCCCCTGTTTAAAAAGTTTGAGGATCCCTGCTATACATGATGAATAAACATGAAAACTATTATACTGAATGAAATAAGTCAGAGGGAGATTGACACAGTAAAGTCTCACTGATTTGTGAAACATAAGAAAAAATAAAAGACATTATTGTAATAACACCCAGAGACAATAGAGAGGAGGGCTGGAAGGACTGACCCAAGATATGAAGCTTACCACAAAGAGTGATGAGTGCATTTAGAGAAATAACTACACTAACAACTATCATGACAATGGTAGTGAGTGAGAAAAATAAAATGCCTGTCTCAAATACAGGCAGAGGAAGTGGGGGAGGAGGGCATTAGGAGATAGGGTACCCTAGTGGTGGGAAGATTGTACTGGTGAAGGTGGTCAATCATTTTTATACTGAAACCCAACTACAAATATGTTTGTAATATTGGTGCTTAAATAAATATATTATTAAAAAAATAATGCTACCTACAAGAGAGTGGGCAATTGAAATAATAGATAAACTGTTGTGTATATGGTGAGAAAAACAAGTATAAAAATATTATGAAGAGATCACAGTGAATTTGTTTTAGAAATAAAACTATGTTCAGCAAAGCGTAGGGAACCAGAGGATCACTTTGTGAAATACTCAAGCTAACAGTCATATTTCTATTTGGTTTGTTTGTTTGTTTGTTTGTTTGGAGCTATATCCAGCTGTTCTCAGGGGTTACTCCTGATTCTGCTTTTGAAATCGTCCTTGGCTTGGGGACTCTAGGGGATGCTAGGGATTAAACCTACCTCTGTCCTGGGTCAGCCGTGTGCAAGGCAAACACCTTACTACTGTACTACCACTCCAGCCTTACAGTCTTGGTTTGATAATGCAAAGCTTTTGTACCGGAGATCAGCTGCACTTGGGTGGTACTATGTCCACACTTGGTAGCGCCTAAATGTTCATAATGTGTTTGATTTTAAACCCAGGACCTCAGATGTTTAAGAAATATATATCAGACACATGCTGACCCCTATGATTTATGTATTAAGTTCCAAGTCTTTCTTATTAACAAACTTACCAAGTACTAAGAACCCTACAATTATTTCATTCATTACTATTCTAAAATTTTTAGATCTCAGAGAAATTTTAATTTTAATTAATTATTTCTGATAATAAACTCTGAATTTAACCTGGTAAGGCTAGAAAAGTGGAACAGATATCTTAATTGTAACTAAAAAAAAAAAAAAAGAGTTCCAGTTAGGGAGGAAAAGAAATGCAAAGAATAAAGAACACCATTAGTATTGTATTGGAATTATGTGCATAAGAAACCATTATTGATATCATTTAAACCACTGAATCTCAATTAAAAAATTTTAAGATTATTTTAAGGCTATTTTTAGATATTAGTGGTATGTTTACAAACTGAATTGCATAAATTGTGAAATTATTTAAGAATAATTAATATATGTAGTCGATCAATAACATAGTAGGCAGGACATTTGCCTTGCACACAGCCAACCCAGGTTCAATCCCTCCCATCCCATATGATCCCCTGAACCTGCCAAGAGTGAGCTCTAAGTGCACATCCAGGAGTAAACCATGAGTGACACTGGAGGTGATCCCCAAACCAAAAAATTAATATGTATTTTTTTAATATTTCCAAATCAATATATTTGATATTACATATCAAGAAATGAATGGTAAAAATACATTTTATGTTTCCTGCCTCGACTAAAAGTTGTATAATAGATATACCAGGAAACATTAAGAAAAATAAAGCTAAAATGACTGAGGTATCCTAGATATAAAAATACATTATACATTTAAACTATCAACCTAAAATTTAAAGACATTTTGGAGGATACTAAATACAAATAACTTCCATTTCTCCAGAGATATTTAAATAATTTACTGTAGGCTTCCAGAATTATTTCATCAGTGGATGAAATGGAAATTTGATTTTAATATCTAATTTTAGAGTACTCGTCTTACAACAGAAGTATATCATTACATGGTAATACGAATCCATTAAATTTCCAATTTGTAAGTCCAATCAAATGTTCATAATTTCTTCTGAATATAATTAGCAATATCAGAAAAGTATGATGGCTATATATAGTTTATTTTTAAGGTTTAAGTTAGATTATGATTTTTATAAAATTTCTCAAAACATATTATAAATATGTCAAGGATTTCCAAGTCTACCTCTATTTCTCCTGATTTTCTGGAAATATACACAGGACTTTGAAACTCTATTCTCCTCATAGTTATGGTTTATTACCAAAAAGAGATAATACTAAAACCAGCTAAGATAAAAGGCACATAATTTAGCATCCAGGAGAAATACTAGTGAGTTTCTGATTCAGATAACCAGCTCTCTATTCTTCCAGGAAATATGTTTGGAATATAAAGATTTTTACCAATGAGGTCACCTGAAATGTAATGCCCATAGATTTTGTTGAGGTTAGTTACGTAGATATAGAACACTTACTTGACTGATCATGATTATTCAATCTCCAGACTCTCCAATGGTCAGTATAATACAACATGGACATGGAGAACATACTGATTAATATGTTCTATCTGGCAGGACAATCCAAAGTCTTGAAATTATTTCCCAGATTAGAGCAATCATAACAGAGGTCAGTCAAAGAGCGGGAGCCATTGCATACACTGAAAACAGAAGAGAAATATAGTGAGCATGTTTTTTTTTTTACTTTTGCTTCCCTATGAGGAAAAACAAATGGATGTAAAGGTACTAAAACTAACCCCAATTATTTTGGTCCTAGATCATATCTAAAATTCCAGAACAAGTTGTTGAATTAAATCCAGAACAAGCCTTAAATTTTAATAATATACTTTTTATTAAAAAATGACTCCCTAAGCAAGTACAATATTAAGCTCACTACAAAAAGTGGTGAGTGCAGTTAGAGAAATAACTACACTGACAACTATGGTGACAATGTTAATGAGAGAGAGAAGTAGAAGGCCTGTCTCGAATACAGGCAGCATGGTGGTAGTGGGACATTGGTGATAGGAATGTTGCACTGGTAAAGAGGGGTGTTTTTTTTTTTTAATGACTGAAACCCAACTACAATCATGTTTGTATCAACTTTCCTGAATAAAGATATTTTAAAAAAAGAAAAGTTATTTCTTGTTCTAACCATCACTCCTCTGATATTCTGAAGTATCTATCATTTTGAATCATGACAGCAACTTGTAAAGAGTACCAGTTTGATATATGTGGGAAGATTGAGTACATAAGAGGAATCCAGTGCCTGATAATTTTCAAAAACTCTTTGTTTACTTCCAAATCTTCCTCTTCATTCTACTTCCATCTTTAAGTTTAGATAAAAATATTAGTTAATCCCATATCAAGAGTCCCCTGCCAAAGCCAGCTGTCTATAACAGGCACCTTTTTACATTTTATTGTCAAAGATCAAGTCTCATAATGTCATTGTTAAGAAATTTTATTTAATAAATACTTTTTTAAACATCGAGTATAGGTATATCATATTTTCATCTTGGAATTATTTAATATTACCTAATTTGAACACAGAATCTTTACAAATATTATGAAGGACCTTCAGCTAAGAAATGAATGTTGTGGCTTTAAATAAAGTCTACAAAACTTCATATTCTTTTTTTTTTTTTAGCTTTTGATTTTTGATTTTTGGGTCACACGTGGCAGCGCTCAGGGGTTACTCCTGGCTCTAAGCTCAGAAATCACTTCTGGCAGGCTCAGAGGACCATATGTGATACCGGGATTAGAACCACCGAACTTTTTCATGCAAGGCAAACTCCTTACCTCCATAATATCTCTCCAGCCCCCAAACTTCATATTTTCTAACCTAGCACTTCAGAATGTTGCTTTATTTGAAATAGGATTACTCAAAAAAATTGAGTCCATATTGGAATGGTTGTATACTAATACAGTATGACTAATCTTATCAAAAATAAAATTATGGAAAAGAACAAGGAAATATTAAGGTAAGGCACATTCAAGTCGAGGAATGCCAAAGTTTGCCAATAAACTGTCAGAAGCAAGGTGAGAGTGATAATAAATTCCTCAAAATCAACCCTACTGATCCCCTGAACTGAGACTTTTAGCTTTCAGTGGTAAGACAGTCCTGTCATTTAAACCACTTAAACCACCGAATTTGTGGCAATTTATTATTGCAGTCATGGGAAACTGAGATGTTCTAAAATGGTTTGAGTACATCCTAAATGCACATACATGTGTATTCTAGTAAAGCAAAGGCATAACGATCTTTATATAGAAGCAAATATATATTCAGAATAATTTACAAAACTCCAATTTTATATTGAGATGGTACATATACCTCTAATTTCCTCCATGACAAACAAGAAAGTGACAATGGCATAGAATGGAATGACATTCTAAGAAAATATAAGTTCTCTGTTTTATATTTGGTCATCTAGAAATGGGTAGAAAGTTGAAATGAAATGTTGAGAGATTAGGAAAAAAAAGTATACATTTTTCCCATAAAAATCCTGGTTGGAAGTAAGACTGGTTCCTTCCAGCTGATCATTTATTGAAGTATTCTATCTTCAGTTTCACAAGCCTTAGGATAGTATTAGCTTGTGCAAGAAAGAGGAAAAGAGAAATAAATTCACTCAAGCTAACCTGGATCTGATACAAATCAGTTCTCTTCTTTCTTTTACTTTTTTTTACTTTTTCTCCCAATTTTTAATATATGATTATTTTTTGTAAATATAATTTTTATTTTAATCATAGTGGCTTATATATCATTGAAAATAATATTTATGTACATATTAACATAAAATCAGGGGAATTCCCATTACCTTATTATCCTCCCTCCACCTCCATTCCCGTCCTACCTCCCATATCCTCCTCCCTCACCCTCGGGGGCTGCCAGAATAAGTGGTCTCCTCTGTGCCTAGCTTATTACTTAGTGGTTCCACACTTGTTTGGTCTTTGTACCTGCCTTATTTCTGCTCTGATTGGGAGGGGGGACTAGATAGTTCAAGTTATGTGATTTTGTTTGAAGAAGAGAAAAGTAATAAACTGGGGGGGAGGTCAAATACGCCAAAAATGGGCAGAGTCCTAGGCTCTCATCCTAGGTTTGAGAGATGAAGGGGAAAAAGAAGGTAAAACACCACAATAGTAGACAAAGAGGTGTCAAATAAAATATCCAGTGAGCACTCCAACAATAAAGATTAGTACCACATAAAAGCCATGGTCTTGAGGTAAAAAACATGGCAGAGCACATAAGGAAAAAAATAAAAAAATATAAATATGAATGGAGACATAAACTTCAATATCTACACCAAAACAAAGAAATCGATAAAGACTAGATAAATAAATAAATAAATAAATAAAAAGTTGTTTTGTGCTTTTTGTCTCTTTTTTTTTTCCTTTTTTCTTCCCTCCTGCACAACTACAGTAAATATTGGGGACATTCAAAAAGGAATTCCCTTGGCCTAAGAGATACAGGGTTTCTCCATCCTTGAAGCATTTTGTCATGGGATTAACTATAGACTCTTTTCAGGTTCATTTACTCTCACGTTGGTGCTTTTGTGGTGTATGTAAGACTTCTGCTCTATCCTGAGTGATAAGATCAGACCTCTGTATCTAGAGATCTTGGTATCTGCACAGGTCAGGGAGTGGAACTTATGAAGAAGTTTTTCTTTGTGGTTCTAGAAGTTTTGTTCTCTCAGTGTCATTTTAATCCATCTTCTGTGGTTGGTGGTCTTGATCTTTGTGCTGATCCTAGGAATGGGCCTGGGATAGCATCTTTCATTCTGTTTCCAGAAGACCCATTCCATTGCAAATTGTCTCAGACAGACCTCTGGAATTAGAGATCATGGTTATTGTACAGGTCATAGCTCAAACCCTAGACTAGTGCTTTTTTTTTTTTTTTTTTTTTTTTTTTTTTGGTCCTAGGAAAAATACAATCCTGTCTTGGTTCTATCAGCCAGTCATCTGTAAATCGCGATCTTGACATTTGTAGAGACCAAAGGGTGACAAGTCTTCTGATTTTTTCTTATCATTAGCTGGTGAGGTAGGATAACCTGCTCTTGGGTCAAGTCGTTCCCAGTTTCCTCGTTGTCAGTATATCATATTAGATCTGGCACTTGTTGGTGTCCAGGCAGTATTAAGGAATGTTCCAGATGGGATTTGTTTCCTGTGGCTGTTGTGAAGAACTGTGTCATTTCTATGTCTGGGATCCAGGGTTCAAGGCTGGATGTTTGGTGTTTAATCACCTGGGATCTAAGTTGGGTCCACATGACATATTTTCAGGGTGGGAGATGCCTCTGTATTGTAAACAAGTATGAGTTCTTATCTCTAGTAGATAAGAGCTTGTTTTTATACGTAAGATTTCCCCTTTTATTTAGGGTGCCTTTGCAGAGAGAAATGGTGCTACATTGTATTGCCGGTGAATTTGAGGGTGGAAAGAGAAGAAAACAGATATAGGTCACATCCCAAAAAAAGATAAAAATAGAAACAAAAATATATGTGCTCACATATATATAAAAAGAAAAAAGATTAAAAAATGAAAGAAAAAGTAATTAAAGGAACAAAGTGATGCAAGAGACTACCTTATGTTTGGGGAAAAACAATCAAAGCGGTAGTGTAATACAGGTCTTATACTCATTATGGAAGTATAGGTTTCTGCATTGTCTTTTGAGATTTTCTTGTGGTGTATAGGTTCACAGGCCCTTTTCCATCACACAACCTGACCCTGATAGTGGCAAAAGATTTGCGGCAGGGAGGTCGTGGGAAGAGTCCTTGTATTGGGGATACTTTTAGAGGTAAGTCCGGTTTCAAGTAATAGTCCACGTTTGGAAGGGTTGGTAAGGAGGACCGTGCAGCATGAGTCAGCAGGGGGGTTGGTTACCTTTCTTGCCAGGGGCGAGGTGTGGATTTGACTTGTTGTCCCTTCGCTTGGGTGCTGGTTACTGGTTCGTTGGGGTAGGAGGTCAGTCTTGATGTCTAATGGATTAAGAACTGAGGGTGAAGAGTTTTAATAAAGTGGGAAATCTGGGTGGGATTGAGGGGTGAAGGGATAGTCAGATTTCCAAAGGGGGGAAGGAGGAAGTTTATGGATAGGGCAGGAGATGAGAAAAAAGAAAATAAATTAAAAAGAAAGACATTCTTGCAATAATAATTTTCAGACACAAAAGAGAAAAGAACTGGAAGTTCCAGCTCACCTCAGAAAGCTCACCACAGAGGGTGATGAGTTTAGTTAGAGAAATAACTACATTTTGAACTGTCCTAATAATGAGAATGTATGAGGGAAATGGAAAGCCTGTTTAGAGTACAGGCGGGGGTTGGGTGGGGAGGAGGGAGATTTGGGACATTGGTGATGAGAATGTTGCACTGGTGGTGGGTGGTGTTCTTTACATGACTGAAACCCAAACACAATCATGTATGTAATCAAGGTGTTTAAATAAAATATAAAAAAAAAGAAAAGGAGAAAAAAAAATTAATAAAAAGTAGTGAGAAGGGAGTAGAAAAGAGCAAAGAAATGCTAGTTTGCTTAAATGTGTTCGATGAGTAGGGCCTGTAGTATAAGTCTGTAGGTCAGAGCTGCTGCTTTGGTAGTCTGGCTGGTCACGTGTTTCAGGTCCTAAAAGAAGGTATAACCTAGAGATAAAGGGTATGTTAAAGAGTTTTATCAGGACATTCTCATAGTGCAAGCTAGGTATGGTATTTGTGTGACTGAGCTCCGAGATTCCATCTTAGTTTGTCCACCCTTTGTATCCAAGAATGCCTGTGGGAAGAAAAGCTGAAAGGCTATTTTAAATATAGTAAGTTTAAGGCATTAAGACAGACTGTTATGAAATGATTTCATTGGTATTCTTTACCTGTAATCCTGTATGAGATCCCTATGGGATATTTATGGGCCTTTGTAGTAGAAGGCTGATTACATACCTGTTCTCTCTATGCTGCTGTTTCTGCTGTTGCTAGTTTCTTTGTGGTATAATGTATAGTCAAGAGTTTGCATTGTTCCTCTTTCATGTGTTTTGGGCACTGCTCTCCAGTAATGTTGACTGTCAGAGTGTTTGGAGTTTCTACCCTGTTAAACCCTTTTATTTGATTGTTGAGTATTAGTTGTATCTAAGGTGTATGTTCCAGGTGCTTTAGAGTAGTGCTATCATTCTGTCTTTGTCTTTCATTTTCTGGCTTACTTCGTTTATCATAATATGTTCTAGCTCCATCCACGTTGCTGCAAGGTCTGTGATTGTATCATTTCTGACTGCCATGTAGTATTCCATTGTGTATAGATACCACATCTTGATGATCCATTCATCTGTTGTTGGACATCGAGGTTGGTTCCAAGACTTGGCTATTATACTGAGTGCTGCGATAGTGGGGTGCACACATACATTGGAATGAATGTCCTTCCAACTTGGGGGTAGATACCTAGGAGAGCAATTTCTGGGTCAAATGGCAGCTCAATTCTGAGTTCCTTGAAAATGCTCCAGACTGTTCTCCATAGGTGTTGGACTAGGGGACATTCCCACCAGCAGTGGATGAGAGTGCCTTTCATACCGCTTCCCCGCCAACACAGATTGTTCCCATTATTTTTTATGTGAGCCATCCTCACTGGTGGTACCTCATTGTTGTCTTGTCTTTATTTGGATTTTGCTAATGATGAGTGAAGATGAGCATGTTTTCATGTGTTTGTTGGTCATCTTTTGGTCTTCCTCAGAGAAGTGTCTATTCATTTTATCTCCCAATTTTTCTATGGCTTTATTTGGTTTTGGGGGGCTCAGCTTTCTGAGTGCCTTGTATATTATGGATATCAGCCCTTTATCTGACATGTTGAGTGCAAAGTTTTTTTCCCATTCAGTTAACTCTCTTCTTGTGTTAATTAAGTTTTTTTGTTTTTGTTTTTGTTTTTTTGCCATGCAGAAGCTTTTTAGTTTGGTGTGGTCCCATTTGTTTATGTTTGATGCTAAAGTTTTTGCCATTGGCATTCTATCATCAAGACTTTTTTGAGATATAGGTCTTCAAATGTTCTGCCTATTTTTCCTCAATAAACTTTATAGATTTGGGTCTGATTTCAAGGTCTTTATTCTACTTTGAGTTGACTTTTATGTATGTGGTGAGGTATGGATCAATTTTCACTTTCTTAGAAATGGTTTTCCACTTGTTCCAACACCATTTGTTGGAAAGACTTTCTTTGTCCCATTTCAAGTTCTTGGCTTGTTTGTCAAATATTAGTTGACTGTATATCTGGGGGCTTATGCCTAGAAATTCTTGTTTAGCCCACTGGTCTGAGACTCTGTCCTTGTACTAGTTACATGCTGTTTTGATCACTATGGCTTTATAGTTTAGCTTCAGGTTGGGTAAAGAGATGCCACCCAGCTTCCTGTTTTTTATTATGTGTTTGGCTATCCTGGGTCTTTTGTGGTTCCAGATGAATTTTGATGAATATTATCTGAATTTGAATGGGGATTTCATTAAATCTATATAGGAGTTTGAGTAGGATACTCATTTGACTATGTTGATTCTACCTACCCATGAGCTTGGGATGTTCTTCCATTTCCCTAGATCCTCTTCAATTTTTTTCTGAAGTGTTTTGTAGTTTCCCTGGTATAAGTCCTTCACTTTCCCTGTAAGGATGATTCCTAGGTACTTGATGCTTTTTGATACTATTTTAAATGGAATTGGATTCCTAATCTCTCTTTCTTCTACTTCGTTATTTGTATAGAGAAATGCTACTATCTATTGTGTATTGACATTGTAACCAGCCACATTGCTGTATTGGTTTATTGTTTCTAGGAGTTTTACTGAGAACTCTTTAGGGTTTTCCATGTATATCATCATGTCATCTGCAAAAACAGATAGCTTGAATTCCTCTTTCCCTATTTGAATTCCTTTGATTCCCTTCTCTTATCTGATTGCTATTGCTAGGACTTCTAAGACTATATTGAATAAGAGTGGAGAGAGTGGACATCCTTGCCTAGTTCCTGACCTTAGTGGGAATGCTTTTAGTTTTTCACCATTAAGGATAATGTTGGCTGTGGGCTTTACATAGATAGCTGTAACTATGTTGAGAAAAGTTCCTTCCAGACCTATTTTGCTTAGTGTTTTCAACATAAATGGGTGTTGGATTTTGTCAAATGCCTTCTCTGCATTGATTGATATGATCATGTGGTTTTTTTCTTTTTATTATTGTTGTGGTATATGATGTTGATTGATTTGTGTATGCTGATCCATCCTTGCATCCCTGGGATGAAACCCACTTGGTCATGGTGTATAATCCTTTTGATGTAATGCTGGATATGGTTCTCTAATATTTTGTTGAGGATTTTTGCCTCTATGTTCATTAGTGAGATTGGTCTGTAGTTTTCTTTCTTGGTGGTATCTTTGCCCTCTTTGGGAATCAGTGATATTGGCCTCATAAAAGGAATTGGGGAGGATTCCTGTCTTTTCAATGGTTTGGAAGAGCCTGTGGATCAGTGGAAGTAATTCTCCTTGGAATGTTTGATAGAATTCACCTGTAAAACCATCTGGGCCTGGACTTTTGTTCTTGGGGAGTTTCTTAATTACTGTTTCAATTTCCTCCAACATGATTGGCCTCTTTAGGCTTTTTAAATCCTCCTTTTCTAGTCTTGGAAGCTGGTATTTTTCCAAGAATCTACTCACTGTCTTCTGGGTTCTCTAGCCTAACTGAGTATAGTTGTTCATAATATGTCCTCAAGATGTGTTGGATTTCTTGAGGTTCAGTTGTATCTCTCCCCTGCTTATTTGGGTGTTTTCCCTCTTTTTTTTGTGAGTCTTGCCAGTGGTTTCTCTATCTTGTTTATTCTTTCAAAAAAAACAACTCCTCGTCTCATTGATATTCTGTATTGTTTTCTTAGCTTCTATGTTGTTTATTTCTGCTCTGGTTTTTGTTATTTCCTATCTTCTGATTGTGTTTGGGTTTCTCTGTTACTGCTATTCCAGCTCCTTACGATGGTTCTTTAAACTAATAATTTTGTCGTTTTCCTCTTTCCTGACATAGGATTGTATTGCTATGAGTTTCCCCCTGATTAATGCCTTTGCTGTGTCTCACAAGTTTTGACAAGTTGTTTTTTCATTGTCGTTTGACTCAAGGAATCTTTTTATTTCTTCCTTGAGTACCTCTCTGATCCAGCTGTCTTTGAGCAGCATGTTGTTTAATCTCCAGGTGTTGGATTTTCTCCATTGCTTCTTTTTACAGTCAATTTTGATCTTTTGCATAGTGATCTGATAGGGTGCTTCTAATGATCCTTACTTTTGTGATTTTATGTAGGTTAGATTTTTATCCTAAGGTGTAGCATGAAATAATTAACGATGGGGCTGGATGGCGGTGGATGTCGATGGATTTCTTTTTGCCATCTCAGGCCACGTGGCTCAGCAACCCCATGAACCGGTGAGTTTCAGTCCCAGGTGAAACGCGAAATCACTCACTCGCAGGCAGGCTTCAGGAAGAATCATCTTTATTTAGGCCCTAGCCACCACGTGTGTGTGGCCTATCTCATAACCTTTTAAACATTCGGCCATTCTTGGCTAGCCCTGCATCTTAACTCACTTCAGCCATCTTCAGGGCCAAAGGAAACAGCCAAAAGGGCCGAATTCCCTCGGTTCCAGCCTTATCTATCTTTTCCAAGACCCCTCCCAGGAATGGGAGGGTCTTGCAGGTAAGGTTACACCTACTATTCAGTTCCCAAGACCCCTCCCAGAAATGGGTGGGTCTCAGGTACACTACATTAAGGCACGGTCTATTCTGGAGAAGGTACCATGTGGACTTGAGAAGAATGTGTATTCTTGCTTTCTGGGGGTGGAGGGCCCTATATAAGTCTATTAGCCCTAGTTCTTCTAATTTTTCGTTTAGAGCTCTTATTTCTTTGTTAGTTTTCTATCTGGTGGTTCTGTCCAGTGCTGATAGTGGAGTATTAAGGTCTCCTACTACTATCACATTTTCTTTCACGTCTTTTTCCAGTTTTGCAAGTAGTTGCCGTACATATTTTGCTGGTTCTGCATAAGTTGCGTAGATATTAACCAGTGTTAGCACTTCTTGGTCTAGTGTTTCCCTGATCAGTAAGTAGTGACCCTCTTTGTCTATGATCACTTTCTTGAGGTTGAAAGAAATTTAGTCTGATATAAGAAGGGCCGTCCCTGCTTTAATTTTTATTTCCATTGGCCTAGATAATTAATTTCCATTCTTTTATTCTAAGTCTGTGCCTATCTTGAATTTTAGGTGTGTTTCTTGTAGGCAGCAAAAATCTGGTTTATGTTTTCTAATCCAGTTCTCTGTTATGTGTCTTTTAATGGGAGAGTTTAGTCCATTAACATTTATAGAGATTATTGACAGTGAGGGCTGTTGTGCAGTTGTGTTGTTTAGGGTGGTTGTTGTTATAATCAGGGGTTTGGATAGTGTAATTCGTCTCTGAGTAGGTCACTTGGGGTCGGTTTTGTTTGCACAAATAATGCAAAATCATTTTTGTTTGAGAATGATTTTAGTCTTCCCTCCCATATGAATGAGAGTTTTGCTGGATAGTGGACTCTAGGTTGAAAAATTTCTTTCATTCAGACTTTTAAATATGTCATTTCACTGTCTTCTTGCTTGAAGTATTTCATATGGGATATCTGGTTTGATTCTAATGTTCCTTCCTTTGTATGTGAGTTTTTTTTTCTCCCTTATTGCTTTAAGTAGGTCTCCTTTCTCTTTGTTTCTGCCATTTGAATTACTATGTGTCTTGGATTTGTTAGGGTCTAATTTGTTGGGAAGTCTTTTTACCTCCTGGAATTGCTCAAATGCATCTTTCCAGAGGGTGGTAAAGTTTTCTGCTATTATATCCCTGACTACTTGTTCTCCTATTGCTGTTTCTTCCCCTTCTGGTATACCTACAATTCTTAAATTGTTTCTTTTGTCTTTGTTCATTAAATACTGGACTTTTATTTCCAGTGCTTTACCTTCTATTTCTTTGTTGGCATCTTTGTTGTCTTTTATTTGCAGTTTATCTTTGAGTTGTTCTATGTGATTCTTGAGCTGTGCGAGTCTGCTCTTCTGGCTTTCTATGTTTTTATGAATTTCTTTCAATTCTGTTTGTATGGAGTCTTTCTTGTTTTGTAGCAATTCTTGTTTAAGTTGGTTCATTTGCTCATCTATTGATTTCTTGTAATCTCTGGCCAGTGTGTCTTTCATTTCTTTTAGCAGGGCTTGGAATTCTATTCTCATGGCTGCTTTTAGGTCTTCCTCTCTTGGATCTGTGCATTTTGGTGGACTTGGAAACTTGTTCTGATTTCTCTCCATCTTCCCTGTTGTTAATGTTTTCCTTGGTTTACCCATCCTTCTTTGCATTTGTTGGCTTGGCTTGGAGTGCAGTGCCTTCAGGTTTCAGCCCACTTTTGCCACCTGTGACGTTTGGCTAGGTCCCTTCTCGGGGTGTGGCTCTACGTGAGTATATTGGGTGATGTTGCTGAGTTTTGGTCCTTCCCTCGTACTCCAAACCTGGTCCAAGCCTGGTCAATCGCCACCCCTTTCCTGCTAGACAGTGCAGGTTCACTCCTGGCCACAATGTTAGAGGGCGCCATTGAGCCTAGATCACTAGCCCTCCCCACCTGGGAGGCAGCCTGTGCTTTCTTCTTGCCCCTCTAGTCACTGGTTCCCCTGACTCTCTGTCTCCCTGGGCTGTGTATGATAGATTGCTGAGTTGGCGATCCCCACACGTGCTCCCACTGGCCTTTCTCCCTGGCCTCGCAGACCTAGAGTCCCCTGGGCTGCCCATACTATGTCGAAGAGTGGGCTTCTTTGGGTGGGTGCTCACCACACACTGGGGTCGGTGGTCTTCCCGCCCTCCCCTGGTCTGTCCCAGGTGCTCGCTGGAGGTTCCCAAGAATGGGTGTCTTACTCTGGCTCCAGTCGGTGATCTCCCCCACACTCCCTCTGACCTGTCTCGGGAGCTCAAAGTTCCTGTGAATGGGCACCTTACTATGGCTCCATTGGTGCCACATTCCCTCTGGCCTGTCCTGGGAGCTTAGGGTTCCCATGAATGGATTCCTTACCCGGGCTCCAGTCGTCCATCTATCTCCCTACACTCCCTCTGGCCTGTCCCGGAAGCTCAAGGTTCCAGTGAATGGGCGCTTACCCGGGCTCCCAGTTCTTCTCTTCTTTCATAGGTAATATACAAAGTTACATTAAAGCCTAAGAATCTGTTTATGATTGAACCCCAACTACAATCATGCTTATCTGTTTATGATTGAAACCCAACTACAATCATGCTTGTAGTTATGGTGCTTAAATAAATATTTTATTAAAAAAGAAAAAACACCAGGTGACAAAGTTAAGAGCAGCTGTAAGGGGCCAGAGAGATAGCACAATGGTAGGGCATTTACATTGCATGCGGCCAACCATGGATGGACCCTGGTTATCCTGGCATCTCATATGGTCCCCGTGCCTCCAAGGAGCAATTTCTGAGGGCAAAACAAGGAATAATCTCGGAGCTCCGCAGAGTGTAACCCCCCCCCCAAAAAAAAAGAGCATCTGGAAGGACAACATTCATTTGGAAATGAAATAAATAAACAAGACAAAATCCTAAATAAGTATCTTGCATAAAGAGATGCTGTACTTCTTTAGTGGCTCCCTTAATTCTATGGTATTTGGCAGCAAGTCTTATTAAAGCTCCCTGTAATTAAAGACCAGTGCTGGGTCCTGTAATTTAATGCATTATCAAAATATGGTGAGTGACTGAGTTAAGGCACACACATACACACACACACATACACACAAAGCCTCAGAAATGTACTCCGTAAAGTATTGAACAATATTTGTTATATAATTGCTTATTTCTGCCAATCATCAATCTTTCACCACCTCTTCATATACATGGAAAAGTAAAAGGGTGATTGGGCTGTGAAAAATTGTTGCACATGAAGCATGTGCTGAGAATCAACCATGTCCCTCATCTGACTTTATACGTATTTTGTATCTATTATCTATGCTACTATTTTTCTCGTTATTTGGAACTTTAGTGGAACTTTTATTTATTTATTTATGTATTTATGTATTTATTTATTTATTTATTTTTGGTTTTGGGGCCACACCCGGTGATGCTCAGGGGTTACTCCTGGATATGTACTCAGAAATCGCTTCTAGCTTGGGGGATTGAACCTCATTTCATCTTAGGTTAGTGCATGCAAGACAAATGACCTACTGCTTGTGCCACTGTACCACCCCAATGAAATGCATTTTTATAGTAAAATCATTTCTTCAAAATGCTTTATAATTCATGTTTTACATGGAATAGTACCTAAAATTATTTAGATAAAAAGTTTCTGTGGCCATTTTTTTGCCTTGTATGCAGCATACATATGTCTTATCTCTGGCACACTACAAAGGGGTTCCCCAAGGTCCACCAAAACTGGTCCCTGACTGCAGTGTCAAGTGTAAACCTGAGTAACAGTGTCTGAATGCCCAAAACCAAGAAAATAAAACAGAGAAAAAACAAAGAGAAAAACATTCTGAAAATAAGAATCTCTCCATCTAAACCAACTAAATATGTGTATAACATATACATAGATAACTATTGTATATACATATATAAATAAATATATATTTACAAATATATAAATGTATTCAAATATTTGCAGTCATAGAATGAAACAATTAATCGAATAAGTCAGTGGGTAGTTGCAAAATAATTGAGTATGGTATTGAAATTATTAACGTATTAATGTTATTAAAAGTCTTGTAACTAGCCATACTTCAATCTATGAAGACAAGAAATATGTTAAAGGAGTTGAAAATTCTGAAGACTTGGGTCCCACTCAAATTTTTAAGAATTACTCTGAGAAAACAAAGGCTCTGAAGAAGATTTATGGTTTCTGCTATTATGTAGGCACAAAGGGGCTTGTGAGAGGCCAACAGCAGTTGTTTCTAAAATAATATCTCTTCTGCTTGGTATGAGCCAGTCAAATGTTTTCACAGGTCACAGTTCCTTGACTCTCATGGCTATAGAACAAGGATATTTTAACTTTTTTCTAAAATCCATACCAAAATGCTGTACAGAAAATCTTGCTAGCAGAAAAAGCAGAATAGAAATCTGACCTCTCTGTGTGACATTATATTTCCCTTTGAATTTCCACTACAGTCCTCATTTTGGTGTAAACTAGATTATATCAAGAATATGATCTTAATTATAATCTTTGGCTGTATAAAATGCTAAATTAATGGGAATAAAGCTGGAATAATGAATATTATTGTTTAGAGCATAATGACAGTCAGGGAAGCAATCAGATTGTGAAAATAAAAATTAGTCTAAATATTTTTATTATAAAAGTCGATTCAATAAATGTTATATAATTTATGTACAAACTCTGCTATTCTAGTTGTGTGTGTTTAAATGTGCAATTTTTTCATATAAAATATTGTACCTATTTGGAAGTCTTGACAAATAAGAAGCTATTTGAATTCTTTAGTTACTGTAGTTTGTATAATTAACCTTATACAAGGTAAGACTCATAATTTTTATTTCAAACAAAATAATTACTTGTATTCAGTTGGGGAAAGTTTTGTCTGGATAAAGAATATTTTATTCAGAAAATTTATTTCCCTTCATTTAACTTCCCTTTATTTAATTATGCATTAGTCACTAAGTTATCTCTTTTAATCCTTCCAACAATGTTTGAAGTATGAAATCTTATTCAGATATTATAGAAATGAAATAAAAGGTTAAGTATTTTGTATAAAATTTTATCATTAGGTGAAAAGTTCAAGCTAGAATATGAGTCTCTTTCACTTGAGCCCTTTGCTACTAAGAAATTGCCTTACACAGTGCTAGCCTGTGTCTTCAATTACTGCTAATAGAATTCTTTATGCTTGTACGTTTTGCCAGGCTTCCACACATAGGCAGCTGAAAGTTATTTTCAAGTTTTTATATTTCTTTTTTTTTTTTTTTTGGTTTTGGGTCACACCCGGCAGCGCTCAGGGGTTACTCCTGGCTTCATGCTCAGAAATTCTCCTGGCAGGTACGGGAGACCATATGGGATGCTGGGATTTGAACCAATGACCTTCTGCATGAAAGGCAAACTCCTTACCTCCATGCTATCTCTCCAGCCCCAAGTATTTATATTTCAAATACTAGCTACTAAGGAAGGAAAACAGGGCTCTATCATTCCATTAAGGAGGCTGTTAGGATGGTAACTGGGAAAGACCCAAGAATGATTATACAAATAGACAACTGGTAGCAAGGCTCTCTAAATGCAAAAGGGACATGAGAAACTGAGGCAAAGGAGAAAAAAATAAAACTCTTAGAAGCTGTTATATCTAATTTCAACATAAATTCTGTCATGAAGAGAAGATAAAATGAAATGAAAGAGGTAGGAGGGGTTTCTAGGTTGCACAAAAATCTCATTTGTATGTGAGGAGGTTCAAACATCTATTCTGATGATTTGTATTGAAGTAAACTTTTCAGAGTGGAGAAGTCAATAGAGAGAAAGATTATACAATCACAATTTATTTTTATAAAATCTTTAAACACCATGATTACAAGCATGACTGTAGTTGGGCTTCAGACATAAACAGAACACGCCCCCTTCACCAGCACAACATTTCCACCTCCAATGCCCCCCTCCTTCTGAGCCAATAATAGAAGGTCACTAGTCTCAAATTATATATATATTATTAAATTCTTATTAAAATACTTATTGATATAAATTTACATTGGAATATCTATATTAGATATATATGCATTACAATCTGCTAAACAATAATCCAGATTTTTTATGTTTTAGATACATTTCATAAAATAAAGAATTAATATTATGAGAAAAATATATATTTTAAATAATTTTAGTCATTATATTCATTATATAATGAATCATTACATATCATTTTATATGCATATATAAAAATATAATTCATACAAATTCTTAGCTTATTTTCTTTGCATTGTTGTGTAGGTACTCTAACAACAATGAACAAAGCAAACAAAATGAATACTTTTGTTTGTTTTTCTTTGGGGGGCCACACCCCGTGAGCTCAGGGGTTACTCCTGGCTCTGTGCTCAGAAATCATTCCTGGCTTGGGAGGGCATATGGGACACCAGGGAATCAAACCACTGTCCGTCTTAAGGTAGCGCCAGCAAGGCAGACACCTTACTGCTCCATGCCACCGCTCTGGCCCAGATGAATACTTTCGTATATGATCAATATAATTAATTAATATTCAGTACCATATTTTCCAGTATATAAGACAACTCCCTAATTTTACAGTTTAAACAGGTTTAGGCCTAAATTCGCTGTATAAGACAGAACATTCCTGTGCTGCAACTGTTATGTACCACACTGAGCCAATCACAACAAGCAAAGGTTCATAGGTTATATTGTAATAGACTTCCTCTCTGATTCTGGCCAATCTGAGCAGGCTTTTCACAGTGTAGATTCGGGTACAGAACATTGTATACTTTGCATGCATAAAAAGCCTGCTTGGTTTGGCTGAGTTAGAGAGGCGGTCCGAGCAGGCTTGCAGTGATTGGTGCAGGATCAATTTGGAAAATTCGTTTCGTGGCAATATCCAGACGATTTTTGTTTACCAGCATATCGAAACGTTTTTCAGTATAAATTTGGCATATAAGATGACTCCCGATTTTCGGTTGACTGTTTTACATTTCAAAAGTCGTCTTATATGCTGGAAAATGCGGTAATTTATGGGGCATAATAATAATCTCTTACTCAACAAAGGTTTTGTATAATTTCTTTATGTAAACAACTTCTAAATCAACAAAATGATACAATCAGAATTTATTGAGATATGGCAGGTGATTTTGAATTAAGAAAAGGATTTCCAGGTAATCTCAAATATTATAATATACTTGATATCTCTATATAATGAGAAATCAAAAGTAAATGTTCCCATTTAATATAAATGCCACTCACTAATGTGTCTGTATGTTTTTCTATATACAGGGAAGTATCTTTACCTTTAATATTCCAAATACTATCTCTAATTAAAGATATTTTATCATTCTTGCCCTTGTATTTTTGTTGAGCATTATTAATTAAAACAAAAGTATGTTACTAAAAAGTCAATCTATAAGTATATAAAGTCCAAAAAAGTTCCGTGCCTGCAGCTATAATCATTGGCAGGTAATAAATATGAAATACTACAGTGGAGTTAACTCTTACATTAACGTACTGTGAATTAGATTAAAAGTAAGTAAAGGAGGGGTTGGGAAGGTGGCGATAGAGGTAAGGTGTCTACCTTGCAAGCACCAGCCTAGGGCGGTTCGATCCCCGGCGTCCCATATGGTCCCCCCAAGCCAGGGGCGATTTCTGAGCGCAGAGCCAGGAGTAACCCCTGAGCGTCAAACGGGTGTGGCCCAAAAACCAAAAAAAAAAAAAAAGTAAGTAAAGGCATATTTATTTTTATAAAAAAAGACAATGAATCATTATAAAGCAATATAATGTTTATCTGAAGATATTTTATTAAAGTTTATTGCTTGCTACCTTTATTTTGAAATAGCTGCATTTTATTCAATGCATTAGTACAAGTAACATCAATTTTTTTCAAGTAGCATCAATTTTAAAGATAAATAAATTTAGCTTATATTTGATATAACAATCAGATATATTTACTGAATATTTTTTAACTTGGTGCCTAATTTTGTTTGTAACTTATTTTGTTGTTCTGTTTTGATTTTGGGTCACACCCGGTGGCACTCAGCAGTTACTCCTGGCTCTGAGGTCAGAAATCTCTCCTGGATATTTGGGAACCATATGGAATGCAGGAAATCAAACCCAGGTCAGATCTGTTCATGGTCCACTGCTTGCAAGGCAAATACCCTACCACTATGATATCGCTCTTCTCCCTTATTTGTTAGCTTTTGTCTCCTAAACTACTAGAAGAAAATGATTTCTGAAAAGTTAAACTTTTATACAAGTTTCTATTAACTTAAAACGAAGACATAATCTGGAAATTACAGTGAATCTATTCATAAAGTGTTGAAATTGCTCCCCTAAAAGTGTCATCTGTTTAAATGTAAACATCTTCCTGAACTATAATAAGACTCAGTGTAAATGACTTCGGGGTCATGCTTAATGTAATCTGTGCCTATGGAAATCATAAGATTATCTGCAACAATGCTCAGGTTTTCTGATTCTAGTTTAATTAATTTTGCTCTATTGCACAATTGAACATCTGAGTGATTTCTCAAACAATAAATATGATGATCCTCAGGCTCTCAGTGATTCTACGTTTCTGAAACTTAGAACAAATAGTATATAATAATCATAACAGTAAAAACTCACTACTTATTGAAATTTTAAAACACTAGCTTAATATATATACAATCCTACTGTATATCATGCTGACTCAAGGCCTGGATTAGTAATAGTCAATAAAACTGAAGACCAAAAAGTTAGCTGTCTATAATGGTTTATTTGACCATTACTCATAGTCTATACTGTAAAACATGAAAGTTAAGAAACTATATTTGCCCCAATAATAAGGCAGTGAAAAGAATGAAAGAGGAATGAGTAATATTTTTGTAAATGAATAATAATTTGGAACATAGAGAAGTAATAAAATAACATAATTGAATGTCTATTTTTCTGAGTTACTCTCTGGAATGCAATATATAACCATCTCATTAAACAATATTTAGATTTTTTTATCCACAGGTACAGTTGGGTGTACAGTAGAATTTGTATAGGTATTAAGCTATTTTTATTTCAATAAGTATATAGTGAATTTATAGAGAACAAACATTTATCAAAACTATGTGTCGAACAGTGACATATGTATCCAAAATTTTGTATACATATACAAAATATACAACTATGTAAAAAAGCACATTTATGTATATGATTGTTCAGAGACAAGGATAATTTTAAATCATACCAGGACTTGAATGAGTAAAATTATCAATGAGAAACTACCAAAGAATAAAGCATATATTATAGAGTTAATGTTAGAGTTACTGATAAATCACACAAAGAAAAAAATTTAAGATAAATATACTATAATGACAAATGCAAATAACTGTTTTGTTTTATATATTTGGACACATTGAAAAATTGTGGTAAAGTTAAGAAGAGATAATGTAAGTTTTGGAGAGACAAGGTACATGTTTTATCATATTTAGCATATTCCCATGACCCTGATCAATTTACAACTCTTGCTACGTCATGAAATGTGTACAATATTAATACCTATTTTATTACTCTGAGATTCAAAATACAGCTATCAAGTTTTCTCAGCAGATGGTCTGAACATATAAAATGTTCTCTAAATAAAATTTAAAAGGTTAAAGTTATATAAACTCACAGGTATACTCATGGTAATAAATCTAGTAGCTTTATTAATGAATTCATTATATTTTAACATAAGCTTTATGTTATCACAGAAAATAATTAACAGTATGCATTTTTACTTTTGGGCCACATCCATCCATTGGTGTTCAGGTTTTAACTGTGGCTCTGCACTCAGAGCTCACTCCTGGCAGGCTCATGGGGTGCCAGTGATCAAACATGACTCAGTCACATGCTAGGCAAGCAACCTAAACACTGTACTATCTATCCGGTTTCCATTTAAAAGTAAATTTAATTTTAATTATTTATATAACTTTTCCCAAAAGAGATGAATGGGCTGGGCATGTTAAATTCACATTCAAGTGGTAATCTTGTTTTGTAAGACAAGGGAAGAGGGCTGGACATGGAGGTCACATCTTATAGTCACACTTTGTTGCCATTTCTATTACTATAAGCAAATTTTAAAACCTTTTAAATTGATCTATACAAAATAAGAGTTAATATAGCTTATGAAGTCTGTCATAATATTACTGTAATGAAATTAGCTCAAGTAGACAATATGTGTCAGTTAAATTTCAAAGCAAAATAGCATATGGCATTAGCAATTATCAGTAAAGATAGTCAAAGAGGGTTACATCTTGTTTTAAGGAATGTGTTGATTACTATGGCAACTTGGAAACTATCTCCCCCTAAATTTCCTCTTTTCTATTTACTCTGTTTTATATCATTTTACCTAATCTCAAATATCCATGACCAGAAAAAAAAAACAGTAAATCTCTCCTGTTAACTAAATTACTGTTTCAGAGAAATCTTCACAATTATATTGCTTTATCATCTAGAATTTTTTTAGTCCACATAGCTATGAGTGAGCCAAACTTCCCAGTAACCAGAAAAAAATGAATCATAAAATTTATGGTCCAGTACCTTTTATATTTGCATAAAAATACTGATTTATAAACTAATTATTCTTCAAAACCATTAACTCTTTAGTAAATATTATTTTGAGATTAATTTGAAAATATTTTAATTTATATTTTAATGCCACTGTCATTATAATTCTTGATAAAAAAGTATTAATTTTACATATTTATAAGATATGTAAAATATCTTTGAAAATCTTGAGAGGACAGATTGAATTTTGTAGCTGCATGGGGATGGTTACTTCCCTGTTCCCCCTGCCCATATTTCTATTTTAAAAAATAGAACAAGTAAAAAGATATACGGCAACATATGTTTTATTTTTAAAATAAACATTACTAGTTGTAGGCAGTCTAATAATATCTCAACAAGAATTTATTTTTGTTCTTCCTTTATTTGGGTCAATACTCAGCAGTGCTCATGACTTATTCCTTATTCTTTGTGAGGATTGGGAAATCATATGTGATGCCAGGGATTGACCATGTCCACTGTGTGGAAGGCAAGTACTTTACCTGCTGTACAATTAATTTGACTTATTGAATAAATTATACACCCAAATAAATACTTCTTTTGAAGTGTTACATTTACTCTGATATTTCAAATGATATATTTATTCTGATCTTCATGTCAGTCTCCATACCCCCTACTTTCTTAAGCAACCCCTCTTTCTCCATACATAAAATACACATTGATGTTACAAAAATCTTTAGGAAAAAAAGACACTCTTGTGGCACTATTTGGATTGTTAGTCAAAACAAGGTAGGTATAAAACTTTTTAATTTAGTTTTGACTTGCTATGCTTTGGTTTAATTTGGTTTGACTTGGGTTGGAGGGAGTTTTGGGTGACACACTCAGCAATGCTCAAGAAAGATTTCTGGCTCTAAGAATAGTGGTAACACCTGGAAATGATTGGGAACCATATATTGTCTGGGATTAAACTAGGGTTGTAAGTGTGCAAAACTGCCTGTGCTATCTCTCCAGCCCATTTTACTATATTCTAAATTATTATTAATTTTATAATTGTATCCAAAACTCAAGAAAAGCCTAAATATAATTGCTTATCTAAACCAATGTGCTCACAGGCACCTTGATATTTCTTCAACCAAAAATATCAAAGTTCTTCTCCAGCTAACAAATTTTTATTTATCTTTATGAACACCTTTTTTACATTTGCTCCCATAAAACTACCACATCACTACTACATTCTTTATACATCCATTGTACCTTCTACTTACCCATCTTAACTTCACTTTACATATGTATTTATATTTTAAATTATTTCAGTACCTCTTGTGAAATATTGTTCTCCTTCATTTACAATTACTGGGACACTAAGGAGGAAAGAGTTCTATAATTAGAGTAGAAAGAAAATGTATACTCACAAAAAACAAACTTGAAATCAATATCAACTTGACACTTATAATCTATCTTTTCTTTCCATAATAATATTCTAGATTTTATGATGTCATAAGGCTGTTTAAGTAGTGAAATGAGATGGAAATTTATTTTAGGAAATGCAGAGAAAGAGTTTTGAACCATAAACTTTATTTTAACCAATATTCACGAATTTTCTTTTACCAAAGATGTACTGTTTAGTCCTTGATGGTAGTGAATATCCTGTAGTTTCTAAAATATCATAGTTAATAAATCATAGACACTAATGGTGGAATGAAATTACAAAGAGTATTCACCATAAGAATAACCCCTGATCACCATCAGGGGTGACCCAAATCCAAATAATAATATTATTAATCTATGCATTGTGTATTTTACAAGTTGAAAAGAATCTTTAAAAAATGCCAATTTAATTTTATAAAAAAAGAACAACATTCCAATATGTATCTGTTTAATTTTAAACTGTATTTTTTTTTCTGTTAGTATTTCATTAAGCAGACTTATGTTGTATTCTGCTATGCATCATTCACTGGTTCTAATCTTATAAAAATCCTGCACAAAAAATGGACATTAACAACTGTTCTATGAATAAAAAAAAGCCTGCAACTTTTGTGATATAAAATTAAAATGACAACCCTGACTTTCATGCAGATAAAAGAAAAAAGACTTATATATACACATATATATCATTTAAATTGAGACCCAAAAGCATTAAAAAGAAAACCATAAGCATGATAAAGACAGAGGGAAACTATCACAGGTTGAAGAACAGTATAAAGTTTGTGAACAAAACAATACTTTAAAAATATAACTATAAAAAGACCATTAAGTACGGTTGGCGTATAGTTATTGTTGTGAGAAACATCAAAAAGGGATCCTAAAGAAGGAAACTGAGCATATTTTGATATAAAAATATTTTGATATAAAAATATATATAAAAATACTCATCACTTCTGGATCAACCCTTATGTCCAGGGCCAGTATTTTTCAAAATACATGCACATCACTTAGAGAGCTTATAAAAAGAAAATTATTATTTAAAAGTTCTATTATGGAGCTGAAATTGTGTATTGCTAATGAACATCTAAGTGAAACAAGTGCTTTGAGAATTCAAATGACATATATGGAGTTCCAAGGGTCAGAGTCTTTACCTTTACTTTACTTTTGAATCAAGAGGTCATTCTGATTACAAGCATTCTATGGAAGTGTAATGACTGTATAATTTGTGGAATAATCTTTAATTAGTAAAACCAGGTTGATGCATTCTGTTCTTTCAGAGAACCATCAACGTTGATATCTGCAAGGTTTTAAGAATAGTCCAATGGAATGAAGCTCACTTACCCCCACGGTAATTAGCTTACATCATAACATTGTCATTTGTTCATCTTTTCTTCTGTTACTCACTTTGTTTCTTTACAAGTAACCTACTTCTTCTTAGGATCCCTGTCAAAATATACCCTCTATATTCAAGGCCTTCTCTAAATGTCTAAATCCTAGGGAAAAACAAAAATCAACTCAAAGACCCAATATGAACATTAAAAGAAAGTTCTACTTCAAGGTAAGACAGACCATATCCTTTAAGTGAGTCATGGCAATAAATACTATATCTAGAACTTTATTTAACTTAAATGACTTGGAAATAATGGTTACAGTAATTTATTTTTTACATCTAGAAAAAGATGCAGTACATACAAGGACTCAATAAATTATAGGGTTGAAATAATTGATTCTAAGCTGATTAAAATCAGCCAGAGAAATTTCATACACTTCAATATTATAGAAAGCATTACAATAGAAACCAGAGAGATAGCACAGCTTTAAGGCATTTGCCTTGCATTTAGAAGGGTCATTGGTTTGAATCCACTGTGATTCTCAGGAGTGATTTCTGAGCACAGAGCCAGATAAAATCCCTGAGAGCGACCTGGTGTGAACTAAATAAAAATGGCATTGCAATACTAGAGTAATTCTTTATCACTGAATATGACGCTGAAGTCAGATGTGGGCATGAGTACATAGAGAGAGGACTTGTTTATGAGAGCCAAATCTAAATTGTAAACAACCCATGCCTATAGTGTATATAGCCCCTCCTATATAATATCTCTCCTTCCCCCCTTCAGAAATCCTACTATCCCTTTACTCCCCAATCCCAATTTGATATCCCGCCTTATTAACGCTCTTTACACTCAGTTCTCAACCCATTGGGTATCAAGACCAACCTCCTGACCCAATAAAACATCACCCAGCTCCCAAGCAAAGGGAAACCCACTCAGCCCCACATCTCTTCCCCTGGCAAGAAATTACAACCAACAATCCTGCTGACTCATGCTTTGACTCATGCTTAGTGGCCCTCCTTTTCACCCACCTCCAAATGTGGACTGTTGCTTGATACCAGGTTCAGCTCCACAAGGACCCCCAGTGCAAGAACTCTACCTGAGCCCTTTCTGCCACAAATAATTTCCGAAACTCACCAAGACCAGGGTGTGTGATGAAAATGTGCCCTGGATTTCATTCCCCCAAAAAATATCTCAAAAGACAATGGGAAAGTCTATATTTCCTTTATAAGTTTAAGACCTCTATAACACTACCTCTTAACCTGTTATCCCCAAATGTAAGGTAGTCTCCTGCATCACTTTGTTCCCTTAATTACTTTTTTAAACTCATTTTATTAATTTTTCTTTTATATATATATGTACATATATATTGTCTTGTTTTTGTTTTCTTCCCCTTAACTTCATCTGTTTTGGTTCTGCTTGGTACAAAAACCTACAAGAAAAAGTCTTGCGTGGGATTAAAGCTCAGGTTAAAACCAGTGCACAGCAATGATAGAGCCTGACACTCACCCCCAAATGCACCAGCAATATGATATAGCACCATTTCTTTTTTGCACAGGCATACTAAAAAAAGGGGAAATTTTTTCGTATAGAAACAAGGGATAAGAACTCACACATTTTACAATACAGGGGCACCTCCCACCTTGAACATATGTCATGTGGTCCCAACTTGAAACTAAAGGCAACTTTAAGGATGAAACACCACTGACCAACAAAGTGGAAGCAAAGACAAACAAATGGAACTATATTAAATTGAGAAGCACCTGCACTTCAAAGAAAATGGTGACTAGAATACAAAGACTCCCTATGAAATGGGAGAGTTTATTCACCAAATACCAATCAGATAGGAGTTAATATCTAAAATATACAAGACATTGTTAGGACTTAACAAGAAAAGAAAAATCTAACTCCATATAAAAAAGATGAGAGAAATAAACAGATATTTCCTCAAAGAGAAATACGGATAAAAAAGTCCCATATATCGAATTATCAGGGTGATAAAAATCAAAACAACAATGGGATATCTCATATCACAAAGACTGGTATTCATCACATATCCATAAAAAAAAAAAGACAAGAACAACCAATGCCAATATGGAGGCAGGGAGAAAGGGACTCTTATTCACTGCTGGTAGAAATGTTGATCCAGCCTTTAGGTAAAACAATATGAATTGTCTTCAAAAAATCTAAAAATTGAACTAATATATGTTCCAGCAATACCATTAC
Organism: Suncus etruscus; assembly: GCF_024139225.1. Classification (NCBI taxonomy): domain Eukaryota; kingdom Metazoa; phylum Chordata; class Mammalia; order Eulipotyphla; family Soricidae; genus Suncus; species Suncus etruscus. The sequence continues at coordinate 60,177,155 of NC_064851.1, read as the reverse complement.
CATGAACTTACCCTTCATATCAAAAAAAAAAAAAACACCATGCAGAAAAGTCCTCTGTATTCCTATATTTGTCATAGCCCTATTAACAATAGCTGGAACCTGAAAACAACCCAAGTGACCAAAAACAGATAAGTGGAAAAAGAAATTGTGGTACATCTACAAAATTGAATACTACATAGCTGTTAGAAAACAATAAAATTATGAAATTTAATTATACAAAGATGAATATGGAGAATATTATCATGAGTAAAATGAGTCAGAGGGAGAGAATAGTCATAGAATAATCATACACATTTATGAGTTAGAAGAAAAGTAAAAGTTAGTATGGTAATAATATCCAGAGACAAATAGCAATGAGGGCCAGGAGGACCAGTTCATTATAGAGGCTTGACACAAAGAACTGAGTGGCCAAAGCTGTAAATGACAATGATAATTGGAACTAATCACTGGATAAGAACTGGGTGCTGAAAGGGGATAAAGTGATATGCATGGTAAACCTCCATTAACAATAGTGTAATCAAAGGTCAAAAAGGAAAAGAAAAAAGAAGAGAAATGGAGGGGCCAGAGTGATAGCACAGTGGTAAAGCATTTGCCTTGCATGCAACCTATCTAGGATGAACCTTGGTTGGATCCTCCCGGGGTTCAATATGTCCTCCGAGCTGAAGCAATTTCTAAGTGCATAGTCAGGAGTAAGCCCTGAGCATCACAGGGTGTGGCCTAATAAGCAAGAAAAAGAGAGAGAGAGAGAGATGAGAGAAGAGAGGAAGAGAAAGAGAAAGAGAGAGGAAGAGAAAGAGAGAGGAAGAGAGAGAGAGGGAGGGGACTGGAGAAAAACTGAAGTCATTAGAGAAGGTAAATGTCCATTGTTGGTGGTGTTCATTGAATTGATTGATACTCAAGCACGAATAATTTTGTAACATGGTGATTAAATAAAGTAATTGTTATTAAATAAAATAATCTACTCTAGCCCTCAGTACAACCTGATTCCTAGATAATATTCTGCACTTACCAAACTAGATTCTGGGCATGAGATAAAAATTCTGTACTTTTGTAAGTTACCAAATGATGGGAGACACTAGTTCATCATTCAAGTGTTTTCAAAGCACTATGATGCTAAGGAAATATAAATAAGTTTAAAAGCAAAAATTAAAAAATAATTGGTTTTTGGTTTTCTGAAACATACCTCCACCACCACTACCACCACCACATTCACCACAACCACTACCATTTGGTGGTGTTCAGAACTTACTTTGGCTCTGTGCTCAGGGTTCATTCCTGTCAGAACTCAAGGAATACATTCCTGTGCCAGGGATCAAGCCCAGGTCAGCTACAATAAAATACAGTGACTAACTACATGTACTTCCTAGTTAAAAAGAATTAAAGAAATCTATCATTTCAGTGCATTCACTGTTTTGCTGATTCATTCAGTTACATTCTCTTTTGTATGCTCACTACATTTCTTTTGTGTTTATTATTTTTCTGAAATATTATCTTTTATTATTGACTGTGGTGAACCGCCTCTCAAATAATTTGTAATCTTTGTTGATTCTTACTGAAATTCTACACCCACAAGTAAAACAGGTTTTGCTTGTTTTAGTACGTCTATATAAGTTGTTTGATTTCTCTAAGATCACAAAAATCTATAAAGTGTAAATATATCATACGAATCGATTTTCTTATTTAAATTTTGTTATTTTCTCAGTTACCCTCCCATTTTATATCTACCATATTAATAAATCACCAGGATATTTTATATACCTAATTTAAAATGCTAAATATTAGTTTATATAAATTCTATATTGTTAATGAGAGTCGTTAGATTTGTAAATGTTTTTGCTTAATGTGAAATAAAACATAAAATACAAACCTACTTTGGATATGCACAGTTTCATTTTTTAATGGCCAATAATGGTCTGTAATCAAACTACAGCTTGTTAGGTAAATAAACAATTACCTTATTAGCTGGAAGTTTAAACATGGGTGAATTCATTAATTTGCAAATAGATTTTTAGTTTCAATCAGCTTCCATTTTCTGTGATTGTATTTACCTACATGTGAACATTGGAACTACAGAAGATACTGTTAAATATAGGTTTGACACTGAAGATAATCCCTTCTACTTCAGCTCTGTAAGAGTCAGGTATGACAAAAAAAATCTACCTTCTACAGAATCAAGAGAAGATGAGACAGACAGAGAGAGAGAGAGAGAGAGAGAGAGAGAGAGAGAGAGAGAGAGAGAGAGAGAGAGAGAGAGAGAGAGAGAGAGAAGATTCATTAACTTAGCCACTACCCAATGACAGGTACTTAGTATGCGGAAAATAAGCTCTAAGGAACTTCCATTTTCAAGTTTTACTGAATTTTCATAATTGATTCTCACTCTTAAAAGCACCATGATTGCCTTATACAAGCATGGAGCTATAAGTTCTTGAAAATGTCACTCTTAAATTTACATCATTAAAAATTTGCACATCAGGGCTGAGAAATAGTATATAGTGACTTGGGTTCTTGCCTTACATGCAATCAACCTGAATTTGATTCACATATGGTGCAGTGAGCCAGCCAGGATTAAGCCCTGGTCACAATTAATTAAAGCCCAAATACCAAACACACACACACACACAATTCACATTAAAATATTAAAAACATTTTGTAAAAAAAAATAAAATATTACTTCTATAAAGCACTTGAAGATAAGTAACTGAATGGGACAAATATTTTTACAATTTTAAAATAATATTTATTTTAAATAAAAATTTTTCAACAAGTAAAATAAATGGCATTTGATTGTGAATATTTTTCCCTCCAAGTTTCTAAATGAAAATATAAAAACACATATACTCTGCAAGAATTTAGGAAGTCAATGAATGAGAACTTTTATAAAAAATAATAGGTCTTTACACTGGCCCAAGCATTTTCACATCCTCTTAGCTAGTGAAATTTAGTTGGAGCATTTTAAACACCTTGTGAGCAGTCAGAGGAAGAGAAGCAACATGTTCATCCCCTTACAGAATAAAATCTTAGTGCCATGAGAGCAGGCTCACTAAAATTTAATGACTGGAAAAGCAAGCAGACTGAATCCAATCTTTTCATTAAATTGCCTAGCCTCAATTACTCTAATTGGGTTCCAAGTGCCCTAAATATATCTGAATTGTGACTGCCAGTTTCTCACAATCCCCATTTGATTATGATGACTAAAGCCTTGCTGCTTGTGGGCAGTCAGACTCTATTGTTGATACAAAAGGAGAACTGGAAGAGTTTGTTATATCAAATATAGCAATATTCAAAAATTTGGGCAATATTAAGTCTAAATAGTTTTGCTGAAATAGTATCATTCCTGGGGAATGCTTTATTTACAGTATTTTCTCATAGCTGTAGAACCCTACAGTTATGAAAAGTCTATGATAAGAAAGATATTCCTTCTTTGGACAAAGCTCTGCTTTTTGAAGGTGTAATGGTTTGTTTATGGAGTAAAACAGTTCTTCCCCTTGACAAGGGTAGTTTTTATCTATTTTTTAAAAGTGGCTCTTGTATTTTTATGTAAAATAAAGGGCATTAATCTGTCACTATAAACTTGATTCACATGAGCATTTTATGGGTCTACATGTTCATAGTCAAGGAGAAAAACCTATTTGGTGGGAGGCACTGACATTTTGATTGTTGGAAGATGGAAATGGCAATAATTTCTCAGAAGCTGGGAAGAGAGATACAGAAATATGACCTATACTGATACTGTAACACTTCTAAAACACAGAAAATTGTCAGTACTCTGATAAGATGTCCCCAGCTGAATAAAAGAATGAAGATTAAATAAATAAAATGCCAGTTCACCATTACGAAGCAAAAAGTGAATGAGACCATTTGCCTTCTGTTTCAGTCTTTGTTTTATATGGACATAAATTGCATGACCTCGGGCAAGATGAAGAAGTCTTGTATGATAACATCCCCCAAACACATCCTAATGTTTTCAAATTCAGTAAGGTACTTTATGATAACTACTTGGAAGTTAGACAAACACAAATTGCCTGCAGCACTTTATAATTCTTCTGACTAGCTCTATACTTGATCTATATTCACATTTCTAATAGTGTAAAGTGTAGAATATGAGAAATTCAGATAATAAACATATGATTGATGAATTTCCCCAAAGTCATAACAGAGGTGTTTTTAAGAATAGACTTTAGCACAAGAATATAAATTATAAACATACTATTCTTTTTCAAAATAAGATACCAAACACAAAGCCCTCAAAAAACCTGAAGCAGTCATAGCAGCAGTGGCAGTTTCTTTTTGAGTCAGAAGAGGCATTTACACTTCATGGTAGTGTGATTTGTCCCATAAAAAAATTGATATTTTGTTTTGCTCTGCAGTACACATTTCTTCCAATCAATAAATCACATTTTAGTACATAAATATCACCACCACACTTTAATGAGAATAAAATATAGATATCTATCATTATTAGTATATAAAAACGGTAGTTCTAAAGACACAATGAGTACTACTCTTTGTAGTAAAAACTTTAGAGAGGAAATGCTGGGAATGTTTTCAGAATTCAAAGAACTTATGAAAGAAGATATGGGGGTAGAAATGAGAAAACATCAAACAGAAATTACAAGAGACCCTCAAAGTCAGAAGGCAGTAGAAATATGTAGTGTCAAAACTCAACAAAATGAATGCATCGCCTAGAATACTACACCCAGCCAGATTCACATTCAGGATTGAGGAAAGCATACATAGCTTAACAGATAAATAACAGCTCAGAGACTTTACAGAATCAAAACTAACATTAAAAGAGAAATTGAAAGGTCTATTTAAGAGAAGATAGATCAACAGACACACTAAACTTCTATGCAAAGATGACACTAATTCCATGGCAAATATCTCTCTCAATGTCAATGAACTAAATGAACCAGTTAAGATACACAGAGTGGCAAAATGGATCAAAAATCTTAATCCAACATTATGCTGCTTACAAGAAATGCATCTGAATAGTCAGAACAAATATAGACTCAAAATCAAAGGATGGAGGACAATCATCCAAGAGACAATTCTCTTAAAAAAGCTGGAGTGGCCATATTAATATTAGATGATACAAACTTCGACTTAAAAATGTTGTAAGGCACAAAGATGACCATTTTTATTAATCAAGAGATATGTACAACAGAAAGAAATCACAATCCTAGACATAAGAGCACTCAATGAGGGACCAGCAAAATATTTAAAATGATTGTTGACAAATCTACAAAAAGACATCAGTAGAAATACAATAATAGTGGGAGATCTTAACAATGCCCTTTCACCACTTGATAGGTCAACCAGAATGAAATCTAACTAGAATATATTACCTCTAAAATGAGAAATAGAAGAAAGTGGCCTACTAAATATCTATAAGGCTCTCCACCCAAAGAAAACTGGAAACGCATTATTCTTCAGTGCCCATGAGTCATTCTCCAGGATATATCACATGCTGTCCCAAAATTATACCCCTATAAAATCAAGAGGATAGAGATTTTACAAACTACCTTCTCATATCACAATGCATTGAAATTAGAAGTGAATTACAAAGGAACACATGGAAAAGTAAGAGCTCACTGTTGAATAATTAGTGGGTCAGAAATGAAATCTAAGAGAAAATATACATATTCCTGAAAAATATGGAAACAAAGAAAAAATGCTAAAATTTGGGGGACATGGCAAAAGCAGTTCAAGGAAGAAAATTTATAGTTTTACAAGCACACATAAAAAAGGAAGAAAGAACCTACATAAATAACTTAATGGCACAGTATAAAATACTAGAAAATTTCAACAAAATGGCCAAAAATTGGTAGGCAAAAGGAAATAACAAAGCTTAGAGCAGAAATTTATAAAGTGGAAATTTAAAGAATAATTCAAAAGATTAATGAAAGCAAAAGTTGGTTATTTGAAAAAATAAACAAAATTGATATACCACTAGCAAAACTCTGAAGAAAACCCTAAAGACTCTATCAAAAATCTTCTAGAAAAAACATATTTATATAGCAAAGTGGCAAGCTACAAAATTAGCAAGCAAAAAAAATCAATTGCCTTCTTATACACAAATAATGATAGAGAAAAAAACTGGACACTAAAAAAGCTATTCCATTCACATTAGTGCTACAGAAACTCAAATACCTTTAAGTCAACTTAACTAAAGAGGTCAAGGACCTATACAAAGAAAACTACTTAACACTGCTTCAAGAAATAAAAGAGGACACAATAAAATGGGGACATATACCCTGTTCATGCATTGAGAGGATTAACTTCATTAAAAAAAGCATGACACACAAATCTGTGAAGCGTTCCATACTTTTTTTTTTTTTTTTTTTTTTTTTTTTTTGGTTTTTGGGCCACACCCTGTGACGCTCAGGGGTTACTCCTGGCTATGCGCTCAGAAGTTGCTCCTGGCTTCTTGGGGGACCATATGGGACGCCGGGGGATCGAACCGCGGTCCGTCCTAGGCTAGCGCAGGCAAGGCAGGCACCTTACCTCCAGCGCCACCGCCCGGCCCCGCATTCCATACTTTTTCAAAGACAGAAAAGAAATCAATACTCCCCAAAGCATTGAACAGATTTAATAGAATTCTTCTAAGAATACCCATGGCATCTTTCAAAGAATTGAATAAAACACTCATGAAATTTATTTAGAACAATAAACAGACATGAATAACTAAAGCAACACTTGGGAAAAAAGAAGATGGGGAGTCATCACTTTCCCCCAATTTAAATTAAACTACAGACCAACAGTCATTAAAACAGCATGGTATTGGAACAAAGACACCCTCGGATCAATGCAATAGACTTGAGTATTCAAGAATGTTCCCCAAACATACAATCAATTAGTGATTGGTAAAGAGGCAAGAAATGCTAAATAGCGCATGAAAAGTCTATTCAACAAGTTGTGTTGAAACAACTTATCAGCCACATGCAAAAAAGATGACCTCAAACCTCCCTCTAACACAATGCACAAAGGTCAAATGCAAATGGATTAAAGACCTTGTTATCAGACCCAGAACCAAAAAAGTATATAGAAGAACTTGTAGGTAAAACACTCCATGACATTGAATCTATCTTAAAGGAGGAAATATTAATCTCAAATAAGCGGAAATAGATATAAATAGATGGAACTATATTAAGCTGAGTAGCTTCTGCACATCAAAGAAAATAATGACTAGGATACAAAGGTCATCTACTGAATAAATAAACTATTTATTTAATACCCATCAAATAAAGGAATAATATCTAAGATATACAAGGTACTGAAAGAACTTAACTAGTAAAACATACATCTAACCTCATTAAAGAGTGGGAAGAAGAAATTAACAGACTCATTCAAAGAAGAAATACAAATGGTCAAAAGGCACATGAAAAAATGCTTCATATCACTAATTATCAGGAAAATGCAAATTTAAATAACAGTGAGGTACCATCTCACACAGAAGAAACTGGCACAATTCACAAAGAACAAGAACAATCTGTGCTGGTGGGGGTGTGGGGACAAAGGAACTCTCATTCACTACTGGTGGGAATGCAGTCTAGTCCCGCATTTATGAAAACAATATGGAGATTTCTCAAAAAAAAAAAAAGAAAATTGAACTCCCATATGATCAAGCTATAAAATTCCTAGGAATATACCCTAGAAACACAAAAACACCATAAAAAATATATATAGGCCTTCTGCATGCTTATATTCATTGCAGCTTTATTTACAGTAGCCAGATCTGAAAACAACGCAGATGCCCAACAATAGACGAGTTGCTAAAGAAACAGTTATACTGTCCTATGGAATACAATGCATCTGTCAGAAAAAATGAAGTCATGAAATTTTCCTATACATTGCTCAGTGAAATAAGTCAGAGGGAGATAGATAATTACAGAATATCTAACTGATCTTTAGGATTAAAGCAAAATAAAGACATTATTGTAATAATACCCAGAGACAATAGAGATGAGGGCTGGAAGAATAGGCCCAAGACATGAAGTTTACCACAACGAGTGGTGAGTGCATTAGAGAAATAACTACACTAACAACTATCATGACAATGGTAGTGAGTAAGAAAAATAAAATGCCTATCTCGAATACAGACAGGGAATTTGGGAGGAGGGAGATGAGGGGCATTGGTTGTGGGAATGTTGAACTGGTGAAGAGGGGTGTTCTTTTTATGACAGAAACCCAACAGCAGAATATTTTGTAATTATGGTGCTTAAATAATGATATTATGCAAACAATTAAAAAAGAGGAAGGACAAATACAATGTGACTTTCATACACTTGACAACATGGAGAAACTGGGCCAATTTCTTAAAAACAGCAGGCTACTAAAACTCAAGAATAAGCAATTTGAATAAGTTTATAGTCTTTAAAAAAACTCAATGTGTTTTTTTAAATTTTTGAAATTTTTGAAATTTCAAAAAAGGTACCTCAATTCCAAAATTGTTTCAACAAAATATTAGCTGAATATGTGAGTAAGAATTAGCAACAGCTTTATACAAATTTTTACAAAAAGGAGCTAGAGAGATAGCTCTGTGGTGGGGTATTTGCAAAATAATAAATAAATAAATAAATAAATAAATAAATAAAAGAATTAAAGACCCTAATATCCTGAAACTCTGAAAGAGTTAGATACATAGAATACAAAAGCATATCTTTCCACAATATGGTAGAAATCTTGCCACAAATATTGGGGGTGTGTAGTTAGGGCAGAAAAATGACCACTATGTCAATAATAGGAAATTGTCACTCAACAAGAACTGGGTGCTGAAAGGAGAAAATGTCATATGTATGATACCCCTTCAATGAAAATATTGCAATTCACAGTGTCTAAAATGTAAAAGGAAGTTCAAGAGAGAAAGAGAGACAAGACAATAATGGCTAGCAGATATTTATGCAGCAGAGCAGAAGGAGTGTTGGAGGAAATTGGGACTATTGCTGGTAGGAAATGTACACTGTTCACTGGTGAATGGACTTGGACAATGTATGACTGAATTTCAATCACGAACAACTTCGTAACTGTCTATCATGTTAATTCAATTCAATTATTTATTTTTTAAAAATAAGATACCAAATACAAGCTATGTACAAGTTGTTTTAAAAAGTAAGAGTGGTACAATACACAGATATATTTAGATTATATATTTTCATTATTTATGTATTTTTTCTAAATATAACAGAATGCATAATTCCAGGGAGACCATTGTGCTCAGAGTTTAGTCCTAGCTCTGTACTCATGGATGACTTCTGTAAATGCTTGGGAATATGTGTTTTCAGGGATTGCACCCAGGTTGGCCACATACAAGGCAAGTGTGCTACGTACATCTTGTACTATGTCTTTAGCCCCTAGAATTCATTATTATGTATAGTTTTCACTTGGTTATATAGCCATTAAGGTAATAATTAAGAGCATAAATTAAAATAAAATAGTCTGAATGCAAATGATATTTCTATCATTTACTTTGTCAACGTGAACAATCAATTTTAATTTCTAGGTCTTGGTTTCTGTGAAATGCAAAGAATAATTTCAAATAATGCTTGCAAATATATATGTATATATTTAACTACTGCATGAGTTTGTAATGAGAAAATGAAATAATGCAAGTTAAATATAGCACACATGAAGACCATCATTATGTCTTCAGTAAATAATATATAATTATCATTAAAATATTATTAGATTTTATATATGTATATATAACTTTTTTTCTAAGATTAGGTGTTTTAAGATACCAGGAAGTGTCTAGCACTAAAATTAGAACTTTATTGTTAAAAGTAAAAAGCTTATTCTTGATGAGGTAAGTTGGATGTCTTTCATTAAAAATAGAGCTATATTATAAAGCTTGTGATAGAAATCACTAAAAATATTGTTAAAAATAGCAATTAGATCTCCTAGATCACAAAACACTTCTTCTATATTCCTTATTACTTACAACATATACCACTCTGGAATCTATCATTTTAATTGGACTCTTATCACCAGAATTATTTTTAGCTTCAGTCAGTACTAGTAGTATAGGAGCACATAAAGAAGAGGATTGGACAAGTGTCTAAGGTCAATAATGAAATTATTGAGGCATAATTTATTTTATTTTAGTATATTGTCATTATGACTATACAATTAAACTCCTATAATAATTGTCCAGAGGAAATTTTGAAAAGTCTTTGTGGCCGATGAGCAGAGAGATGAAAAAAAATGGCACTTTAGGATTCTGAAAAAGAGGGAGTTTTATAATGGAATATAAATAGGTTAGGCCACTTCTGCATTCCTAATCAGTTGTTTAGAAATATGGGTGCCCTGGGAATACCCCCTGTAGATGTGATACATATATTAAGTAGTTAATGTGTCTAAAGATTTTTGGTTTTACCCTGAATGGTTTTGTGTTAATTATAGGTAGTACTGAACTTGAGTTCATATATATGAACATATATAATATATCATGTATTATGTCCCTTGGCTATAGTGACATCATAAACATAAAATTAAAATTGTTAGTCAATAAAATAATTTGGGGCCAGATATAACAGCAGAGAGGGTATTTGCTTTGCACGTGTCCTACCCAGATTTGATCCCCTGCATCCCATAAGGTTCAGTGCAGAATCAATATTTATCCCCATTTTTTTTTTTTTTTTTTTTTGGTTTTTGGGCCACACCCGGTGATGCTCAGGGGTTACTCCTGGCTATGCGCTCAGAAGTCGCTCCTGGCTTGGGGGACCATATGGGACGCCGGGGGATCGAACCGCGGTCCGTCCGAGGCTAGCGCAGTCAAGGCAGGCACCTTACCTTTAGCGCCACCGCCCGGCCCCATTTTTTAAAATTTAAAATATTTATTTAGCAACCATGATTACAAATATGTTTGTGGTTGGGTTTTAGTCATTAAAAAAAGTACACCACTCTTCACCAGTGCAACCTTTCTACCACCAATGCCCCCCATTACCCTCCTCCCCAATGTCCCTGCCTGTATTTGAGACTAGCATTCTATTTCTCTCACTCATTACCATTATGTTGATAGTTTATTTTTCTAACTTCTCACTACTCTTTTCGTGGTAAGCTTCATACAGTGGGCTGATCTTTTCAAACCTCAACTCTATTGTCTTTGGGTATTATTACCATACTATCTTTTATTTCTTAAATCCCAAAATGTGTATGATAGTCTATCTCTCTCCATCTGACTTGTTTCACTGAGCATAATACTTTCCATGTTCATTAATGTATAGAAACATTTTATGACTTTATTTTTCCTGACAGATGCACAGTATTCCATTGGGTAGATGTACCACAGTTTCTTTGCCACTTATGTGTTGCTGGGTATCTGGTTTGTTTTCGGATCTGACTATTGTAAATGATGCTGCAATGAACATAGGCATTCAAAGGGCATTCTTGTATTGTGTTTTTATGTTCATGGGGTATAATTCTAGGAGTGGTATAGCTCGATCATATGGGAGATCTATTTCCATTTTTTTTGAGAAATCTCCATATTGTTTTTATAAAGGCTGGGCTAGACTGCATTCTCACCAGTAGTGAATGAGAGTTCCTTTCTGCCACACCCCTGCCAGCACAGACTGTTCTTGTTCTTTGTGAATTGTGTCAGTCTCTTCTGTGTGAGATGGTACCTTATTGTTAATTTGCATTTCCCTGATAATTAGTGGTATGGAGCATTTTTTTCACGTGGCTTTTGATAATCTATTTCTTTTTTGAGGAAATGTCTTCATATCTTCTCCTCATTTTTGATGGGGTTAGATATTTTTTTCTGTGACATTCTGTCAGTAAATTGTGTATCTTAGATGTTAGCCCCTTTTCTGATTGGATAAAAAGAGAACTGCCTGATGTTGCCCAAAAACAAAAAATATATTTTGTCAATAAAATAATTTGAATACAAATACTTGAACATCTTAAAAATATAAATGCTAAGAAAATTGTAAAATATATATTACATTCCTGAAAAAAGCAATGCAATTAAGAAGTAGGTATTTTACACTCTACAACATGTATGAATAAAAACTTAAAGGATTTCTAGACATTAGCCAAACTGTGTAAATTTTTAATATTTTAAAAATATTTTTAGAAAGAATCAGAAATTTGAAAGGGAAGAATAAATAGTAAATTATGATATATATACAATGTAACTTAATCAATGAAGAGAAAATATTTATTTTAGTTAGCACATAACATAATACAGTGTGCAACACAGGGTTTATGATTTAAAATTAGTAAGCAGAAATATATTCTTCTTCCCCCTGAGAATGTGTTCATGCATATAAAATATTTGAAATTTCATTATTAATATTTGTACAATTATAATTGTGAAATTGATACTGGTATTCAATATTTCACCTAATATGTATGTCCCTAATGTTGGTTTCATGTTATAATTATTTAAACTTTTAAATATAGCAACCCACATGCTCAGCATTGAGATCCTGGTTTTATTGTTCAGAGATGAGGCTTGATATCAATATTTTTTTAAATCCTGATATATTTAATTTGAAGCCAGTATTTAGGAACATTTTAATAATAGCATATGATGACATATGACATAATGATGACATAAAAAATTAAAAGGTAAGAAAAATGGTAGCAAAACATTAAATAACACCAGTGGGGCCATGAATGTATCTCATAAATGGAATAAATCCATTCCATGGGTAAGTCTCAGAACTGGATCTCTAATACTATAAAAGAAAATACCACTAATCACCCCCCAAGAGAAAGAAAAATTAGAGAAGTGTAATATAGCTAATAGAGGTATGGGAGATAGGTATGGAAAGCAATGAAGAGAAATGAATTTAGTTAATATATTTCAGAAGGTACAAACCGATAATATCTAAAGTAAAAAGATTAAAAATATATAAACTGAAAATTACTGTTTAAATTTGGAGAATATACCCTACAGACATGCAAAGTATCATAATGTTGGAATACTATAACATAACAGTAATTTTGGAAGAGATATAGTACAAAAGTTAAGCTGCAAGTTCTCTATGCACTTGATTTTGGTTCCATCCCCAACATTGCATGGGCCCCTCGGAATTGCCATGTGCATTTATAGTCCCCTCAGCACTATGAATGCAGCTCTGGAGTTCTTGTGAATCACTGGGATGGCATAGGTAATTCCTAATAACATCCAATCAGTGAATCTCTGGCAGGTTGGCCAAGAATTATTGGATGTTTCCTTGTATGCATTGTCCCCTGACTCCACATGAAGACTCACAAAATAAATAGGTATATAAAAACGATAATAATGTGCCAATAAAGATCAGGTATAAATGACAGATTATTAAAAGAAGTGAATGGTGGGTTAAGATCCTCAATTTAATTAATCAAGAAATTGAAGCAATATATTTACACACTCCCATACTCACTGCAACCCCCTTATAAAACCAAGTCATAGAAGTGACTGAACAGAGTGAATTTGGTTGATATAAGGAATATCAGTCATCCACAACTAAGAATATCTGCCTTTTGCAACATGAATGGATGTTCAATACATTTTGCTAAGTGAAATAAGTCAGATAAAAACACAATGACTTTACAGTCACATGTATATGTGTAAAAGCTAAAAGAGAAAACAAATTTATATAATACAGATAATTATAGTATAAAAAAACAGATGAGTCCTGAGGCATAAAGCATACTATGGTGATTATATTTTATATTGCATATTTTAAATTGCTAAAATTTGATCTTAAGTATCCAATTACAAGAAAAACTGATAGTAATCATGAAGTTAATTTATAATGTGTGCAAATATATATATAATATATCAATTATAATTCAATTGGAAACAGCAAACAGATACATGGCACTTTAGAATTTTGTTTATAGTCAATTAAACTAAAAACATTATTTTGATAAAAAAAATGGTCTCTTCTGGAAAATGGAAACAGTGGAAGGAAGTTAAATAATTGCTTTTAATTTTGGACCTTAAGTGAAGTCTAATTATTTTTAAAGTAGGTATATGTGCAGCATTAACAATTGTTTTACTAAAATATTTTTTCAAAGCTACTATCTAATTTTACAATAATTGCTCACTGAAAATTAAGTCAGAAAATATGAAAAAGAAAAAAAGTCAAGTATAATATTAGACCTAATCATTTGTTTTGAAAGTTAAAGTCAGAGTTTAACAATTATATTCTCTGATAAAGCATTAAATTACAATTGTTAGTCAATGAACTTGAGCCAAAACTATAAGGACTTATTTTAAAGTAATTATTATTTTTCTAAACAAATTATTTAAATATTTGATAAGTTCAATCAAGGGGATATAAACCCATTTATTAAAGCAGATTTCCATAAAGTATTTTGGGCCACATCCAATGACACTCAGGAGTTATTCCTGTTGCTCTGTTATTCCCAGTTAACCACTTGCAAGGAAAACACCCTACCTGCTGTACAGTTGATCTAGGACCACCATAAAATATTTTATAAGAATAACTAAATATTACTTTAATTGCCTTCCTAGTGATAATCCAAATTTATAGCCCTATCACTTCTCAATAAAGTTATATTAAAACTCTCCTAGGCTTGGATATATCTATATTCTTCTTTCAACTACTATGGTCTAAAGCTACTATGTTTCTGTAGATTGAAAAAATCAATTTATTTTAATGGTAGTGTTTGGTTTGACAGATTCTGCCGAATACTGACAGTAGACTTTTAACTGATATGGACTGAAGTTCTTTCAAAATAGGTGATTATCAAGGTTATTTAAGTAGTTCAGATATTTGAAATAACTTAAATTCTGCCCCCAAGTTTAAAAGGTGAATTCAATTATTTTCACTATTATATATATTGCCTATGGAGGTATCCAGTGGACTTATATGACATAGAAAGGAGAAATATGTGGCTCCAAGAAGAGAATCAGTTTCTTTCTCTCTGTCCACCTCTGCCATCAGGGCAAGTGGTTGCAAAAACCTAGACAATGCCCAGCAAGGAAAGCAAAGCCAATCCTAGACTTTATCCAGGCCATATGGGTCTGCACCCTTCTTTCACAGAAAAGATTTTCAGGAGGAGGCAAGCAGGGAAGCAAATCATGGCTTATTTCAAAAATCTTGGGAAGGGGAGGGAGAGGATAAGAAAGATTAATGTGCAAGAGAGTGCAGAGGTTTGTTCAGTGGTAAGAATGTTGTGCTGGTGAAGGGGGGTGTCCTTTTATATAACTGAAATCCAACTATAAAAATGTTTATAATCATGGTGCTTAAATATAGATATTAATTTTAAAAAGTAGATAGTGATCTGACACACAACACAGCATGAAAATAGGGAAGTCCACATCTCAAGAGGGGAGATGCAGGCCACATGTGCTTGGACACCAGGTACCCAGGTAACACTTCCTTAGTTCAGATTTAGAACTCATTGGGTTTTCCAGTCCTGCTCCAGGGAACTTCTAATCGCAGTAGCATTGGCTGCCAGAGAGTAGTCTATGGTCTTTGATATTCCTTTTCTTAGTCTTTGTTTCTGCTGGAGCTTCTTCTGGTATCAAGTCCTGTCTTCTCTGGTCCTGTACTGAATTCTATTAGACTGACAATCAGCGATGAAATAGCTCCTCCAGTTTGTGCCTCTTGGTTCTGTTATATCTCAAGAATGATTGTCTAGGCGATCCCTACTTGCCTGCCTACTTCAAATACTAAGGACTTTGCATTTTCGCAGTGCATTGTATAATTTTCATGAAAACTTTAATAACATGTATAATTTTAGGCAATCTCATGAATAGTAAATAAATTAATATATTCTCTCTTTAGGAATGATTAATCTAAAAATAATCTAATAATTTTCTAAAACTTTTAATAGAAAAAGAAGTCAAAGTAAATTATTTGGTGCCCTGTCTCAGACACTTTAACACATCATTAATTTGAAAGAAATTTTATTTTGTAACTCTGTTTGGTAGGCAATACATTTCTCAGACAAAAGAAGACAAGATCACTTGATATGTTCTAAGTACATACAACCAAATATATTTCATTTGAAATGCATTGAGGCTGAGCAGTGCTTCTGAATTCTTTTGTAGGAATATTTTTATTTGTCTTAAAAGAAGATAATTATAAGATATTTGGTTTTAGAAATGTGTCTGAGTACAACAAAAAAAAACTAATTCCTAATTACTACTAATAAAAGTTATTTAGCTAAATATATACTTTATAGAAAATTTGCTATATTTTGCATTGCCCATTGATGTTGAACCATCCCATGTTTGAATGGTTTTAATTTTAATGTTACACTAAAATTGAGCATTATGATTATTTCAGCTACAATATTTGTGATGGCCATAATTTTTTATTTGAAAAACATAAAGGTTGGATAAATAAATTCTAAAATCACTCATTAAAATTTCAAGAACAATCTAGGGGCTGGCAAACAACAGAACAATATTTTTATAATATGTGTACAAAGAAAGAAACTAAATGCTAATGGCTTGCAGCTTTACACCTCTCCCTAAGAAGAGACTAATCCTGTCTTATAGGGGGAAATAAAAATCTGGCAGAAAAGAAAAACAGTCTTGAGTTGTAAGAATGTGGTTTTAGATTTGAAAGTCATAGATAGAAGACAAAATGAAAAGTAAAACCTACAGAAGAGAGATGTAGCTTCTTCCCAACTTCACCTTAATGAGAAACAGCATCAAGAGCTCTAATCAGCAAAGGCTCCTGAAGAAAAAAAATAAAAGACTACATATAAGACAATCAACAGTGGATTGGTTTGTCAACACAGAAAGTGAGGAGGACAGAGACAGTGTGATAGGTTCACCCCGATCTTTGGTAAAATGAAGAAAGACTTGAACACAAATATTTATATAAAAGACTTAAGGTACAGGGTTATAGTATGAAAAAGAAGTATGAATGCTGTATTACATAATTTGCTTTTGAAAGGCCTAGATCTGATGCCTTGCATCACATGAACCCCCAAGTATCACCAAAAATGACTTCCAAGCACTAAGTCAGATGTTGACTTTGAAGCTGAGTATAGCCCAAAATAACAAATAACAAAACAGTTTATATTATGTAGTAATCTACAACAATAATATAGTAATTGAACAACAAGTTGGATGGAGTTACATAAAATGAAGTTGTATTTCCACCTATTTGAGAGTAGAAATTAGAATGATGTTGTGCTTTATATATGATGCTTGTGTAAAATGGGCTAAGGTACAGAAGTCCCAAGTTTCTAGAGATAATAATCAATTTTGTTATTTTTAAATTTAGAAGTTAAGCATGGGGCAGTCAAAAGTATAATGAGTGTAAACTAAGAAAGATAGACAAAAACAAAATATTCAATATTTGGGCATCATCTCTTAATTTAACAATAGAGTCTTCAATGTCATTCTCATACCACTTTGTTGTTTGTTTTGCTCTATAGCTGGTGATACTAAAGGGATGCCCCTCAATCTGTGTTTAGCCATCACCCCTACCATTACTTAAGAAACCACACTGTAATGAGAGTCAAACATGGGCCTACAGCATTCAGAGTATGTGCTGAGTCTTTTGGGACATATCTCCAAACCCTCATCTTTGTATAATAATCTCTATCCCAAAAGTAGCTCTATTTCTTATACTAAAAGTAACAATATGGCTTAACAATGCATGTTTTATTTTAAAATAGTTTTATTCTAGTAAAGTTTTTCTCAAAATTTCAATAGATTAAATATCACTGTAGGTAAAAATTTCTGAGGAGCCTCTATCTCTAGCATCCACTCACTTCCATTCTATTCCTTCAAATTATTTGGTGACAGCCTCATAAACCTTACAGTTTCTTAAAGAAAGTTCTATCTTATAGCAATGTTGTTGGCTATTCTTTCTGCCTGAAATATTTTTGCCATAAATTCTCATAAAAATATCCCTAACCTCTTGCAATTACCTGCTCACCAGGTACCTTGTCCTCTTACCAGCCATTTTAATATAGAAATAGAACTTGCTATTTGACTGTAGTTCACCCTCGCCCTGATCCCTGGTCTATTTTTCTGTTTACAACATCATTTTTTTACCTTTCAAATTTTATATAATAATATTGATTATATATTCCATTATGCAACCCACACCTAAACATCAGTTCCAATTGGTCATAGAACTTAAACTCTGTATTTCTTAATAAACCCCATGCACCTGAAATAGCACTTTGCACTCAGAGAAGGCACTTAATAAATGCATGTTGAATGAAGGAATGTTAATATTTCACATCCTGTGTCAATACTATTCACATATAATTGTATCTTCAGAATATATTATATTATGTAAGCAAAGAGATCTATTTTTATCCAATTACAAGATCTAAAGGGCCTATAGAGCTCATTGACTATCCTAATTTCTAAATTGGCCCTTTTATGTTTAAATTCTTTTTTATTAATAATTTTTAAGCACTGTGGTTACAGAAATGTTCATAATTGGGTTTCCATCAATAGAATATACATCACCCTTCATCACTGTAACTTTCCAGCCACCAATGTTCTTCACTTCCCTCTTCCTCCACCCCCTGCCTGTCTCAAGACATTCTATTTCTCTCTCACACTGTCATTGTCCACAGTAGTTATATATTTCTTTAACTGCACTCACAACTCTTTGTGGTAAGCTTCATATCATGGGCTGGTCTTTCCAGTTCTCATCTCTATGATCTCTGGGTATTATTACAACAATGTCTTTTATTTTTTTAAAATCTCACAGATGAATTAGACTATTCTGTGCCTATCTCTCTCCCTCTCACTCATTTTACTCAGCATAATAGTTTCCACATATACACTTATACACATATACACTTATACACATATACACTTATACAAATATACACATATACATGTTCTCAGTCTGGAACATTCATTCTAAGAGTTTGTGGTTCCACTTTAAACAGTTTGCTCTTCTTTAAGAGAAAGTTATATATAAGCCACATCTTTCCACTGTATCCCTAGTAAAAACTCTGAACAATAGGTGGAAATTAAATGATTCACAAAGATCCCAAAGAGCTTTAGAGTTCTTATCCATTTTTATATATACCTTTGAAAATTCACAAACTCCACCAGGAACATGGTCTCTACATTCCTGTTCTGTCACAACAATCAAGCACTTGCATCTGGAAATTAAGCTCAGTGATAGAGAAGTCACCTTGTATGTATTAGAACTCTGGGTTTTATATCTGCAGTTGGCAAAGCAAAATCAAAACAAAACCAGCAAGTTCTTTGATCTACACCTTTCTGACTTAAAGGCCTATTAATGGCCCCTTAATGGCCTATTACCAGTTCTCTGAGTGATCTTTTCCACCTCTATCTATTGTAAGAGGAGTAGTTTGCAACATTTATCCCCATATCCTTGCCAGTAAAAATCCCCCACATCTTCTAATGCTTTGTCCCCAGGAACACTAAAATAAACCTTTTACCATTTCATGACCCCTAACATTGATAACTAATATAGACACATGACTAAAGGAACCCACTTTTTTTATCATACAAGCATCATGCAGCATTTTAAAATAATTCAATAAAACTATTTTTTCCAGAATGTCTGTGATTGAATTTAAAATTTCAAAACTTGGATCATGAAAAAATGTTAACATCAGACTAAGAACTCTGTTTCTTTTTTGTCTATAGATAGTGAACACTATAAACATTCTAAAACTCTGGATTCTAACTTTCAGACACTTAAATATAGTCTACATTCCATCTTCTCTTCTATGCCCTCAATAATCTCACTTCTGGGGACCTTTCCCCTTCAGTCTAGCTTTTCAGCTGTTTAATAATCTTTCAAGCTTTCCTTGACCCTTCACTACAGAATTTCATCATAATCATTTCAATTTTGCAGCTTCTCTTCAACTACTTCTTGTGGCAGAAATGTAGTTTTTTTTTCACAAGAATGCACTATATCACATACCTACATTAAAGTACAGAACATATTAAAAATCTTCTTTCTTTTTAAAGAAAAGTTCTATATAACCTTGACAATAAGAACAGAAATAATACCATTTTACTAAAATATAATATTAAGAATTAAATGAAATTAATAAAATAATGAGTATATGCATATATTATACACAAATACATATATACTTTAAGAGTAAATAAGGAAAGTGAAGAGAGGAGGGTAAGCTATGTACCATTCTTCATTAAAACATGATATCTTCAATAAAGTAATTTGATAATTAATTAATTTATCTAAAAACATGATACCTCATTTATCTATGGTGAAGAATTATTTTTAAATGAATGAGTAAGATAAAAAAAGAACAGCTCTTTGGAGTTGTGATTTTTCTGAGACAGAATAAATATGCTCTCTTGCACAGTAAATCTTAGTGTTAGTTGAGTTACAGGCAAGTACTGACAGAACAAATTGAATAGTCAAATTCAGTCAGTTTAGATGATAAAAGAGATATTTGAATAAGAAACTATTAAGTTGAAAGATTTGAGAAAACCAACATGGCAATGTCCTGGCTCAAACATACAATCAAATCCATGAGCTTCAACAAAACACAATTTCTTGGCTGTTACTTGACTATTTTTCAAACTGATAGATGTTTGCCCTTGAGGTGCACTGCTTTGCACATAAAGAATGATTCTACTTTGTTCCCATTAGTTTGAAAGACAAGACAGTGACACTGTGCAGAACAGGGTCCAGTATGAATACTGTATTCAGAACAAACCCACTTTCAAAAGCCCTATTGCAATGATAAAGAAACAAGAGATATTTTTATGTATCTAAATTTGTGATCCCTGCAGTATGAGGGGAGAGACACCAAATGTGTTTTCTGAATAACAATGAAGTATTGGAAAGCAATGACATTCTAATCACTGCTTCAAATGTCAGCACAAGGATGCGTTGGGTAGCAGCCCCAGTACATAAGTTAACGGCTTTACTGCAAAAGCACAAGGGAGCAATTAATGGGAAGCTGTTACTAACCTTCATGCATTCCATTGCTCAAGTGTCTAGAGAAAAGGTCTAATTATAGTTCTAACCTTTCCCAATGGGCCATGAATGACTCTCCAAATATAGGATCTGGTGTAAGAAAAACTGTGATGAAGACATAGAATTGACATAGAATTGAATTTCCTAATACATTGCTGTAGTATTAGACCAACAAATCATGTAAGAGACTATTTTCACCAGCTTTTCATTAAGAACCAAAATCTTAAAATGTATGTCAAGATATATCATGGAGAAAATAAAGTAGCAAAGATAATATTTCTATGAAAGATTGAAATTTAGTCGCAGAATATTACATTATATCTTAATTTAGTGATAGTTGTTTAAAGACAAGTATTATATTTTTAGAAAAATCTAGGACAATGTAAAATTAGCAGCCTCACATTCCCAACAGTATACAATGTGACTTAGTGGAGGGGGCTAGAGAGTAAAATATTTTCATTTCACAGAAAATTTCAATAATTAAAATAATACAATTATATTTGTCCATTAACAGAAAATACTTATAATATTGTATTACATTTTTGTAAGCATACACTTCAAAATAATGATACATCTGTTTCTAATTCTAGGTAAAATATTTTAGTGTGAATATTTACATTTCTTTAAGTCAAGAAACTATTCATTCTTTTTAAAATTCATTAAGTACTCAAAAGGCTATGAATTCATTTCTTTCACAAGATTTGCAATAAGTATCTTTAACATTGTGGATGATGTTCTGGAAAACTGTCTTTAAGTAAAAACATAATGAAGCAAACTTTATACAGGCTAATTCATAAAATTTGAAGCAATTCATATGACATATTTTGGTTCACAAAAAATAACATCAAACTTCTAAATAATGATCCAAACACTTAATTTTTAGCTTTTGATGAGGACAGACATGGCCAAATTTAGGAACTATTCGTTGTTCTGTAATCAAGGATCACTGCTGACAGTGGTCCTGGGAGACCTGAATTTGCAAAATCAACACAGGGAATGAGCAGGAACCAGCTTTGAGCAGGAGGCCTTTTCAGCACAGGGTATCTTTGTCTGGATATAACCCATCTCACACTCACCCCAATTGGGACATTGAGACAACCCATGGTATCTGCACTACTGGGATGTGGGCTGAAAGTGGAGTACCTGGAGAAAATCCAATAAAGACAGAATAGGAGCACTTCATACAGTGATCCCATCAGAAAGAAATTTTCCCTAACAATAGAAATAAACAAAATTTCAGGCTCTGCTGCATAATTTCTGTGCATGTTTATGTACATAAAAATGACATAGTTAGAAATTGAAAAGGACCAGTCAAATCCAGTGATATTTGATTTAAGAAGAAAAATACAGTTGAGAAAAAGACTTCAGTGATCAAAATTTCCTCCTGAGTTTTTACTGCTATCCTTCCAGTGGAATTCCAGTGGAAAAGGGAACTTTCCTTATCTATCTTTACCAGTTTTCTTTGAATATTAGAGGGAAAATTAGCAGACTCCCTATTTTATCAAAGAAAAAGCAATAGATGTAATAACAACTTATATCAACTTATTTCCTATCTCTGCTTTCTTTTCCTACTCTGTTGTGACTTCACTTTATATTACTTAAATATTTCCATTTTTGTCACTTTTTGATTGTTTGTTTGGGTTTTGGTTTGGGGCCACATCCGGTATTGCTCAGGGGTTACTTCTAGCTATATGCTCAGAAATCGCTCCTGGCTTGGGGGATCCATATGGGATGCTGGGAGATCAAACCACTGTCAGTCCTAGATTAGTTTATGCAATGCAGATACCCTACCACCTGCACCACTGCTCTAGCCCCAACATTTGTCAGTTTTAAAAAATATTTTTTACTGAAGTTACGTTGGCTTACAAGAGAAAACATGTATTTATATGTAGGGAAATGGGAAGTTATTACATGACACCACCAATATCACTTCACCATAGACGTTCGCAACTTTTTCTTAATTTTATCAATCCCCCTCCTTGGTAACCTCCATTAGGTGGTCAGTTTAATATTTCATATTCCCATTCATTTTTTCATATATCATACTTTTCTTTTTCCTTTTGACTAATTGCACTTTAAATGACAATATATTCATCGATCTATATATTGCAAAAGTAAAGACTTCATCTATTTTTCACTGCTGAGTAAAAGTCTATCCTAAGCATATCTTCCTTATCTTTTGTCATTAGACACTTGGATTGTTTCCACATAATTTCTGCTGTGTTTGTGCTGCAATAAATCTAAGTGTGTATTTATCTTTTGAACATGTGCTTTGAGGCTATTTAGATAAGTAAAAATAGAATTGATGGATTATATGGTACTTCTACTTTTACTTGTTGAAATTTATCATTAGGTCTGTGTAGAATGAACTCATGCAAAAATGAGATGTTCTTTTAAACTCACATATCCAAAAATTTGATCTTATATGATTTGGGTTTAAGGAACTGAGAGTTACTGCTGGTACTCAGGGCACCATAAAGTGCTAGTATAGAACTTTGTTCCTACCAGTTTTACATGTGCTCAGTAAATTGATCTATCTCTCTAATCCTATTTGACATACACCATTTAACTGACATAAGGTGATTTATGGTTGTTGTTTTGATTTGCATTTAATGATAACGAGTGATGGGATACATTTTGACATATATATTAGCTATTTGAATGTATTCTTTAGAAAGTGCTTTTCAACCTCTTTCCTGTATTTGTTTATTTTGACAAATGTATTTATTATTATGTTGTTGTTTATTTGTTGTTCTTCAGTTTTGTGACTGATTTATATGTCTTGAATATTTGTACTTTTTATAATATGATGTGAGAGTATTTTCTCCAATTGAAAAGCATGTCTATGTTTCAGTAGCATTTTTTATCCAATGAAAAATATTATTTTTAGTTTCCACTTAATTTTTTTCTTTGTCAATAGTTGAGTCACTGAAAACACCACTTAAACTAGTATAATGTGGTGCTTACCTATGTTTTATTTATGTATTTATGAACTTAGGCATAGTAGTTAAGTGTAATCCATTTTGAATTATCTTTTGTGAACAACATAAAATACTGGTCACATTTAATTGTGTGTTTATCAAATCTTTATTTGAAGTTATTTTCATTTCTCTATCCATTGTCATTTGGACTCTCTCTCCTAAATTAATATATCTGAGGATGTGTTTTTTGACTCTCACCTCCAGATCATTGGTTTGGTGTATTTTTTTCAATTCCTCTCTAATTATATACTTATAATTTACTTATCATAAATGATATATTTTTATATTATAGTTTGTAATATAATAAATAGAATAACTATATTATGGTGAATTGCATAACTGTATTATAACTTTATTAATAGTGAATAGATGGAGAATATAATTCTTCTCATTTTCTTTATTATTATAATGGTTTTAGATTTTGAGGTGTTTGGGTTTTATATAAATTTCATAAATGTCTGTTCTTGACCATTGAATATTTTTTTCTTTCTTTCTTTTTTTTTTTTTTTTTTTTTGCGCTGGTGGAAAATGCTTTATATTTCCCCTGAGCTGAGGAGATTCGACGTATGGAGGAAACAAACTTAGTATATGAGTAAAGGATCCCTGCACAGGCACCACCGGCCAGCAGCAAAGCTGCCAAACACATCACCATATCATTGAGGAAGGTGTCTGAACAGGCCAGATGGATAATCTGATAGAATTCACAGAAAAAGTGAGGGACTTCCACATCTGTGCAGAAAGACAGCCACAATACTGTTAAATTTTCTACCACAGAATCCAAGAAACTAATAAACCAGGATATCAGAACCAACAGTCCACAGAGTTTGGGGTTCATGATGACTGTGTAATGCAGGGGGTGGCAAATGGCCACAAAGCCATCATGGCCAGGAGACAATTGTTCATCACAACAAACAGTAGAAAAAAAGTACATCAGGGTGATGCAACCCTCATAGGTGATGACTTTGCTGTGTGTCTGGATGTTCACCAGTATGTTGGGGATGGTGGTGGTGAAGCTGATGTCCACAAAGGACAGATTGGAGAGGAAGAAGTACATGGGGGTGTGGAACTGGGAGTCTGTGCTGACGGCCAGGATGATGAGCAAGTTTCCAAACACAGTAACCAGGTTCATGGAGAAGAAAAGTCCAAATATAAAGGGCTGGAGCTCTGGTTCTTCAGAGAATCCTAGAAGAAGAAACTCTGTAATTCCTGTAAAGTTCTCAGCATCCATGTGGTGGAAGGCCCTAGCAGAACTGAGCAGATCTCATGATCATTTCTCACATAAATAGGCGTTACTTCTATTTTTACTTGAACCTAACTAAGGTTAGATTACAAATGCTGTTTGTTTTAGATGTAAAATTACAAACACTTTAAAAATAGTTGTACACTATTTTGTGCCACAGTACAACTACTAGCAAGGATATTTATTTATTTTTTAAATTTTTATTGTGATCATAATGGCTTACATATCTTTCACAGTAGTATTTTAGATACATATTAACAGTGAATCAGGGGAATACCTGTAATTGCCTCCTCTCCGTCCCTTGTGGGAGAGAAATCCGGCCAGCAGCTTCTCTCAACCAGGACAGAGTAGAAGAGCAATTACAAATAATTCATGAGTGCTGAGCTCTTTTGTGATCACCTGTGAAATAAAGCTGTAGAAGTTAATAAAGGACTCAGGGTGACGTATGCCAGTCTAGAGTCATTTATTGAGGGGACAACGGGGTTTTTTATACTTTGCTACTGTAAGAGGGGTAGCAACACAGGATTGAAACATAAACCAATCAAGTTTGTACAAGTATAGCAACATTAACCAATGGGAGAGTTCATTCCCTTTTTGGGCTTAGTGCGCATACTGCACGTACACATTTTGATGGCGGGAAGGATAAAGAAGAACCTGGCAGGATGAGGGGAGGGGAAGCAAATTCTTAGAGAGCAGGCACAAAAACAAATTCCATGGAAAGGTTAAGGAATCTGGTTAAGCCAGATTCTGTGTGCTGAGCTAAATTTATTTGCAGTTTCCTGTTGGCTTGGGGCTATGCAAACTTTGTGGCTATCAGGCAGGTGGTGGAAAATTCATCCAGAGTTCCATTGAACATGTGGGGTGCACGGTCACCCACAAATACCCATCACCAAATTTGTCCTCCCCCCATCCCAGTTCCTTTTCTGCAACCCATATACACCGCTATCACCCCCCAGGCTACTAGAGTAGGTGGACCCCTCTTTGTCTAGCTTACTAATAATGGTCATATATCTGTTTGGTCCTGGTATGCTCCCTTGTTTCCCCCACTATTTAAGATGCGAAGCTAGATAAATCAAGTTATGTGGTTTCGTTTGAAGGAAAGAAAAGCAATGGAATAGGGTACAAAATAAGAAAAAATAAAAAATAAATAAAAATATAAGTCAAATACTTTGAAAATGGGTGGAGACCTTCTAGAGGCTTTCAACCTCAGTTTAAGAGAGGACATAAAAAAGGGAATTGAAACACCACAACAATACAGAAAGAAATATCAAATGGGAATACATTAAGCTGAGAAGCTTATGCACCTCAAAAGAAATAGTGCCCAGGATACAAGAGTCACCTACCAAGTGGGAGAAACTATTCACCCAACATCCATCAAATAAGGGGCTAATATCCAAAATATACAGGGCACTGACAGACTTTACAAGAAAAATCATCTAATCCCATCAAAAAATGGGGAGAAGAAATGAACAGATGTTTTGATAAAAAAAAAGAAATACAAATGGCCAAAAGGTACATGAAAAAATGCTCCCCATCACTAATCATCAGGAAGATACAAATCAAAACAACTATGAGATACCACCTCACACCACAGAGATTGGTGCACATCACAAAGAATGAGAACAGTCAGTGCTGGTGGGGTATGTAGAGAGAAAGGAACTCTTATCTACTGCTGATGGGAATGCTGTCTTGTCCAACCTTTATGGAAAGCGATATGGAGATTCCTCCAAAATCTGGAAATTGAGCTCCCATTCGACCCAGCTATTCCACTCCTAGGAATATACCCTAAGAACACAAGAATACAATACAAAAACCCCTTCCTCAAACCTATATTTATTGCAGCACAATTCACAATAGCCAGACTCTGGAAACAATCGAGATGCCCTTCAACAGATGAATGGCTAAAGAAACTGTGGTACATATACACAATAGAATATTATGCAGCCATCAGGAGAGATGAAGTCATGAAATTTTCTTATACATGGATGTATATGAAATCTATCATGCTGAGTGAAATAAGTCAGAGGGAGAGAGAGATGCAGAATAGTCTCACTCATCTATGGGTTTTAAGAAAAATAAAAGTCATTTTTGCAACAATCTTCAGAGACAATGAGAGGAGGGCTGGAACTTCCAACTCACTTCATGAAGCTCACCACAAAGAGTGGTGAGTGCAGCTATAGAAATAACTACACAGAGAACTGCCATAATCATGTGAATGAATGAGGGAACTGGAAAGCCTATCTGGAGTACAGGTGGGGGTGGGGTGGGATGGAGGGAGATTTGGGACATTGGTGGTGGGAATGTTGCACTGGTGAAGGGGGTGTTCTTTACATGACTGAAACCTAATCACAATCATTTATGTAATCAAGATGTTTAAAGAAAGAAAAAGAAAGTAAAAAAAAAACGAGGAAGTGAAACGAGATTATTTTACATTTGTGGAGAAACAGGGTAAGAGGTGGTGTTATATAGGTCTATACTTATGATATAAGTATAGGCTTTCCCATTCTCTTGAGATTTCCTTGCGAGGTGTGCGGTCCAGGCAGGGAGGTCTTGGGTAGAGTTCTTGCAGTGGGGGTCCTTTGGAGCTAGTTCCAGTATCAAGCCACAGTCCCCATTAGGGAGAGGTGATTAGGAGGGCCACATTGCATGAGTCAGTCGGGGTGTTTGTTGTATTTTCTTGCTGGGAAGGAGGTGAGAGCTTGAGTGGTTGTCTCTTCACTTGGGTAGTGGGTATTGGTTCGTTGGGGTAGGAGGTCGGTCTTGATGCCTAATGGATTAAGAACTGAGGGTGAAGAGTTACAATATGGTGGGGATATCGGTCGTGGGATTGAGGGGTGAAGAGATAGTTGGATTTCTGGAGGAGAGGGAGGGAATAATATATGGGAGGGGTTAAATGGGGTATAGGTATGGGTCGTTTTTGGTTTAGGTTTGTCCCTTAAGGAGGATTCCTATCTCTGTGTGTTCCTGCCCACATATAAACATATAGAAGTTAGCTTAGGTGTTTATTAATGTAGAGAGGTGGGGAAGGCAAGAGGTGCGCTGAGTACAGAAATATAGGTATGTATAGTACTTGTAAGGAAAGAAAACTAAAAGATCAACTTTTGGATATGTATAGGTTTCGTGTCTCGAGTACTGACCGCTGTGTTATTGAGGTCTATCTATACAGGTGTTTACCCTTTGCAGTATTGTCCATAGCACCCTATGAGTCAGCTTTTCTTTCCTATAGAGGAGTTAACCGTGTGGTTTTTATTTGACATAGATTGAATTGATGATATTGAGGAGGAAAAGGTGGAAGAAGAGGGAGACAAGAAGTGAGAGAAGGAAAAACAAAACAAACCAACAATTAAACAACAACAACAACAAAAATACGAAGTAATGAGAACAGAGGGTACAAGAGCAAGGGCTTGTTAGTTTGCTTGAACGTGTTCAATGCTTAGGCCCTGTAGTAAAACTCTGTAGGTCATGGTTGTTACTTTGGTGATCTGGCTGGTCATGTGCTTCAGGTCCTAAAAGAAGGCATAATCTAGAGATAAAGGGTATATTAAAGAGGTTTATCTGACTATTTTCATGATTCAAGCTGAGTATGGTGCCTCCTGTGACTGAGCACTGAGGTACCACCGTAATATGTTCACCCTTCGTCCAGGAACCCCTATTCTCTCTATGCTGCTGTTTCTGCTGTTTCTGGTTTCTTTATGATATAATGTGTAGTCGGGCATTGTGTTGTTTCTCTTCCCTTTGTTTTTGGGGAACCATTGAATATTTTGAAAAAGATTTCACTATATCTATAAAATACTTTCAGTAGACTGTCTATTTTCCCTTTTATCTTTTATTTCTTTTAACAGTGAGTTAAAATTTTGATGCTAAGTCTTTCACATCCTCTGTTGATTTCTAGCTATTTGATATTTATAAAACTATAAGTGGGATTGTCATACTTAATTTATTCTACTTATAATTTACTTTTGTGTAAAGCAGGAAGATAGATAAAGGGTCCCTTACAAACAATTTCTAGGAAAATAATAAAACCGAGATGTGATTAAAGCAGTTACACTATCACCAGATATAAAATAACACAAAGGCATGAAGTTTGGACTTTCACTGAGATGCAGAAACTGAGGTATGAAGGGACCAGAAAAGTCTGAACCTTCAAAGAAAATGAGGAGCTTCAACAAAAGGCTATGGATAAGAGCATGAAAGAAGACCATCAAAGATTCAAAGCTCTTTCCCTGACAATACACTATCTCTTACCTACATAGAAAAATATCAGCAGGAGCAGTTTGGGAAAACTCTATAAAACTAATTTTGAAAAGATAAACATTCTTGGGTGGCCCTCATCTTCACTTGAGGTATGTGATTGATTGGTTTTACTTTATGGGATAGCCTGAGAAATTTTTCCTCTAGTGAATCCAGTGTTCCTTTAATATATTGCTCTCTTCCTCTCCTCATAATACATGATACTTAAAACTATTTAACTTCATTTATTTATTTAGTTATATAATTATGTTTTACAAGGATGGAAATTTGAAAACTTAAGTGAAGGTCATAATTTATTTTTCTTTTAGTAGAAAAAAATCAAACCCTTATCAAGTCTGAGGCCTAAGTCTAAGAGCTTAAGTATATGGGAATCATGGTCCATGCAATGCAGATATGGTAGACCTCAATTGTGATTTCAAAAATTGCCTTGTGTTGATGGTGGGATACTAATAGTCATGCTTTACTGATGCTCAAATCAGATTTTTGCCATTCTAAACTATTTCCAGACACTTACCCGATGAATCAAGCAGGATTGATTTTTTTATTCTCTCTCTCTCTCTCTCTCTCTCTTTCTCTCTCTCTCTCTCTCTCTCTCTCTCTCTCTCTCTCTCTCTCTCTCTCTCTCTCTCTCTCTCTCTCTCTCTCTTCCTCTCCCCATTCTTTCTCTTTCCCCAACTTTCATTACTGATACAAGTTGCAAAGAAAAAAAGAAATCAATTTTCATATGTTTATTTTTGAATTCTCTTATTTTACTTGTGTTGGTTTATTGATTCTAGTAGTTTTAGTGTGTGCTGTTTATGTTTAGAGTTTGAGAGAAATATTAAAATGTCATTTGCAAAATGTGATAGCTTATCTTCTTTTTCTTATTTAAACACCTTGATTCTGTTTGGGTTTCAGTCATATAGGATGATACCCCCCCCATCACCAGTGTAACATTCCTATCACCAATGTCCCAAATATCTTGGATCACTTCTATTTTCTGTTCTTGCCTAACACTTTCAACTAGAACTTTAAATTTTATATTGAATAATAATGGAGTCATTTTCTTTCAAACTCAGAGGATAAACTTTCAGATTTGACAGTTGAGTATGATGCTAGCTGTGAGTTTATTTGGCCTTTAGTATGTTGAGTTAGGTTCTTTCTATTGGCATATTGTCAATATTTTTAATATATAGATATTATGTCCTCTCAAAAGTTTGCTTTGGTTCTATTAATAGTAATCCATTTATATTTTATTGACATGATGTTTTATGTTAATTGATTCATGTAAGTTAAATCTTTTAACCATGAAATAAATTCATCTTGCTAATTTTGCTTGATAATTTTACTGCATCATTTAATTTGGCTTTCTAAAATCTTTTTTAGATTATTGAAATTTATTTTTTATAAGGACAAAAATCAATGTAGTTTTAATCTTTTTTATATTTTAAGTTTATTTCTGCTCTCATCAACTGAAAAGGTCTCATAGACAATCATTTTATTAATTGTGCCAGTACACTTTACTTTGTGTATGTGTGTGTGTTTTTAACAACATAAACTCTACCTAGAACACTCATTAGTCTTCCATCAGATATATGCATGTTATGCACTGTTACTTCTTGGAACAACATCTGATGACTACTCGATCTGAAATTGTGAAAGCTCTACCTGAACTTCTCCACTCCTACCTATCAACAGTTTCTTGAAACTTGATTTGTTTTTTAGTATTTGTATTCTTCATACATACATATGAATATATGTGCAGACATTCTAAAAGTGTAAGTGTACATACATATATGCATTACTTGAATTATTGCAAAGTGTATCTATTATTTTTTCTTTTATGCTACACTATACATTTCATAAAGAATCTCACCTCATTAGAGCATCTTATTATATCCTTGGAACAATTCCTGGAATGGAACAGATGCTTAGTAAATATTTGTTGAATCAGATGTTAGAAAGAAGTTTTCAATATGTTAATTTGATATTATATATTTATTTTATAACATGAACTGAGTGGTTGTTATCTAAGTTAAAACAATGCCTTAATGGAATCAGAGAGATATTACAGTGCAAAGGGCACTTGCTTTTCAAATGGCCTAGTCAAGTACAATATGCTACATCATATATTTCCCTGAGTCTACTGGGTATGATTCCTGAATACAAAAATAAAGGAGTCTAAATATTGTTGGGTGTTGCCTTAACAAATTGTGGTAATATCTACATAATGAAATAGTAAGCAATTGTTAGTAAAAATGAAGTCATGAAATTTGCTTATACTGATTTGGAGAGTATTTTGTGAAGCAAAAGAGAGAGGAAAGACAGAATAATTGAACTTATTTGTCAAATATAAAAAGATAGTATAATTTTAATATCTAGAGAGAATAGAGACAAGTTCCAAGAGGACCAGTATATGTTAAGATGCTTGCCATGACTAGTGGAGCAGTGCAATTAGTATAGAGAAGAAAGCACTATGTCAATGATAGGACATGATCACTCTGGACAAAAACTGGAGATAAAGTGATACGAATGTTAACCCTTCATTAACAATATTGAAAACCACACTGTAAAAAGGAAACAAAGGGAAGAGAGAGAGTAACAGAGAGAGAAAGAGAGAAAAAGAGAGAGGCAGAGAGAAGGGCCTGGGAGAGAGAATCACCCTGGGGTAGGGAAAAAATATGGGGAGGAGTGCTGGAAGGAATGATGGAGGGACATGTGGACTGGTAAAGGGTGTTGTACATTGTATGACAGAAACTTAATTATGAACAATTGTAATTGTAAAAAAAACTGTATTATAAACAACTTTGCATAACATGGTGTTTAAATAATATAAATTAAAAAATAAAACAAATGATAAAGGCCAAATAATATAGGCCTCTCGAAAACAATGAAAGATGGCATATTTCTCTACTTTAAATATAAAATTAAGTATACTTGTTTTAATCTATTTTTCTTCATAGAAAATACTTATATTAATATGATTATGAAAGTACATGTTGACCCAAATTTTATACCCAGCACCTCTAGAAGTCTCTGACTACCATGAGAAGTCATCTTTTTTCCAATATTTTTATGTAAAGAATTGTGATTTACAAAGTTATTCATAGTTAAGTTTTAGACATTCAATATTTCAGTATACTTCCCACCACCAGGGTCAACATCACTCCACCAATTTACCCAGAATCCATTTCATATACCACCATCACACTGCCCACCTTGTCTGCCATTAAATAGGCACCTTTTGAAGTTTGAGGGGTTTTTTTCCTTTATTTTTTAAAATATCTTTATTTAGCACCATGATTACAAACATGGCTGTAGGTGGGTTTTAGTTATAAGATAGAACATCCCCTTTTTCCAGTGCAACATCAATTTTGGCCTTTAACAAACAATTTAAAGATAGTAGGAGAAAAATTCCTCTGATGTATAACTCTTCTCCCTCACAAAGATGATAATCTGATGGAACTTTATGTGCAAAATGGTACCTGCTTCATAGGATTGTCTACTCAGCATGCTACCTGATCCAAAATAAATGTTTAAAATATGAATTTAATACTACTGAAATTCATTTTGGGTTTGAAGGTCTATGTGTTTTGCTCTAAATTATTATTTTACTCATTTTTAATTAAACACTTTAAGAATAATTGTAAAGTCACATAGTTATAATAAATATTAATGAGATATACTAGTTGCAAGAAATAATAGTGATATGTCATAGATGTTTTACCAAATTTCTCCAGTGACAGTATCTTGCAAAATGATAGTACAATAACACAACTAGGATATTGGTATTAATCAACTATTTCCACCACCCCAAGGATCACTCATTTTGTTTTTATAGTCAAATTCTTCCTACCTCCTTAATTCCTACCAATACAAAGTCATACTCCATTTCATAGTCCTGCCATTTCAAGAATGTTATATAATTAAAAATTGTACAGTAAACAGTCCTATAAATTTTTCAGAAGTATATGACCATCTATAATAATCTTTTTAGAAAGATTTTTATTTTATTGTAACCATTGTGGTTCATGTCTAGTTCTCATTATTTCATTGTTGTTGACTACTGCTGTTTGTATATGTGAGTGCAGAGGCAAAAATAAGCCATGAGCACTTCCATATGTAACCCCCAGGCCAAAAATAAATAAATACATAAGTACATAAATAAATAAATGTAATGTTTGTGTCAGGATAGAAATGACAGATGGAAAATTATTTTCAAAATGCTTTATCTATTTTAAATGCTTTCTTAATTATGTTCTCAAGTTATTTTTACAGATATGAAACATGTCTATTTCAGATAATTTGAATATATGAGTTTTTACTCCTCATTGACTTTTGAGAATGTTTTTAGAATTTCACTAGCAAAGTTCATTAAAATTATTGATATAGGTGATGGAGCAATAGCACAATATGTAGAACTTTTTCCTTGCACATAGCCAACCTTGGTTCAATCTCCAGCTTTCAACATAGTCCCCTGAGCCTGTCAAGAGTAATTTCTGAGCACAGAACTAGGAATAACCCATGAGCACTGGTTGGTGTGGCCCTAAACCAATACATATTATATAATATATATATTACATATATAAATATGTATGTTTATATTTCTATGTATGTTTATATTTATATTACATATGTATTACATATAATTATACATTTGTATTAAATCATATATTAATTTATATATAAGATGTTTATATGTAAATTTAAATTTAATAAGTATTTACATATAAATAATACATATAAATAATACAGATATCATTGACATATTTATCAACTTTTATTTACAGATACAGAAGTTAGAAATAACTTCAGTTAGTAAAAAATGTAAACAAATTATAAAAAGTTAACTCATTTTCTATATTCATATAGATTTATTTGTTTGTAATAAGATTTTCAATTAGGTTATATAGTAAATATTATAATAGTATATGTAATCAAGTGGCAAGTAGTTAAATAAGGACACAACACTTCTAATAGGAAAGAGGGATTGGTTTGTTTCATCAATGTGACTTTTTTGTGGGGGGGGGTCACACCTAGTAGTGCTCAGGGCTTACTCCTAGCTAGGCACTCAGAGAAACTTCTAGTGAGTTTTGGGTCACCAAATATAGTTTGGGATTGATATATAGTTCAGGGTTTGAAATTTCAGTGTACACATTTTGTACTAGTTATGCAGGGTATATTAATGAGACTTTTATATTGTTAATAATATAAATGGTACATTAAAATGTAAAGTTTGGGATTATTTTGGCTAGTGTATTGAAATATCACTGGTCTGAATAATGTACAAAATATCAAAAATAATATACAAAAATGTGTATTTTTGGATTATATGAATTCTTAAAGCTCATCTTTGATAGCATTCTTAGAGAAGAAATATTTCTCTGCAGTTTGAATCAAATTGGCATTTTTTCTTCCTCTGTATATTTTAGACTTTGCTATTGTTATTTGAAGCTGAAATTTTTCTTTAGGATTGAAATTTACTACAATTTTTAGTCCTCTGTATAGTAATGGGTTACTCAGTTGACTTATTATTTTAGAAATAAGCTTATATTAAAAATAAGTTAGACCATTACACATAAGTTACCAAATATATGGTAATAAATTTTATTCTAATATTTACTGATTATAATTAAATATCTTCAGGATGTATAAATTTCATTAATTTTTATATTAAAGTTTTGTGCTTTATTCTATTACATATTCAAATTTAAAATCTAAAATGTATTTTAAAATAAATTTTAAAAAGTAAATAATAATAATACATTTTAAAACATTAAAAAATAAATTTAAAAGACTAAAAGTCTTTCCATTTTGGCCTTTTTTTATCGGTCCTTTGTTTCCCCCAGTTCTAGAGGCAAGAAGAATTAGACATATGGACAGAGTTGTTTTTAAGAATGAGACATATGGACAGGATTGTTTTCTTGGAGGGTTTTGAGAGAAAGTTCTGTTCATACTTTACTTCTTTTTCTATACAAAGAAATATTTCCCTTATATTTTCACATTGGCATCAATCTGTATATGTTTTGTCAAAATATATTATGCTTATAATGACAGGATATTTTATTAAATAGTGTCCACAGAAATTACTTATTTTTACTTTATTTTCTCTGTAAAATAAAAAAAAAAAACCTATCTCCTAATCTGGATGCATTCTGAGCTATTTGGGAACTGTGATAACAACATGGGAATGTTGGCCAAGACATAGTTCATCACAAAACTTTAAAGGGGTTGATTCTATATAGCTTTTTATCTACAGTTCTTGAACCTGTGATTTATTTACTATCATTTTTGTAACCTTCATCTGTTATTTATAAAATTTATTCTTTTCTGAAGGAATATTTTATTGCCTTTTGTGAACCCAGTTTCCCTTTTATTATATTGTTTTGCATTTCCAACAGTCTTTAAATAATCTTTTCATACTTTCTATTGTTCTGATTTGTTTCTGTTTGGATTATTTCTATTAACAAATCAAATTTTCTGCTATTATCCCTCTTACATTTTGGGTTAGCTGATAAGCTCTTGGAAGAAATTCTTCAACTCTAACATTGCATTTTTCATCTCTAGTGTTTCTACCTGACAGTTAATTATAGTTTGCATTTGTCTGAAAAACTATCCCATATCTTCACGAATATATTTTCTACTAGACACTTTAAAATATTAATCATGATTAATTCTAAGCTTCTGTCAGAATATCCTTATATCTGATCCATCTTTGAGTCTGGTTCTGTTGATTTCTTTATTCTTGAAAATAGCTGTGTTACATTTAATTGCATTGTTATATGCCTCACAGTTTAAACTGAATGTATGATAAAAGCTATAAAGAAAGGTAAATTGCAGTCACACCCAAAAACATGCATTTCTTCTTTTGCCTTATTTCATTCCTTTGTTAGTGAAACAATGGCAAAACCTAAGTCATATAGAAGAGTTGAAAGTAAATGATAGTCATATTTCTACATCCCTCGTGTAACACTGCAAACTCTTGCCAAATAATTAAATATAATTAAAATTATATTTTAATTTCTGCTTGTACTGCCTAAATATTCTGTAAGCAGTAGATTCATCTGTAATTACAACAGATAGGCTTGTTCTGTCAAAAATGCTTTGATTCTTACTATTGATTAATCATAAAATGTGAATATAAATTTTTTTCCTAAAAAATAGGCCAATGTTTACTTGGACCATATTTCTTTTTTTTCTTTTGTAAACATTATTATTTTTATTTTTTTAATATTTATATTTAAACACCTTTGTTACAAACATGATTGTGATTGGGTTTCAGTCATATAAGATGACACACCCCATCACCAGTGCAACATTCCCATCACCAATATCCCAAATATTCCTCCTCCCCTCCCCACCCGCACCTGTACTCTAGACAGGCTTTCCACTTCCCTCATACATTCTTATTGTTAGGATAGTTCGCAATGTAGTTATTTCTCTAACTAAACTCATCACTCTTTGTGCTGAGGTTCATGAGGGGCGTGGCTGTAACATCCAGCCCTCCTCTTTTTTGTCTCTGAAAATAGTTGAGAAATGTCTTCCATTTTTCTTAAAACCCATAGATGAGTGAGACCATTCTGTGTCTTTCTCTTTCTCTCTCTCTGACTTATTTCACTCAGCATAACAGATAACATGTACATCCATGTATAGAAAAATTTCATGACTTCATCTCTCCTGACGGCTGCATAATATTCCATTGTGTATATGTACCACAGTTTCTTTAGCCATTCATCAGTTGAAGAGCATCTTGGTTGTTTCCAGAGTCTTGCTATGGTAAATAGTACTAATAAATATAGGTGAAGGAAGGGATTTTTGTATTGTATTTTTGTGTTCCTTGGTTATATTCCTAGGAGTGGTATCGCTGGATCGTATGGGAGGTCATTTTCCAGTTTTTGGAGGAATCTCCATATCGCTTTCCAGAAAGGTTGAACTAGTTGGCATTCCCACCAGCAGTGGATAAGAGCTCCTTTCTCACCGCATCCTCGCCAACACTGCTTGTTCTCATTCTTTGTGATGTGTGCCAATCTCTGTGGTGTGAGGTGGTACCTCAGCGTTGTTTTGATTTGCATCTCCCTGATGATTAGTGATGTGGAGCATTTTTTCATTTATTCAAAATGCTTTTTGGCCATTTGTCTTTATTCTTTATCAAAGTGTCTGTCCATTTCCTCTCATATTTTGATGGGATTAGATGTTTTTTCTTGTAGAGTTCCGTCAGTGCCTTGTATATTTTGGATATTAGCCACTTATCTGATGGGTATTGGGTGAATATTTTCTCCAAATCAGTGGGTTGCTCTTGTATCCTGGGCACTATTTCCACCGAGGTGCAGAAGCTTCTCAGCTTAATATATTCCCATCTGTTAATCTCTGCTTTCACTTCTTTGGAGAGTGCTACCTCCTTTTTGTATCTTTCCTTTTGTAGTTGAGTTACACTAATTTATATTCTATCTTAGATTCTCTTTTGATGTTTTGCTTTGTCTGAGAAACACTTAAAAACTGCTACTGAAATACTTATATATGTTGTCCACAACACACATCACACATGTAAACTTGGGTTAATATGTATATTGCTGTATTATGATTAAACAATATATAAAATCATTGTATTTAAGTTTTTTAGTTATATTTAAACACTATAATTGCAAAGTTCTTTATTCTGTCTCAGTCTTACAATGTGCACTACCCTTTATCCATGAACATTTTCACCACTAATGTCCCCAGTTTTTCTTTAGACCCTCCATCATGCCTGCTTCTGGGAAAGACATTTTCTCTCTCTCTTTCTCTCTCTCTTTTATTTTCTTATTTCTCATTTTATACAATATGTTGTTAATGAAGGATACTATCCATATCTCTATCTCATTAAATACTCAATTATTGCCCAAAGTGATCAATTCCAACTATAATTTTCATAGTGTACACTTCATTAACCTTATAAAATAGATTACAACTGATTGAATATTAAGTACATCAAACTAAATTATCTTATTACATAAAATAGTCAGCATCAAATATATTCATATAACTATGTAGATATGAATGTAATGAGGAAAATTAAACTAATTTATATATTAAATTTAAATGTTTCAACTAAGAGCCCAAGTGGCTGACCTAGGACAGATGTGGGTTTGATCCCTGGCATCCTATATTGTCTCCCAAGCCAGAAGCAATTTCTGAGCTCAGAGCCAGGAGTAACCCCTGAGTACAGTCAAATGTGTTCCCACTCAAAAAAAAAAAAGGTTTCAAGTAAATAATAAAATTGACTATAAAATTTCATCCCTTAGAACAGGGGTCTCAAACTCAATTTACCTGGATTCTACAGGAGGCAAATTCGGGGTGAGGCAGGGCCGCATAAGGGATTTCACAAAAAAAAGTCCTCAAACGTCATTATTAACAGTTTTAATTATTTCTTCTGAACATGAATAGAACATTGAGTGAAGATCATGAACTGTTCTTATGAACATGGCATCTTTTGCCTATTCCTTGCTTTCAGAGACTAGACAGTGCTTCTTCTCACAAATCTGAACCATATTTGGCCTAGAAAGGAAGCAGTTGAGACCCTCAGTATGGCTTGAAGATGATCATCATTAAGTCTAGACCTGTATTTTAACTTATTGAAGTTTAATGTGGAGAATAAATTTTCACATGGTATGCTTGAATATTTGGGAAAGCTCAGGGAAGCTGGAGGAGGGGGGGATTCTCTCAAAAATGACCCATACATGTCTGCTTTTCCACTAATCTCTCTGAACTTGGCTTTGAGATCAGAGTTGCATTGCAGGTCAATGAGCTCCATTTGAAGCACAGGAGGGGCATTTTGCACATCAAAGGAAAAGGGGTCCACAAAAATTTGGAAAGTGGCTCTGTGCTTTTTGAAGTCTGCAAATCTGTGATCAAATTCCTTCTCTAGCTTAAAAATAGCATCAACATATTTCTCACCACTGAATGGCATGCCTGCATCCACAAGTTCCTTGCATGCTGGGAAATAGCAAAGGTTTGTCTGAGAGAGCTGGGATTTCCATAACACAAGTTTTGTGGAGAATGCTCTCATGTTGTCATAGGCAGCACTGATAAGCTTCCTAGGGCCTTGTAACATCTTGCTTAGTACATTCAGTTTATGTGTGATGTCAAGAAGAAAAGCTAAGTCCATGAGCCATTTGTGATCACTCAACTCAGAAACAGCATTCCCATCCTTCTCCATGAAGGCGTTCACATCTCTCAACTCAAAAAATCTTTTCAAGACATGAGCCAACATACCTCAGTGAAATAGAGCACATCTCCATATTCTGACTCCATTTTCTATAAAAACGCATGGAACCTCCTGTGCTTTAAGCCCCTGGATCTGATTTGGTTGATGCATTTCACAACAACAGACATCATATTGTCACACGGCAGGCATTTACTGCAAAGGGCCTGCTGATGGATAATGCAGTGAAGAGCATTGGCCTTTCTTACACCCTCCTCTTCAAGTTTTTTTTGAACAAGTGCCACCAGTTCATTTTTCCTCCATGTCATCAATGGCACTTCATTGGTTATTATTCCAACAAACCTCTTCCATGGCAAATCTGCATTCTCAATGACATCACACAGATGCCGAAATATCTCATTAGCAGTGGTCTGCCCATGCATTGAAATTATTGTGAGCAGCTCCTCTGTCAATTCAAAATTGCAATCAACACCACGGACATAAATTGTGAGCTGCACAGTGTCTGTTATATCTGTGCCCTCGTCAAGAGCAACTGAGTATGCATCAAAACATTTGACTTTCTCACACAGTTGATGATAAATGTCACTTGACATGTCAGAAATGTGCTCTGCCACAGTGTTGGCAGAAAGGCTAATTTTGCTAAACTGACCTTTCTTTTCTGGACAGATGATACTTGCAGCATGATACATGCATTTTTTAACAAACCCTCCTTCTGTGAATGGTTTTCCTGCCTTAGCAATCATCTCACTAACCATGGACCTAGCTTCGACTGATGCAACATTCTCTTTGGTTGCTTTCTTGAAGAAATCTTGTTGCCTCATTAGACATGCTTTAAGACTGGCAATCCACTTGGCTCTCTCATTTCCTTGATATTTTGCACATTCCTCAGCATGTTTAGTTGAATAATGGCATTTCAAGTTGTATTCCCTGTGTACTGCAACTTTTTCTGAGCAAATAAGACATGTGGGGTTGCCCCTGTGCTCAACAAAGAAATACTGTGTCTCCCACTTTTCCTGAAATTGTCTGTGCTCGTCATCAATCTTTCTCTTCACTGCAGGCTTTGATGAAGTCATGATGAAAGTATGACAAAATCTAATTTTGTAATAAACTCATCTCCCCTCTCTCCCTTCTTTCCCTTAGAGCTCCGATAATGCAAGGGACAGCAAGCAGGAGCAGCGGAAATGACATCAACGCTAGGCACAAAGTATTTGTGATTATTTGCTTACCAAATATTCGCAATAAAAAAATCACATTAGTAAGAAAAATATTGCAAAAAGATCGCATTAAACATTTGCATACCCCGAACAGAACTGCTCATGTATGCGAATGTTTAATGCAATTTTTTTCTTACGAATGCTATTTTATTGCGATTATTTGGTAAGCAAATAATCGTGACTACTGCGATATTTGAAGTCTGGCTGTGGGCCACAAAATGTCGTACGGTCTGCGGATCATAGAGTTTGAGACCCTGTCTAAGAATATATGTAAACTGTCTCTTAAATTACCTTGAATGAAGTTTCCAGTCATTTCTTTAAAATAGGTAATATTTATATAAAGAACTATGTGGCTAAATATAATTTTCTGGGGGAAAAGTATTTAGGGAATAATAAAACCATATTTTATTGAATATGTTCTGTAGGAAGTCATTTTTATCTTTATTTCATAGGATTAAATAGCTCTGTAATTTTGTACTTTTATATGTATATATGTATTTTATATATAAACTTTTAAGTGGTTATTCAAATTGAGTTGCCCAAGACATTTATGGTTTAAGGCTCACTAAATGTTATATTGAACTAAGAATAAATGTATAGAGAAACTGCATCACAAAATTATTAACATTACATTCTACTGTGAAGAATAAAATAGTATCAAGTATTTATATATGTGAGAATGATGTCTAAGTAATCCAAGTGCCTGAAGTGTTCTCAGAGCTATATTAATAAACTTGATTTTAAAAAAATGCTTTGGGGCTGGAGAGATAGCATGAAGTTAGTGTGTTTGCCCTGCATGTAGAAGGATGGTGGTTTGAATTGAGCATCCCATATGGTCCCCTGAGCCTGCCAGGAAAGATTTCTGAGTGTGCAGTCAGGAGTAACCCCTGAGTGCTGCTGGATGTGACACAAAAAAAAAAAAAAACAAAAAAGAAAAGAAAACTTGATTTAGGGGCAGGAGTGATGATGCAAGCTGTAGGGCATCTGCCCTGCATGCACTAACCTACAACAGACTGCGGTTCCATCCTCTAGCATCCCATATGGTCCCCAATGCCAGGAGCAATTTATGAGTGCATATCCCCATGCTTCACCAGGTGTGGGCCAAAAACAAAACAAAACAATAAAAACAATAACAGTTATTGTTTTCATAACATAAATAGAAGATCAAATGATGCTAACTCATACATAGAAGTATGGTTTTTTTAAAAATGGTTCACTGGCCTACAGGATATTGTCTTCAATTATTTTTCTTTGGAATATTTAAATTTACCGCAAAATTACTTTAGTACATTGCTTCCTGATAATGTAATAAATAAGCCTCTAAAATTTTATCTCAAATCCAGAAAGATAGTTCAACAGGCTAAGCTGATGTGCACCAAATAACCCATATTTGAATTCTGGTGCCTCATGATCTCCTAAGCTATACAGGGAACAACCCTCAGGCAGGAACCAAGAAAACCCTGTGCACCCAAAAGTGTAACCCACAAAACCAACAAAATAAATAATATTTCATCATCAAAGGATTTCTTTCATGATAAAATGACTGACATAGATCAAAAGTCGCTTTATAAAGTGGTCAAGCATCTGTGGCTAGAAAAGCTAATACGTAATATTAGGCAACGCAACCTTAGCCTATTTTTGACTTAGTTACTTAAACCATATAAACAGATTAAATAAAACGTATAAAACTGGACAATATTTATTTTCAATATGACATTTTTGAAATTATTAGACAGATTAAGATTAAATTTAAGATATAAAAGCCACATTTTCCTTTTTGCTGTGAAATATGTCACCAGCAAATTTTAATGACAGAGACAAAATATGGTTTTAAATTGGCAAAAAATAATAGGCAATTCTCCCAAGAAGATATTAAATGAACATAAAACATAAAAATATATTTTATAAATTTTGTACATATAATTTATATAAAAGTATAACATCTATAATCATTAGAAAATAAAAATCAAAGCCATTGGAATAGTACCCAGATACTTTACTATGATTACTGTAAAAAAACAAAACTATAAAAAAACAATTGTCACTTCTAAAGTAATAAAAAGAATGATTGCCCTATGCACCATTCATGGGAAAGTTAGAGTTTCAGTTTTAAAAAACTGGACATCAGCTTTTAAAAAATGTTACCAATAAAAAATCTGATCCATTATTTCTACTTCTGTGTATATTCCTCAAACTATTGTAAAAGGGGGTCTTAAAGAGATATTTTCATACTCAGACTCAAGTAGTAATATTTTGCAACATCTTGAAGAGAGAAAACCCCATTGCTATTAACTAATTAATGGAAAATATAAAGGATTAAGAATAAAATAGAACTATTTAACTTTAAAAAAGAAACAAAATTCTTATACATGAAGGACAACGATTAAACAAAATATGAACATTATGCTAAACAAAATAAGCATGCCACAGAAGGACAATTACTATATTGATAGTTTAGAATATGTTCCTTCTGGATACACAGAAAACTTTTTCTACTATATTGTTGCTTATCTATTTTAGATACTGATGAGCAGACAAAGACAAATAAGCAGACAGGAAAATGTATTTGATATTTCAGAGAAGCACAAAATATTAAATGACATAACTAGCTCAAAGATTCATTCATAAATAAGACAGGAATGTAGAATTTTATGGAGTATGTCAGTTTTCAGAACCTTCAAAAGTAAAAAGTATCTTTAAAAGTATCTCTAATGATGGGGCCAGAGATACAGCATGGAGGTAAGGCGTTTGCCCTGCATACAAAAGGTCGGTGGTTCGAAGCCCGGCAACCCATATGGTCCTCCATGCCTGCCAGTAGCGGTTTCTGAGCATAGAGCCAGGAGTAACCCCTGAGCACTGCTGGGTGTGACCCAAAAACCAAAAAATATGTATCTATGGTGAGAAGAAATGATAAAGGGAGAGATATAGAATAGTTCCTAAGGAAGGGTAGAAGATGTCAAACATTAAGAGAGCATCTAAATTCTCTTATTACATTAGACCTTTTTTTTTCTTGGCCATATTATTTCCTTTTCAAAAGAATTCTAACAATTAAAATCACTACTTACCAATGAATATATGTGAAAAAATAACAGAAAATAAATTAAATGGCAGATTCATAACAAGAACACATGCTTAATAATGTACACTAGCATTATTTCACAATTTTGTAAATAGCCCATTTCACCAATGGAAGTGATCAGAAGTAAAGGATTTCAAAATCCTGTAAAAAGGGGCTAGAGCAATAGCACATAGGGCATTTTCCTTGAATGCAGAAGATCCAAGACAGTCCTGGTTTGATACATGACATCTCCTATGGTCCCCCTAGCCAGGAGCAATTTCTGAGCACATAATGAGTAGTAATCCCTGAGCATCACCAGGTATGTACTCCCAA
Source organism: Suncus etruscus (assembly GCF_024139225.1). Classification (NCBI taxonomy): domain Eukaryota; kingdom Metazoa; phylum Chordata; class Mammalia; order Eulipotyphla; family Soricidae; genus Suncus; species Suncus etruscus. Next base: position 60,133,019 of record NC_064851.1, on the reverse strand, counting down.
ATATATATAATTATTTTTCTATACTTTAATGGTTAAATTTTTGTTTTTTACCTTTCATTCCTTCTAACTTTACTTTTTTTCTCTTATTCCTTGTTTTCTTTCCATTTATTTTTATGCACACATTTTTGTAAAACTTGTAACTACTTTGTCATCACACAAATTCAGCAACCAACTTTTCCATTCAGAGATACAGCAGCCTGCAGCTTTACCACCAACGAAGATGGACATTTTACATGTCAGTCTTCAAGGAGAGATCCATGGAGCCACAAGATGGACAGTTCCTCCTCTCTTTATGCATTGCCTTGCTTTAAAGAAGTTACAAAACATTCATTTTCTTCAGGGACACTGCCACCTAGCACACTTCAAGAACTTCTAAAGTTTAAGCAAAATCTCTGTCCTCTAGCAGGTTTTTCTCAGGAGTAGATGAAAGATGAGTTTAGTCATGACAAATAAAAACCTAACTTTGAAGCATTTCTCACTTGTTTCCTCCATGTCCTTATTTGTCTTATTTGAAGTGGGAAGTAAAGGAGAAGAGACAACAGTAACACTAGGAGAGCTTTGAGAAAGAATACATTTCACAGAAGAGGCACTGTAGTGAGACAGAGCAGAGCAGAAAATGTGAGTCCTAAGCTTGCAGACTCAAGCCTACTATTTAATCAACTTAGCCCTTTGCATTGATCAGATATAAAATGGAGGTGTGGTGTTAAAATGAGTTTTGCATGAAAACCTGTCATTATCTATATTTTAAGTTATGGTGCCTTATATAAAATTTTAAAAGTAATAATATCCACAAAAATTAAGTATCGATAATATCTTCATTGACATTTCTGGTAGTTACTCAATGGTGTAAATATCCTGGCTTTCCAAATATACTGGTCATCTACATGATAGAACTCTCAGAAAGATAAAAGTGATGATGTATTTGTCAAGAAATGCAATCCCCACATTTTGATGCAATGATTATATTCTATAGAGTAGTCTCTTTTTTTTTTCATCAAATCCTGCAGATTTTTAAAACTTTAATAATTTAGACTATAGGTATATAGGCACAGACAGTAAATGACTTTTAAAGCCAAATTGATTTTTCATCTTACATCTGAAAAACATGAATGCCATTTGTCCCAGTTAATGTGGTTGTCATTTTTCATTTGTCATAGAATTGGAAAATTATTTGCATACAATTATGTAGAGGTAATGCCCTGCACTTTAATGCATTTGCTTTGAAATCTTTAAGTTTTTCTATCATTTAATGTTTGTCATATTATTTCATAAAAATTATACCTACAAAGAATATAATTTGGGGAGAAATACTTTAAACATAACAACAATGGAAAACTACTTAATGGTACTTTAATGCAGGACACTTTTTAAAAGTTATCACCATGTAATAGTTTTTTATATAACTTATAAATAGTGATAGCAATTTAGTTACATAGTAGATGCATTTATCTAGATACTATAACATATTACCACAAATGCAGTAGTTTAAAACAATGAAAATATATTATTTTACAGTTCTAGAGGTAAGAAATTCAACACATCTGAATGTTTACACAGTTGTGTTTCATTTGGGAAAAACTACCAGTATCTTTTCCTACTTCTAGAGTGCATGGAATTTTAATTTTCAAAGCCACCAATAGCATTTCCATCTTCTCATATGAGACCATACTTCACGTATTCTGTTTTAACTCTTTATGTACTAATTTTGTTTGTTTTGTTTCTGATTTAGGGGTCAGACCTCTGGCTCAGGAATCACTCCTGAGGATGCCAAAGGCACCATCCATAGTTTCAGAGATTGAATCTGAGTTGGCTTAGTGCAAGGCAAGTACTCTACTTGCTGAACTATGGCTCTGGCCCAGTATTGATGTTACTACTAGTTGCAGGGAGCTACTCTAGTAAGACCTTGAAGTTGCCAGAGCATTTGAGGAATCAATTCTGAAAACTTTATCATGTAAAGCATGTCATTTACTATTTGAGCTCCTTGAATTACCTCTTCTACATTTAAGGAGCCATCCATTTTGACTAGACTCACTCAGCCAACCCAAATTACAGGTCACTGACAGAACATTACAAGAAAAAAACATCTAATCCTATCAAAAAATGGGGAGAAGAAATGAACAGATACTTTGATAAAAAAAAGAAATACAAGTGGCCAAAAGGCACATGAAAAAATACTCCTCATCACTAATATTCAGGGAGATGCAAATCAAAAGAAAGATGAGATACCATCTCACAGCACAGAGATTGGCACACATCACAAAGAACAAGAATAATCAGTGCTGGGGCGGGGGGGGGGATGTGGAGAGAAAGGAACTCTTATCCACTGCTGGTGTGAATGTCGTCTGGTCCAACCTCTATGGAAAGTGGTATGGAGATTCCTCCAAAAACTGAAAATTGAGCTCCCATTCGACTTAGCTATTCCACTCCTAGGGATATACCCTAGGAACACAAGAATACAATACAAAACCCCTTCCTTACACCTATATTTATTGCAGCATATTCACAATAGCCAGGCTCTGGAAACAACCAAGATGCCCTTCAAGAGAAGAATGGCTAAAGAAACTGTGGTACATATACAAAATGGAATATTATGCAGCAGTCAGAAGAGATAAATTCATGAAATTTTTTTATAAATGGATGTACATGGAATCTATCAAGATAAAATGTTGACCATAATTGCATCTTTAATTGAATATAATTTTCCATATAAAGGATACTCACAGATTCAAAGTATTAACATGAGCATATCTTTGGAAAAAATATTTTGGCTAGCCATGAAATAAAATATATACTATTAACTATATAATATACAATAATAAATAGCATATGTATGAATTATATTAATATATGATCTATATTAATTTGATATATGAAACACTAATACATTGTTTTTTGTTTTGCTTTGTATTTAGTTTTTGAGCCACACCCAGCGGTGTCAGGAGTTACTCCTGGCTCTCTGCTCAGAAATCACTCCTGGCAGGCTCGGTGTCCATATGAGATCCCGGGATTTGAACTACCATTGGTCCTGGGTCAGCCACTTGTAAGGCAAAGGCCCTACCACTATGTTATGACTCCGGCCCCTGGTACATTGTTTTTATTTAAATTTTATTTAAGAGACTGGGTTTCATCAGCTTTCCTGCCGGTGTTCCTACCTGATTCAAATCTGCCTGAGACTGGATTTCATCAGCGTTCCTGCTGGTGATCCTACCTGCTTCAGAGCTGCTCGAGACTGGATTTCATCTGTGTTCCTGCCAGCGATCCTGCCTGCTTCAAATGTGGTCAGTACATACACATACTGATTCATTCTGTTTTCTGCCAAGAGTCAGAAGGTTGCAGAAGCCATCTTGGGTCATGCTGTTTTCAGCTGCCTGAGACTGGATTTCATCAGCATTCCTGCCGGTGATCCTGCATACTTCAGAGGTGAATGTCAATTTTCTGGGTGACCCTGGAGACACAGTGAAGGTTTTGGAGGCTTCAAGCTTTTTCACCTTTGTCAGTAAGAGGATGGGAAGCCCCAACCATCTGAAGGGATTACCCATTTCAAACTAGAATTAAAGTTCTAAAGGATTTCTGGGAACTCTGATGCCAGCACACCTATCTGCCTATCTTCTGTGTTGTGCTGCATTTTTGGCCTGATTTCATCCTGTGTGTGGCTCGTCTGTGGATGGCTCGCCTTCCCTGGAGCCTTCCCTGGAGGTGAGTTTACACGCCCAGAAAGAGAGGAGACAGAGGAGCACACGGCCGTGCACATCATTTAGCCAATGAATACAACCACAACACGTAGAAAAACCACAATACAAGTGTGACAATGGGGAAACAACGCAGTCCAGCACCAGACATAGAGAATGACGATGGCAACTCTGATGACTTGAACATGAACAACCAACTAGTCAGTCTCTAAAATAAGGAGTTTAGGGTCACAATATGGAAGATGTTCAAAGAATTTAAAGAAAGTATAGAAGAGAACACTAATAAAAATCAAGAGAATATGAAGATAAAAATCAGAAAACTATAAACTGAAATTTCAGGTCAAATATCAGGTCTGAAAAATTCAGTAGATGTATTGAAAAAAAATGTTTGAGCTTTCCCACAGGTTAACAGCAGCTGAGGATAGAACTAGTACACTGAAAGATGAGATGAATAACAATTTCATACAGCAGAAGAAATTGGAGTAAAGCCTTAAAACAAATGATCAAACAATGGAAAAATTACTCAATGAATGGGAACAGATGAAAATAGAAGTCTATGATAAGCTCAACAGAAACAACTTAAGAATCATTGGAGTCCCAGAGACCCAGGAAAAATATCTCCAGAAGAATCAACGGTCAAGAACATCATTAAAGAGAAACTACCAAAGCTAAAGAATATATGCGATCAAATCCTGATGCCCAAAGAGTACTAACTAAAAGAGACCCCAGAAAAAACACCCCAACAATGACAAATCCCACAATTAGAAACAGAATTCTGAAAGGAGCAAGATCAAAAAGAGACCTGACACTGGAGACACTCATGGCCAGAAGGCAGTGGTGGGACATAGTGACAAAACTCAATGAAATAAATGCTTCGCCTAGAATACTGCACCCAGCAAAACTCACATTCAGGTTTGAAAGAATAATACATGGTTTCACAGAAAAACAACAGCTCAGAAACTTTACAGACTCAAAACCATTCTTAAAAGAAAAACTGAAAGACCTACTTTAAGACAAGATTGACCAACAAACTCATGAAACTTTGATAGAAAGGTGGCACTAAATCCCAATTCTTTCTCTCAATGCCAATGAACTAAATGCACCAGTTAAGAGACACAGTGGGGCTAAATGGATTAAAAAAAACTCAATCCTACCTTCTGCTGCCTACAAGAAACGCAGCTGAATAGTCAGAATAAACATAGACTCAAAATAAAAGGCTGGAGGAAAATCATCCAAGAAAACAAAACCCATAAAAAAGATGGAGTGGCCATAGTAATATCAGATGATGCTAACTTTATACTTAGAAAAGTTGTAAGGGACAAAAATGGACATTTTCTATTAATCAAGGGATACATACAGGAGGAAGAAATCACTCTCCTAAACATATATGCACCGAATGAAGGGCCAGCAAAATATTAAATAAAATTGTTGACAAATCTGAAAAATAATATTAATAACAACAAAATAATTGTGGGAGACATCAACACAGCATTGTCAACACTTGACAGGTCAACCAGACTGAAACCCAACAAGAATATACTAAACCTGAAAAGAGAAATGGAAGAAATAGGACTAGTAGATATATACAGGACACTCCACCCCCAGAAGCCTGGATACACATTCTTCTCTAATGTACATGGGACATTCTCCAATATAGATTACATGCTATTACATGCACATAAAACATACCTCCATAATATCAAGAGAATAGAAATTTTGCAGGCTACCTTCACTGACCACAAGACCTTGAAATTATATGTGAACTACAAAGGGACACAGAAAAAAAACTTTAATACCTGAAAGTTAAACAACCTAATACTGAATAACTAGTCGGTCTGAGATGAAATCTAAAAGGAAATCAAAACCTTCCTGAAAACAAATGACAATGGAGACACAAACTATCAAAACCTATGGGGCACAGCAAAAGTGGTACTGAGAGGAAAATTTATAGCTTTGCAAGCACACATCAGGAAAGAAGAAGGGGCATACCTGAATAGCTTAATTACGCAGCTCATAGAATTAAAAAGTACTCAACAAAAGGACCCAAAAATAGGGAGGCAGAAGGAAAAAACAAAGCTGAGAGCAGAAATCAATGAAGTGGAAACCCAAAAAACAATCCAAAATATCAACAAATGCAGAAGTTGGTTCTTTGAAAAAATAAACAAGATTGAGAGGCCACTGGCAAAACTAACAAAGAAAGAGAGAGAGAAAGTTGATAACTCGTATTAGGAATGAAAAATGAGAGATCACTACTGATATGGTAGAGATTCAAAGGGTAATCAGAAACTACTTTAAGAAACTCTATGCCACTAAAAATGAAAACCTGGAAGAAATGGATAAATTTTTGGACTCGTATAATCTTCCACGGTTGAATGAAGAGGATGTAGCATATCCTATCACATCACTATTGAGGAAATTAAGACAGTAATCAAATGTCTGCCCAAAAACAAAAGCCCAGGCCCAGATGGATTTACTAATGAATTCTTTCAAACCTTTCAAGAGGAACTAATACCAATCCTGGCAAGACTCTTTCATGAAATTGAAAAAACAGGAACACTTCCAAATAGCTTTTATGAAGCCAACAACACCTTGATACCTAAACTAGACAGAGATGCTACAAAAAAAGAAAATTACAGACTAATATAGCTGATGAATACAGATGCAAAGATCCTCAACAAAATCCTGGAAAATAGGATTCAATGCCTCATTAAGAAGATTATCCACTACGATCAAGTAGGTTTCATCCCAGGAATGCAAGGATGGTTTATCATCTGTAAATATATCAACATAATACACAACATCAACAACAAGAAAAATAAAAACCACATGATCATATCAATAAATGCAGAGAAAGCATTTGATAAGGTCCAACACCCATTCTTGATCAAAACTCTCAGCAAGATGGGAATGGAAGGAACATTTCTCAATATAGTTAAGGCCATCTACCACAAGACGGTGGCAAATATTATCCTCAATAGAGAAAAACTAAAAGCCTTACCTCTAAATTCTGGCACAAGACAAGGCTGTCCTCTCTCACCACTCCTATTCAACTTAGCACTGGAAGTACTCGCTATAGCGATAAGGCAAGAAAAAGATATCAAGGAAATCTAGATAAAAAAGGAAGAAGTCAAGCTCTCACTGTTTGCAGATGACATGATACTCTACTTAGAGAACCCTAAAGACTCTACCAAAAAGCTTCTAGAAACAATAGACTTATATAGCAAGGTGGCAGGCTACTAAATTAACACACAAAAATCAATGGCCTTTCTATACACCAATAGTAATAAGGAAGAAATGGACATTAAGAAAACAGCCCCATTCACAATAGTGCCACACAAACTCAAATATCTTGGAATCAACTTGACTAAAAATGTGAAGGACCTATAGAAAGAAAACTATAAATCTCTGCTCCAAGAAATAAGAGAGGACATGCGGCAATGAAAACACATACCCCACTCTTGGATTGGCAGGATTAACATCATCAAAATGGCAATATTCCCCAAGGCATTATACAGATTTAATGCTGTCCCTCTAAAGATACCCATGACATTTTTCAAGGAAGAGGATCAGGTACTTTTGAAATTTGTTTGGAACAATAAACACCCTAGCATAGATAAAGCAGTCATTTGGAAAAAGAATATGGGAGGAATTACTTTCCCCAACTTTAAACTTTACTACAAAGCAATAGTTATCAAAACAGCACGGTATTGGCATAAAGACAGGCCCTCAGATCAATGGAATAGACTTGAATACTCAGAGAATGTTCCCCAGACATACAATCACCTAATTTTTGATAAAGGAGCAAGACATCCTAAATGGAGCAGGGAAAGCCTCTTCAGCAAGTGGTGTTGGCATAACTGGCTAGCCACATGCAAAAAATTGAACTTAGACCCCCAGGTAACATCATGTATGAAGGTTAAATCCAAATGGATGAAAGACCTTGATATCAGACCTCAAACCATAAGATATATAGAACAACCTGTAGGTAAAAAACTCCAGGACTTTGAGACTAAAGGCATCTTCAAGGCGGAAACTGCACTCTCCAAGCAAGTGAAAGCAGAGGTTAACAGATGGGAATATATTAAAGTGAGAAGCTTCTGCAGCTCAAAAGAAATAGCGCCCAGGATACAAGAGCCCCCCACTGAGTGGGAGAAACTATTCACCCAATACCCATCAGATAAGGGGCTAATCTCCAAAATATACAAGGCACTGACAGAACTTTACAAGAAAAAAAAAAAAAGAAAACATCTAATCCCATCAAAAATGGAGAGAAGAAATGGACAGACTTTGACAAAGAAGAAATATAAATGGCCAAAAGACACATGAAAAAATGCTCCACATCACTAATCATCAGGGAGATGCATATCAAAACAACCTCACACCACAGAGATTGGCACACATCACAAATAATGAGAACAAGCAGTTTTTTGGTGATGTGGAGAGAAAGGAACTCTTATCCACTACTGGTGAAAAAGCCATCTAGTTCAACCTTTATGGAAAGCAATATGGAGATTCCTCCAAAAACTGGAAATTGAGCTCCCATATGACCCAGCTATACCACTCCTAGGAATATATTCTAGGAACACAAAAATACAATACAAAAATCCCTTCCTTACACTTATATTCATTGCAGCACTATTAACCATAGCAAGACTCTGGAAACAGCCAAGATACCCTTCAACAGATGAATGGCTAAAGAAACTGTGATGCATATACACAATTGGAATATTATGCAGCTGTCAGGAGAGATGAAGTCATGAAATTTTCTATACATGGATGTACATGGAATCTATTATGCTGAGTGAAATAAATCAGAGAGAAAAGACGCAGAATGGTCTCACTCATCTATGGGTTTTAAGAAAAATGAAAGACATTCTTGCAATAATAACTTTCAGACGCAAAAGAGAAAAGAGCTGGAAGTTTCAGCTCACCTCATGAAGCTCACCACAAGCAGGGATGAGTTTATTTAGAAAAATAACTAATTTTTGAACTATCCTAATAATGAGAATGTATGAGGGAAATAGAAAGCCTGTCTAGAGTACAGGCGGGGGTTGGGTGGGGAGGAGGGAGATTTGGGACATTGGTGATAAGAATGTTGTATTGGTGATGGGTGGTGTTCTTTACATGACTGAAACCCAAACACAATAATATATGTAATAAAGTTGTTTAAATAAAAATAAATAAATATATAAACTTTATTTAAAATACTGGGATTTATGAAGCAATTTATGGTTGAATTTTAGACATAATTTTCAACACAAACACCACCGCCAGTTTCAACTTCCATTCAATAATATTCCCAGATTCCTCCATAGCTCACCCTGACCCAGCCTGCCATCAAAACAGGCACCTTTTTAGGTGTGTTGTTAAATTTTATGTCTCTTGATTTCAGTGTTGTTGACTCTGTGAGTTGATTATTTAGTTCTGCCCTTACTTGGGACAAATAATACTACTAATGTATCTAAATTCTCTGAGCCCCTAATCTCATTATGTCACATCTGTCTTTTCTCCCTTCATTGTATTCCTAATTCTTTTCTACCTATACTCTAGAGTAAAAAATATTCTATTAACTCTCATTTAGACCATTGCATTTTCTCATGCAGTTATTCTCAATATCACATATTATTGATATCATCCTGTATTTATTTTACTTCTCCTGGGTTACATCATTTAACATGAGATATACCAGTTCCATTTATGTTGCAGAAAATTGCATGATTTTATCATTCCTTATAACTATGTAGTATTCCATTGTATCCATTTTTAGAGATTCACTAATCTATTGGACATCTAGGTTGATTCTTACACTTAGCTATTGCACTGCATGCTGCAATGTGATGAATCCTAATTAAAGTAATTTCCTCCTGCTAAATTTAATAATGAACTTATAAGCAGATAAAAATAAGTTAAGTGAAATCAATAAAATGCAATTCCAAGTTTGCCTTGCATGCAGAAGGACAGTGGTTCAAATCCCAGCATCCCATATGGTCCCCCAAGCCTGCTAGGAGTGATATCTGAGCATAGAGCCAGGAGTAACCCCTGAACGCTGCCAGGTGTGACCCAAAAAACAACATATATATATATATATATATATATATATATATATATATATATATATATATATATATATATATATATATATACTATATATACACAATATATATGTATATATATACAATTTCAAGGAGCTAATAATACCTGATAGAAACCATTGCCAGCTCTCATGTCACTTGGGAAAAATAATTTCTTTATCTGAACATACATCAAATGTAAACTTCATGATAATCTCACTGAGTAATGTCCAGAAATAAATGGATTTTTTTGTTTCTGAACAAACCCAGACCCCAAACTTGTATTTTTGAGTCTTGAGAGTTCCATATAAGATATGACCTTCAACATATTTTGATATTCTCTTTCAACACTGAACACTAAAGAGAGTGGTAACATTTTCTAAACAACCACCAGGTTCTTAAATAATTGTCATAGAAGTTACAAAGACCATATCACAAAGAATGTTGTAGCAAGATTGATAGTCAAATATTATATTGTCTTTTTTTTTATTTTGCTTTTTTGGCCACACCTTGTGATGCTCAGGTATTAACCCCGGCTATGCACTCAGAAATTGCTCCTGACTTGGGGGACCATATGGGACACCAGGGGATGGAACCTCAATAAGTCCTAGGCTAGCACGTTCAAGGCAGACACCCTACCACTTGCACCACTGCTCCAGCCCCCCTTGTATTGTCTTAATAGGATCTTAAGCTTGCATGTCTCTATATTGTTCTGCTTGCTTTTTACATTCTGAAGAAGCTTTTGTTTTTTTCTAAACATGTACTACCTCCCTTTTTCTCCAACCACACTGTTATAAGTTTCAATAAAACTGATATTGCTGACCATAATCGAACCACAACAGATCCACAGGCTCACTCTTCTCTCCAACAAGATATAAACTAAATCATGAAAGATCATGGGTAAACCAGCCCAAGCAGCAGAAAACTGGCCATCCAGGGAAGAGAAGGTGGGTCAAACACTGCTCTGAGGAAGACACATTGTTTCCTTCATCACCCATAATCACCATTTTCCTAATGGCCTGCCTCATCAGTGACCCTCTATGATTCCCTTAGGGAACACCAATCTGACCAAACTTTAGGATGATGGCTTCGGGGTTTATATCCCAAGCCTTTTTGAAACTAGTACAGGAACCCACCACCAACCCCATATCCCTCTTTCCAGGAAGCCTGGCAGCTATAACTGTACCAACAAACATAGTCACTATGCTCAAACTGGGTCAGCTTTATAGACTCACTCTTTTCTCAAAAAAAAAATGTAAACTGATCTAGAAGAGATCATGGGTACACTGGTTCATGAAGCAGAAAGCTGCACTTCTTGGGAGGAGAGAGCTGGCTAAGCAACCTGCTGAAGTCACACTTGCTTCCTCCATCACCTAGAACCAGTCTTTTCCTGAGGGTACCACCTTATACCCCTCTATAATTCCCTTTGGGGATACCAATATGACTAAGCTTCAGGTATGTTGATTTGGGGTCTGATATAACCGGGGCCTTTTGGAGTAAGGTGAGAACCCTCTCTCCATATTGTCCTTCTTTCAGAAGGTCTGGCAGCTGAGTACATGTCCCTGAAAGTCTCAGTATTAATAATAATGCTTTGATTTTCTGAACAACTTCATTTGTTTGATTCTATGATTCCTATAGGAACACAGTATTTTAACAGAATAGACAGCTAAAAACAAGAGTCTATTAAATTTTTTGCCATTGCATTAATGACTTCATTGGAGATACAATAATTTTCACAAATGTTTTTATTGCTGTACTTTCTTTTAAAAACACTTTCCTCTCTTCCTTTTGCATTTTTTTCCAATATCTTTGCTGGAAACATATATTATGGTCCATACATGTAATAATTTTCTTTAAATAAAATATTAAAAATGATATTGCTTCACTATTTGTTCTCTTCCTAAAATTATTTTCTTCTGTGAAGGCAATTAAACCTGAACATCTGTGCTGAGGTAAAGACTGACTCATTTCCTGCAAAGATCCATTACTTGGTTCAGCCTTTGTCTATAGCTTTTGGAGTAATTGGGTAACAAAGTTCATCTCCCAAGACGGGCACAAGTGGATCCCATGCACAGCTTGATGACTGCTTCATGAGACTGCTGGGACATGGGCGTCTATTATATGTTGTTTACCATATCCTGCTTTTCTCCAGTCAATGGTGATCCCTTTGAGCCCTCAGTGTAATTGTTCAGCCATGTCTGGTTCTGTCATTTGTCTGAGCAGAGGTGTGATCCCTAGAAGCCAAGAAGGTGATTTACCTTCAGCATCACTAGTTGCATCCGATCTTTCAATAAAGAGAAAATACTTAAAGAAAAATCTTAAAATATATTTTGAATAGATTTGAGTTTCTAATCTTGTCCTCTAAGTAGTCTTAGCTAATTTTGTTCCCATTGTAAACTCAGTAATTAATGAAGTAATGATTAAATACTGGTCCTTTTAATCCTAAAGATAAAATTTATTTAACATCAGAGTAAGTTATGCAATGTAACAATTTGACAAATAATTTAAAAATAAATTAAAAACAAGGTATTTACAACTTTAAACTGCAATAAATATGCTTTTCTAGGGAAGAGGAACACACCTAATTGTGCATGGGTCACTATTCTGTTTCAAGCTCAGGGATTATTACCAGCAGTGTTTGGGGTACTATATGAGCCAAATCAGTTAAATGCAGAGCAAGTTCCTCTTGCATATCTCTCTAACCCCAAATATATTTGAGTAGAACAATTAACAATTATTAGATTCAAGCAACTGAACATTTCCAGGATAATATCAATAATTTATTTAATCCAGCCTCCTAAAGGTCTATTTAATGTCCTCCCCAAATGTGCACATTCTTAATCTGGAAACTTAAATTATGCTCTATGTTAATTTAAGGTTGCTTATAGAATTGTCTTTGCTAACCAGCTATCCATAGAGAGATCAGATGATTAACTGAATAATAATGTGGGACTTTATATAGGAAAAGGAGATAGAACTGTTAAAATAGAAGAAAGTTTTAGCTGGCATAGATGGTTAGTGGAGGAAAGAAATTTAGGAAACCAAAAGAACTCTGAAAGTTGAATAAGCAAGGAAAGGGAATTCAGTAAACCAAAGTCTCCAGAAAGGAATAAAGCCCTATTGAAGTCTACTTGAAAGCTACACTGTAAGATCATGTTGGAATTGAAACACCAGAACTGTAAGGTAATAAGTGTGTGCTGTTTTAAGCCTCTAAAGTTTTGTCGTAATCTGTTATAACATCAATAGACAACTATTACTCTGGGTATGATTTAAACCCACATAGGAATTAAAGGCAAAACAAAAAGGGTTTGGAGACTTCTCTATTGTATACCAGAAATTTATCAGTGAATGAAAAAATGGCATAGAGATGATGACTCTAAACTTACAGGTGGGAAAAAGATTACAGTTGTAGCATGATAGTAGTTGAGTTCTATGGGTGTTTACAAAAGTTGAATTATCCTCTAAAACCATAATTTATTAATTCATGCACTTTTCTCTTATATCATATTTCCAATATTAAGGGAATACCAGTCAGTTTGAAAAATATGTGATACAATATGAAAAAATAAAAATTTAAAATAAATTCTAAAGTTGATTTTTCCATTTGAAACTGCTCTCAGATAAATATTTTTAAATATTAGGTGTCAAGTGTTAAACTCTGTATCACCAGGCGTAATGTGGTAGGTAATATATTAACAATTCAGTGCTGGATTAAATTTTTCAATGAACTTAAAAGTAAAACTCTAATTCATGTTTACTTTCCCTCCTTAATTACTGATTGATAAGGTATAGTTTCTTGTTTTAGAATTTCTGAAAAAATTGTTTGTGGTTTTTGTCCACACCCTGAAACTACTCAGGGTTTACTGTTTACTTTGTAATCAGGACTAGATCCTGACAGTGTTTTGGGTTCATGTGGGAAACTACAGGTTCCATCTGTTCTCAGCCATGTGCATATCAAGCACATTACCTGCAATATTAACATTCCAACCCTAAAATATTTTTTCATCAATTTACAAAGCAATTATCTCAAGGTGAAATAATAATTGAGGAGGAAAGAAACTGAAAAGTAACTACAAGTAAACTATTGGAGGAGATACAGACAACTTGCACTGTCTTCATCTTCAAATGATCAATAGAACTGATCAAATTGAATTAAGTAACTTTAAGGTACTGAAGCCTAAATATTTAGATTAAGCAATAAGATGGAGGTTTTTCTTCTGGTGGTAAATCATTGATCAACATAATGGAAGATGGAAAACAGTTGGTGGTTTTAAAACAAAAGCTAATAAAGTGGTGACTGGATTCCCAGAGGAGATGTATCTGGCAGTGCTAACAAATGCCTCCATAGCCCTGATTTCCCTCGTTGTACCCTGAGTGCTTGGTCTAGGCAGTTGAATCTAAATAGATGGTGATAATTAGATTCTGATGAGTGAAAGACTCACATGAGGGCCAATATTTTTAGGGGAGTTAATAAAAGGAGAGGAAATCACTAGAGTTTATACGGATGTAAAAATGGATGCAGAGCCTTGAAGAGAGTTTTAAATGACTGACATCCTCCCTCTAACCTCCCAGTTCATTTGGGTGGGCAATATACCTTACACATAGAAAATGGATCAAAGTAGAGAATTTTAATATGTCCACACTTCCAGTAGTAAGATTCAGGGTCACTCAGAGCTATTATTCAAAGTCAGTATCAGACCATTTAATTTTCTGCTTCAGTTCCTTTCTGCTTCTCCCCTCCAACCCCAGTCTAATGGCTGCACACCATCTTTTTTTATTCTGCTGTCCTCCTCCCTTTTGTAAGCACTATGAGTAGTCTGAATGGAGTTTTATGACTGACATATCCAGGTACTGTATCTATTCTACTTAATGAAACCCTAGTTGTAGTGAGTGCTAATAGCTCAACAGGCATTTTATTGCCCTTATAAAGGAAACGTGTAACATAGATATGGATATACTTAGCACTCAACTGGTAAATAGAAATGGAACGTGGGCAGCACAGTTACTGCTATAAATGATTTGTGACAACTCTCATCTTAGCTGTTTTTTATTTTTTGTCCCTTACTAGAAGCTGAAGAATCCATTTTACATTAATTCCAAAAGTTTGAAACAAATTGTATAGTGACAAGTGAAAAATGTAAGTAGAAAAATCTTGCCCTGGGCTATCCTATGCCAATGTGCTAATCCTCTTGGACAGAAAAATAAGTGGTGAATGTCTGAAAACAAACCTGTCTGCCTTTTACTGCCTGGATACTTTAGCTTTGATTTTTTTTTTGATAATCATATTTGGATGTATTTGCTTTTTAAGCATCACTTTTACCTCCTACTAGCCATGTTCCTTATCATGCTGTGAGATTTTATTTTTTCCTTAATTTATTTTGTTTCTACACTTACTTTGTTTAATTTCAGCATTTGTGTTTAAGGACCAAACCTGTTGGTCTGTAGGTGAACAGACACAGCTATATGTAGTAGCTGAACTAATAATAGAGCTAGCTGCTCTTACTATTGGCCTAGCCACTATCTCTTGCTCATGTTGTCCTTTGTACAGTCTTGTTTTGGAAAAATAACAAACCTTATAAATTCATTTATAAAGAAAATGGAATTTAAAAATTAGGGAAAAAGTGAACATGCTTTTACTGCTAATATTCTGGAAGTGTTTACATATTAAGTAACCATGCACTAATACTGTGAAATTGTGTGGCACTCTATTTCAAGGACAATGCGACACCTGAAAGGGATCTGGTTTATATATCTCAGATGCTCAGGCACTTATAGAATTCTAAATTTTTGGGGAGCTTTCTCAATCCTGTGAATAGTTCATTAGCTTTTCAACTGCAAACAACTGATTCATTTCAACTCACAAATCACGAAAGAACATGACTTTGAAGTAAGTAGCTAATCCCATGATATAACTATCCTTTCATATCAAATAAAACTCAGCGAAGGACAAGCATTCAAGTACAGGTGTCAATTAATAAAAAATGAACTGAGATTGGGAGTCCCACAGTCAAGATTACATTGAAACTATGACATTAATAGTAATTAAATTTAGACAGCTTAGGTTACTTGAAAATTTTTATAATGATTTTAGATAATCCCTTAATACTCATACCTCTCCCTAGCAATAATATAGTATTATGTACACTTAGCAATATTTATGTACAACAGCAATATTCATTTCGATAATTAACAAAATGCTTATGTTAAAGGTAACTACTATTTAATGAATACTTGATAAATTCCTGATATTTTAGTTAAATATTACACCCAAAGTCTGATAAAATTAATATTTCTGCTTTATATTACAAAAAATAAAATAACAATCCAGGTGAACTAATTGATATTTAGATACAAAAATAGGGCTGAAATTGTCATCTGATACCAAGACACCTTTGAGACATATTTCTTCCATTGTGCTAAGTGGCCTCAAGCATAATAATATTATGGGGTTGAATTGTGTCTTACTCAAAATCATTCTTGGAGTAGCAGCTCTCAGAATGCTATCTTATTTGGAGATAAGGTCTTTATTGGTATCATTAAGTTAAGATATAGAACCACTGGCATGACTCATGATTACAAAAGGGGAAATTTGGACACAGACATGTGCATCGTGAGAGCGCCAACTAACAAAGATAATAATTAAGGTGATTTTTCTGGGGCCGAAGCAGTGGCACAAGTGGTAGGGTGTCTGCCTTGCACACGCTAACCTAGGATGGACCACGATTTGATCCCCCGCATTCCATATACTCCCCCAAGCCAGGAGCGATTTCTAAACACATAGCCAGGAGTAACCCATGAACGGGGTGTGGCCCCAAAACCAAAAACCAAAAAAAAATAAATAAATAAAATAAGGTCATTTTCCTACTTCAAAGGGACTCTAAAGATTGGCAACTATCTCTTGCCCAATACCCAGTAGAGAAAAATGGAAGAAATTAAGAAATAAAAAATAAACATGGAAAACATGATGAAAGAGTCAAACATAATAAAGACACATTACATTCTCTCAATATAAATTTTTCTAAGACATAAACTTCCGTATAGAGTCTCTCAATGTATAATGCACGTGTGTAGCAGAAATGAATGTAGCAGAAATACTCTCAGAACTATACTTATAGGTGATCATGTCAGTGTGATGAGTCTTCTTTCCATTTGAAATATCAGATTGACAAAAGACCTTGTTTTCTTCGATCTGGTCTCCTAAAGTCATTCTGGAATTTAACTATATTATGCCTGTCAGAAAGTAAGATACAGGAGTGCTCCTGATACCAACAAATAGAGCCTATCACTTCTACTCACATTCTAGCCATCCAACCTCTCATAGTTGTAAGATAATTTGAGAACTGGCATCTGTGTAAACTGGAAGGAAAAACTTGGATTTTGGTCAGTTATATCTACCATTTATCTCTGTCATAAATAAGCTGTTATTCTATGCTTCCTAACCCTAATTTATTTTCCTAGCCTTTTCTTACCCACTCCCTCATAAATGATAGATATTATCTCTCTTATGCATCCCAGCTATCTCTTCCAGATGTTTGTTCTGGTAATCTTATTTTTAATTTCATAAACTCCTCCTATGATATGATTCAGGTGACCAGCCTCTGTGTCATACAGTCAGGCTCAGGCTTCTATCTTATAACTGAGACTGATCCTTCTGAATTCATTAAGCTTTTGCCATGCAGTCCTTTCCTGATAAAGGTGATAGAAAAAGAGTTACAGGAAACTGAGACTCGCTCCATCTACAGAATTCCTAGGGAATTATGGATTGGAAAATCATGAAGAAGTGTTGTGTTTTCTGGACTTTATATTGAACTGTTAAGAAGAAGGTAGTGATTCATCTTAACTCAACCAGTCCTTAAAGCTCAGACCCATCCTATTAGGGTCAGACCTCTAACAACACCTTAAGAATAGATTACTGGGGCCGGGCGGTGGCGCTAGAGGTAAGGTGCCTGCCTTGCCTGCGAAAGCCTTGGATGGACCGTGGTTCAATCCCCCGGTTTCCCATATGGTCCCCCAAGCCAGGAGCGACTTCTGAGCGCATAGCCAGGAGTAACCCCTGAGCATCACCGGGTGTGGCCCAAAAACCAAAAAAAAAAAAAAAAAAAAAAGAATAGATTACTAATGTATGTCTATATGTGGGCATGAGTACATAGAGATAGGTCTCCCCTAAGAGACTCAAACCTAATTTGTAAACAACCCATGCCTATAGTGTATAAAGCCCCTTCTATATACACTCCTTCCTCTTCCCGCTCAGAAAACCTACTATCCCTTCACCCCCCTATCCCAGCTGGATATCCCACCTTATTAACACTCATTACCCTCAGTTCTCAAGCCATTAGGTAGAAAGACTGATCTCCTGCCCCAAGAAGCCATCACCCAGAGCCCAAGTGGAGGGACATGCACTCAGACCCACATCTAGCCCCTCAGCAAGAAACTACAACCAACACTCCTGCTGACTCATGCTCTGTGGCTCTCCTCACACTCCTGCAATTGTGGACTGCTGTTTGATACTGGAATCAGCTTCAGAAGTACCTCCAGTGCAAGAACTCTACCCGATCCC
The DNA here is from genome assembly GCF_024139225.1 of Suncus etruscus. Taxonomy (NCBI): domain Eukaryota; kingdom Metazoa; phylum Chordata; class Mammalia; order Eulipotyphla; family Soricidae; genus Suncus; species Suncus etruscus. Next base: position 60,114,702 of record NC_064851.1, on the reverse strand, counting down.
TTTCTGCTGCACATCACTTCCCAAACTCAACAAGACCAGGGTGTCAGCTATTCCACTCCTAGAGATATACCCTAAGAACACAAGAATACAATACAAAAACCCCTTCCTCACACCTATATTTATTGCAGCACTATTCACAATATCCAGGCTCTGGAAACAATCAAGATGCCTTTCAACATACGAATGGCTAAAGAAACTGTGGTACATATACACAATGGAATATTATGCAGTCATCAGGAGAGATGAATTCATGAAATTTTCCTATACATGGATGTACATGGAATCTATCATGCTGAGTAAAATAAGTCAGAGGGAGAGAGAGATGCAGAATAGTCTCACTCATCTATGGGTTTTAAGGAAAATAAAAGTCATTTTTGCAACAATCCTCAGAGACAATGAAAGGAGGGCTGGAACTTTCAGCTCACTTCATGAAGCTCACCACAAAGAGTGGTGAGTGTGGCTATAGAAATAACTACACAGAGAACTACCATAATCATGTGAATGAATGAGGGAACTGGAAAGCCTGTCTGGAGTACAGGTGGGGGTGGGGTGGAATGGAGGGAGATTTGAGACATTGGTGGTGGGAGTGTTGCACTGGTAAAGGGGGTGTTCTTTACATGACTGAAACCTAATCACAATCATATATGTAATCAAGATGTTTAAATAAAGGAAAAAAAGACCAGGGTGTGTGATGAAAATATGCCCTGTATTCCACCCCCCATAAGAATATCCCAAAAGACAATGGGGAAGCCTATATTTCCTTTATAAGTTTAAGACCTTTATAATACTACCTCTTAACCTGTTTATATCCAAATGCAAGGTAGTCTCCTGCAACACGTGGTTCCCTTAATTACTTTCTTAAACTCATTTTTGTTCATTTTTCCCTTTATATCTATATGTGAGTATATTTATGTATATATAACAGAAATAGGTCTTGTTTCTGTTTTCTTCACTTCCTTAACTTCACCTGTTTTGGTGTTTTTATTCTGCTGGATCCAAAAACCTACAATAAAAAAATCTTGCCTGGGATTAAAGCTTAGTTCAAAACCAGGGCACAGAGAAGATGGAGCCTGACACTCTCACCCCCAAATGTACCAGCAATATAAGATAGCACCATTTCTTTTGCAAAGGCATACTAAAATAAGGGGAAATTTTACATATAGAAACAATTTATTATCTTAATATTAAGGATAAGAATTCACACATTTTACAATACAGGGTCACCTCCTACCTTGAACATATGTCATGTGGTCCCAACTTAGACTCCATGTGATGGTGACCTTCCAACCCCAAACCCTAAATCTCAGATATAGAACTGTTTCAGTTTTCTGCAACAGCTCCAGTAACCAAATTCCCTCTGGGACATTCTTAATACTGCTCTGACATCAATATGTGCCAGTTTTGGTATGACATCCTGACAATGAGGAAATGGCAACAACTTAGTCTAAGAACAAGTTGCCTCATCCCAACACCTAAGAATGAGATGAAATCAAAAGACACAAAATCCTTTGATCAATGTAAAAGCCAAGATCGCTAACTACAGAAGACTGACTATGACCACCATGACTGGGCAGAACGTATCCTGGGCACAATAAAAAAGATCTAGTCTAGGCTATGACCTATGATCTGTAACAACAACCAAGATCTCTAATTCCAGAGGTCTGACTGAGACAACTGAGCAGAACTTCTGGAAACATAATGAAAGACTCTATCCTAGGCTTCATCCTAGGATCAGTGCAAAAACCAAGACCACCAACTACAGAAGATTGATAAAAACAACAGTGATGAAACAGAACTTCTGGAACTGTAAAGAAAGACTCCATCCTATGACAAGTGCAAATACTAAGATCACTCGCTACAGAGGCCTGATTTTATCATCCACGAAGGAGCAGATATCACAAAAGGACCCAGGGGAGAGTAAAAGAGCATGTACAGAGTCTATAGCTATACCCATGACAGTATACTTCAAGGGCGGAGAAACCCTGTATCTCTTAGGCCAGGGGAATTCCCTTTCTAATCTCCCCAATTTTACAGTGCCGAGGCAAAAAATAATAAAAACAGCAAAAATTATATTTTTTTCTAATTTTTATTTCCCCTGTGCTTTGATTCATCTTTATTTCAGGATCGTGATTAGTGTTTGGTTGGTGTCTTTAATGCTGTGGTGATTTTTAGGTTTTGTGTTTGTTTTTGTTTTGTTTTTTTTGGGGGCATTTAATTTTTCTTGTATTATTTTTTAGGTTTCCTTTTTCCCTTTCTTTACTTAAACTGATATTTATAGTCTCTAGAAGGACTTCTCCCATCTTTTTGCTTGTTTGAATTTTTGCCCCCCCTTTTTCTTTTTTTTCTTTTCTTGCCTTTAAACAGAACAACATAACTTGAACCATCTTTTCTGCCTCACAATTTGAGGGGGAAATAATGGAGGGCACCAAGACCAAACAGTCGTATGACCATTGAGTAGAAATAAAAAGTGATCAGACTTGAATACCAAATCCAAAGCCAACTACAACAGAATCGATACTCAATCTATAACAGGCTAGACACAGAAGGGACCACTTAAACTAGCAGCCTGGGGGGCAAAGGAGGGGCGACATGGGATACATGCTGGGAACAGGGGTGGAGGGAGAACAACATTGGTGGTGGGAATGCCCCTGATTCAATGTTGTTATGTACCTGAAATACTACTGTGAGTGATTTGTAATCAACTTTGGTCAAAATAAAAATTATTAATAAAAAGAAAAATAAAACAATAATAAAATGGTAAAATTTCAAAAAGGTAAAAAAAGAAGGTAGAGAAGTGTGGGGTCTGAGCACTGCTTGAGATATGCACATGCATAATATACACCAAAAAAGACCTCTCATAAGTTCTCATGTTCTGTTTTGTTTATCATTTAATTATAAAAAGGCCTTATCCTCCCTATCTATAATCTTATTCCCAACATTCATTTAAAAATTCATTTCAATCACTCTTACCTATGAATAAAAATGTCTCCCTTCAGGGTAAAACATTAATTTCTAATGACATAAAGACTAGTTGATTCTCAATTTGCATCTTTACTCAGTGCTATATATACTTTATTTACTATCTTCTTCAAATACTATTCTCCCTTGGCTTCCTAAATCTTCAGTTGTTTACTTGACTACTTCACTTAAGTAATCCAGTCTCTGTGGCTGCTCTTTTTTGCCTGCTCTCCACACATATTGGAAATTATTATCTAAATTCTCATTATTTTATTCTCCTCTTTCCACCATTCATTCCTCAACAATCTGTAATTTTCATAACTTTAAACTTAAGGAAAACTAAGGACCATCCAAATATATATTTCCAACATAGATTTCCACTTTACACTGTGAATTCATATATTCAATTTCCAACTTCACATTTTCAACTGGAAATCAAATTGGAATCATAAATGTAACATTACCAAAAAGTTATTTTCTGATTCTCATCATCTCCCAAACAAAGATTTCCTCTTTCACAACATTCTATATTTTAATAAGTGGCAAGACTGTCCTTTTCAATTTCTCAGTCCAAAGACACTGTTTTTCCTCTTTTTCTTAACTATTCCTTTTGACAAATTTTAAAGATTACAACTTCCAGAATGTTTATTTTTATTTTGGGGATGAAAGGGGCACATCAAGCAGTAATCAAGCTTCACTCTTGGCTCTTTGCTCAGTGGTCACTCCTTACAGGGTTTATGTGATGTCAAGGATTAAACCTAGGTCTGCAGCCTGAGAGGCTAGTGCTCAGTCTGTTGTGCTATCTCTTTGCTACATACCAACCTTTATAATGTGCATGAAACACTTTTCACCACTTCCTTCCTCAGACTATGCCACCTTCCTCTCTAACCCACAATGTCATTAAAATGACTTCCCATTTTCATCCTTGTGCTTCTGTAATTTATTTATTTTATTTTATTGAAATCATTGTGATTTACAAAGTCCTTCATAGGCAAATTTCAGATATAGTGAGTCAGGGCCATTCCCACCACCAGTGCTGGCCTCCCACCACCAATGATTCCAGAATATCCTATATCACCACCCTTTGCCTCCTAGCCTGCCAGTATAGCAGGCCAAATATTTAAGTTTAGATGGTTAAAGTTTAGATCTCTTGATTATATTGTCACTGGCTTTGGTTTGAATATTTAGTTCTGTCCTTTTCTTCACCAATACATCTGAAACCACTTGACCAAAGACCCCATTCTTTCTTCTTAGTTTTATAAAAGAAATACAGAAATGTTGTTTCGTTTGTTTGTTTGTTTGTTTTTGTTTTCATAGTTTTTGTTATGTTTTTCTTCTTTTTCCCCTTTCTTCCTTTAAATTGATATTTATAATCTTTAGACAAACTCCTTCCGAATTTTTGTTTGTTTGTTTTTCTTTTTTTTATTTTATTTCAAACAGAACCACATAACTTGAATCATTTTGTTCTGCCTCATAAATTAAGGTAAAATCATGGATGGTACCAAGGCCAAACAGTCGTATGAACATTGAGCAGAAAAAAAAAATAATCAACTTGAGCATCAAATCCAAAGTCAATGAGAACAGAATAGATACCTATCCTACAATAAGCTATACACAGAGGGGACCAGTTATTCTAGGGTAGTAGTCTGGGGGACAAAGGAGGGGAATATGGGATGTATACTGGGAACAGGGGAGCATACTAGAATTTTCCTACAATACATATCCAGAAATGTCTTCGAGCTTGGGATTTCTCAAAAACTGAATTGGGTAGCAATCAAGAGTTCACAGCACCAATTACTCATGACCATGGTCATGATAGTTATCAGTGTAGCTATTTCTCTAACAGGACTTAAAAAGAAAAGTCACAGCAAAGGACAACACTGGGGATGGGAATGCCCCTGATTCAATGTCACTATGTACCTTAAATACAGTATAATAGCTGAAAAATACTTATTTATATATGTGAAAAATATATGTATTTTCATGAACATAAAATTTTAACAATTTGATAAAAATTATAATTAAATTTAAAAAATTAATGCTAAAATAAAATACAAAAATATGAGGTTTAAAAAAGTAATTTGTGTCTCAAAGTTCTATGAAAAAGTCTAGAGCCCCTATTTAAAAGATAAAGAAAAAACTTAAAAAAAGAAAACAAAAAAAACCCCAGAAAGTTGTTACTATTTTTAAGTCATCAGGACATCATAAAAACCCACTCTGGGACAAGTAGATGCCAGAGTTTTTCCAATGATGCCTGATTCCTGCTGCTGGTGCAGAAAACCATGCTGATTCCATAGATGGGATCCAAGGTTCAGAGTTGAATGGTCATTGATTGTCTGAAGTCTAAGCCAAGTCACTATGAAAAATGTTCAGGGTAAAATGCCCCACTTCATTATAAAATTTATGAGTTCCTATCCCTATTACATAAAAAACTTGTTTCCATGGGTAATAATTCCCCATTTTAATGTGCCTATTCAAAAAGGAACAATAAAAGTGATACTGCTGGTGAATACAGGGGTAAAAATAACAAGCTCAACAATCCCTATAAACTGGATCTAACATGAAATCACATCCTAAGAGAAACTTATCTACTAGAATTTTCTACAAAACAGATGTAAAAAAAAAGGAATGGGAAAACCACCTCGACATAAGGAAGTAGATGATGAGAATTATAGCTATTAAGAAAAAATATATATAAGAGATATATGAAGAAAATATACATATCCCTTTTAGTCTTTTGAAATAGTCTGGGAGGGTAAAATATGGAGCACAAATTCAGCCTGAAACATTGTCTTAAAAAGCCTGAAAAACTGCACCCAGCAGTCACATATCTAGAAATGTCCTTGAGCTGCGGCGGTTCTCAAAAACTGAATTGGGTAGCAATCAAAAGTCCACAGCTCTAATTACTCACTACCATTGTCATTTTATTTCTCTAACTGGATTTAAAAAAAAAAAAAGTCCACAGCAAAGGGAGGTGTGAGAAATGGGTTCACTGAGAGCAAATCAGCAACAGCAAATCTGAAGCAGCTCTGGCAGTTGAGGCAAGGTTGGCAGGGAATCTGTCTTATTTTTTTAGAAGCAGATTGGCAGTTGTTTGGGGTGGGAAACATTTTGGTTCTTGAGGTGTTTAGAACTGAGGGTAAGGACGGTTAAAATGGAGAAATAATTCATTGGGGTTAAAGTGTAAGGCATATAAAAGGATTTGTAAATAGTAAGTGGTATGGGGTAGGAATGGTTATATATAAGAGGGGAAGGACAATAAACTAAATAGACATTTTACATATATATATATATATATATATATATATATATATATATATATATATATATTACGGACAGATATTAGACAGACATTTGAGGTGGCCAATACATACACTCATGAAAAAACATAGACAAACATAGGGATCAATCCATGGTTTGTATTTAAAAAGCTGACCCAGGTGGAATATTTTAGAACATTTAAAAATAGAAAGCTGGAAAGTCAGATGGAAAGGTTTTCCTATTCCTAGCCAAATCTTCATTAGTGAGGGTAAACTTTACTGAAAAAGACTTTCTGTATTAGATTGTGCATGGAGCATTCTTAAAACATTTATAATTTTCATATCTAGAAAACTAAATGATATGATAATGAGCACTGTAGGAGGAGTCTACACCATTAAGTATCATTTAGAGTGTTTTAATCACCCAGGTTTTGTTCCTGAAGCAAACTGAAATCATGAGCATTATGATATAATAGTAAACTACCTGAAGTTGAAAATAATTGCAATAACATACTCAATGAATGAGCACTGTAGCAGGTGCTTTTGACGTGTTGTTGTGTATTTCATTATCTGTGGTCATAAACATTAGCAGACCGTATTAGCATGCATGCTCAAATGGAAAATGAATAGATTAGAATTTTTATCAAGACATTATCTCAATGAGCACAGTCTTGTGAATTTAAAATAATATAGATTTGTAATGCAAAACTAGGATGACCAACCTATATCTCCAAATACCATTGTGTACAAAAAGATAAAAAAGTTATTATAAATATATTAAAATTAGCACACTAAAACTCTGCATTTGAAGTCTATGGTTTCCAAACACATTCTGCACTTGTTTTTGTGGATGAACTCATTAGACATTATTATAGACATCTATAAAGAGCAGATGATGGACACACCTGTATCATTGCTGAAGGTCTCTTTAAAGTATAGAAGAGAATATAAGTTTTGTGTTTCTCCTCTTCCACTCAGTTCCTTCTCTTCTCTTGGTTATACTTTGAGGTTAATGGTATTTGAGGCAACTACCATTTGTACCATTGTATTGCTTCATGCAGTCATTCTAAATGCCATATATACTTTATTTTTTTACATAAGATGCACTTTTGTCCCCCACAAAAGTACATCTTATGGAGTAATTGCTCCCTGGTTCTGAAGCCTGAGTGCAAGGAAGAAGAGTACCTAAAACCTATGTGCATCTAATGGTCAGGTGCAATTTGTAGACTGAAAAATATGGTAAATGATATTCTGCACTTATCCTTCTTTCTCTGGTTTACTACATTTCACATAAAATCTTCAAGTTCCAACCATGTTGCTGAAAATTTCACGATTGCATCATTCCTTGCAGCTTTGTAATATTCTATTGTATATATGTACCACATCTTCATGATCCACTCATCTGTTGTTACGCATCTAGATTGAATCCATTGATTAGCTATTGCACTAAAAGCTGCAATGAATAGCAGTGTGAATACATTCTTTTGGATGAATGTTTTTCTATCCTGGGCATAGATTGCTAAGAGAGGATTGCTAAATCATATGGCAGCTTAATTTTAAGTTTACTGAGAATCCTCCATACTGTTTTCCATGGGGATTAAATCAGGCAGCCATTCTCACCCGCAATGGAGGAGAGTTCTTTTCTCACCACATTATCTTCAATAAAGATTGTTATCAGTTTTTTGATATGTGCCATCCTCAATGGTGTGAGATGGCATCTCATTGTTGTTTTGATTTAGTTTTACCTAAGTATAAGTTATGATGAATATTTTTTTCATGTGTCTTTTGGCCATTAATTGGTCTTCCTCAGAGAAGTGCCTATTCATATCTCCCCATTTTCTGATAATGTTATTGAATATTGTGAAGTTAAGTTTGTGAGTACTTTGTATATCCTAGATATCAACCCTTCATCTGATGTGTTGAGTGCAAAACTTTTCTCCCATTCAGTTAGCTGCCTAACTTTGTGATTTAGCTTGATTACCTGTTAAGCTACAGTTTTCTGCACTTTATTTAAAGATTTAAAGTTACTTATGCTAGTTTACAGATTTTCATTAGCAAAAATAATGAAAGATATTTAACCTACTGATTCCTCAATTGGTGTGATTGTTTTGGGTATATATTTTTATTTTTAAAATTTACCAGTGGCTGCTGCATTTTGCACCTCAGCTTAAACTCGAGTCACTAAGTTTTTCCAGTTTTTAGGGTAAAATTTGTGGGGTCAATTATTTTAGAATTTACAATATAAATATAATTATAAATTGATATATAGTCCCTCAAAAAGCAAAGACTATGGCTATTTTCCCTTACTTTCAAATTTTCATGGCAACTAGGTAGCAAAATGACATTAGATATATACATCACCAAAATTTGATAAATCTGAGATAAAATTTGTAATTTGTAATTTATAATTTATGACTTTATTTTAAATTACACTAGTGAAATAATGGAGACTGAGAGGAGAACCAAAAACTTAAAGTGTTTTGTAGTGTCCAGATAATAGGATAAAGAATAGACTAAATAGATATATAATAAGCTGTGATAATGAATGTCTACATTAAAAATTGTTTAATACATAAAGGAATTTTACCTGTTCCCATAGTCAAATCACCTTGAAATAATTTTGGATAAAATATAATTTTACAACTTATGGATTGAACTACAATCAGTATAAAACTATTTTCCCTACCATACTAATAAATGTGGTCAATAATAATATTTCATTATTCTTACAAAGTTTTCCTTGCCTTAATTAAAGTATAAATTTAGTTGAATAATAGTTCTATTTATAAAATTATTTTAATAAATAATATTTATGGAAGTGTGCTTTATATATGCAGTTATATATTTTTAACAGAAATACTTCTATTTTTCAATATTAATGATGTTTTAGCGTTTATATATATTTCACAGAAATACAAAGTAAAGTCTTATAAGTAATTATAATATTAAATATCCAATAACATTTCAAACTAAACTAGGAGAGATTTTGTTGAATACTATCCTATAATTTAAGAAAGTACTATGATTCACCCTAAATTAGATGTTCTAATATTTACCCATGAACCAAGCCTTCTGAATTCTAAGAACCATTTCTAATTATCTCAGAGAAAAAAAATAAAACCTTGCAAGAATTTTCTTACAACAAAATCTAGATATATTTTATTAAAAGAAAATTAGAATATATTAGCAATATTTTTATTTCTATATATAGGCATATAAATATAAAGTTTCATATACTCAAAAAACATTTTTAACTTCACTTTATTCAGGCATGATGAGGAACAATTTTCTACTATTTTCATTGTATCTGATGTTTATATATGTAAACTTCTATCTACTCATCAACTTTGATTTGGCAGGGGATATCCATTAAGAGATAAGAACAATAATGATTAAGAAGAGTTTGTGAGCTAGTTTTCTGAGTCATCTCTCTTTTTTCAGTTTTTATGTCACACCAATACTGTCCAAGAACTACCCCAGCTCTATGGTCAAGGGGTAGCTCTTTATGTTGCTTAAGACATGCAAAAGCTAGAGTTCTAACTTAGCCATCCCCTCTGCAAACTGTTTATTTAGTTATTTGAGCAATCTCTCTGAGTATATCTTTGCGTTTTTAAGAGAAGTAAAGCAGTCAAAAATACATTTTTCAATTTTTGGAAAAATATTAGATCATTTTATTTTAATTCTATTTTTCAGGTATAACATTCATGAGAAATTTATTTTGTGATGCAACAAGCTGATGATCTAATTGCTCATATAAGTCATTATTACGTGTCATAGATCACCAGATACTCTGCTAGATTTCCAGAAGATCTTGCTTATAAAAAGCAGTATAATGTTATAAGGAGATTCAGTTCTGATCAGTCTCATGATAGAGATCTTTGGAGACAAAAGGATTACAAATAGCTGAGAACATCATTGAAAGATCTGTTTCAAGTGACTTATTCCCAGTTCCAATCATTAGATAAAGCTAATCAGACTGGCTTCTTCTATATATTTAGAAAATTGTTAAAATAAGCTGAATTCAAACTCTCCTCAGGTCCACTCTAGATCTATAGGATAAGCTCTGTAGAAGACTTTTGTTGTCAAAATAAAAAGAGAAATAACACAGGGAAATATCAAAATTTGAGTGTGATTGGAAAATGAGAAAGGATCATCAGGCAACAATGAACTAGGCTATTTCTTAAAAAACACTGGTTTGGCAAAAGCTGGCTCCCTGTGTGTGACACCAGGCGGGGAAAATCCGCGAAAGTACACCGGCCCAGTGGGGCTCAGCTGTGAAAGACTGTGAGTGTGACCTGTCTATGTCTGTCTACTGTCCTCTTGCGTGAAACTCTTGCGAGTGGGGCAAAAAGAGCCTCCAGAAACCTCGCTCGCCCAGACGCCATTTTCAGGGAGGGACTTCAGAGCATAAAAACCGGCTATCCTTTGCAAAAGCTGGCTCCCTGTGTGTGACACCAGGCGGGGAAAATCCGCGAAAGTACACCGGCCCAGTGGGGCTCAGCTGTGAAAGACTGTGAGTGTGACCTGTCTATGTCTGTCTACTGTCCTCTTGCGTGAAACTCTTGCGAGTGGGGCAAAAAGAGGCTCAGAGGAGCACGGCCGCTCCGCTTCGCTACGCGGCCGTGCACTCTTTCTAAGGAAAGAACTCCATTGCAACAAGAAGGAAAAAATCACACTAAGAACGGCGCTACATCACAGAAGCAAACATTTCTCTCTGGACTGTCTTCTCTGTTACATGCTCGGGCCTAAGATTTGACCCAGTGTGAGGCTTCATCCACGGAGGACTCCCCTCCCTTAGAGGCAAGTCAGCCCATCCAGAAAGGGAGGAGCCAGAGGAGTGTGCTGCCTACATCATATAGACAATGAATACCACTACAACACGTAGAAAAACCCACAATACAAGTGTGACAATGGGGAAACAGCGCAGGCCAGCATCAGACATAGAGAATGAAGATGACAATTCTGAGGACCAGATAATGACTGAACAACTAATCAACCTCTCAGATAAGGACTTTAGACTAGCAATATGGAAGGTGCTCAACAGACTCCAAGAAACCATGGATCGAGTTGAACAGAACACTAATAAGAACCAAGAAAATATGAAGGCAGAAATGACAAAACTCCAAACTGAAATAACATGTCAACTAACAGGCCTGAAAAACTCAGTAAACGAAGTGAATGACAAAATGGATAAGCTCTGGGACAGGGTATCAGAAGCTGAGAATAGACTTGGTGCTGTGGAAGATGAGATACATAACAATTCCATACAGCAGGAGAGATTGGACAAAAAACTTAAAGCAAATGAGCAGACAATGGAAAAATTAGTCAAAGAATGGGAACAGACGAAAATAGAAGTCTATGATAAGATCAACAGAAACAACTTAAGAATCATTGGAGTCCCAGAGACCCAGGAAGAAAATTTCCAGGAAGAATCAATGGTCAAGAACATCATTAAAGAGAAACTTCCAGAGCTAAAGAATATATGTGATCAAATCCTGCATGCCCGAAGAGTACCAACCAAAAGAGACCCCAGAAAAACCACCCCAAGACACATCCTAGTCACAATGACAAATCCCACAGATAGAGACAGAATTCTGAAAACAGCAAGATCAAAAGGGGAAATCATGTTCAAGCAAGCTTCCCTGAGATTTACAGCAGACCTGTCACCAGAAACGCTCAATGCCAGAAAGCAGTGGTGGGATATTGTGACAAGACTGAATGAAATGAATGCTTCACCCAGAATACTATACCCAGCAAAACTCACTTTCTGGTTTGATGGAAGAATACATGGTTTCACAGACAAAAAACAGCTCAGAAACTTCACAGACACAAAACCAGTCTTAAGAGAAAAACTGAAAGACCTAATCTAAGACAAGACTACCCAAAAGACACACCAAATTTTGAAATAAAGATGGCATTAAATCCCAGGACAATTCTTTCTCTCAACGTCAATGGACTAAATGCACCAGTTAAGAGACACAGAGTGGCTAAATGGATCAAAAAACTCAATCCAACCTTCTGCTGCCTACAAGAAACGCACCTGAATAGTCAGAACAAACATAGACTCAAAATAAAAGGCTGGAGAAAAGTTATCCAAGCAAACAACACCCATAAAAAAGCTGGAGTGGCCATACTAATATCAGATAATGCAAACTTTATACTCAGGAAGGTTGTAAGGGACAAAGACGGACATTTTATATTAATCAAGGGGTACGTAGAGCAGGAAGAATTCACTCTCCTAAACATATATGCACCGAATGAGGGGCCAGCAAAATATTTAATACAACTGCTGACAAATCTGAAAAATAATATCAACAACAACACAATAATTGTGGGGGACCTAAACACGGCTTTGTCAACACTGGACAGGTCAACCAGACTGAAACCCAACAAGAATATACTAGACCTGAGGAGAGAAATGGAAGAAAGAGGCCTAGTGGATATATATAGGACACTCCATCCCCAGAAACCTGGATACACATTCTTCTCCAATGTACATGGGACATTCTCCAGGATAGACTACATGCTGGCACATAAAACATACCTCCATAAGATCAAGAGGATAGAAATTTTGCAGACTACCTTCGCTGACCACAAGGCTCTGAAATTATTTGTGAACTCCAAAGGGACTCAGAAGAAACACTTTAACACCTGGAAGTTAAACAGCCTCATGCTCAATAACCAGTGGGTCCGAGATGAAATCAAGGAGGAAATAAAAAGGTTCCTGGAAACAAATGACAATAAAGACACAAACTCTCAGAACTTATGGGACACAGCAAAAGCAGTACTGAGAGGAAAATTTATAGCTTTGCAAGCACACATCAGGAAGGAAGAAGGAGCTTACCTGAGTAGCTTAATGACACAGCTAATAGAACTAGAAAATGCTCAACAAAAGGACCCAAGAACAGGAAGACAGAAGGAAATAACAAAGCTGAGAGCAGAAATCAACGAAGTGGAAACTCAAAAAACAATCCGAAAGATCAACGAAAGCAGAAGTTGGTTCTTTGAAAAAATAAACAAGATTGATAGACCACTGGCAAACCTAACAAAGAAAGAGAGAGAGAGAAACTTGATAACTCGTATCAGGAATGAAAAAGGAGAGATCACTACTGATATGACAGAGATTCAAAGGGTAATCAGAAACTACTTTGAAAAACTCTACGCCACTAAAAATGAGAACCTGGAAGAAATGGATAAATTCTTGGACTCTTATAATCTTCCACGGTTGAAGGAAGAGGATGTAGCATATCTAAACACCCCCATCACCATTGATGAAATTAAAACAGTAATCAAATGTCTGCCGAAAAACAAAAGCCCAGGTCCAGATGGATTCACTAATGAATTCTATCAAACTTTCCAAGAGGAACTACTGCCAATCTTGGCAAGACTCTTTCATGAAATTGAACAAACAGAAACACTTCCAAATAGCTTTTATGAAGCCAACATCACCTTGATACCTAAACCAGACAGAGACGCTACCAAAAAAGAAAATTACAGACCAATATCACTGATGAATGCAGATGCAAAGATCCTCAACAAAATCCTGGCAAATAGGATTCAATGCCTCATTAAGAAGATCATCCACTACGATCAAGTAGGTTTCATCCCAGGAATGCAAGGCTGGTTTAACATCCGTAAATCTATCAACATAATACACAACATCAATAACAAGAAAAATAAAAACCACATGATCATATCAATAGATGCAGAGAAAGCATTTGATAAGGTCCAACACCCATTCTTGATCAAAACTCTCAGCAAGATGGGAATGGAGGGAACCTTTCTCAATATAGTGAAGGCCATCTACCACAAGCCAGTGGCAAATATTATCCTCAATGGAGAAAAACTGAAAGCCTTCCCTCTAAATTCTGGCACAAGACAAGGCTGTCCTCTCTCACCACTCCTATTCAACATAGCACTGGAAGTACTTGCTATAGCGATTAGGCAAGAAAAGGATATCAAGGGAATCCAGATAGGAAAGGAAGAAGTCAAGCTCTCACTGTTTGCAGATGACATGATACTCTACTTAGAAAACCCTAAAGACTCTATCAAAAAGCTTCTAGAAACAATAGACTCATATAGCAAGGTGGCAGGCTACAAAATTAACACACAAAAATCAATGACCTTTCTATACACCAACAGTAATAAAGAAGAAATGGACATTAAGAAAACAACCCCATTCACAATAGTACCACACAAACTCAAATATCTTGGAATCAACTTGACTAAATATGTGAAGGACCTATACAAAGAAAACTATAAAACTCTGCTCCAAGAAATAAGAGAGGACACACGGAAATGGAAACACATACCCTGCTCATGGATTGGCAGGATTAACATCATCAAAATGTCAATACTCCCCAAGGCATTATACAGATTTAATGCCATCCCTCTAAAGATACCTATGACATTCTTCAAAGAAGTGGATCAGACACTTTTGAAATTCATTTGGAACAATAAACACCCTCGAATAGCTAAAGCAATCATTGGGAAAAAGAATATGGGAGGAATTACTTTTCCCAACTTTAAACTGTACTACAAAGCAACAGTTATCAAAACAGCATGGTATTGGAATAAGGATAGGTCCTCAGATCAGTGGAATAGGCTTGAATACTCAGAAAATGTTCCCCAGACGTACAACCATCTAATTTTTGATAAAGGAGCAGGAAATCCTAAATGGAGCAGGGAAAGCCTCTTCAACAAGTGGTGTTGGCACAATTGGATAGCCACTTGCAAAAAATTAAACTTAGACCCCCAGCTAACATCATGTACAAAGGTAAAATCCAAATGGATTAAAGACCTCGATATCAGCCCCAAAACCATAAGATATATAGAACAGCACATAGGCAAAACACTCCAGGACATTACAGGCATCTTCAAGGAGGAAACTGCACTCTCCAAGCAAGTGAAAGCAGAGATTAACAGATGGGAATATATTAAGCTGAGAAGCTTCTGCACCTCAAAGGAAATAGTGCCCAGGATACAAGAGCCACCCACTGAGTGGGAGAAACTATTCACCCAATACCCATCAGATAAGGGGCTAATCTCCAAAATATACAAGGCACTGACAGAACTTTACAAGAAAAAAACATCTAACCCCATCAAAAAATGGGGAGAAGAAATGAACAGACACTTTGACAAAGAAGAAATACGCATGGCCAAAAGACACATGAAAAAATGTTCCACATCACTAATCATCAGGGAGATGCAAATCAAAACAACGATGAGATACCACCTCACACCCCAGAGAATGGCACACATCACAAAGAATGAGAATAAACAGTGTTGGCGGGGATGTGGAGAGAAAGGAACTCTTATCCACTGCTGGTGGGAGTGCTGTCTAGTTCAACCTTTATGGAAAGCGATATGGAGATTCCTCCAAAAACTGGAAATCGAGCTCCCATACGATCCAGCTATACCACTCCTAGGAATATACCCTAGGAACACAAAAATACAATACAAAAACCCCTTCCTTACACCTATATTCATTGCAGCTCTATTTACCATAGCAAGACTCTGGAAACAACCAAGATGCCCTTCAACAGATGAATGGCTAAAGAAACTGTGGTACATATACACAATGGAATATTATGCAGCTGTCAGGAGAGATGAAGTCATGAAATTTTCCTATACATGGATGTACATGGAATCTATTATGCTGAGTGAAATAAGTCAGAGAGAGAGAGAAAAACGCAGAATGGTCTCACTCATCTATGGGTTTTAAGAAAAATGAAAGACACCCTTGTAATAATAATTTTCAGACACAAAAGAGAAAAGAGCTGGAAGTTCCAGCTCACCTCAGGAAGCTCACCACAAAGAGTGATGAGTTTAGTTAGAGAAATAACTACATTTTGAACTGTCCTAATATTGAGAATGTATGAGGGAAATGTAGAGCCTGTTTAGGGTACAGGCGGGGGTTGGGTGGGGAGGAGGGTGATTTGGGACTTGGGTGATGGGAATGTTGCACTGGTGATGGGTGGTGTTCCTTTTATGACTGAAACCCAAACACAATCATGTATGTAATCAAGGTGTTTAAATAAAAAAAAAAAAAAAAAAAAAAAAAACACTGGTTTGCGGGCCCGGAGAGATAGCACAGCGTCGTTTGCCTTGCAAGCAGCCGATCCAGGACCAAAGGTGGTTGGTTCGAATCCCGGTGTCCCATATGGTCCCCCGTGCCTGCCAGGTGCTATTTCTGAGCAGACAGCCAGGAGTAACCCCTGAGCACTGCTGGGTGTGGCCCAAAAACCAAAAAAAAAAAAAAAACACTTGTTTGAGCTTAATGCTTATAGCAAAGGATAATATATGAACAGTGTAAAGTCCTCTTTTCAAGCAAATAATATGTCTTTACAGGAATTGTGAAAGAGAATATGTGAAAATCTATGATGGATGAATATTCTAGATGGTCTTCAAGCTTGTACTTTGTTTGACAGGCAATGGAGATATATTAAAGTGAATATATTTGAATATTTTCTTTTGAAAATGTTTTTAAAAACATATGTTTAAGTAATATATTTTTATTTCCCTAGAAGAAATTATTCATTAGCATGTTTATTAACCAAATTATTATTGATACAAAAATATAAAAAGAAATCCCTCACTCACTTCAGATCAGGTGAAATGACAAAATAGTTATTTTTATTAAATGGGAGTTTAAGCTATATAGTATTTATACATATTTAAAATAACAATATAATTTTTGTTATAAAATTTGTAATTAAATTTAGTTGAATTTTAATTTTAATTTGTTATTCAATATCCATATTACATTTAGAAAAAGAGCAGGACCGATTTTTAAATGGTGATTAGTCTTACTAGTATTATAAATTTAAGTTATTCTAGGAGTTTATTCGTAAAGAAAACTTCTCAGATAAAGTGGACAAACCTTGGTAGGGGGAGAAGGGTGAAACTACTGAATGATCCAGAGTTTTGAAATAGGCTCAAGTACATCTAGGGAACAGTGCCTGAAGAGCTAATATAGTAGGTAGAACAATGTTGGATCCCAGGGACCACATACCAGTCCACCAGAAAAATATAAACAAAGAGTGAGTAACTAGGGGAACGCTAAGTAGCTAGTTTATTTTCTATAAATGGAATGGTCTTCCAATTTAATTTATCACATTAGTAAAGCTTTAATTTGGATGAGTTAAATTCAATATTCATGCACTTTCTTGAGTAAATTTTTCAAAGAAAAACATAAATTAATATTGTTATTTTATTATTATACTATCTATAGGCAGTTACATTTTAAATTTATTAAATTTAATCCTGATGACCATGTATTTTGATTAATTTTAAATAATTGAATTATATAATTGCTCAATGATTTGCCATTAATAGTATAGCAGGAAACTGGGAGGAAAAGAATTTAAAAGCACCAGTCTCCTAAATCCTTCTCTTTTTGTTACACAGATGTTTTCAATGCAGATAAGTAGAAATTTTATTTTCACTGATGTAACATAATTCCCCTAGAAACTTCAGTAACTTGGCTCTAAACTCTCCTCTATCATACTATATAATGTATGCATGCATATAGTGCTACATTTCCTAACCCACAGAAAAAGCAAATTTTATAATTTTAAACCACTCACATTAGAAATAATTTAATTCATGTTATATTAAAATTTAGTAAAGCCCACATTTGTTCTTCATATGTTATAATTGTCACTTTTGGAGGGTTATATATTTACTAAAGGATTTATTTCAAACTCCAAATGTAATTTTAGTGCAGTATTTTAACATTCATGCTTCCCTATATTTTAAAGTTGCTTAGTTTGATACTATCTGTGGAAAAGCTATTTATTTAAAACACACCAATATGTCTTCAATTTTATCATGTGCCTACTTATCAATTTTATTTTAAGAACATAATTTAACTCCTTACTATGCTTTATTCTAAATAGTGAATACTATATTCTAAATTAAAATATTTCCTTCTTGCCTGTTCTTACCATATAGAAAATAATCAGAGTTTAGTGAAATTAGTATACTTCCAGTAAAGTATGTTATTTTACATAATAACTAATGTATGTGATGGTAGAAGACTGGTGCTGCCTGCTACACATTTGAAATTTGGTGGTATATATCTGATTTAACAAAGAAGGGATAATTGTTACCCCTCTCCAAGGCTAAATGCTAATCTTACCTGATGATCAGACATCTGGGAGGGGGGTCTATGGTGGCTAATTAAAATTACCTGGGGAGGGGTGAAAAGAGGCTCAGTAAGGAAGACACAGGATTGAGAGATGAGAGACAGGATGGATGCAGAGAGGCTGTTCAGCTTAGAAGCCATTCATGGTAGTTAGGGCCTTATAATAGAGCTTTTTGCCTCCTGAAATCTGACTGCTATGGATAATTTCTTCGCCATTATCCTAAATCCTCAGACCCGCTTGCTAAAGGGGCTTCAGGTGCTAGGCCGACTCTATGCACCACTAGGGCTTTATAATATTTAATACAACAGATAATAAAGTAGATTTTTATTATAGCATGTTTGAATAATATTAATAAAGCAATTTAGCAATAGATTTTCTGACTTTCAGATAGTTGTAACTGTGCTTCTAATCTATACTTTCAGAAGCTAAGATGAAATAATATTAACATTTTATATTTATAAGGGAACCAGAGAGAGTACAGCGGATAAGGTGTTTGCCTTACCTAAAGCTGACCCAAATTCAATCCCTGGTATCCTATTTATTTTCTCAAGCAACTCTAGGATTGATCCTGGAAAGGAAAGTCAGAAGTAAACCATTAGCATCACTGGGTGTGGCCCAAAATATGGCAACAGAAACAACATTACTATTTTTTTAAATTTCTATTTTACTAAACTAATTGTTATATTAATGGATACACACAAAAATCCCAGAAGATTAAATATTCTGGGTATACTGGAAGCTCAAATCTAAGAGTGTGGCATTTTTAGCCTAAAATTGCCACTTTCTTCGAATAGAGATTTTACTGGGACTTCAAGGTTTTAGTGAGGATTATAGATAATATCTGCAAAGCATCTGGCACAGAAGTTAATTTATAGCAAGCATTTTAGAATCACATGCTATTAGTGAAGATGCATCTTGTATATTATTAAGGAATGGTGGAGTCTACTGCACGAACTTGGGATTTGCATTGAAATATATTTTTTCCTGCTTGATGTTCTTGCCTGGCCTATCCATTTCAGTGGAAAGACAGCTTTCACATCCCTTCATCACATGTAAACGTAAACACAGGTGCACATATCACCACCCGAAGACTTGCAGGGTAGATGACTTTTCCAAGTACTTGGTTCTGGATTACTCATCAACTGATGCTGGATAGATAACTTAGTTTCCAGATTAGTGTATCTCCCCCTCTTCAACACCCCTGACCACCACAGCTGCTACTATTGCTAGCTCACAGTAGTACCATGACTGAACATCTGCAAAAGCTGCCCTGGGGTAAAGATGAAGTTGAGGCCTATGGGATGTTTTAATCAGAACTTAATTTAGTCAAGAAGAGCTGAGACAAAGTTTCAGGAGGTTGCAATCTGAACCTGTTATCTGATAGGTAGTGAAAGGTCATTATGTTAATTCTATTGCTTAGTCTTTAAATCTTTGATAAAGCCTTGTCATTCTACCTGTTTGTATAGTGCTTAAACAAAGGCACTCAGAATTTAATAGAGAATTGCTTATCAGTGTGTGTGATAGAAGGAGCAAGAGTGTTGGTTTTTTGCACCCAGCACAGAGACATTTGGCTATGTGATCTTGGACAGAATCTAAGCTTTTTAACCTCTCCTTGCTCTTATTTAAAATGATAATAATACAAAGTTTTTTTTCTTTGGTGTTTTGGACCACACCTGTTTGATGCTCAGGGGTTACTCCTAGCTAAGAGCTCAGAAATTGCCTCTGGCTTGGGGGGACCATACGGGACACCGAGGGATCAAACCACGGTCCTTCCTTGGCTAGCGCTTGCAAGGCAGACACCTTACCCCTAGCGCCACCTCGACAGCCCCAATAATACAAAGTTTTATATATAATAAATATAATTCCTAGCACCTAGTAAGCATTCCATCAGTAATAGTTCCTATAACACATTGTTGTACTTTCTGAGAAGCAGTTTTCTCCTCCAAAAATGAGTATAGTAATAGCTATGTGAGTCTTGTTATGAGAAATAAAAATAGCATTTATTCAAGTACCTGGAAAATAGTTGGTGCTCAAAAATAGGCAAAATTTATACTTTGAAACTGGAGGAGATTTAAATTATGTTTAAAAGAAGTTAAATGCCCTATCTTATTTCCTGTAGCTCTAATCCTGTGGAATATAGAGTAGTGCTTCCCAGCAGCAATAGAATGCAAAATGCACATTCAATTTCAAAGCTTCTCATGGTCACATTCAAAAGAAAATAAATAAAACTCAATGTTTATTTAGCACAATAGTCACTTAAATACACAATCAATAAAAATAATACTGTAATTTATATTTTCCAACAGTGCTGTCATAATCAGGTACAGCATACATCGATAGTTCAAGTTCTCAGTGTGCTAGGGACAACCATATGAAGAGCACGTATTATCACTCTATATTTTAACATTTCTCTATATAACTGAATTGCTCTTTTTCAAAGTGGGTGATATTGTTTGCATCCTAAACCCCTACCAATGATGTTTATGTAGTACCAAGTGTTTTTCCTAAGTATCACTTCTCTGTGTTAAGAGCCTACACTTAAGGGCTGGAGACATAATACAGCAGACAGGATGCTTTCCATGAAGGTGGCCAAGAAGGTTTGATTCCCAGCACCACATATAGCCATAGCCCCAACATAATTTTTTCCTGAGCATAGATCTAGAAGTAAACCCTGAGCACAGCCAGATGTTGCCCAAAACCTAAACAAACAAGCTTAGCTTTAGGAGATGTTCTGAAATAAATATACCACATACTGGACCAGCCTGCATTTCCACTAGCAGTTAATGGGAGTCCCTCTCTATTCATCTGTGCAAACACTAGTTTTCTTGGTCTTCTTTGTGTGCCAGTCTCTATGGTGTGAGATGATATCTCATTGTTGTTTTAATATGCAGCTACCTGATAATGATGTGGGGCATGTATTCATATGCATTTGTATTTTGCTTTTAGGAAGTTTTTGTTCTACTGTTCTCCCCATTATTTGATAAGATTGGATGTTTTTCTCCTGTTAAGAGTCTACCACTGCCTTATATATCTTATAAATTAATTCCTTACAGGTGGGTACTGGGTTAATACTTACTCTCAATTCATCGACAATCTTTGTGTACTGGTCAACATTTCCTTTGAGGTACAGAAACATCTTATTTTATATTGTCTGGTGTGGCAGTTTTGGAAAACAATATGGACACTCATCAAAAAAACTAGAGTTTAAGCTCTGATATAATTATGCAATACTGCTCCTATGAATATACCACAGGGATTTTAAAAAAACACATAGGAGTGCATCTGCACTCTTACGTTCATTGCAGCACTAGTTACAATAGCTAAAATATGGAAATAACTCAAGTGCCTGAAAACAGACGAATGGACAAAGAAATGGTGGTACATCTGCTCAATGAAATACAATAAAGCTGTTAAGAAAAAGAAGTCATGCAATTTGCTTATACGTGGATAGATGTGGAGACTATTATGCTGAGTGAAATAAGTTATAGAGAAAAGTATAGATGAAGAAGGATCATACTAATTGTAATTGATGAAATATAAAAATAAATAGTATATAATAAAACCTGAAGACGAAAGAGATGAGGGCCAGGAGTATTCGTCTGTGTTTGGAAATTTTTCATGAAGTACTGGGGAAAGCAGTTAAGACAGAGAAGAGAACACTATGACAAAAATTGTGGTCAGGTAATGAAAGAAGGTAAAGTAATATATATGTTACCCATTCAGTAGCAAAATTGCAAAGCAACGTTTAATAGGCAAAAATGAGTAATATAAATAAAAAGAAAATTTGAGAGAAGAAAACTGCCACAAAGGCAAGGAGATGGGAGAAAAGGAGAGAAACTGTGAACATTGATGACAAGATATGTGCACTAGCAAAGTTAAACATTGTACAACTGAAATCCAGTTATGAATAACTTTGTAACTGTATCTCAAGGTGATTCAATTCAAATAAAATTTTTAAAAGTATATCACATACTGTTTTATAAATTAAAACCTAGATATGGAAAAGAACCGGTAATCATATTCTAGTAAATCATTTAGGCATAAAAAGACCATACAAAATCATAGAAAAATTTAGTAGGAGAGATGCTTTAGAAAATTCCTAGGCTAGAGGTGCAGTACAAGGTTTTTGCCATAAGGAATCAGAGAAAACCATATGTGGTATATTCTAAGTAGTACATATAGTTTACCAAGCACAGTCAGAAGTGATCTTTTGACACAAAGCCAGAAATTAGTCTTAAACATCAAGAGAGTGATCACCAAACAACAAAAAACAAACACCTCTAAGCATAGAATTCCATCAGATTCCCTATAAAGAAACAATCAGTCCTGATGGCTCATAGTCTTTCCCATACATTCATAAAATGTGGTAAAAGTTTTAAGAATCAAGGCATGAAGATAATGAAATAAACTTTAAAACATTAAGCCAACTAATAGAAAGGTAGAGTATCTGTATATATCCAATATTCCAATAGGAATTTCTCCACTGAATTTAGATGGAATGGTTCTTCCTAGAGTTTTATATTTTATAGCACACAACTTAACTGTATTTGTAACAGGTAGGCCTCTGATAAATCAAATAAAAAGATTTAAGTTAATCTACATGAAGAATTAAAAGAAAGTACCTAAAGAACTTTTCTTATTTTTTAACCTAAAATTTTTTATCAGTAGTAATTTGTGGAATGATATATATTGATAATGAGTTCTATTGAAGATATAATGTAGATGTTTATGTAGAAAAGGGAATAAGAAATACGAGATATAAACTGAGTGAAATTAGCAGAATGTTAGGTCATAAAAATGAGATAATGTAAGTAAGTCCATACTCTTCAATAGTGTTATGGAGAATGATAGTTTTCTCAAATATTTAAGATATTTTTGAGGGTACCTATTTGTATTTATTTAAGTGTTACCCATGTTTCCTGAGCCTACTAAAAATATTTAGTAGATGATATCTTGGTTATATGTAGAGTTGTTGATCAATCATAATCTGACAATTATTTTAGAGACTTCATAAATAATTAATAGGTTAATTATTAACTAGACAAAATACTCATAGATTTGGCTACAAATAACAATAACCTAGAATATATTTAAAAGTAAAAATTATTGAACTAATAATGTAAATGCAGACACTTTAATTATGTGGTTAAACCCTAACATTTATATCATTACAAGAGTTTCAAATATTTCTAATTCAATTATACAAAATGAAAAGAGCTATACCAAGGAAATAATGACCTTTTTCTCAAGCAAAATCATAACTTACTGGAGAAAGTGAAATCCTTCATGTAGTACCCAGTACTTCAAAGATAAGCTGAGAATCAATGGTCTCAGTCCATTCTCAGAAACAATTAAAATTTTTCACTCAGTTAATGTTATGTCCTTGTAGAGAACCCAGAATTATTATCTAGCTGATTCCTAGAGTAATATGAGACCCAAAATAAATCTCCAAATCACTCATCTAATATACTTGGTTACACAAGCAGGCTATTTGCTTTGCACATGGTATTCCTAGTGTCAGGTGAATCCTTAGCACCCTATTTGTCCCCTGAGTCCACGAGAAGTGAAACCTTAGTGTAGAGCCAGGAGAAAGTCCTGAGCACCCTGGTAGGGTCTCCCACAAAAGAGTAAAGATAAAAACAAAACAAAAACTATGGTCACAGGGCCAGCGAGATAGCACAGTGGTAAGGTGTTTGTCTTGCATGCTGTCTACCCAGGGGGGACCCGGTTCAATTCCCTGTATCCCATATGATCCCTCAGCCTGCCAGGGATGATTACTGAGTGCAGATCCTGGAGTGACCCCTGGCGCCACTGGATGTGGCCCAAAAACTAATCAATCAATCAAGAAATAAAGTTCTTTAAAAAATATATGGTTATGTAATAATAATTCCTATGGTTAGTTTGTACTGATTAATAATCAACCCCTGATGTATAGCTATTTATAAGGAAAAAAAAGCAATAGAGGTTTCACAATTTCTTAGCTTTTACTTTCTTCTATTTCTCAGGAGCATTAAAGAAAATATATAATAGGATATAAAATTTTCAGCTATTGCTATAGCTCTGTGAAATAATAAATGGAAAAGTACATATGTGACTTATGACAATTTATTTCTCTGAGCTTAAATTATACCTAATGATTTGAGCAAAGATTTTGAAATGGTTTGAGGAAAGACCTTGCAAAAGTTCTAGTCCAATAGGTAATTTTAATATACTTATTATAAAATTGTTATACTTATTATAAAATTATTAATTTATTCACAATCTCCACTTCTGCAATGAAAATTTATGACAATACAGATAGAACTCAAAATTAATAAATGAACTGTGCAAAATATAAAATGTCATATTTTTGTTAATGCTTTGGGGATGTTATCCCTTGGACCCAATGTGTCTCATACAAAAATAATCTATAGAAATCATAAAATACTTTTGAAGAAAATTAAGATGGTTTCCAACTCCAGAGAACATGAAATATATTAGTTATTTTTTTAAATATTTACAAATAGTTAAATTTTATTCTGACATATCCAGAAACTTATAACATAAGGTATCTGCCTCATATTATGAAGTAGGTGTCAACAGCAATATGTTCCAAACAAGCTGTTTACTTCCATCAATCTCAGCAGAAATTAAGTCCAACACATTATTTTATATTACATTAAAGACCCTAAGATTTATTATTGGAGATAAATGAATATGATGTCATTTTTATAAAGTTTAAGAATCCCCAGATAGGTATGATCCAAAGAGTTTTTGATAAAACTCATTGTCATAAATATACATAGTTGGGGAAACTATGCTAAAGTGACCAAATCTTAGACACTATTGATAAGTAAATTAGCCTGTATGCTAGTAGGCTTCTAGCCTAAAATGATTTATAAAATTTTTAGGCATACAGACAGTTCAATTTATCACTTTCATAAACACTTTAATATTCCAGCATTCCTAACCACTAAATGCAAAGATCAATGGGGAACTTTAAGAAAACAGCTATATTTGGGGATATGGAAAAATCCATTTTCAAATCCACAAAAATCAATACTTGATGTTTTAGTAATGAAAAGTAAGGAGTCTCTAGCCTGTGAAATTAAGAAATCTATAGATGGACAATTCAACCAATTCAAAGAAGAACTCTTTAAGAAGATGAGAGAATCCATACAAATGGAGCTGAAGGAACTAAAAAAAAAAGTTAGAAAGCCAAACAGTAGAATTATACAGTTTGCACAGACAAACTCGAAGACAAATTGCAATCTAGTAATTTGATAAAGAAGTCAAAAAAGAAAGGGGAGACAAAATATTGAAAGAAAATTTAAGGCACTTAATGAGAAAAGACAAAAGAAATAATCTCTGAATTATAGGAATACTAGAAGGGGAAGAAAATTGGAAAGAGGAAGAACAAGTACTGCAGGAAATAATAGCAGAAAACATTACTACCATAAGGAAAGAGGATTCTCCACATATCCAACAGGCAAAAAGGGTGCAAAATCAAATAGACCCTAACAAAACAACACCAAGATATTTAGTAAAACAACATGGCAAAAATACAAAGAGAGATGAACTTTTTAGACCAATAAAGGATAAGAAAACCTCAAGTATAAGGAAAAAGCATAAACATAGAAATCAAACTGTTAGGGTCTGGGAAAAATCCCCATCCTCAGGGCACCCTGTGAGTTCCAAGGAATGACTTAGAGACCATGCAAGAGCACAGGTGAGATTTTATTCTGGATCCAGGGTCAGTGCCCTGGGACAGATCCCAAAGCAAAGACTTGTTTGAGCAGGTTAATATAGATCATTTCTTAAAGGAACAGTGCCATCATTTTTAAAGACGCAGGCGCAGTTTGTGCATTTTTACATCATAACTTAGTCAGAAGAAACATTCATAAAACCTAGGAACAAAAGAACAGTCATTAAATTTAACAAGAATAAGTATCAAATTTAAGATTACACTCTTATTCCAGTACAGAGTCGGGAGAACATTTTGGTCTAGGTATCCCCCCACAAGGGAGACAGGAGACAGTTAAAACTCAAGATTACATCTTTTTCAGGGGAGGAGGTGCATACAGTCAATTGTGCCAAATGTCATGTACACCAGAAGCTAGCTCTGAAGGCTTGGAGTGGGGGCTGAGTCTTTAAGTGCCGAGAGTCTCCCTTTGTTGCAGTATCTAGTCCTCCAGACTAAGTCTGTCTGCTATTAGGCCAGGTTCTGAAAAGAGGCAACTGAATTTAGAAACATAAGAAGACTTAACAAATTAACTAGTTTTAGTGTATATACCTTGTAAAGCTTAAAACTTATCTAAAACAATAACCATAATATGAATATAATAGTGAGCAGTTAGCAAGTTAGAGTCACTTATACCAGAGCCAGTTCTTATCTTCCCAGGCCGGCTGGCCTTGGGGGCTATGTGCACAGACTGTCTGTGCCTCTCAGGCAAGGAGGCTTCTGCTTGTTAGGTAGAATTAAAATGGAGCAGCTAAATGTAAAAAGAAACTTAAAGCATGTAAAGTCAAAATTTTTTTCCTCAACAAAACCAAAACTTCCATTTGAAGCAATCCATGCAAGAAAAAAGTGAATGGCATTATCAAACTAATGAATGAAATAAACTTTCAACCTAGAGTCTACTAGGTTGAAAACTCTCATTTACATGGAAGTGGGTATTAAAATCATTCTTGGACATAAAAGAACTCTCAATATTCATGCTAACCAAACCAACACTAAATGAACTACTCTAAAAGTAATGACAAATACCAAATCCCCAATTATAATAACACAATCCTACACAATATAATGGCACAACAGCCCTTTCTGTCAATATTTTCTTTAAATACCAATGGACTAAACTCTCCCATCAAAAGGTATAGAGTAGTAGGTTGGATCAGGAAACATACCAGAAAACTCAGTTATCTATTGCATGTAGGAAACACTTAAAAGTTCAGGATAGACACAGGCTCAGAGGAAAAGGATGAAAAACAATTATGTAAACAACTGGAAAAATTCTGGCACAGCCAAACTCATATTAGACCAAACTTCATTTAACCTCAAGAAAGTACTTAGAGACAAAGATGCACACTACTTTTCGATCAGGGGAATAATAGACAAAGATGTACTAACTCAGATCAACATTTATGCACCAATATAGAGCCAGAAAAATATGTAAGGCTTTTGCTCACAAACTTAGAGAACCATATGGATGGACACAAGATACTAGTGAGAGATTTCAATACCCCATTATCACCACTATGCATATCCTTTAGGCCGAACACTAGAAAAGACATTAAGCCCTAAATGAGAAACTAGAAGAATTAGGACCAATGAATCTATGCAGAGACTTTAATCATCAAAAAGCAGAATACACATACTTCTCAAATGCAAATGTAACTTTCTCTAGGATAGACCATATTTTATGACACAAGTCTAAATTACATATAGTCACAAATTATACTAAGCACCCTATCAAACCACAATGTCACTGATAAAGACTATAATAAGATGTGGAGAAAATATAACACCTAGTGACTAAACAACATGCTGTTTCACAACAACTGGTTCAAAAAATGAATAAAAGGAGAGATAGATTCCTTAAAACTAGTAATAATGAAAAAACAATTTGTCAAAATTTCTTGGACACAGCAAAAGCAGTAGATAGGGAGAAACTCATAGCAATATAGGCCTACATTAGGAAAGAAGAAAAAGACAAACTCAACAACCTAAAGGAATAACTTAACTATCTGGAAATCAGAGAGAAGTTTCTATCATTGATTCTTAGAATCCTCCAAACAGCAAAAAAAGACCATAACCCTCCTTAATACCTTCTATGAAGATATCACAATCATTCCCAAACATAAAAAAAAAGATACAACAAAAGAAAGAAAACTACAGACCAATCTCACTAATGAACATGGATGCAAAAATTCTTAACAAATTTTAGCAAACTGAATCCAACAACACACAAAAAGAGATAATTTATCATGACCAAGTGGGTTTCATCACAGGGATCAAGGATGGTTCAATATATGTGAATCAAACAACATTATACATCACATCAGTAAAGGGAAGGATAAAAAAAGGCATGATCATATTAATAGATAAAGTATTTGACAACATTCAACATTCATTAAGGATGAAAACCCTCAGCAAAATAAATGTAAAAGGAACCTTACTCAAGATAGTAGCAGCTATCTTCAAAAATACCACAACCTACATTATTGTTAATGGTGAAAAACTGAAAGCATTTCCACTAATGCCTGATATGAGGCAAGAATTTCACTTTCTCCACTCTTAATCAGCATAGCATTAAAAGTTCTAGCAATATAAATCAGACAAGAGAAGGAAATCAAGAAATCCAAATCAGAAAAGAGCAAGCCAAACTATCCCTATTTGCAGATGACATAATGATATACATCAAAGACCCTAAAGAGTCATAGAAAAGATCCTATAAACAAAAAACAAGACAGTAAAATGGTTGTCTACAAAGTCAAAACAAAAGAAAGTTGCATTCTTTTGTACAAATAATAACTCAGAGGAGAAAGAGATCAATATGTCTATCCCATTTAAAATAGGGTCCAAAACTATCAGGTACCTAGGAATCAATTTAACAAGAGAAGAGAGAGACCTATATCAAGAAAACTTTAAAACACTTCAGAAAGAAATTGAAGAAGACCTAAGATAATGGAAAGTCATTACACTCTCATAGATAGAACAATAAATATTATTAAAATGACAATCTTACCTAAACTACTATATAGATTTAATACAACCTCTATTTAAATTCAGATAACATTCTTTAATGACTTAGAACAATCAATTATAAAGTGGAACCATAAAGAGACCTAGGATAATCAAATAAATAATGAAAAATAAGAAACCTGTAGGCATCTCATTACCTAATTTGACACTCTATTACAAAGACATAGTGATCAAAACAGCATGGTATTGGAAACAACACAGATTTTCAAAACAAAATGTCAGAATAGGAGATCTAGTGATAAAATCCCAAGCCTATATTCAATTAAACTTTGATAGGAGCCAAGAATATGAAACGGAACAAAGACAGTATTTTCACAAATGGTGTTGGAACAATTGGATGAACATGTGTGAGTAATTAAAGATTGGTACATATCTCACACTTTACACAAAAGTCAATTCAAAGTAGATTAAAAACCTTGAATTTATTCCTGAATTCATAAAGTGTATTGAGGAAAAAACATAGGCAGAGCATACCAAGACTTATTATGCCTTAAAGAAGTCTTCGATGATAAGATGCCAATGATGAGCTATCGCATCAAACCTAATAAATGGGACTACAAAAAACTAAAAATTTTCTTCATGCCAAAAGAAACATGGACTAAAATTAAAAGGCAGCTAACTGAATGGGAGAAAATTTTTTGCAATCATCACAACATATAAAATGTTGATATCTAGAATATACAAAGTACTCACAAAGGTTAATACAACAAAAGCCAAAATCTTATGAAAAATGGAGAGAGATATGAACAGGCACTTCTCTGAGGTTAATAGATAAATGAAAATTGTTCATCATCACTTATCCTTAGAGATATTCAAATCAAGACAACAATGAAATATCATCTTATACAAGTGAGAATCACACACATCAAAAATACTGGGAATATTCTCTGTTGGTGAGAAAAAACTTTTCTCCAATGCTGATGGGAATGCTGCCTGGTAGAACCTCTATAGAAAACAATATGGAGGTTCTCAGTAAATTCAAAATTGATCTGCCATATGACCCAGTAATCTCCCTTATGGGTATCTATCCCAAGGACAGAAAATCATTTGTCAAAAATAAAATAGGCACACTTCTATTTATTGAAGCACTCAGTACAAAACTAAGACAGAACAACCTAGATGTCCAACAGCAGATGAATGTATCATTTTATATTTATATATATAAATGTATCACACCTATGTACAATGGAATACTTCATCACTGTAAGGAAAGATGCAATCATGCAATTTTCAGCAATATAGATGGAACTAGGATATATTATATTAAATGAAGTTAGAAAATGAATAAATACAGAATAATATCACTAACATGTGGTATTTAGAATAATGGCATGAAGAAACACAACAGTAAAAATGGCAGTTTTTATATTTCTCCACTTCTTCCACTCAGTTTCCTTACTATTCTGAACTTTATACTATTACCTTTAGAGTATAAAGTTCAGAATAGTAAGGAAACTGAGTGGAAGAAGTGGAGAAATATAAAAACTTTTATTCTTTTCTATAAATGAAAGAGACTCTTTAGCAACAGATACAGCTGTATAATTGAGCAGGTATCCAATCAATTGCTATTTATAGATGTCTATAATCTTCTAATGCTTTTGTAGCTGACGCAATAACGCAGCAGTAGGGCATTTTCCTGGCATGCGGCTGATACAGGACTGACCTTAGTTCTATCCCTGGTGTCCAATATGGTTCCCCAAGCCAGGAGCAATTTCTGAGCTTATAGCCCAAAATAACCCCTAATCGTCATCAGGTGTGACACAAAAACAAAAAAAAATCTTTTTTTTTTTTGGTTTTTGGGCCATACCCTGCAGTGCTTAGGGGTTACTCCTGGCTGTCTGCTCAGAAATAGCTCCTGGCAGGCACGGGGGAGCATATGGGACACCGGGATTAGAACCAACCACCTTTGGTCCTGGATCGGCTGCTTGCAAGGCAAACGCCACTGTGCTATCTCTCTGGGCCCAAAAAAACAAAACAAAAAAAATCTTCTAATGCTTTTATCCACAGAAACAGGTACAGATGCATTTGGATGCCATGGATTCCCACTATAGTGCTCAATAGAATAAGTTTTAATATCTTATTTTTAATATTTTATAATAACTCCTTGATATTTTTTGTCCACAGGTACTTGGAAACATAGGTTGGTCACCCTAGTTTCTGCATTGCAAATGTTGTATTAGATTCAAAAGACAGTGCTCATTGAGATAATGTCTTGACAAAAATACTAATCTATTCATTTTGAATTTTATTATGCTGTTAATATGATCAAAGTATTTGGTCCACAGATAACATTGCCATCAAATTGCATGCCATCCATTCCTGCTACAATGTTCATTCATTGAGTGTGTCATTGCAATTTATTTTCAATTCAAGGTAGTTTACTATTATATCATAATTTTTATGATTTCAGTTTGCTTTTAGGAAAGGAACCTAGATGTTTAAGACCCACTATACAATACTTCATGATACAGACTCCTTTTATAGTGTTCATTGACATCTTTCTTTACTTGAAAATTATTATTGTTTTATGAATGCTCTATACACAATATAACCCAGGAAGGCGTTTTTCAGTAAAGTTTATCCTCACCAATGATAATTTGCCTAGAAAAGGAAAAATATTTTCATTTGATTAGCATATGCTAATATTATTTGGGTCCTAATAGAAGACATAATCAAAAGGGTATGAGTAAGGTTGAGCACCATATTGCAAAATTAAGGTGTCCACTCTATATAACCAAGAATCACTGTGGACAAAGAAGCTAAAGAGTTATTTTATACCTAATAAAATTAAGGCATTAAAACATATTGATAGTAAGCACTGCGGGGGGAGTCCCTGTTTATCAATCATATTCTGAACCTAGTTCTGTGGATAAATACATTAGAACATTATTATAGGCCTTTGTAGTGAGGTTTATTGAACATCTATTTGCTCTAAACAGCTGTGTCCATTGTTGCCGGGGTTTTTTTTATGGTATAAAAGATAATAGAGGCTTTGTGTTTACCCTTTTGCACTTGATTTGATTGCTTCTCCTAGTATATTCTGGCACCTATGGTGCTCAGAGATTCTACCATTTGACTATTGTGTTTCTTTATGCAGTCTTATATGTATATATGGTATATATTCTAAATACCTCAAATAAGTGCTGTCATTCTGTATTTATTCTTTTTCTGGCTTACTTCTTTTAACATTTTCTAGTTCCATCCATGTTGCTGCAAACAGCATGATTGTATAGTTTCTAACTGCTATGTAGTATTCCATTGTGTATACTTACCACATCTTCATGGTCCACTAAACTGTTGTTGGACATCTAGGGTGATCCCAAATCTTGGCTATTGTGCTGAGTGTTGCAATGAATAGTGCAAAAATATGCATAAATATTTTTTGATGAATGTCTCTCTGTCTTAGGGATAGATAACCAGGAGCATTATTGCTGTGCTATAAGGAAATTTAATTCTGAGTTTACTGAGAACTCTCCATACTGTTTTCCGTAGGGGTTTGATCATGCAGCATTCCCACCAGCAGTGGATGAGAGTTCCTTTCTTACCACATCCACTCCAACAGAGATTGGTCCTGTTGTTTTTTACTTGTGCTATCCTCACTGGTGTAAGGTGATACCTCATCATTGTCTTGATTTGGATTTCCCTAAAGCTGAGTGGTAGTGAACATGTTTGCATGTATCTAATGGCCATTTGTTAGTCTTTCTCAGAGAAGTTTCTATTAATTTCTTTTCCCTATTTTTCTATGGCTTTATTTAGTTTTGTGAAGCTAATCTTTCTGGGTGCTTTGTATATCCTAGATATCAACACTTTATTTCATGTGTTGATTGCAAATTTTTTCCCATTCCATTGGCTGTCTTCTAGTTTTTGTTTTGTTTTGTTTTGTTTTATTTTTTGAAAGCTAAAGGTAGAATTTTCATTTATCTCTGATTAAGAAAAGAGTAAAAGTTTCAGTATTCATTTTTACTCTCCATCAAACAAAGAAAAGGCCTTAACTGTCTTCTAGTTTTAACCAGTTATTCTTTCATCATATAGAAACCTTTTAGTTTGGGGCTGGAGAGATAGCATGGAGTTGGGGCATCTGCCTTGCATGCAGAAAGAAGGAAGGTGGTTTGAATCCCAGCATCCCATATAATCCCCTGAGCCTGCCAAGAGCGATTTTTGAGTGTAGAACTAGGAATAACCCCTGAGCACTGATGGGTGTCACCCAAAAACAAAAACAAAAAAAGAAAGAAAGAAAGAAAAGAAAAAAAGAAACTTTTTAGTTTGATGTAGTCCCATTTATTTAGGCTTGATGCTACAGCTCTTGCCATTGACATTCTATCATAGAAGAATTTTTTTGAGGTATAAGTCTTGAAGTGTTCTGCCTACTTTTTTCCTCAATAAATATAGCTTCTGGTCTGATTTAAAGGTCTTTAATCCATTTTGAGTTGTTTTTGTGTAAGTGGTGAAGTATGGAGCAATCTTCAGTTTCTTACAGGTGGTTGGTAATCCAGTTGTTCCAATACACTTTGTTGAAGAGACTGTCTTTGTTCCATTTCAAGTTCTTGGCTCTTTTGTCAAATCTTAGTTGACTGTATATTTGGGAGGTTATCTCTAGATATTCTGGTCTAACCCACTGGTCTGAGACTCTGTTCCAACAAAAGATGTGAAAGAAGAGAAAAGAAGAATAAGTAAATACTGACACACTAGTCCAATCCTAAACTAAAGAGGATTGGACTAGTGTGTCAGTATTTACTTATTCTTGTTTTCTCTTTTTTCACATCTTTTGTTTTCCCCTCTTTTATCCCCTAAGCCATATTTTAAGCAATCACTTATCTTTTCTTAACTCAATTATATCTTAAGAGCTCAGACCCAGTCTATGAGGGTCAGGCCTCTAACAACAACCAAAGAATAGAATGCTAATATCTGTCTTTATGTGAGCATGAGTTTGTAGACAGTGGACTCCTCTCTGATTGTCAAACCTAAATTGTAAACAAGCCATGCCTAAATAGTATATAACCCCTCTTATATATTACTCTTCCTCCTCCTTCAGAAATCCTTCTAGCCTCTCAATCCCCAAAGCTGATCCATTGTCCTTTCTTAATTAGCCCTCTTTACTCTCAGTTATTAACCCAGTAAGTACCGGGACCAATCTCTTGCTCCAATAAACCACCATCAAGGTCCCAAAGCGAAAGGACACCCTCCCTGTCCCACATTGCATGCCTCGGCAAGAATTTACAACCAACACAACTACTGACTCATGTTTTATGGCTCCTCTCACCCCCCTAAGCATGGACTGTTGCATGCTACTGATTCAGCCCCAGAAGGACCAGCCCAAGGACACTTCCCTCATGGCTACAAATAATTTCACAAGCCCAACAAGACATGGTGTGTGATGAAATACTGCTCTGGACTCCACCCCTACAGGAATATCTCAAAAAACTCAGTGGGGAAATCTATATTTCTTTTATGTGTTTAATACCTCTATAATAATGCCTCCTAGTCTGGTTATTCCCAAAAGTAAGTTAGCCTAGTAAACAGCATTTTAATGCCTTTTTAAATGTATTTTTATTTATTGCTTCTATTTTTTTTCTTTATTTTTTTTTTCTTTTCTTTCTTTTTCCTCTCTTTCTCCCTCCATCCTCACCTGTTTTGTTTCTGTTTGGTATGAAAACCTACAAGAAAAATCTTGAGTGGGATAAAAGCTCAGGTCAAAACCAGGGCACAAAGATTGTGCAGATTTTCATTCTTACCTCCAAATCCACCAGTGTATATCACCATATGCTTTTGCATAGGCATTCTAGATAAAGGAAAATGTTATGCACAGAAACAAGCTTTTATATACTAGTGATAAGAAACCCATACTGTTTTATAATACAGGGGCATCTCCCATCCTGAACATGTGTCATCTAGACCCAATTTAGACTCCATGTGATTGGACAGCAACTGTCAAAACTAGAGCCCCAGATCCCAGACATGTAACAAACACAGGTTCCAACAACAGCACCTGAAACCAAACTTCTCCTGGGGAAACTTAGAATACAATCCCTGCACTAACTGGCATCAGTTTTAACATGGCATACTGACATGAGGAAACGGCAACAACTTGAGCTAAGAGAGAGCTCCCCTATCTCATCACTTAACTGTATAATGCAATAAGAAGAAATATCATCCTTTGCCCTAAGAAAAAAATAAAGTCGCTATCTACAGAAGACTGATGTTGGCAAACATGGACTGGACAAAACTTATCATCAAGGGACCAATGAAGAAGTTCCTAACCTAGACCTCGGCCTAGAATTCATGCAAAAACCAAGATCTCTAACCCCAGAGGTCTGACTTCGACAACTGCAATGAGCAGAACTTTTGGAACTATGCTAAAAGAATATATCCTAGGCTCTGTCCTAGGATCTGAGCAAAAATCAAGACCACTAATTACAGAATACTTATGCAATTACAGCTATGGAACAGAACTCCTATAACTGTTAAATAAAAAGTAAATCTCTCCTAGCCTTAGGCCTATGATCTAATGCAAATAACAAGATCTCCAGCTACAGAGGTGGAATGTCATCATCCACTTTTGAGTGGAATATTTCCTGGCACTACAAAAAGACCTTGAGGATGTTTAAATGAGTGAGTATGGAGTCTATAGTTGTTCCCATAGCAGTATGTTTCAGGGCAGAGAAATCCTAGGCCAAGGAAATTCTCATTCTAATTTCCCCTATATTAACTGTGCCTATACGAAGAAGAAGAAGAAGAAGAAGAAGAAGAAGAAGAAGAAGAAAAGAAGAAGAAGAAAGAAGAAGAAGAAGAAGAGAAGAAGAAGAAGAAGAAAGAAGAAGAAAAGAAGAGAAGAAGAAGAAGAAAAGAAGAAAGAAGAAGAAGAAGAAGAAGAAGAAGAAGAAGAAGAAGAAGAGAAGAAGAAGAAGAAGAAGAAGAAGAAGAAGAAGAAGAAGAAGAAGAAAGAAGAAGAAAAAGAAAGAAGAGGGAGAGAAGGAGAAGAAGGAGAAAAGGAGAGAAGAAGAAGAAGAAGAAGAAGAAGAAGAAGAAAAGAAGAAGAAGAAGAAGAAGAAAGAAGGAAGAAGAAGAAGAAGAAGAAAAGAAGAAGAAGAAAAAGAAGAAGAAGAAGAAGAAGAAGAAGAAGAAGAAGAAGAAGAAGAAGAAGAAAAGAAAGAAGGAGGAGGGTAAGGAGGAGAAGGAAAAGGAGAAGAAGGAGAAGAAGAGAAGAAGAAGAAGAAGAAGAAGAAGAAAAGAAGAAGAAGAAGAAAAGAAGAAGAAAGAAGAAGAGGGAAGAAGGAAAGGAAAAGGAGAAGAAGAAGAAGAAGAAGAAGAAGAAGAGAGGAGAGAGGAAAAGGAGAAGAAGAAGAAAATAAGAAGAAGAAGAAGAAGAAGAAGAAGAAGAAGAAGAAGAAGAAGAAGAAGAAGAAGAAGAAGAAGAAGAAGAAGAAGAAGAAGAAGAAGAGAAAGAAGAGGGAGAAGAAGGAGAAGAAGGAGAAAAAGGAGAAGGAGAAGAAGAAGAAGAAGAAGAAGAAGAAGAAGAAGAAGAAGAAGAAGAAGAAGAAGAAGAAGAAGAAGAAAGAAGAAGAAAAGAAGAAGAAGAAGAAGAAGAAGAAGAAGACACACCATTTTCAAGAAGTTGTTGGTTTGGAGGTATTTTGTTTTGGTTTTTTTTTTCTCGTTTTGTTTTGTT
The DNA here is from genome assembly GCF_024139225.1 of Suncus etruscus. NCBI lineage: Eukaryota > Metazoa > Chordata > Mammalia > Eulipotyphla > Soricidae > Suncus > Suncus etruscus. The sequence continues at coordinate 60,077,925 of NC_064851.1, read as the reverse complement.
ACCTTTTCCTTCTTTTTTCCCCTTCCTTTAAATGGATATTTATAACACCTAGTCTTTCTTTTCTTCTTTCTTTCTTTTTTCTTTCTTTTCTTCTTCCATATATTTTCTTTTATATCCAATAGGACAACACTACTGGTATCACCTTAATCAGCCTCATAATCTGAGGGGGGGAAATGGATGGTACCAAGACCAGACAGTCGTATGTTCATTTGGTGGAAATAAAAACTGATCAGACATGAATACCAAATCCAAAGTCAACGACAACAGAATTGATACCCAATGTACAACAAGCTGTACAAGGGGGGAAACAGTTGTATTAGCATTATGGGGGTAAAGGAGGGAGATGTGGGATGCATGCTAGGAATGGGTGGAGGGAGGACAATACTGGTTGTAGATATGCCCTTCATTCATTGTCACTATGTGCCTCAAATATTACTGTGAAAGAATTGTAATTCACTTGGACCACAATAAAAATAAAAAAAAATGAAATAATTCCTGGCCTTGTCGGGAACATATGGGTTGCCAGGGATCAAACTTGGGTTGGTCCAGATAGGCCATGTTCAAAACAAATGCCCTACTCACTGCAATATCACTCAACTCTCATAGTTGTTTTTTTTTTTTAATTATAGTCAGCTCTCTAATGGTCTGGGATACAGTGAAATAAATCAACTTTTATAATTTTATAAATTATAAATCAACTTTATTTTTATAAATCAACTGTGATGGAGAATATTAAAGAAAAGATAATAAGTGCTATTGGTCAAAAGGCATGTAAACATTGGTCGTTCTTTAATTGGGTTCAATTTTTGATTATTGCTACCTTAGAGATCATTTATTTTTCAAAAGATAATATAAGCTTAGTGTTTTCTAGAAAATTATTTTAAAACATGAACTTTTTAAAAGGACGATTATATTCAAGTATAACTTTGAGGGTGATTCTTCCAACTTCAAGGTTGGAAAAATATACAAATCTACTATTATCAATTGCCCATCAATATGAATACATTAGCTATAGAGACAGAACCTCTACCTTAGTGGTGGAGAAAGTCTAACTTACAGATAATGTCTGGAAATGTGGTTTTGCCCTAAACCATGAAGAGGCAGTCACTCATGCTTCTTTGTAATTGTTGTGGCACCTGTGAAAGATATCCTAAATAACCAAATGATCTTTATCAGAAAATAAATTTCTTTAACCTCACTAAACATGGAAACAATTTTCAGTCAAGCAAACATATTAAAAACTACAACTTCTTTGGGGGTGGGCAGGAAAAGTAAATAAAAACTACACCATATTTTAAGACAAAGACAAGATGAAACACAAAGACTTTCTAATTGTCATAAATACAAAATAAAGACTACATTTTGTTTTTTGCCTTTTTTTTTATTTTGCTTTTTTTTTATCATGGGGTAACAGATGTAGGGCCAAGGGAATGGGTGAGAGGAATGGGGTATAGAGGGCAGGGAAGAGGAGATGGAAAAGGAGAGAAGGGATGAGGAAGACAGGAAGGAAGAGTTAGGGATAAACAGATCGATGAGGGGGTATAGGTGAGAAGGGAAGAGGGGAGGGGCTAAGACTACATTTTGTAAAGGAAAAAAAATAAAGACGATTCGATACTTACCTTAAGCTGCCAGGTAAGTAGAAAAAGTGGTTTCTAGTGGAGTTACAAAAATGTTATAAATTGTGACTTGTCAATGCCTGCACTGATAAATCAGACGGAAACTCAGACATTAAAATACTGAGTTTCTAATGGTAAATCTAAACTATTAAAATTTATTCGCGGCATAGAAATCAAATGAACTTTTTTATATGGGTTCTTCAACACACTGTGTTCAAATAAAAAAGTTGCTATTCCCAACTGTTTGATTTATCCAACTTTGTGACCCTTTATTTCTCTTATATAGTGTACATCTTAGAGAACTGTTTGAAAATAAACTTGAAAATAAAGGTACATATCTTAAGATTCTGAAATGTGTAAAAAGTAACACAGACAAACCAAATAAAATATATAACTTCAAATTTCCTGTCAAAAAGTGACAAATGAGAATTAGGAATGATTAAACACATCTCTTCATTTTATGAGCATATTCATGCTTCAGAGTACTCTTTCTTCCTTTTCTTATATAATTAAAAATAACTCAATGAGAAAACATTTAGTGAGTTATTAAAATATTAGGAGTTTTTCTAAAGGAGCCTTTTCAAGGAAGGAGAGTTGAAAGGTAGGTACAGAGTTTGAATGTCTCCCAGTATACTGACATGGTTTTATTTACGTAGGGAAGGACAAACTGACACTAGTACTATATAATCTCTACTAGTAGAGTTCTGTCATAGAATCTATAAAAACATAAAGAAGAAATATTTTATATGTTGTGAAATTATCCAGTTTTACTTCTACAAGGCAGCTGGGAGAAGAGTTTACAGGTGGAGAGAATATCATAAATGAATATTGGACAGGAAACATCACAATTAATTCAATAATTGTTTTTTATGAAGTACTTTCCGAAATTACTGCTAGATTAAATGAGCCCCAGTAGTGCCATAGAGTTAGCAATGTCATCTCTAAAGGGGAGAAGAATGTAAATCTTATAACAGTTTACAGATGTTTTTATTGAATATCTAATCCAAAAATTCTGACAAAATGAGGCCACCTTGGAATTGTACTAGGCAGTCTTTGCACAGCAACAGCTCCTTACAATTAGCAAATCTTCATTAATCCTTTTGGAATTCATTGTAATGACACTAATCATGTCAAACTTATTGAGAATTAACATAAATTGTGTGTGTGACTCAACAATAATCCTAAACAAACTTCTCAAATACCTAGTGTCTGTTCTATTGAACAACAAAAATTGGGTTGAAGCCCAAGTTCTCATTTATTGCAAATAAATGTTACACATTTTAACAGGGCTGATAGAATACAATTAATTTTTACCAGCATGGGTACCACATGTGGATAAGAAATGATCAGATATTAGCATTGTTCAGTAAGATCTCACAGACATAATAAAATAACACACACCTAATTCAAGTTCCTTGTTATTCTGCTTTCCATTCTAGGGTTCCAAGACTTAAGGCCAAGTTGAATAAATAACAATGGTTTTTTTAGAGAAAGTTCAATGGATGCAAAATAAGAGAGATTTGTTACTTTTTTGGTGATCAAACTTACCTTGGGGTTCTTTTGCAAATTGAAGAGTAATATTTTTCTCCCTGAACTTTTTTTTTTGGGGGGGGGTTAGGGCCACACCCGATGATGCTCAGGGGATACTCCTTGGCTATGTGCTCAATACTAGGGGGACCACATGGGATGCCGGGAGGGATCAAACCACAGTTCATCCTAGGCTAGAGCAGACAAGACAGGCAAGACAGATGCCTTACCGCTCTGTGCTACCACTCTGGCTCCTTTCCCTGAACTTTTAAAGCAAAGAAGTATTTCAGGATTTCCTGGGGTTGGGGTTAAAAGGGGTGTTTTATATATATATATATATATATATATATATATATATTATATATATATATATATATATATATATGAATAGACAAGAGCCAAAAAAGAAAATACGGAGAAATTTTACATTTTTAAGAAATCCACCAAGTGCCACAATTTTAAATATAGAGATATTTTCCCAGTCATTATATGTGCCTGTGTGTTTGTCCAACACAAATGTCTCTATATAGTGCTAAGAACTAGTGAATTGGTGACAGCCAAGATTTCTAGAGATATCTTCAACTTTCTTGATTTTACTTCAATAAATTTTCCTTGAGCAAGTATCTAGTCTACACCAAATATTTTAACCAAAGCGGTGTTCAAATACACTGATTTATTCTCTATAAGCCAATAAATTGAGTAACATAAGAGATTCGGCAGAAAAATGTACACTGTAAGTGTGAGTCACAGAAGACAGGCAGAAACCTCGCCATTATACAGATAAAATGAACTAAAATCTCTGGGTGGACACTTGCACTGCGCCCAAAATGTTATTCTTGATTTGCTAGGAAAAAGCAATTTATTCTGTCACTTTCTGGGGACTTAGAGCTAATTGGTCTTTCATAGTTATGTGGTTCTGAAAATGAGCATAAAACTGAAAGCTGACAAACTCAAACAGGAAATCTGAATCTGCCTATTTTCATAAGTATCTTATAATGGTTTGTAGAAAGGAATGAGATTTTGATTAGAATAGCAAATTTCTTCATGCAAAGGGAAGTACTCCAAATTACCCATCAGTGTAACAAACAGAAAGATTTCTCTTCATTCAGACTCTTGGATGAAAGAAAACAAGTGTTCTTTCCTGAATCCCATACCCAACAGTCCCCTCCAGACCATTTCTTGCAGTCAGTCAGCATTGTCATCTGTGGGCGTTCCTTAGAATATATAACCTCTCAGGATCCCCATCTCTTTGTTACTCTTCCCATCCCAAACCTATCGAAAGAACATGCATAATACATCACATCTTAAAGACCAGCAGAGACAGTGTGTCTACAAATGAAGCAGCAGAGGAAAAGAGAGACAAAATAACTGAAACATCCATAAGCCTTAATAGCAATGAGGCTGGAAAAGATTAAGTTCAACACTAAAAAAATAACTCTTCAAAGCCTGAATAGTATGTTAATGTATTTGCACAGTGTCTGGCATAGATGACAGAATGAACACCATAAGGGGAAACTGAAAAGAAGCAAAGGAGAGCAAACATAAAGCATTATATCTCTGGCAAAAAAAGACAGGGTGAATTTGCTGAGGCAAATAGACTGGGACATGAAAGAAATTGAGTCCAACATGAGCCAGCAGAAACAGAGTTTAAGGTATTTTAAATTACAGTAAACTCAACTCTTCTCTCTTTCCTTTCCCATCCTTTCCTCCCCCTCCTCTTCTTTCCCACTCTTCTAATTTATCTTTTAATGACAAACCATCTCCTATTTCTGTAGCTATAGATGTAACATAATACAAAAATCTGCAGGTTAAGCAGACATATCTAGGATTATATTATATGGATATATATTTTGTAGAACTTTACAGATACTGCATAAAAACTAACATTATTAGAAAAAAAACAGCTGTGGTTTTTTGGCCATATTGAGGCATCAAAGCTCCTTTTTTCTCTCAGAGCTGGAGCTTTAAAAGTTATTTTCCACTCTGATGATTACAGACATCTCGACAGACAAAGAAAATGGGAATTTAAAATAGGCAGTCACCACTAATATATACTTTGTTCTTTGACCAAAAGAAGACGACTAAGTGTCATATTGGAGTTTCTTAATCAATGTCAAAAGAAAAAAAAAACCCTCTGGAATTGGTAGATATAAATGCACTATACTGAAGGGATCAAGAAGGAAAATGACTAATATTTACTCATATAGCTCAGATCTATGTTCTTATAAGAAAACAGGACATTATAACAAAAATGGGGGTTGCAATCATGAAATTTCGAATTTGTAAAAGAAGCACATAAAAATAAGAAATATATTTAGAATAATTTTCCACTATAGACTGAACACTAAGAACAGACCCTCCTCTGAAGACTGAACCTTCAGACTGTCAGTGATTCTGTGATATCTTCTTCTCCTTTGATTTCCATTGTTTTACTTTAAATTGCTAGTCTGTTAATTCTGTCTTTTTTCCTTCTTCACAATCAGGCTTGTAATAGTCAACCACCTAAAAACTTCTTAAAAATCTAAGTAAAATGAGTTATATGTTATCTAATTTTAGACTATTTTAGGAGGCTGTTAACCTAAGACAAGTTTAAAGACATGGTATCAAATTTCAGTGAGAAAGAAAAAGGTAAATAACAATTATCACATTGGGCCATATATAGCAAACCTCTTTCAATGTCATTTATGTTCTCAAAAATCACAGGAGTTTAAAGATGACATTAAAACACTAATAACAACTGTACACTGAATGCTGACTTCTTTCTTCAATACTTTCTGTATGCTTTACAGAAATAATCTAAGATACATATGAGTACGCAATTCTGCAGAACCTGTTTCTACCATCTGTTTACACAAAGGAAAATTGAGGCCCATGGAGATGGCATCCCAGCTGAGGTTATCCTACTAATAATTGTGGCCAGAGTTCAAATCCAAGGCTATTGTAGAATCTAAATTGACACTCTTTCTTTACCCTCTATTATGTTACCATCCCCCAAATATTTTCCTAGAAATAAGGTACAATTAATTAATTTATTTCATACAGAGTAAACTATTGAAAGTTTTAGTGACTCTCCTGAGACATTTTATAAAACTAGAAAAGAACCAGCTGCATTATAGATGTACTGGATCATGATCTAGATATAAGCATAACAATATGTTGAAGGAAGGTCAACATATATCATTGGCTGCCGTTACAAAGGTTAATATGAGATATGCAATATGTCAACAATATAGGTATCTGAAACTTGCCTACTAAACATTGAGAAAAATAGTAGACTACAATAGTGTGTAACATATATGGCATCACTGAAAAATAAAAAGATTCATATATTTATAAGTAATGCCTCTTTAATCACCAGAAAACATTTCCTCTAATACTTATTATGTGATGATATTCTAAAGTCTATTACACACCTCACTTGCCTTCATAAACATAACTATTTGAACATTTTTTTTCTTTCTTTGATATCTTGGAAACATAACTATGCATTTTATCCACTGTGCTATGTTGTGGGTAAACAATAATTCCAGGAGTTATCAAGTCATGCAAAGCCATTTTCTTGGCCATCAAGTGGCCTGAGACTTTATGATTACTAAAAATCTATCAAGCATTTCTTCTTCCTATGCAATGCATTCCTTTGCCTTTCTCACTTTAATTTTGCTAACTCCAACACGTGGTGTCTAGGAAGATATGGGAAACTTTTCAAGATTGTATCTCTGGCATATTTGCTCAACTTTGTCTTCTGGTTCTATTTTCTTGCATGTATTACATTTCTAAAAATAGACCCCATATTTGAAAAGCCTATTTAGCTTCTATTTAACTTTGAATACAATGTGCTGTCTCAGATTGTATCCACTTCGGTGGTCATGTAGTAAGTGCCGTTTCCTTTATTGTCCTCATAAGATTAATAAACAATAAAACTCCTTGTCATTATTTCAGACACAAACAAGATATAAGAAAGTGTATGAAAAGTCCCATTAACATTTTTTATGCCCCAGAGAGATACCATTAGACTTGTTTCTGGCAACCCCAGCATTGTATGTGTGTATGTATGTATATATATATATATATATTCATATATATACAGTATATATGAATATATATATTTTACTATACTATATTTACTTGCAATATATTGTAGTTTCTGTGTCTATAAATCTGTTCTTTCAACTAAACTTTAAGCTCTTTGAAACTTTTTTCACTCCTTCCCTCCCTCTCTCTTTTTCTCCTTTCCTTCTTTTTTTTCATACCTCCTTCCTTAATCCTCTCTCCATCTCTCCATCCTTCTCTCCCTCTCTCTCTCTCCCTTCCTTCTTCCCTTCTTTATTTCCTTCCTTTCTTCCTGCCTGCCTTCCTTTCCTTCCTTTCTTTCTTCACTCCTTCCCTCCTTCCTTCCCTCCTTTGGGGTCAAAGCCAGGATCTTACTTATGCAAAGCAACTGGTTTATTGCTGAGCTACATTTCCTGGCACTTAAAGTTTCTGAGCACTTTTGTATGGCCAGAATTTAAGTTACATACATGGTACAAATATAGGCTCAATTAGTGTCTGCACACCTAAAAAAAGATGCATTGATTTTTATACATAGATGTACTATAATCAAAGCAATTGAGTACTAGTATGTTTTTCTTAGTATTCTCAGTCAAACATCTTGCTGAAGGTTACATGGTTATTTATAATAAATTGTGATTTAGATAAAACAAATACATTTAAATAGATTTTTAGTACAAAAAGAAATTTTAGGGAAGAGCAACAGTCAGGGAATATTTCAAAATAGTTGTACTTCGAATTGACCACCTCAGGTTGATACAAAAAGTTATCTAGTACTCTCTAACAGCAAAAGGGCTGTTTATAGAGCTTATGTAAAATAAATAGCTATATATCTCTGTAAAGATGTTATATTGCCTTGTTGGGCTATTAAAAATAAATAAGGTGTCTAACCTTAATGATAAAGCTTCTTTGACTTCAGCTGAGTCTTGCAAATTTACACCACAGTATAAGCAGAACTTTAAGTTCTCTCAGAGATGAACTATAACAAAAGTATAGATAAAATTTGAACTAGAAAAAAAAATGGGGGGCGTCTTTTGTTATCACTGGAATTTCTGCCTCTGATAACCTCTAGGGAGTGGTAAAAGTCTCTACTTTTAAAATGTTTCCCAAATAGCTTTCATGCCTCTGATGATAATATAAGGACAATATGACCCTTTGACCTCATTATTTCTAAATTTGTTCAACATAAAATGTTGGACATAATTTTTTGACCAGAGCTCTTAAGTGTCACATCTATGTGGTTGTTATTTATTAATTCTAGTCAATGTAAATTACATACATTTTATATGTTAAAATTGCCATTTTTAAGTAGATTTTCTCTAGGACATAGATTTTGAAATATTACAATATAAACCAGTATCTGTGATTTGCCAGCTAAAAAAATAAAATAGAAAGTTTTGTTTTTCTTTATCTAAGCTTAACTGAAACTTTCTATCTGGATGCAATTTCTGTTGCAATATTCAAGATTTGAAGAAATCTTTCATGAGACAGAAACCTCAGAAAATGCTATGAGCTAAAAAAGCAGTTCATTGAAGAGCAAAGTCAAAAAGTCCACTACTGCAGGTCATAAATATATTCTTATCAGTAAAAGCACAAATGGAGAAACCACTTATGTTAAAATACAAATTGAAAGCAGGAGATTTCAGAAATGGATGTTACAATACTCAAAGCAATTTATGTATGTATGTATGTATGATCGTGTGTCATGCAGAACAAAGCCACAAACCACAGTTCTAAGTGAACTATTTCATATAACCGTGCATTTTAGGATCTCAATGTCACCTTCTTTTAATCTTTTTATATGATAACTTCATCAGTATAAAAGGGCAGGACCTGATCTAACATATTGTTTATTTTAATGACTTACAGAGGCTCACATTTGAAATAAATCACCAAGTGTTCTATTTTAAGTCTCTTATTTTCAAATTTTGTTTTTAGATTTTTAAAATAATTTTGTATTTAAACACCGTGAATATAAAAATAATTATAGTTGGGTTTCAATCATAACAGGAATACCCCCTTCACCATGCAACCTTCCCATCACCAGTGCCCCTATCTCTTCCCTCCCCCACCCCCTGCCTGTATTCAAGATAGGCTTTCTACATCCCTCACTCACTGAAATTATTATGATAGTTCTCAGCGTAGTTATTTCTCTAACTGCACTCTTTGTGATGAGTTTCATATCTTGAACCAGTACTTCCAACTCTCATCTCTGGGAATCATTTCAATGTCTTTAATTTTTCTTAAAACACATAGATGAGTGAGACCATTCTGTGTGTCTCTCTCTCCCTCTGAATAATTTCACTCAGCATATTAGATTCCATGTACAACCATGTGTAGGAAATTTCATGACTTCATTTCTGATGACTGCATAATATTCCATTGTGTATATGTACCACAGTTTCTTTAGCCATTCATCTGTTGAAGAGCATCTTGGTTGTTTCCAGTCTGGCTATTGTAAATAGCAATGCAATGAATCTAGGTGTGAGGAAGGGATTTTTGTATTGGATTTTTGTGTTCCTAAGGTATAGCTGTAGGAGTGGTATAGATGGATCAAATGGGAGCTCAATTTCCAGTTTTTTGAGGAATCTCATATTGTTTTCCATAAGGGCTAGACTAGACGGCATTCCCACCAGCATATCCCAGCCAGCACTGATTGTGCTTGTTTTTTGTGATGTGTGCCAGTCTCTGTGAGATGGTGTGAGAGATGGTACCTCATTGTTATTTTGATTTGCATCTCCTTGATAATTAGTGATATGGAGCATTTTTTCATGTGCCTTTTGGCTATTTGTATTTTCTTCTCCCCATTTTTTGATGGGGTTATATTTTTTCTTGTTAATTCTGTCAGTACCTTATATATTTTTGATTGTAGCCCCTTATCTGATGGGTATTGGATGAATAGCTTCTTCCATTCTGTGGGAGGCTTTTGTATCCTAGGCATTATTTCCTTTGAGGTAAATGCCTTTTACCAAATATACTATTCACCATATCTTCATTATCAAGATAGCCAAGCTAATGGCCGAGTTGGCTTTAATTTCTACATTTCAGGCATCAAAAATAAATTTGCGGGGCCGGGAAGGTGGCGTAGAGGTAAGGTGTCTGCCTTGCAAGCGCTAGCGTAGGACGGACCTTGGTTCAATCCCCCGGCGTCCCATATGGTCCCCCCAAGCCAGGGGCGATTTCTGAGCGCATAGCCAGGGTAACCCCTGAGCGTCAAACGGGTGTGGCCCAAAAACAAAAAAAAATAAAAATAAAAATAAAAATAAATAAATAAATTTGCATTGTCATATAGAATTGGTTTTTTTTTCTCTCCTTTCCCTCTCTAGAAAATTAACTGCTGGAAAATTATTGTCAGAGTCTTAAAATGATTTCCTAATGAGTGCTTGTTTGTAAAATACAATTTCTTTCTCAATATCAGTCTCTCTTCAGTTGTCTTCTGGGGAACTTTGAAATCCTAGTGTTTTCAGCACACATACAGCAAACACACTCCAAATGCAATGGTTTTGATTCTCTTTACTAATTTCTGTAACAGCACTTAAGGCTTCTCAGTAAGTGAACAACGTTTGAGGAAGTAAGTGTAGAAAGTAAAAAGGCAAATGTCAAAGAGGTAGAATGTGAATTTATAGAGAAAAGGAAGAGAGGCTGGAGCTATAACACAGAAGAAGGTGGGGATTCGCCTTGTACTTTGCACACTAGGGTTTTATCCTTGGGCATCCCATATAGACCCTTGGACCGGCCAGGATTAATTTCTGAGTGCAGAAAAGGAGTAATTCCTGAACACTACCAGGTGTTGCACAGCTGTCCCCCAAATAAAAACCAAAAGAAAAGAAAATGATTCTCCAAAGCTGTAAAGGGTTATTTGCTAGTAAAGATTAACTACAAACCTTAAACATTTTAAATATATACTCTCTGCAAATGCATAAATTATATGACATTAGAGAACAAATAACACCATTTTGTTATTAAAAAGGAAACAAATAACACCATTATTTCCAAGATGCTTACACAGGGAAAAACAAGTGAACAATATACTTTTATTCAAACCAGAGAGTTAAGGGTTAAATATAATAAAAGGGTTAATTGGCTTTTACAAGAACATAGATTATTCAGCGGTTCATTCTGGCTGAAGGTAGGGAACAAAGATGGAGAGAGAACTTTAGAGCTGTTTCCATTTCAATAGGAAGAAGAATTCAGTAAAGTGAAAGAGAAAGGTGGATACATAATAAAGAGAGAAAAGGAGATGAGCTGGGTGAAAAGAGAAATGTGAATAGGGAAATAAGAGAACAAAATGGCAAGAAACAGGGCTAGATTTAATTTCTAAAGAACTAACCTGGGAAATACTTATAACTCAGGAGGCTGTGAGTCTAAGGACTTTCTTCTAACTGCCAAAGGCATAAACTAATCTATTTAATTAGAAAAATATGCTTGTATTGCACTCTGAGTAATTTCCCAGAGGAAAACTTGTTTCTTTTACAGTTAAAATTTTTGTTAAAAGCCTTGCTTCCCCCATTCTTCCTGCTCTACTACAGTCCCTACACCTCTTCAGCTATGCAATTATAGTCAACCAAGATATAGCTATGACCCTGTCAAGATCTCGCATTTGTTTTTGGGGTGCTGAAATAGAAACACATTAACCTAGATATACCTGAGCCCTCCAGCAGGCACTTAATAATAAAAAAGAAAGAAAAAAGACTCAGAGGCATTTCTTCAATGACTAACCACATCTTCACAATAGCAAATAATGCAATAGAATAATATAATATATCTTAATATGTTACCAAAGCTATGCGAATATTCAAAATAAAACAAAACATACCTAGAAAATGCAACATCCTCTATCAATGAGCTTGTAGTGTCTAAGACTATTCTCTTTTATAGCATTAAAGTAAAGTTTTAGTGTTTCTTGTATCTGATTAAAAAGAAAATATGTTCTGATGGTCAGAAAATTTAAATTATTAAAGCCATATAATCCTTTAATTGGAATGCTACAATAAAGAATATAAATAGGTTTCAAATATATCAACTTTACTTCTGAATAAAAAATTTAAATCTATAAACTTAGCAGCACAATTATAACTCAAATGTATTCTAAGAACAGTCTTTTCAGTTTCAATGAAAATATTAAATTATGCACAGTCATTTATAATCTTTATCACTTAGTTTTGCTTTAACGGTTCTTTGTGCATTGATGTATATGGTATAGTTGCAGGTAATAGTACTATCCTGAGAAAGATAAAGTCAAAGTAAAAACCTTAAGAATGGGAAATGATCAAAATAAATTTGTAATGAATAGAAAAGGCAGCTAAGTATAATGCTGAAACTTTGCAAATACCAATTCTTTCTTGCTGCTAGTCACATTGTAAAAACATCTTTGTGGTGGTACTAAGGATCACATTAATAAAAAGTTTCAAAACTAGTTTACTTCATATTTTTCTTCCTTTAAGCCTATAATCAGAAATGGATAATCCTGGGACACAATATAATGTGATCTAAAATGTACTTTGGGACTCATAGAACTTTATTACCTAGAGACACTGTCCACAGTCAGATCCATAACATTATTAAATATTGTGACCAGCAATTTTTTTCATGTTGGTTTCCTCACATCCAAGTGACCAGAATTTGAACCTTTGTTTTAGTGTTTAAAGGCAGTCTGCCCCACTTTAAATAAAGGATGGAGTTTAAAATCTCAAGAAAATATTTGCAGTGAATATTAAGCACACTCTGGGCTTAATAAGTACCTAAGCTTATAATTTCAAAAACATGTGCGTGTAATTTTTCTGTTTTATAGGGTAGTTGAATATATATGCATTATAATATTTTACAGCATTACATATTTGTGTAATTTACTAAAAACTCTTAATATATTTCTAAAGTTAACAAAGGTAAAGTTACATCTTTACTATTATTTACTGCTTCATATAAACTATAAAATCATTCTCATAGCTAACTAGATCTGTTAAAATGATCATAGAATTTATATAAAAATACTTGCAGGCTATTAAGATCATATAAACTTTAGTTTAAAATGGTTTCCACAATTACTAAAAGGCTTGCAATGTTCACATAAAAGGATTGATATCCCATAAATGTGCTGCAGCGTATCTTTTGTCCTGGAAAACTTAGAATAGGATCTGTCAGGTATATCCACTAGCGTAACAAACATGTCACCCAGATTTGCATTGGGAATTAAAACATTCTGTAGCCTGACAAAAGGCTGTGTGTTTTTAGCAACTGTGACAGGAAGAAGGCATTGCAATACCTAGACACTGTGAGTTAAAAGTCCCTCATCAGACAGCTTAAAAAGGCATTTTAATCCCATAATAGAGCTTCCCTGAGTGGCAAGACAGGCTACAGAGAACCACAGATATGCCTGCACCCTAATCACTCAGGCAAGGATAATTCTATCTCCTGCAAACACGGTATTGCCCTTTATTCTTTCATTTACACATCACTTATTGAAAACATGAAAGCACGGTGGGGGGAATCATGTGTGGAAGTTGAGAAATGTCACTGATACTAGAAGTTCAATCCACATTTTTCACTAACATCAAATGCAAAACCATTCTGATAAAACAATGATCACTGTGAAATAAGCAAGTAGCAATGCTAATAAGCTTACAGGAGAGCACCATAAAACTTATTACATTACTTTAATAAAAAGTTGCATAACTGGCTTAAATAAGTAGAGCTAAGAATTTCTCCCATAAAACATTTTTCATTCTGATATAAATAGTTTCACTATTTTAGTTGATTTCTTCGTTTCAAAAAGGTGCCAGAACTATTTCTAACAATGTTTTTATTGTTACACTTTGAAATAGATCTGCACATATTTATTCATAGATGTGATTATTGAAGGGACTTTTGCATAAAATATAATTTTTTAATTAACACAATTTTATTTAAAATTCCATAGTCTCTCCTCATCTTTTAGGTCATTAATAGAAAATAGGCAGACAATGTATTAGAAATTTCATTAAAAAATTCTTTAAGAAATGTGTTTTTTACTTAATTATATATAAAGTATAATTCAACTATATCATGCTTTTCACAAGTAAGGACATTTTTTATAAGACAGATGTGACAGATACCAAGTAAAATAGACATTACATGAGAAAAGAATTTAACTTGCACATATTTAAAAAAAAAAGGGTTGTCCAGCATTTTCTAATAATTGCAAAGCACAATGTGATTAAAGCTACTCATTTAAAGGGCTCCTTTCAGTGAGAAAACATAACTGACTCAATTTGGATACATGAAACAAAATTTCACTTAAATATAAGTCCTTCGAATATAAAAAGGGCAATAAATTACATTTGTCATGAAGAAAAATTACTAACAATAGTCTTAAGTTTCTCTAAGAAAATGAATAAAAATACAAATCCCAACTTGTTATAGGTAACCCTCTTAAACAATTATTTAGCACTACTTTTATGGACATCTTGTTGTATGATACTATTTTTTGGTTTGTTTTTCTGGAATTTTGTGTTTTATTTCACTTTATTTTTAATGTGTATTAATTTAATGGAACTTACTGATATGCCAAGAACCTAAGGAAATGCTCAAATTTTTAGCAGCTAAACATAACCACAATCTATATAACACTCAAGCCTAAATGTCTTCTTCAGGTCAAAATCTTACTTCCACAGAGTATGTCTTCACCTGCAACTCTGGAAGCTAAACTTGATTTCTCTTTTCCATGATTAAAATGAGGCCTTAAAGAGTTAAGAAATATTACCAAGGAACACAGACACAGCTACAGCATTTGAATGAGGATTGAGAAGTTAACTAACATACACAAGTCACAAAGTTGTAAGTATTAAAAACAGAATTTTAACACAGATCTGATTGATATCCAATCCTATTATCAATGCTTTCTACCAATGCAATCTTTAATTCTATTATCTTTCTTCAAAGTATAAGTAATGATAAACATAACTGACAAATAGAAAGTTCTTCTACAGCCTTCTGATTTAATATATAAAAATCTAAAAATGTGCTCTCAGATACTTCAACTATGAGAGAGCTCTCACAAGTGGACACTTGTGACTGAATATGGCCTCTTCTATGGAAGGAGAGATCTTCTGAATTGCATCACAGTGCCTCTCTGAGGAAGTTCTATTTTGTATTTCACCAGTGCAGAGAGGCTAAGTTACCTTTTGTAAAAGCGATGATCCCAAATGTCATCGACACATTCTTATTACTTCAAAAACTTCGGATTTAGGAGAATATCACATATTTTTTTTTCTAATTTTCAGTGTTCTTTGGGGCAAAAGAAGCATAGATATAGGACTTGGAGCTGGAGAGATGTGATTTAGTTCAGTCAATTTAATCCAACACTCATTTATAGATGGGAGTTACCAAGCTGATAGGTCTTTGAAAGGGAGGAGGTCTGAGGATTTTTATGGTAAATAAAAAATGACTAGAGATGAATCATGAATTGTCCTTTCAGAATAGAGCAGACTAGAGGTGTTAAGAGCTGTTAAACCTCTTTCGGGATGTCATTCTTTAGTTTTCTCACTGGGAGAAACCCAGCTTAAAGAAGTGGAAAAAATATTTGTCACTGAAGAGAGAGCAGGAAGAAACATGTTTTTCTTTTGCCTTTGCTTCCTTATTGATTTTTTTATTATTAATTTGGAAATACTGACATTTAAAATGTATATTCAATATTTTATAATACAAAGTAAAGTATTGCAAAAAGCATAGTTTGGCTTCTTATTAAAACTTATACCCAAATATTCACAAATAAATGAGATAGTTCTATAGTATGACAAAAAATAACCATCTGAGATTTATTTGTTTATTAACTTTCTAACTCTATGAACTTGGTCTAATGATCTTGTGGAAAGAAATGAGATATTTTAGTCTCATAATAAAAACAAAAATATTTTAATAGAATTTTTGTTATGGTTAAATGAAGTAATATATATATAAATATATATATGTATATATATATAAACTTTAGCACTGACTTTGGCATTGTACAAATTTAATACCTGGTGGATATGAATGTTTTATTGGCTATTTAGCTTGTTCTCTAACGAAAGATAATGTGTCAAAATGACTGCAGGAAATCTAAGTAAGCAAAATCTGAAATCAACGACTTAGCTTTATTTCTTGTTTCTTTTTCTCCACTAAATCTCTTTGTCATTTACACGACAATCTTCTTTTTAATAAATGGGACAGAAACTATTACTAAACAGCACTTAAAATGTTCCTAATATTAATACATAATTGCTTGTGTTTAAATTGATATTTGTCATTTCAAATATTACTAGGGAAGTATCAATACTATTTTGTCAGGTCAATTTTATGTACAAATAGCAAATTTCAGTCAGGCAAAATCCCTACTGTGATGGGTAAAAAAATTTACTAGAGTTTTTATAGAAAAATCTCAGATTCTTTTTTGCCTTCTTTCTTTCCCAGTTAAAATAAGAAAACAATATAGAGAGACAGAATTCATAGTATGGACTCTAAAGAACAAAAGGAAGTTAACATTTCAAAGATAATAGGAAAGAAAAGTGGACTGAGTTCTTTTTCAGTTGTTCTATTAAATATTCTTCTTCTCTCACATCTCATTTCTACCAAATATAAAGACTATGTGCAATAAAACAATAAAATATGTGTTAATCTAGTCAGTATGCCAAGAACAGAAAGATATTCCTACTGCAAAGTGTAACTAAAATTGTCTATACCTCAGACACTTTATGATCAGAAAACTTGAAAACAAAACAGACATCAATAGAAATGATAGTTTTACTGTGAGTTCATGGTCACAGCAAGGCTACAAGATCAGGGATATAATACCATATTAATTGTACTTCCCAGGGGCCACCCAATATTGCTGTTTGCCTCTGAGAGTTCCGATCTGTGCCTTTTATCCTGTGTGATTATTAATAGAGTACCTTTAACTCCAAAAGTGTCCCACTTTGGACAATAAACTACAAAGTTGCCCTAGGCTTACCTTTACTCCATTTTATTTCCTTTTCTATAGGAAAAAAAAAGAAAAAAGGACACCTAAGAACTAACTGCTTTAACTCTTCAGGATATAGCTGAGGGAAGGAAAATGTGAACTTTTTAAGTTTGGTTATTCATTAAATTCTTCACATTTTTATAAATTAGATATTTCTGTTCAGTTTTGACTATGCTGTGGTCCCACTCGCCCATGAAATATTTGAAACTGAATCAATCCTATCTGTCTTTACCAACTTCTCTTCCTTATAAATTTTTGCCTAATTCAGTAGTACAATGTTGAGTCTGCTTATTGAATTCTGCTTGGAAGTGTCAAGGAATTATGCCTCATATGAGGACTCCTTAATATAATTGCTGTTTCTTTAAAAAAAAAAATCAGATGTTCCACTTAGGTTATACTGCCAAAAATAGCAGTTCATATCAGCTGCAAGAAAGGCTGAGCACCTTTGAGCAAGAGCCCTTTAATCAAAAAGCAATCTTTTGGGATGAGTTAGTAGTACTTTGCCTCCGGCGCTAACCAGATCCCCTACTTTCATTGTATATTTCCACAGGAGTCTAATGATGAAATACATTAGCTCTCCTTACAGGTGAAATAGAAGCACACTTAGAGCAGTGTCTTCTAGGGTTACAAGGTGCTTCAGAAAACGAGGGAGGAGGCCAGCAGCAATAATGTTGTCAAAACGAACAATATTTTCTGCAAGCAAAAGTCCGAGGAGGAATGGGGAAATATCCCCCTTCACAGGAATATCCATATGATGTTCACAATCTCAATCAGTTCACAAACGCAAAGCAGTTTGGTTTTGTCCTAGGTGAGCCTGGAAGTACAAATCTTCATTAAAAAACAGCTAACAATTTATTTGTGTGAAGATGTCCCAACTCTTCCTCCAAATATATTTCAGGTTGCAAGGACAAAGAGGAAAATTCCTTTGAGGAAAATTTTTGGATACTGGAGAATAAAGAGTTACATTCATTCTGTGAGTTTTATCTACCCTAGATCAGTAAGGACATGAGTCTTACAGCATGGATAAGAGTACAGACAGATATAGATCTTCATTACTTGCACACAAAGGGTCAAAATTGTATCACGTGCTTTTCTTTATTTGAATTTTCTTATTTCATATATGCAAGCATATGCATATGTATAATGTATGCACATGCAAAAGTAAGATATGTTTTTCTATATTAAAATGGTTTTCTCTTTTTGTATAATTTTATATACTTTATATATGTACTGACGTGCAAATCTGCAACAGAAGCAGCCTCACTTCTATAGAATGGTTTTATAGCACAAGTAGCACAGCATTGCTAGTTCCCAAAACATCATCTCCTGACACCTCAGTATTGTGGGGGCCCAAAATAGGACAGAAGGTAATACATTAGTTTAGTTGTACATTTAGAACAGCTGTAGCTTCCTTTGTGTTCTCTAAGTAAGCTGCAAGTCAAACAGGTAAAAACAAATGATGAATCAGAGGGAAAGGCTATAAATACTCCCTATCTTTTCCTTTTCTGTTGGTTTTGTTGTGTTTTGAAACTTCAATGATTTGGGGGAAGTAATTAAGTGTTTTGGGCATAAAAGATCTCCTGCTGGGTGATAGGCTACTTGGGGAAGGGAAATTAGACAAAAGGTACTGAGTAATAACCACAAACGACTTTATAGCCCATTCTGTTTGAATGTCAATAGAACTCCAAAGCAAGATTTGCAGAAGATAATCAGCAATGACTCCCCCAAGTATAATCAGGAATTGACTATAATTAGCCATTTGCAAACTCTTACCTGCCACCATTGATTTTTTACCTCAGTGGGAGGGAATGGCATAGTGACCTAAAAGCTTAAAATTAAGAATGGTAAAAATTTCCAAATATAAAAGCATTTTCCATTCTTCCAAAATTTATCAGCATTAAATTAATTTGGCAGATATTTGATGACTCTGCCAAATGATGAAGTAAATGTCACAAAGTATTGCATGTGTTACTACTGTAAGTTTTTCAGAGCTTTTGAGGCATGAGGGGAAGGTAAAAAAAATACATATAAATGTACCTCTTCATTGCTTAAATAATACTTGTGTAAATAAAATTAATACTGAAAATAAATGAAGAATAAAAATATTTTGAAGTACTTCAAAATATGTAATTTGCCACTACACAAGAATATAAAAATTGAATTTGATTCTTTAATTGTAAAATATTCACTTAGGAGGACACATTGAAAGAGAAGCTGATAGGAAACAATAATTGCTTTATACAATATTAATTCACTTACAATGACTTGCTGATATAGTCAGGCTAATGAGCTTAATAAAACAGGCACTGCTGAAAATGAAATAATGGATATAAAATTACAAAACTCTGCCTTACAAATTTAGATGTAAATTTAAATGTACTTATTATTTTATTCAATTATATTCTATCAGGTAATATTTTTCTAACAGATATATTTCCCAGAAGATATTATCTATAAATTATCAGTATGTCTAAAACATAAGTTAAAAATAATTGCAATCAATGCTGGATATTTTTAGATGCAGTCACTTTTACTTATATGATGTTTTCCACATCATAATTCTGGGGTAAGCTGAGCATTAGGAAATCTGAGTAAGGTGACTTGAAGTAATAAAGATAGCAATGTTTAATGTTATTCCCAATAGGAGAATATATGCTATATGCATAATAAAAACAAGCAAATGCGAGATGACAGAAGAGGAGAGCAACTGTGTGAGATAGATGTTCCTAATAAAACAATTGCTAGACCACCATTATTAATCATTATTATGTTATAATTTACCCTAAAAAAAAGCACCTTACAAACATTTAATACTAGCATTTGTGACAAAATTTTAAAGGTTTCTGGTTTTTACTCCTCTCTAGAGAAGCCAATGTTCTCTTGTACATGTATCTCTCTGTCTTCCCTCATACAACTCTAAAATTCTTTCAATAACAACTATTTTGTTCCACTAAAAAATATGCACAGAGGTTTACAAGTATCGACATTTACGTGGATATGAACTCCAATGTAATTTGCTGAAATTTGATCAATACCTATTTTGCATCTAAAAAACCCTATTATATTTTGAGTATTCTTAAAGGAGTCAATTCTAAATTAAGAAGAGTTACCCACAGCTGTGAATTCTCTTTATTTGGTGATAGAAGCTATCAGGTACAAGAGTATATATATTTTTTAAAAAGCAGCCATCAGTAGATAATTAAGTCACCTTTTATCACAGAATCAAAAGTTGCTGAGGAATATTAGTACTTACTAAATCACTTACTATTGTGACATTTCACCAAAGAGAAGATTCTCTCAGAAAAGAAAACTAAACCTCCCAAGTGAATGACACTATCTAACCTTAATGAATAATTCTTGCTCTCTTTACTCACCCAGGAGCCAGCACAGTTGGCTGAATCCCACATCCCCATTATTTTGTTCCTGATGTTAAAACAACAGATGCCACAGGGACCTCAAGGGGCTAATGGATGCCCCACACCCAAAATGTTTCTTCCAGATAGTTTATCCTGTATCTATTCCCTTTGAACAAAATGTGTTTTAGATTTAGTCCCTGTTTTCCTGCAAATTTTCTCTCTTTTTTTTTCCTTCTGACACTCCCCTGATTCTAAACATGCTTGAAACAGTGCTCAGTATAGGATTCCCACGAGTCTGTGCAGCTTTGCAGAGGCTTCAGAGTTTTATTTATTAGAGAGACTGAACTTTTTTAATGGAGAATGAATTGGCCTTTTAAAGGGGGCATCGGGCAAATATGCTAAAGGAAAAGACCCAGGGTCCTCTCTTCTTCACAGAACGAATTCTTCTCAACACAAGTAAAGGAGATTCCATTGACCCCATCTCACTCATTAAAACCTTTAAAAGAGCAACTGGAAAACTGAACTACAGTAGGGACAGCAGAATAGCAGTTGCAGCATTTTCAAATGCAAAAGAAGCCATCTTGGAATATTCAGCAGCCTGTATTCAGTGAGTATATCTATGCCAGATCCAGAGAAAGGTCAGTCTATTAGCACAGATGTCTTAGAAATTCTGTGTTAATAAAATGAACCAAGGAGGCACATACCAATCAGGGATCCCTCTGGACATTAGAATGTGATAATCAGAATACATCTCCGCTCCGAATGAGAAGCCAACATGAATACAGAGATCTAAAAGTGGAACAAGTAAGAACCAGTAAATTTGATTTTCCCCACTTAGAAGCCCTGAATGGTGGCACTAAGCAGTTGGAAACCCTCTTTAAGAAGTACCATCTTCAGACACCAAGGAACATTACCTATTATCCTGAGAAGTGGGGATGTCTCCTGTGTTAGATTGTCCTCTCTATTTTTATGCTTTTAAGTGTTCACCACTCTCTTCATCATACTCTTATTTAAATGTTACATGTTTGCCTCCCTAGCTCTGAATTACTCATTCGCTTTAGAGGTTAGTGAAGACTCATACACTATCCAAGCTCTACTCGAGACTCAGCAAATACTTGCAGTGGGAATCAGCCAAACCTCAGCTTGTTTAAAAATTATCCTGATGTTATAAAATGGTAGTTTAATTAAATTTATTTCTTTATAAACATAATCGTTTGAGCTTCTTAGTGATTAAAGCAGAGTCCAGTATGAAGACACAGATAAGATTGAGGGAAACCACTATATACTTTGTTTTAGCACTGATCTTTTGAATTTGGATTTTTTTTAATCTTGTTTTTCTACATTTAAGAAGGAGAGAGAAGAGAATTTTGGATGTGTGATATGGGAATTTCTAGCAGAGATTCAGAAAGATCAGATGAACATTCCTGACAGCTTGCAGATGTCCATAGTTTGATGTGTTTCTCTGGCTGATGAGAGAGATAATTTCTTTCATGTTAGGAAAATTTTCTCTAGGTAAATATTTGTTCTAGATTTAGAAAGCAATTAAGCATGACCACTTTCTCATAAGCACATTTTAAAATAAATATTTTCAATGAGACTCTTGGAGATCCATCCTGCCAGCACTGGGCCCAGACTGATTTTGGTTTCCCTTACAGACCACTAACCAAATACATGATCCATGTTATTTTTAAACTGTTCTCTATTAAATTATTTAATAAACTCACAGGAGACATGAAATTTGTATTTCTGTATTATTAGGAATGATAAAAATTATATACCACCACAATGTTAATTTATTGAAATCAAGGCAATGAGTAGGTCTGTTTTTCTAAAACTAAGCATTTGGTTTTGTTGAATGTGCTAATTTTCAGACACTTTAAACAGCATGAATATCACTTAAGTTATCAGGAGACATACACATAAGGCAGCCCCTAGAAAATCATGGTCCATGATTTTGTATTTGAGAATAGGAAGAGCCAAGAGCTTAAGGAATAAACAATGCTGCAAAAAATAAAGAAAAGCAAGTACTGTAACTTGGACAGCTTAATTTTTTTAAACACACTCACATCCGGAACTAATGGCAGTCTCAGTGCAGTTTTGCTAAGAATAAGAAGAGAAACAATAGAACAGAAAGAAATTCGGACTTAACATAGCCGGCGATTTCAGCTCCTGCCTACACTTCCTGAACAGTAGAGTTAGGACAGAAATATCATAGCTTGATCTTCATACTTGTGAAGGAAAATGAATGAAAATGCTGTGGCAGATAAGTAATAACCTTTAGCAAAATATAATATGTGAAAAAATAGGTTTTATGTAGTATTTCAGACTGCTAAATCAGAAAAAACAAATTTATCATTTTGAAGAAAAAATAGATGCGCAGCTGACTTCATTTTTCATGTTTCATGTTTCATCCAGATGTTTTGGCACTTTGGAGTTAGGATGATTATTTTCCTCCTAGATTATTTCATATCTGTTAGAATTGCCAGAATTCTTTATGTCTAGAATAAGTTACATTAGTTCATCTTTTCTAAGTTCCATTAATGTCCCCTTTGAAAAATCAAGATGTGGGGGATAAAGATAGTTTAGTTTCAGTGCATACTTTTTTTTACATGCAGGAGGCCCCGGTTTAATTTCTGGAACTAAATATGATCCCCTGAGCATCTTTAGGAACAGTCCCTAGCATAATAAACTATAGAGCTCTGATACTATAGCTAAAAAGGGAAAAAATATAAGGTGCAATTATAAATTTCCCTTAGAGGCAGTTCTCCAGTTGAATGAAGTAGAAATAGTGGCTATAATGGTTTGAGTGGTAGTGACAGAGTAGTAGCTTTCCTGGAATAATGAAGAAATGCATCAAACATGTCAAGAAACACAAGGAACAACAGATGGAAAGACACATTTATTAATCATATAAAAATATCTGAAGGAAAATGACTTGAATTTTTGCTATTAGACATAATGTACAAATGAAGAAGTATAACTGCCCTTCATGTTAGAACATGAGCTTCTAAGATCTCGGTTTCTGCACCTACACATTTTTAACATACACTTGAAAATTATGGTTTGGGGGTGGGGGAAGACTTTGTATGACTGCTTATAGTCTGTTACTCAGAGCACTAATTTATCTCCCTAAGGTGTATGTTCCGTCTTTTCACAGAAAAACTAGAAATTAGTGTATATGTTGGTGCCAATTTTATAGTTGCTGTATCTGTTGTATACTGCCTCTGGAATTCTT
The DNA here is from genome assembly GCF_024139225.1 of Suncus etruscus. NCBI lineage: Eukaryota > Metazoa > Chordata > Mammalia > Eulipotyphla > Soricidae > Suncus > Suncus etruscus. Next base: position 60,054,171 of record NC_064851.1, on the reverse strand, counting down.
TTGCATCTGAGATATTGTTAGAATTTCATACATGCATCCTATGATTGGTTCTTTTTTTATTTTAAGCAGCTCATGGATTCTCCACACAGCTAGAAGCTCAATATGTAGTTGCTGAACCAATTAGCGACTAAATGAGTGAAAGAATTCTGCTGACATCAAATAAGACTCAGCAGTTGTATTGCAGTTAGCATGATTTCTGAATGCTTAGATCTCAATTCAGATGCTTTCCTCTCTTGCATTTCAATGATGATGTCTAGATGCTTCACTACCTAAAAACAATTTGATGATACAAAATTTAACAAAAACTGGGGGTTCAAAATGCAATCTTTTCAGCATTCTCTCCTTTGATAATCCAAATGTCTTAAATATAAGTGGAGAATGAGTGTTCATTTAGCAAAAATTCTGTCCTCCGAAAAAAGAGACTTCTTGTGAAAGCTACTCTAAAACTTGGTTGTCTACTATACTAAGAAAATTGACAGTTACTAGACTTCCATGAGCAAAGTCCAGTCAACAGGACCTATTTCTGTAAAGCCTTTAATATAAGGATAATTTTGAAATGGTAACATGAGTCAAATGAAATTTAAATTTCAGAATCTATAAATATAAACAGTTTATTGGAAGAAAGTCACAAGTACTTAGTGCTTCTATTAGTGCTTCATGGAGCAACAAAGTTTCAGTTGTGACAAATACTTGGTGGCCAAAAATCCTAAAATATTTAATATAATTATTTTTATAATAAATTTGCTGATCCTTAATCTAGAATGTGGCTACATTAGTTCAATGGCTTAAATATTATCATTTTGTATAAACAATTAAATGTTTTGTTTTGTTTTTTTTTTTGTTGGGGACCAGAGCAATAACACAGTAGTAGGGTGTTTGCCTTGCATGGGGCAGACTGGCAGACCTGGGATGGGCCTGGGTTCAATCCCTGGCATACCAAATGATCCCCTGAGCCTGCTAGGAGTGATTTCTAAGTGAATAGCCAGAAGTAACTCCTGAGTAACATTGGGTATGACTCAAAAACCAAAAGAAAAAATACATTTTTTAATAATTTGGTGTGCTGATATCTCAACTACTAAAGGTTGCCTAATGAAAACTACTATTCAATTAACCTCTATTTGAAGAACAGGGAGTTAGTCAAACTCGTATTGTGCTTTTGGACAAAATAGCCACAAACATACTTTATAGAGAGAAGCTGGGGAAAGAATGCTATTAGAATTCAAATTCAGACCTGTCCAAGGGGCTATGCTGGATGAGCTGAGTGTACTTTAAATTTTATTCAACATTTAACTTTGGGGGGGGCTTGTGCATACAAAGAACAGCCATGATTAATAGTCTACCAGATAATCTGATACATCTCAAAATTTCTAATCTGACATGGATATAAGACTATTTTGCATACTGCTTTGCCATTTTAAAATCAGTGAAGGATATTAATCAAGAAAATGTAGAAATAGCTTGACTATAATGAGACACTTTCAGAGTTCAGGATCAAGTCATATTTCTGGACCAAAATCAAAATAAAAACATGTTCCTTCCATCATTTGCCAAAGGTCAAATATGTTGAAGGTGTACCTGTATTTGGCTAATACTTATGAACACATTAGATTTTACTATGAATTTTGTCAAGAACATAACTCTTTTAAAAATCAACACAAAGACAAGGTGCTATAAATGTATGTTTTGATTGTTCAGCTCAGATGCTTCACCTGACAAATAACTACTATCTAGACCTTTAAATCAAAACTAGGAAAAATTGTCATTTTTGTCTATTATAAAGAAGACAAACTTAAACTCCCACTATTGAATGAAAACAAGTAAATTGGCAGGTCAAAAGAGTATCATAATCTAGAGCCTTTCAAATGACCAGGGAGATTACAGATCTGGCTGTGTTGATTGACTTCACTCAATCAATAATAAACCTGTTCTCATTTTTCTAAGTGAAGCTAGTTTATTGTGTTAGCCTGGAAACAATAGCAGAGTACTTGGCAGGATGTCAGAGGCAGCATCTCTGAGGCTAAGTCTATGACAGCATGTTCTCACCAGCTTTGGTCAAGTTGTTATCAACTCACTCATTTCTATAAACAAACAGCTTCATTGCAGTTAATAAAAAGAATGTCTGATTCAGGGAATATCAAAGCAATTTAGGTCTCTCACATGGTTTCTGGTGGCTGAGCTGCTGCTTTGCTCTCTTCTTCCCAAAAGAGCCAGATAAACCTCAGTTGGTTACAACCAGCAAAGCACAGAAAAAAACATAGTTATAATACACAAGTGGTCAATGAGGCAGCCTTTAAGGAAACACACTGTTGATAAGATAAACAGCTTGTGATGTCCTTAATTATAATATTTCATACTCATTTAGCCATCTCCACATCACAGAGCTAACAAAATGGATTTCAAACAGGAAATAAGACTCTTTCCCACCAGCCCAGAGGCCTAATTATAAAATAGCAACCTACATTTTCTGTGGTGAACACAGGGATCTTTTTTTTCTCCTCCAACAGAATTTATTGAGCTCATTACCAGGCTGCTTATGAAGTGATTTGAAATGAGGCAACATTAAAGCATTCCACAAATCCCTTGTACTTAGTCATCCTGACACTTTATTTGAACTTGGAGCATTGATACGGAATAATTGCAGCCTCCCCACACTTCTGACTTTATTATCTGACAGAAGGTCTGGAATCCAAAGAATGATATATCATCAAACTTTCTTAATCATCACAATAATTTGTAGGAAAGAACCAGGTATAATTCTGGCAACACCAGAGGGGTTTGGCTGTGAGAGAAACAAGGCTAGTGTAGCATGTGTTTGCCTTACAGAAACAGAGGCACATTAATCAGGCAGAGAAAGGACCCAAGGCAGTGTAAGTACGTGTGTATTTTAAGAAAAAATGACAGACAGGCTTCAAAGCCACAAAAGCACTGAACTCCCTGTACGCTATTAGTCCAACACTAACTTCTGTTCTTTTGCAATGAAAGAGGCAATTGTGAATTGACCCTCACTGGGTTATCACTGGGGCAAATGCAGCATAGTTAAAAATTATCTGCAAAAGTTTCAAAGAGGAAGGGGTTTAAAATCTCTGAAGAAGAACACAAAGTTAATGAAAGTAAACTACTAGGTGAAAATGTGGCTCATTTTTGCCTTTGCTGCTCCTAACTTACTGAACCAGCCAATCTAAAGAAATGGCTCTTTTTAAAGAGAAATTATGTTCTCTATCTCACTCAGTTCAGCATACATCCAGATGTGCAGCCTGTTTTAAATGAAGTTTCATATTTTAAAGATAAGACACTTGGAGAAAAATGTATGTGTTTGCATGTGTGCATGGGTATATATTTGTGGGATGATAGTAGAATGATGAATCCCAATGTGACTCTCATGATGTATGCTCAGAGACCACTTCCAGGGGATTTGGCATACTGTTAGTGGTGTCAGGGATTAAACCCAGGTCTGGTACTTGCAAGGCAAATACTTTATCTATTATCCCAACTCTTTGGTCCACTTTGTACCCATTTTTAAAATACATACTAAAATGGATTTTTTGATTTAAGCTGTTATCAATTCACTTATTGAATTCCTAACATCTGATTTTCACTATTCACATATCTACAAAAATATTTACTAAGATCTCATAATTGTTGAGATGTCTACAGGGAGGTGATCCCACCCTCTACTCTGTTGGTTCTTTGACTCATTTGATTCTCCTTATTTTTTCTCTTAAGCCTAGATTTATCATAGTCTCAATATGAGACTAGATAGTCCTCTGCTTTTCATTAAAATTCTTAATTAATTAGACTCTAATTTTGAGGCCGGTGAGGTGGCGCTAGAGGTACAGTGTCTGCCTTGCAAACGCTAACCAAGGAAGGACTGCGGTTCAATCCCCCAGCGTCCCATATGGTCTCCCCAAGCCAGGGGCGATTTCTGAGCACTTAGCCAGGAATAACAGGTGTGGCCCGAAAAAACAAAAAAAATATTAGACTCTAATTTAACGTCTTTGATTATAAATATATATTGTCTAGTTCCATCATCATATCACATTTCTCTTTTTGCTCATGCTTCTAAGAATCTGTAAGATGCTCCAATGCTTCCTCAAAGAAAAAATTAATTTTCCACTTTTATAACTATCACTGTTGTCTGAAATGTCCAAAATTTGACCTTATAACCTAAGTTATGCCTTCAAAATCAAGTGTCATTTTTTATTTAGCCATCTTTTCTCATTTTTAAATTATTCCAAAGATTTTATCTTTATAGAGTTTTTTATCCCCTACTCCTTTGCTTTTAAAAATATTATAGTGTCTACTCTGGACAAGAATTGGTGCTAAAAGGAGATAAAGTGATGAGATACACTTTCAATAACAATATTTCAAGCTACGCTGTCTATAATGACCTAGAGATATGAAAACAAAGAAACAAATAAATCTGTTCTTTATTATGACCTATAAGTATTTCTCAAACAAAACTGAGAATTTTGAATTGAGTCTAATCAGCATATTTTTTTCAAATAATATTTCTCAATATTCTTCATTTGTAAATCACAAAATAAAGAATAACATAAACATAGAAAGGCTTGATAATGGGAATTAAGTCAGAATCTGAGTTAAAATTTATACTCTAATAATTTACTACCTAACTAATTGGTGACTCTATATTTTACATTTTTTCTTGCAGGACAATTTTATAACTTCTCAAACACTTGATTTCAAAAGATATAATGAATTATATTAGAATCATATGCATCGCATATGATTTAATTCCGAAGTATGTAGTAATCTTTATTTTAAGGTATAAAGATTTTATAATAATCATAATAAAATTATACTATATTCTACAAATAGTATGTACATATTATGTACCTTCTTCACAATATACACAATGAAATTATACTTATCATAAAACTAAGAAACATCAGTCCATATATCTTGGTAACATGTTATGTCAAAATAATCTATAGAACATCTTTCATTGAAAAATAATGGAGTTTCACATTATCAACTTACAGTTCATTATCCTAAAATAATATAATATATTCTGCGTAGGTAAAACAAATATAGTGACTAGCTCGAACAACAGAATTTTTTAAAAATGTAATAAAATCTTTGGGATTAATAGTGAAATTCAAAGTTCAAAACTCACATCAGTGCTCCTCACAATTTCAGAGAGGGAGGGAGGAAAGGAAGGAAGGAAGGAAGGAAGGAAGGAAGGAAGGAAGGAAGGAAGGAAGGAAGGAAGGAAGGAAGGAAGGAAGGAAGGAAGGAAGGAAGGAAGGAAAATAGGAAGGAAGGAAGGAAGGAAAGTAGGAAGGAAGGAAGGAAGGAAGGAAGCAAGGAAGCAAGGAAGCAAGGAAGCAAGGAAGCAAGGAAGGAAGGAAGGAAGGAAGGAAGGAAGGAAGGAAGGAAGGAAGGAAGGAAGGAAGGAAGGAAGGAAGGAAGGAAGCAAGGAAGCAAGGAAGCAAGGAAGCAAGGAAGCAAGGAAGCAAGGAAGCAAGGAAGGACATACTGGGGGGTGGTAGGATGGAGAGGGAGGGAGGGAGGGAGGAAGGAAGGAAGGTCAAAACTATGAAATTGAATGCTGTGAATTCTTTATGGTAACATAAACTGTGCTGTCACCCCCCCCCCCATTTTTCACTACAATGGGGAAAACGTTGCATTCTCAACCCTTTTTGAGGCCAATGGAGCAAAGCAAAGAAATTTTAAAAAACCAGTAAAAGGCACTATAGGAACAACTGATCAAATTTAAGTTAAACACTCTATAAAACCTTTTCAGCTTAGAAAAAGAGTTCAGGAAAATAACTCTCCAGCTGTTTTCTTCTGATAACTTAAGAGCAGTAGACGAAAACTATAACCATGTCCTCTAGGAATCCCTGACTAGTCTGTGTGGCACTGAATATGGAACTTAAAAAGCAATTTAAGGTCAAAAGCATTTTTTGAACATTTTCAGTTCTTTGTACAGAAGCACTTAAAAAGACTCAAACTGGCATATTGCTTGTCACAGTTTTAAAAACAAACAAATACCAGCCCAGAACTAGCAGAAAAAAGTATACTTAAAATAAATTAATCAGAGACTAGGAGCTAGCTCAAGGGGCTGACATACTTGTCTACAAGGACAGGGGTCTAGGTTCAATTCCTGGCACTACATGAATTCTCCAATACCAGGTACACTGCCACACACTTCTTGGAAAGCACTTTCAAAGTAAATTCATCATAAAATTAACATAACAAAAACAACTTTGCAATCGAGGATATAGATGACTCCTGAAGATATATTTTTGCATTTGGCATCACTAATCTTTAACAGTACATTCAATGTTAAGGTCCCTGCTTGATGAGAGCATCTTGATCAATCAATTACTGAAACAGTCAAGATTTTGAATAACTATTTGCTATTCAGAATATTGTAAAGGAACCACAAGTGAAAATAATATAAATGGGGAACCACTACATGAGACATCAGCAAGACAGTAGGAACACAGGAAGGAAAAAAGTTTAGAAAGAGGAAACCATTGATAAAAGGTTGAAAAACACTGACTTAGACAATAGCTTGAAATATTTTGTGAAAACTGAACATGTTTTCCTCCTTTTTATCACTTCCTTTCAATATTTAAGATAGAAGACAGTCTATAGTCACCACTTTTTCTCTTTAGATCAAAGTTTAATCCAATAAATATCTGATCACTACATATAAAGCTAGAAACAGAGATAATTCTTATTTTCTACATTTTCTCAGACACTTTACTTCTCATCTGTGAAGTTGTGAAACATCATTTTAAACCAAATATGTGTCAGTGTTAATTTTTTTTCTAGTTAATTGAAAAAAGAGACTACTTAATGAAACCATCAGAAATTGAGCAAACTTAAAGAAAAAATTTTCTTGACCTAGAAATTAAAGGAAATAAATTCAGTTTCTACACAACCTTATGATTATTCAGTTGTAAAAACTAGTTCATTGCCCAATTTCAGATATGAGACTGCCAACATTTACAGTTAAAAATGCATATTTTAAAAAATGAGGCAGTTCTGATAAAAATATTATTCCAGCTTGACACAATAGCTAACAAGAATTCAGTCCAACTGTGACATTCTTTACCACAGCTGAAAGAAAATATGTTTGCATTCAAAATAGGCTCTGTTGATCACAGTTCTAGCATAGACTCAGAATGCATTTTCTATTATTATGTTTTATACACCAAAGTTTTTGTCCTAAGAGAGACCTGAGTCCTGTATTGAGTTTGGAGTACATGAACCTCTACCTGGTAATACAGAATCATACTTAAAACATAACTAACATTCATCAAAAGCATGTAGTTGTGTTTATATTCATTATATGAGACTGTGTACTTATAATTGTATTCAATAATGCACAATCTTTTTAAGCTGTTAATTTGATATTTTATGTCCCGAAGTGTTTTCCAAAGTGGTTTGTTAAAATTGAATACATTTATTAGTTATCTAAAGTATGTCAGATCTTATTTTTTTATAACTATGGTATTTCTTAATTCATTAATTTTGTTGGAAAATAAGATGTATTGGAAATTACTAGGAAAATATCATAGTTTTCTATTTTTGGTACATTTTAAGTGTTCTAAACTACACTGACAACCAAGAAATATAAAATTATGTAAATGTCATCAATAAAAGTATTAAGTAGTATTTTTAAAATATCAATATATATATAAACTTCATCTCTACATTTTTATATAGGCAATCAGTGGGATTAATTGGTGGAATATTATTCTAGCAAAAATCAACAGCTGGATGAACAAAGAATGGTCCTTGGGTAGCTTGATATCACTACAAGGATGCTGAGATATGCAGATGTCAACAGCACAGTGGAATTTTGTATTTTCTACAGTGACTGCCATATATATAGTTCTTATATATGTAGTTTTTATAGAACTATATAGTTCTATATAGTTTTATACTATATATAGTATTACATAGTTTTAAAGAAAAACTATAGCGCTTGAACTGGAAAGAATGAAAAAGATTCCGAGTTTAAATGATATAATATAATAAGAAGGTAGAATGATAAATGCAAATGCTATTTTTATTTCTGACAGTGATAAATCACACCTTGAGAAGGTTTTGCCCAAAATTATCCACATGCCTGAACCAGTGACGCCATTCACTGTCTAACTATAGGAATAAAGACCTTTTTTTTATTCTTTTTCTTTTTTTTTTTTTTTTTTTTTTTTTTTTTGGGAATTTTTTTTTTTTAATATATATAATTTTTATTTTGATCATAGTGTCTTACATATTGTTGACAATAACATTTTAGGTACATATTTACATAAAATCAGGGGGGATTCCCATCACCAATTGGTCCTCCCTACACCTCCGTTTTTGTCCTACCTCCCATTTCCTCTTCCCTCACCCCCAGGGCGGCTAGAATATGTGGTCCCCTCTGTATCCAACCCACTACTTAGTAGTCTTGCCCATGTTTGGTCTTAATGCCTCCCTTATCTCCCCCTCTAATTGTAGGCAGGACTAGCTAATTCAAGTTGCATGATTTTGCCTGAAAAAGAGAAGATAAATAAACTGGGGTAAGAGTCTAATACTCCAAAAATGGATGGAATCCTTCTAGAGGCTCTCATCATCGATTTGGGAGATGAAGGAGAAAAAGAAGTTGAAACACTCCACCAGTACCAAAAAAAAAAGAGTCAATTATCCAGTGGGGACTCCATCTATATCGGTAAGCACCAAAAAAAAAAAAAAAAACAAAAACAAAAACAAAACAAAAAAATTCTTTTTCTTTTTTGCTCAAGTTACTTTCAAAGCTCTACACATCTACTCATGGTATGTTGAATTTCTTCAATCTTTTTTTTTTTTTTTTTTGGCTCACACCTGGCAACGCTTAGGATTATTTCAGGTTCTGTGCTCAGAAATCGCCTCCAGCAGGCTCAGGGAACCATATGGGATCCAGAATTCGAACCAACTTCCTTCCGCATGCAAGGCCTTACCGCTGTGCTATCTTTCCGGCCTCGAATTTCTTTAATCTTTACCAAGACTTAAGTCACTCTAAAAGGGATCTGGGAAGTGTTTGGGAATATTGGTGAAAATAATTCAGTAGCCTGTTTTGGTAGTAAGCTTGTGTGTCTCTGGAGGAGTACTCAGCACTGTCTGTAGTGGAGTAGGATCCAAAAACTCTGTCTATAATAAAAAGTCCTACAATAACTTTTTTTCAAAATATACTACAAACATTACAAACAAATTAGAAGGAACTATAAAAGTGAGAGAAGAAAAACAAACAAGGGAAATGAAAGATGGCAATGTTCTTATGTCAATAAATATATGTCTTTTATTGAGAACATCAAGCATTGAACACTATACAACTTCAGTCCTTTAGTGTGTACTACAAGGAAAGCATCCCTAACTATAATCCTAATATTGCTTATGACTCTAAGGCATCTAACTTCTTCTCTATCATGTTCCCTCCCTTGCTTCACCAAAACTCAATAACTATTGAACCAAATTAATTTTTGTAGTCTGTAGAAAGAGAATAAAATAATTCTTATTGTGGGAAACAGGAGAATTAATAAACAGGGTTTATTATTCCATTCAGTTTGTAGATACTTGTTTATTTTTGTTTGTTTGTTTGGGGGCTACACCCTGTGAAGCTCTGGAGTTACTCCTGGATCAGCACTCAGAAGTTATTCCTGACAGGCTCTGTGGCCTAGATATTATGCTGGGGTATCAAACCTGGTTGGCTATGTGCAAAGTAAATGTCCTCCCTGCGATGCTATCGCTCTAGCCCCAAGAGACCTTGTTTATTAACACATTTAGAGGAGAGGATATTTATCTATAAATCAGAGTGTTTTTTTTATTTCAGCATGGATATAAACATATATGTATGTATAGTAAAGGAATGAATGAATAACATTTTAGAATTGAGGCATTAGTACAGATTGATTAGAATAGATTGAATTTTTGGTTTGTTTTGTTTGGCTGTTTTGGGACACCCCAATATTGTTCAGGAGTTACTCCTGGCTCTGAGCTCAGGAAATTACTCCTGGCAGGCTCCAGAAATGTGATTAATAAAATATTGGATGAGGGATCTAAACCTGGTCAACTGTGTGAAAAGCAACCACCCCACCCACTCTCCTATTACTCTGGTCAGAGACGAAGAGTTTTTAAAATATTGTAGTTCTAGATTCCAGTTTCATCTCCTAGATATACTGGCTGTGTGTGCTTTGGCTATCTATGGTACTTATATTAAATCTATTGTTTTTAAATAGAATAAAACAACCTAAAGGATATTTACTTAAATAATTATAAAATATTTTGTTTTAGTTATTATAGCTATGGTCATTTGGAGGAGTTAGGAACATATAAAAGGGTTATAGTATCGGCCCAATAAGATTACTTTCACTGGAAATATCTATTGGGTAAGTTGTTGTTAATTAACTGAAATATGCATATTCTTTCCTAAAATATGTATATACCTGCTGAATATATAAAATAAGTCTTAGTCAAAGCAGATAAAACCATGATTTCTGGTGAACTAAATTTCATCGTTAGTCATTTCTAATCATGTTTTGTGGAGGAACAGTAAAAAAAAATATAGCTTCCAATGTGGACAGCCACAATGCTGAAGCACTGAGTAGCCAAATTATAAAATGTTTCCCTAATAACTTAATTTTGACTTGGAGCTAGATTTCAAGAAATTAGAAGAGATAAAGACATGGTTTTCATGCAATTGTAAGGCATATATGTACATGTGTCCTGCTCCTTTGCTCCATTCTCATTTCTTTCTTTTTTTTAATATTTTTATTTAAACACCTTGATTACAAACATGATTGTAATTCAGTTTCAGTCATGTAAAAAACAACCCTCTTCACCATTACAACATTCCCATCACCAATGTCCCATATCTCCCTCCTCCCCACCCCACTTTTCAAATGTTATAAACAAATATTCAACTCCTCTGAATGTTATTGTGTATAAATGTCTGGAGCTCCCTAAATAGCATATTGATTAATAAGATTATTCCTCCAAACTGAGATTCCTGTGAAATACAGGGAAACATAATCCTGATAAAGAAAGCTCTCTACATCATCTGAATCTACATACTATATTATTCTCTGCTTCAAATTATTATCTTTCTTCTTTGCATCTTTGTTTTTTTTTAATATTGATTAATTTAAGCACCATTTAAAAATGTTTATTGTTGGGTTTTAGTAATACAATATGCACCATCCTTCACTAGTATATCTTCTCTGTCACCAAATCCCCTCCCCCTGCATCCCTTCACTTTGTTCTAGGGCAGACAACTTAATTCTCTCTTTCTTTCTCTCTAAATCTATCTCTCTCTTTCTAGCTCTCTCTCTTTTCATTTTGACACCATGATTTGTACAATTGTTAATGTAGTAGTGACTTGCGTGTTACTTTCTCCACTCAATGCTGCATTCTTCTTTAGAGAGATTAGTCCCAAATATCATTGTTCTAGTAGTTCCTTCTCTACTTTAGCTACATTACTACTCTTTGTGGCAAGCTTCCTACCCTTGAAGGGACCACCTGACCTTAGTCTCTATTATCTCTCTGGTATTATTACCATATTATCTCTTTTTTTCTTATGTACTATAAAGGAGTGATATTATTTATGTCTATCACTTTTCCTCTGGTTCATTTCACTTAGCAAAATGATCTTCATGTTCAGACATGTCTAAGCAAATTTCATGACTTCATTTTTTAATGGCTGTATAGTCTTCTATTGTGTAGACATACCACTTTTTTTTAATCAGTCACCTGCTGTTGAGCACTTGGGTTGTTTCCAGATTCTATCTATTGGAAATAGTGCTACAATAGACATATTAATGAAGAGGGAATTTTTACATTATACTTTTGTGTTCCTGGGGTATATCCATAGGAGTGTTTTTGCTGGATCATACTAAAGCTAAATTTCTAGCTTTTTGAGGAATATCCGTATCTGAAACTTAGGTAAATAGAGGGAAACAGAGGCAAAATACACCATGACATTGAAATTAAGGACATCTTCAAGGAGGAAATGCCATTGACCAAGCAGGTGGAAGCAAAGATAAACAAATGAGACTCCATTAAACTCAGAAGCTTCTGCACTTCAAGAGAAATAGTGACTAGATCACAAAAGACTACCAAGAACGGGAGAAACTTTTCAAAGAATACCCATCAGATACAATATAAATATCTAAGATACACAAGTAACTGACTGACCTTTACAAGAAAAAAAAATCTAACCCTATCAAAAATGGGGAGAAGACATGAACAGACATTTCCTCAAAGAAGAAATGCAAATGGCCAAAGGCACACGAAAAAATACTCATCACTTTTCATCAGGGAGATGCAAATCAAAACAAAAATAAGGTACCATCTCATGCCCCAGAGAATGGTATACATAACAAAGAACAAGAATAACCAGTGTTTGTGTGGATGTGGGGAGAAAGGAACTCTCATTTACTGCTGGTGGGAATGTCATCTAGTCCAGCCTTTCTGGAAAACAATCTTTGCATTTTGAAAGACTAAAGAAACAAAGATTTCAGTCACTCCTGAGTATTACTAATGTCCCTTACTGTGGTCTGCACAGTGCCTAGCCTGCTGACAACCTCTGTGTACAATTACAGGGTATTTATTTTGACATTCTCTCAAAGGGCCAAGAGAAACAGGGAGCTGTTTACTATGTTTCTTACACAAAAGTCTACTTTCTATTTTTCTTGATTATGTCTCCATCTGTTGTATGATTTTATTTTTTTTCAACAAGATGTTTTTCTACTTTCTTACTTGTGTAAGTACAAGTTACCTTACCTATTTTGAGATGTGGAACTTGTAGAACTTTTTTGTTGTTGTTGTTGTTGTTGTCTTCAGAAGCAGGAAATTCCCCCCTCTTCAATATCTTTCCCTTTGAGCCTGGAACAGAAATTCAATGACTAGGTTATATTTATTACCAGTCCTTAATGTGTTTTAAATGTTAATAAAATGGGAATTGCCCCCAGCCATCTCTAAATCTAGTTGTTTTGAATACTAGTTTTCTAGGATTGGCAGAGTTTACCAGCAGTATTTGATAATAGAGCCAGATTTGTGAATAAAGTACCTAGAGTTTTTAATCCTTCTGTAGCAAATATATGCCCTGTCTTACTACTATAAGTAAACTCTAAATGAGAAATTAAGGGAGGTATAAACTATAAAGTACACATGCCTAAGTTGAGGATAAAAACACACAAAATTAAATGCCTTGTTCAGAATATAGCTCATTGACCAAAGAGTTGGGATTTTTTTTTACAGACCTGTACTCACTAAGGGTTTTTAAAACAATTTATTTATCTGCTTTGGCCAAGACACTCACTAAGAAGCTGAGCAATTAAAGGGAAAGACTTAATATGTCCCAATTGTGAAAAAAGGATTATAATTTCTCCTCACATTTTATTTTTTTATTCTTTAATTAACCTGCTTTATATATCTTAGGCAGTAAAAATGCCAATGCTTTGGGAATACTTTACTTTTTAATAACTTTATTTTTCATATATTATTTGGGCAGTGATATTAATGACCTTTTATTCTTTATGAAGGAAAATTAACAGTGATTGAAAATAAAAAAATTTAAAAATAGTTTAAAGACAGCTAATGTTTTAAGGAAATCTGTGACAAAGTTTAATTTGGTTTCTAAAGCAATACTGGACTAAATAGTAACAGAATAAATTGGGCCAAAAATATCTTGCAAACACAAGTATCCTGATGCAACATGTATGAAGACATACACAGTCTGGAAAGTGTCTTTACCCTCATTGTCTTCCAAACATTGTAATTCAGTTACAAGGAAAAGGCCCTCACTAGCAGACATCTTAATAGAATGAAAGAAATAGCTTGTCCATAATAAATTAGCATTTAAAGAAACACATGTAAATTATTAAAAGAAACTTGATGCCTAACAAAACACAGGTTAGTTACTACTGCCTAAATAATTTTACCTTAACTCAGTAAGAGAAATGCAAAGTTCTTAGGCTATACAAAGGCAACTGAGAAAATACGCATTTTCAATTATTGCCTTTAGCTCTTCAGAGAAAATAAAACAAAATGTATAAATTACCTGTTAGGAATAAGTCAGTGACATGAAAGAAAATGTTGTAATAGAAAAAGAAGACCATATCATGCTAAAACAATCCAGAAGATCAATGATAAGTGACATATTATACTTTTCACAGTGTCAGAATCACTAACTTGTTTAGAAAACTGATTTTTACAGAATGGAGTACATTTTTGATCAAATAACTCACTGCCAAGAATATATTCACAACAAAACCTATATTTGAAATTCAGTCCATATGCTTGATTATGAATGCAAGAGAGATGGTGTCACAGTAATGACCATAGAAATGATTGTTTCTAAAAAAAAAAAAAAAAAAAGAAAGAAAGAAAGTGAAAAGAATAGATAGTTGCTAAATGTTAGAGAGGAGAAAGAAAAAGACTGAATATAACTATAAATGAAGGACCATGCATAACATTTATACCAAATTGGGTACAGAAGAAATTGCAACCCAAAAGCCAAAAACCGCCTCCGTCTATTTTCTAAATGAAGTTGTGTCAGAACACAGCTTTGCCCATTAGTTTCTGGGATGTCTGTGGTTCCACTCAAAACAGCACCAGAATTGCAATATTCTGAGAAACTGGATGTCCCATAAAAGCTGAAATACTTGATATCTATTCATTTAAGGGGCAGAGAAAGTGATGACTTGTTCCACACAGAATCACAAAACAGGAAAACAATAGCATGTCTAATCATCACATACACAGAAAGGAACCCAGCAGAGATAAAGATGATCTGTCAAAAAAAAATCACTGCCTAATTACCAAGCTATATTTCTAGTAGTTTGAATAAATATACTTCATATGGAAAAGAATCCATTGTTTTTCAGAAAGTTGTACAGCACAAACTGCACAAAAGCACAAGCATATAGTTCATTTCACAAATCTTAGTTCAGCGCCTACTTTCTGTCAGGAAGTGAACATAATAGACATTAGAGATCTGAATGTCGACAACAAATATTTGATTCTGCAGAGCTAGTGAGCTGTAAAATGGGTTAAAATGGTACATGAACTTGACATGGCCATTTGTCCCACTAAAGGATGAATACAAAGAAAGCCTTGCCCCTTCCTAACAAATGTCTTGATATTTCCCTTATTAGATCATGGAATGAATTCAACATACACCAAAAATTGAAATCTTCATATTCTTCAAAATGAAGTTTATCACCAAAACATAAAACCTAGATTTTTTATTATAGAAATGTATAGTCAGAAAGTCATCATGACTAGATTTCCACTAAATACTTTTGTTTTGTTTTGGGGGTCATACCCTGCTGTGTTCAGGGGTTATTTCTGATTTTGTGCCCAGGGGTATATACTGGCAGTGAAAATGCCCTACCTTTTATCATTTCCAGACCCATCCACTAGATACTTTTTAATCAATTAAGTTTTTAATTTATAAGATTGTTTATTGTTTTCTCTAAAACACAGCTCTCTGGATCATTTTTTTGTTTCTCTGTTGTCTTATTTTCATGCACAGATAAATAAAAGGTTGTTAAAAATATAGTGTGGAAAGATACGGCTTCATGATATTTATAAAGTCATTACTGATTTAAAATGTATTCTCTTGAAACAGTGGATTCCCTTCGACATTCCACTCACCAGACCTTTCTTATTATTTGACTGCAATTCAGCTATAAGAATAGGCTCCTAACTGAGCCTTTGCTTCCACCATTTTAGGCATTACCAACTCAAATTGAAAATCAAATACCATCCCTTCACAGTTCTACTTTCCTCCATTACCTCCATATAAATATATAATGGATTTTGTATGCCTATTAAATTGAATTTCAAAGTTTCAGCCTAATATATTACAAACTGCACAAAGCCCCCTTCCGTTCCACCAATTCCACCTCACACCAGGAGCCCTGTGCTATGCTCACACCAACAATCAACCATACCATGCATGGAGAGATTTGGTTCTGCCTCTTGACCTACACACTTAACCTGACTTATGGTCCTGTACACTGCAGGCTTCTCTTTCAAGGACCATTTTGCACTCTTTCAGTATCTCAATTAACTATCTTTCAAGAACAAAGCCAATTTCTGCCACTGGTGCTTTCAAAATGATCCTTTCATTTTCTTTTCTACTTGAGAATTTACTAAAATATGCACCCTCATTATTCGACTTCCCAAATAAAGTCTCAACTGAAGAGCAAAAAACTACATCGAATTTTTTTTGGAAATTCAGAGAACATTTTAATTATCAGCAGTAACAAAATAATATACTTAAAAATAAAACTATTGAAAACTAAAAGCTATGATAAATACATCAATAGAAATGGCAGAGACATCAATACAAAGCCAGGTTATGTCCATAATGGATAGCTGAGTATTGTGAAGATGACCATTCTTCTCAAAGTAATGACCAGTTTCTACTCAGTCCATATATAGATATAGATATAGATATAGATATAGATATAGATATACTTACTTTTAGGAATGAAAAACAATCTCAATCTCAGATTTCCTATGGAACAAAGGGAAGCCTTAATTGTCAAAACAAGAATAATGAACTAGGTTGGAGAATATGCAAAGGATATCCTTTGTATTAAATAAAACTTCATACAAAGCCATGGTAAAGCAAACCAATGTAGTTCTGATAGACATGTGGACAAAATGAGCAGATCAGAGGGTCAGAAAAAATTTCATGTTCAGTGCTTTTTCTCCAGGCTCTGTGAATGTCATGAATTAGAGGTTTACTCTAGACCAGGTTCCTTTTTTGAGTTTGTTGAGGGAAAAGGCTGGTGGCAGACTAGGGTGGAACGGGCATGTGCCTTAAGCCAGGAGACAGCACAGAACAGCTTGTCATGAACTTTCTCAGATGATCCCATTATCAGGATTTGAAAAACTTATTGAAAAATTCAAAAGCTTCCTTTAATACTTTAACTCTAGTGTTAATTTCTGTTCAACTCACTGGTCCTCATAGCTTTGCAGCAGCACAGTTAAGTGAATATTCAGGCCATTAGTATCCTGGGCAAGTTTACTTCCAGCCCTGGGAAGAAGAGTTTAGAGTGGGGTTAAACAGCAGAGGATGAGCACACATGGATCAAACCTTGTTTATTTTAGGTTAGAGTGGGATACTTATAAAATGCTCAGTAAATCAGGTTCAAGGGCTTCATTCCATCAGGTTTAAAAATTGGCTCTGTAGGGGAAGGGTGATTTTTGGGGGGGAGCAGGACAACCTGGATGAGCTCGGGGGTTTTCCTGGCTCTGTGCTCAGAAATCACTCCTGGCAGGCTCAGGGGTCATATGGGATGCCAGGGATTGAACCAGGGTCAGTCCCAGGTCTGTAGTGTGCAAGGCAAATGCTCTACCTCTGTGCTATCACTTAACCCCTGCAGGGGGAGTTTAAACAAAGAGAAGTTAAGGCTGTTACTGGTCACAAGACTTTTAGGTGACATTTGTGTATATGCAGTATTTTAGTGGCTTGGGGAAAAGCAAGATGTGGGCTCTGTATACTTAGGGGAAAGCAGAGGGTGGGCTCTGCTTTCAAGAGGCAGCATGTGTCCTTCAGAGAAGTGATCATCACTTTCCCATCTGGGGGTGGCCTTTCCTACATAGTTGCCTGTTGAGGCTCTTTTTGAGAGAGGTAGCTTTACAAAGGCCTTCATTGCTTTCCCTTGGTGAGAGCCTAACTATGATTTCGCAAGACCATCTAACTACATCTCCTCCTTTTTACTTACCACGGAAGATTTTCTGCCAACGCTTATGGGTGGGGGAAGAAAGGAAACTTTCACCAAGGAATTGGTGTAGGCAGGGGCTGTATGAAAAAATGGAAAGGAAAGAATAGAGTAGGCCCATCAGAATATCCTACAGGGAACCAGGGGAATATGGCCTGGTTGTTGTATCTATCTTTAAGTCGATGTTATTCTACACTATCCCTGATTCATTGACATAATAGCAACACTGTTCCTGGAGAAATACACATGTTTCTCCTTCATGTTTCTTGAGGACCACTTCAGCCAACTAAGTAGACCCTGAGTCCCCACTCAAAATCAGTCCATGTAGTTAGTCCAGTTTCAAGCAGGATTCCTCTTATTCTGGTGGCATGGAGCTGAAAGGGCACCAAAAAAGAGACCAGACAGGCAGGGTTGGCAGTGCTTAGAGATCAAGGAGTGTTGAGCTGGGTGGGGGGGTTCCTAGGTCTGCAGTTGTTGTATTGTCACTGATATGGCATCATCTGAAGTTAATCTGTCAGAAGACCACCAAGTACCACTTATCTACTGCTCCATGTTGGGTTCCAACTGAAGATGAAACCAGTGATGTCTGATCCCAGGTGAGTCCACACCCATGCCCAGGAAGAACAGCTTAGAATGGGGCAGGACAACAGAGTAAAAGTACATATGGATCAAGCCCTCCATGAATTACTTCAGGAAGATTACTACTGCATTCATATTTCTTATAGTACTGAGGAACAATTCAAAGTGGCATGCTAGCCTAAGCCTGACAAACAGGAAGGTTTATCACCCCAGTGTTTCTATTCACTTATAATGTATTTCTAACCATTTCTCATATTTCTATCTATCTAATGTCTTTCTGCTATCTCTTGAGGTTCAAATCCTTTGTGAAAATAAGACATTGAAATGGAATCACTATAATAGGGACACTTGGGCATTTTGCTACAGGATTTTTTTTTTATTTAAACCAGTTTTTGTACTAGTATGCGCTGCTTGTCTTATCATCCATCATGTGTGATAGTAAAGCCATTGCCTAGGCTATTCCTGATATATGCAAATTCCTAGTAAGATATTCTCAGCCTGATAAAGATATTTAGTTTCTTGAAATAAATAAGTTCCATCAGTATTGGTGACTGCAGACTAATTCAGATGTGTTTTTCTGCAATATATTGTGGGCTTTGTTTGAGTCTCATGTCAGATTATCCATGTTAGTTTTATCTGCAGCAGAAATGGGCACTGGCTTCCCAAAATATCTCTTAGCTATTACCTATAATGCTTGAAGGAATTCACAAATGCAGATACCTTGTTATGCATGCTGCTTCCTAAAACTGCCTCTGAGACACCAGATGGCACAGCAAGAGCTGTACAAGTGACAGATGATAAAGTGTATTAAACCACATAAATTAACCTCATCATGACCATAGTATAAGATGCCATGGGGAAAAGTAGGAGGATGGAGGAGCAACTGCACTTTATTACCCACAGGGAGGAATTTAAATTCCATCTGGGGTCTCTCATGTGAGGATACAGGAACCCCAGATGGCCTGTGAATTTTGAACATTTGTGTAGGCTGGGGTTGCTTAATCTTTCTGAAAATTAACTGACACTCTGGCTAGGAAGGATGCTTTAGCTATACCAAAGCTATGTTTCATTTAGCATGGACAACCTCTGCAAATCATTAGAAGAAATAATCCCAAGCTTACCACACCAGCATGTCATGATGGTATCTAGGCCAAAAGAGTACAGAGTAAGCCTGTTTTCTGGATGCACTTCAACCAAAAGCTAATGAAATTGTAATATGTGTGTATTCCTGCTTTCTAAAGAAAAGGACGAACATTAAGGGATGGTCAAATTGATCACACTGAGTGTCTAAGAAGAGTAAAGCATTTCTATCCCACTGTAAAGTCTAGAGTTATAATCACTGAAGGATCGTTTTGTTGTTGTTGTTGGTGGTGGTGTTTTAGTTTCCACAGAGGGGCTCAGGCTTACATTTACTTCTGTTTTTATAAGATAAAATTCTCTCTACTGAGTGAATAAAGCAGTCTTTCTATTTACAGTAGGGGTAGGGAGTGGCCCTCTGATAGTTTGTGGGGGGACTATGGTGGTCCTTATCAGCAGAACACAATCCTGACTCTGTGCACTGGAATCACTACTGGCAGTGCTGAGGAGACAAAAGGCTACTTGGATTAAAGGGGTGCTGGCTGTGCAAGGCAAGCACCCAATCCAGTTCTAAAAGTCTTATTATAGGGATTAGATAAATAAGAAAATAGGAAAAGTAGATACAAGTATTTTTAATTTACTTATGACAAATAAAATGCTAATAAAATTTGGTGGTATAGAGTTGAGATAACTATGTATATTAAAACCCTATGGGTTATTATAAGCAGGTGGCCCAAAGTAAAATAAATATGTTTTAAAATTGGCTTGGGAAGAAGTGTAGAGTGATGAACGAGACTTGGGTCATTT
Source organism: Suncus etruscus (assembly GCF_024139225.1). Lineage (NCBI taxonomy): Eukaryota > Metazoa > Chordata > Mammalia > Eulipotyphla > Soricidae > Suncus > Suncus etruscus. The sequence goes on along the minus strand of NC_064851.1, from coordinate 60,033,976 downwards.
GTGGAGAGATGCTGACACTCGTGATGAAGGGTGTAGAACGATAAGCTTAACTCTAAACCTATCGTAGCAGCTTTCTAAATCAAAGTGAATAAATGAAATAAAATGTAAAGAATAAAAAGAATGTTGTTCAAAGTCAATTCAGATACCTGCTAATTAATGTTATAAGCACATGATAATAAAATAGTGAAATCCAGAAAGTCTAAATCTCAAAAAATATTCTGTTTGGGGAAAGCCAACAATTCAAAGCTTGACAAACAGGCATGAGACACTTTAAAAATGAAATACCAAGGGCCTGAGAGGTGGCGCTAGAGGTAAAGTGTCTGACTTGCAAGCGCTAGCCAAGGAAGGACCCCGGTTCGATCCCCGGCGTCCCATATGGTCCCCCCAAGCCAGAGATGATTTTTGAGCCCTTAGCCTGAAATAACCCCTGAGCATCAATGGGTGTGCCCTCCCCCCAAAAAAGAAATGAAACACCAGAACCTGAAACCACAGAGAGCCTGACCCAGCAGACTGCTTTGTTGCACATTTCTACAATCGATGCACATAGTAGGATTAAAAAGGCACTCCTGGGCCAGAGAGATAGCCTGGAGGTAGGGCATTTGCCTTGTATGCAGAAGGACAGTGGTTCGAATCCCAACATCTCAAATGGCCCCCCACCCTGCCAGGAGGGCTTTCTGAGCACTGTCAGGTGCGACCCTCCCCCCCCCAAATAAAAACAAACCAGCACTCCCATAGTCAAAAGCCAATAGTTTCAAAAAAAGTTATTTTGAACCTAATTTATCCTAGTCTTGGCCAGGGCAAAATACAAGTGAGAATTCAAGCCAACTCCCTGGAATGCTTCTTTTAATCACCAACATTGATTCACCTTCTACCTTACAGAAATCTCCACTTACCTTGAGATTGTAATTGTCATTCTCTGTGTCTTTCTCCTCTAGCAACTAACTTGGTCCCCTGACTTCCTAAAGGTACAAACATGTATTTATATTCTAACGGTCTGGAACAGAGTAAACAAAGAAAATTTTTGACACAGTGGATGACCCAGTTATTGATGCCAATGTCCAAAGCGGGTCAATATACAGGGTCTAGAAAGTTAAGTAGAGCTTGCAGTCAGGTTCAGCACACTACAAATATATCTAGTCCTCTGCCTGGTTTGCAAAGAGTATGGAACCAAAGCCAGAATGAGTCTCTATGCTCAGTTCCCAGTATCACATAGTTTCATAGATGTGGAACAAATGTCCCACAAGCATAAAGCTACAAACAATCAGGTCAATACTACCAGGACAAATAGGAAATATCAAATGTCACCTTATGTTGCTCCAAGAGCTACCAGAGAAGTCTCTATTTTTAAATAATTTAAGTTATTGTTATTTACAAAGTTATTAATATGTGGGTTTTTTTGACATACATTGTTTCAGGACTAATTCTAAAACCAGTGTCAAGCTCCTTCTATCAATATTTTCAGAGTCCATCCATGTCACCACCACCAACCCAGCCTGCCATCATAATAAGCACTTTTTTTAAGTTTTGCTGTTAAATTTTGGGTCTCATTTCTTTGTTGTTGAGTATGGCTTGGATATTTAGTTCTGTTCTTTCTTAACACCCCCAATGCAACTGAAATCCATTAGCTCCTGTCTCTCATCATTTCATATGTGTCATTCTCTTCCCCCACTCAATTTATATTCTTCTTCTCACTATATGGGACTAGAGTGGTCTTGACAACCCCCATTTAAGCCATTGTATTTTCTATGACGTTTTCTAAATACCACATATAAAGGCCCAGAGAATTAGCACAGTGGTGGGCGTTTGCCTTGCATGCAACCAATCCAGGATGGATGGTGGTTCGAATCCTGGTATCCCATATGGTCCCCTGTGCCTGCCAGGTGCAAGTTCTTTTTGTTTGTTTGTTTGTTTGTTTTTGGGCCACACCCTTTTGATGCTCAGGAGTTACTCCTGGCTAAGTGCTCAAAAATTGCCCCTGGCTGGGGGGAGACCATATGGGATGCTGGGGGATCAAACAGTGGTCCTTCCTTGGCTAGTGCTTGCAAGGCAGACACCTTATCTCTAGCGCCACCTCGCCGGCCCCCAATTTTCAGTTTTTTGAGGAATTTCCATATGTTTTCCTTCCATAAAGGCTGGACTAGCCAACATTCCCACCAGCAGTAAATGAGAGTTCCTTTCTCCCCACATCCCCACCAGCACTAATTATTCTTATTCTTTGTGATGCATGCCAGTCTTTGTGGCATGAGATGGTACCTTATAGTGTTTTTGATTTGCATCTACCTGATGATTAGTATGTGGAGCATTTTTTATGTGCCTTTTGGCCATTTATTTTTCTTCTTTGAGAAATTGTTCATTTTTTCTCCGCAGTTTTAGACTGGGTTAGATTTTTTTTTCTTATTAGTTTCTATTGTGCCTTGTATATCTTCAGTATTAGCCCCTTATCTGATGGTATTCTTATTCTCTTATTTTGCAGGTGGCTTTTGTATTCTAGTCTTGCAAGGCAGACACCTTACCTCTAGCACCACCTCTTCGGCCCCAAGGAGCAATTTCTGAGCACAGAACCAGGAGTAACCCCTGAGAGCCTCTGGGTGTGACCCAAAAACCAAAAAAAATGAAAAAATTACATTTAAATTATATCATCTTGTATTTATCCTTTACCTCTGGATTACTTTATTTAACATAATATCTTCTAGTTCTTTCTATTATCAGAGGAGATATACATAATACCAGGCTACAACTACTTTCAATAAAATTAGGGTGTTTAAACGAAGTAATGTCTTGAAGGAGACACAAAATGGGTCTGTCTCCTCTGCAGATCTGGCCCCTAAGGATAATCTTCCAATCATCTGTGTGAAAATGTGTATTTTTTAACCTCTCATGAAGTATTAAGAAATTATATTTTATGGAAAATACCTTACCAAGTGATTCTAGGACTTAGATTTGGGCATAAACTCAAGCTGGTGGCTAAAAGATAGGAAAAAGAAATAAAAAGGTAAAAACTCCAACAGCATGGATTTTCCAGAACCATCCTGCTGAATTACGAAGATAATATTGCGGTTATTGATGTTCTAATCCAGAGTCTTTGGCTATGATTTTAAAGAACATCTCAATTCTACATTCTTTCCACAGAGACTCTTCACAAGTCAAGTCACTATCTCCACCCACTTTGATCTCTGTGATCAAAGAAGTCAGAAATGTCCCTTTCTCCTATAGTACACTCACCTCCACCTCCAAACTGCACTTTCTGGCCCCCATGCCTCCTCCATCCCACCCATTGCCCAGCCAGTAACTGGGATGATTTTTCTAATCCATCATATTATTCTTCTATATAAAACCTTCTGTGTGCATCAGGCTTCCCAATCCGTTCAGAATAAAAGTATAACTCTCCACCCTAACTGGTAATGTAGAGTACTCCGGGCTGTCCCACAATTAATTTGGGACCAACACTTATTTAGACATTAAGCCACAAAGATAGTTGTTTTTCTTTGTTGGTTTGTTTTTGGTACAAGACTGACAAGGATTTTTTTTTTTTGCTCTGTAAACAGGACTCTACTTGTTCCCACATCCATATTTTTTTCTCCCACATACACGACTGTCTCTTATCCAGCATTGTTGTCCTTTTTCAACCCTTTTATCCTATTTCAATATAATAGGTCCTGCCTGAAAATGTTTTTAGAGATGGGAGGAGGAAAATGCCATGTGATACTTTTTATTTGGGTCACATGTTTGTGCAAATCTTGCTACAATGAATCAAAATGTCTCCCAGAAAACTTAAAGTGGGGGAGATTGACCATGGTTTATCATATAGCTCAGTACCAACTCTAACCATGCTAGAAAAAGTCACTCTGGGAAAATCCTATTTATAGCCCTTCCTTGGAAGTGAGGATATAAGGCACAAAGGACCATTCAATTGGAAGAAGAGAACAGAAAGACTCTTAAAGAGATGATTGACATTAGTTATAGAAAGCAAGGACCCAGCAGCAAAGCAGTCTGTCCCAACAATAACAGACGTTTGCCAAGGGATTCTAAACCTTGTTTCAGTTCTCCAAGAGGACTATTTGTTACACATATTTACATGCTTCCTCATTTCCTGTGTAACGCATAAACATAGCCCATGTGCCTGGTGTTTGCAAGATAATGGATCTATTTCCTAAAAAGTCCCAACTGAGATGGAATTTCCAAACTTAATCTCATTTTGTAGACACAACTCATGAATTTTCTGTAGAACGCTGTTACATTTCAGTTTCCTTATGAGAAATATGGGTCAAATGCTATGTAAATTTTCAGCTATAAATAAATCATAAGTAAAGACATCCAAATGTACATCAATTATATTTTTCAATGTCTCTGATGATTACAGTAATAGTTTGATCAAATTCAACTCAATACTACTACGCAGATTCTTCTATTAAATAGGCTGAATCACAAAAAGGAAATAAGATTGGACTTCCAACTTAAACTGAATTTCTACTTTATTTATTCACTTATTTTTTGACATATTTTCTTGAATTTTGTTTTGTGGCCACAGCTGGCTCTACACAAAAGTTATCATTCCTGGCAGTGCTTGAGGAACAATACAGGATGCTGGGTATCTAAGTCAAGTCAGTTGCTTGCTATACTATTTCTTTGGCCCACTTGATAGTTTTTTTTTTTTTTGGACGCACTATCAGGGTTCAACTTAGATCACTCCTTGCTTAGTGAGTTAGGGCCTTATGACAAAAATTCACAGATCAGGTGGCTTAAACAATTAACACTTATTTTCTACAATCCTAAAGCTTTGATGATGGTGGAAAGCAACCTTGAAAATTCATAAGCAGGCTACCTTTGCTGTTATGACTCTCAAGAATTCCTTTCTGCTAGTGTGTGGGAAGAGAGAAATGAAGTCTGAGAAACAAAAAGAGAAAAGGAGGAAGAGAGAGACACACACAGAAAGAGAAAGTTCTCTTGTGTATTTTTTATATTAAAACCCTAAGTTTATGACCCCATTTAATTTTAATTACTTCCTTTAAGGTCCCAACTGAAAATACATCCTCACTGAGTTTTGACATGTTAATTTGGTAGGAATGCACACATTCAATCAATGACACTGTAAACATTGAAAGATAATACCTTTTCTTAGATATATTTTATAACCTAGACTTTTTGTGAACACTAGAACATTTTTTATAAAGAACAATATAGATATGTATAGATAGAACACTAGGTAGAACAGATTTTTTGCATGAGACTGACCCAATTTCAATCCCTGTCACCCCATCTGGTGCTCCTAGCACAGACAGGAGAGGTCCCTGAGTAGAGAGCCAGTAGTATCAGTGAGCATGAGCTCATGAGCATCCATGAGCATAAGAGGCTGTGGCCCAAAAAACAAATACAATTTAAATTGTGCAAAAGAACAAGTTATTGGAGTGATTTTAAAATGAGTGCTCTATTATTAATATTTCAAAAATCTCTATAAAATATGGACTTCACATAAAATGATCAGAAATTAAAGTTTGACTATTTTCAAAATGAATTTTTACCCAGAGATCTTAGTAGACTATCAATTGAGTTTAAATTATTCTTGGCAAGAGGAGGGTTGTATGATTGCTCTAAGATAAGAGAAACATAGGCTGATTTGTTGAAACTTTCCTAAGAGTTTCAAAACATGCTGCCTTTATTTAGATGGACATTTTTTAAGTAAGTGCCAAGATTAAGTATTTTTCATAAACATTCTGGAAATTTCATCACAGATTTATTTGTTAAGCCCTATTTTAGCTGGTGCCTACACTTCTGTGATTTTATGCTTAAAAAGAAAGTTTTTGATGTGCACTGGTTCAAAAAAAAATGAAGTATTTTACAAGTTTGCCCCTTTCATTTCCAAATGTCTCTTTCCATTCAAATTTAAATAAATTGCATCTACTTTATTTTCTCATTCCCAATCACTTGTCTCAAGTCCAAAAATATAGGAAAATAAGATCCAGGAATAATTAGGTATTTTATTTAATATGAAGCCATGGGTTTATTTACTTGATATGAAGTCATAACTTCAACTGTCTCACAAGCGATAACTGGCTATATCCATAGATTGAGCTCTAAAAAACATAACTGTAAATATTTACTACTATACAATCCTTCTCTATTTACCTGTCAATGTATATTTTCTGACAAGTAATCAAATAGTATCAATTAAATTCGACTGCTGCTCTTTTTGATTTCTTCCCCTCTCACTTCTCTCCTCTGACTCCTAAGTTGGCTAGTTTCAATACTTCTTTTGAAAAATTACAGTATATCAGGGTATTCAAGCTTGTTATTTATTTTAAAAATATGTAAAACCTCTTTCCATACTCTGAGATTACAGGCAATCCATCAATAAGTTTTCTTTGTCAGTAATTAAAATATCACTAACACTTTATGGTTCAAATAACTTGAATGTTTATCATAAAATACAATCATCTAGTAAAATAGAAATAATTCTATTCACCATATCTATAAGGAAAATAAGATACAGATTAGGGCCAGTTGACTTTTGCCAATTACCAAACCTTACTAATGGCCAAAATTTAGGTGATGGCAAATTTTCTTACCATAACGACATAGTTTCTTATTAAACTATAGCTGTTAGAAAAAAACAATGCCTTCCTTAGAGGTAAGTGGGGAAGAGATCAGGTGGGAGAGTGGAGACATTTGTAGTGAAATGTTCACTATTGAAGTAGCATTGGAGCAGCATGTTACTGAAACTCAATTATGGACAACTTTGTGGCTTTGTGTCACATGGTGATTCAATTTTAAAAAATACTTAATTAAAAATAGAAAAAACTGGGGCCAGAGAGATAGCATGGAGGTAAGGCGTTTGCCTTTCATGCAGAAGGTCATCGGTTCGAATCCCGGCGTCCCATATGGTCCCCCGTGCCTGCCAGGAGCAATTTCTGAGCATGGAGCCAGGAATAACCCCTGAGCACTGCCGGGTGTGACCCAAAAACCACAAAAAAAAAAAAATAGAAAAAACTTACAAAACAGTAAAAAAAACTTTCAAGAAAAATATCATTTTGGAAACCTGGTAAAAAATTGTTCACTAGTTTGCCTAGATAATTAGAAAGTATTCTGGCCTGTCACCTATTTAAATAGAAAGTGTCATAAATGTGTTTCATCTTTGAATCAAGTCCTTAAAACTATACATGTCAGAGGCAACCTCAAGTTACTATCAGGAGTAGTGGAATCTTTTTAGGATGTCCACATACAGATAAAGATGACTTCATGTTTCCAAAAATGCAAGAACTAAATTATGTTTTTAATGGCTGCATGGAATGTAGCCACAGGAGACCATAATCCTTCCCTAGATACTGTTCCAGGTTCCCTCTGATAAACTCCCTCTGTATTCTTTGTATTTCATGTGTATCTAATATTTCACACATTTTGCTAGTTCAATTTTGGCTCTTTTATACATGACTGTGCACATTATTTGGCTAATTGTCTCCCAAGATAGCATGACCTAATCCCAAGAACCTTCACATTTTAGTTTATATGGCAAAAGAGACTTTTCAAATGTTAAGAATTTTCAAATCTAGGTTAAGCATTTTAAGATAGAAATATTATTTTGGATTAAGTGGACCCAGTAAAATTGCAGAAAGACAGAGAAACAGATAGTATCTTGGCAATGGAATCATAAGATATGAATATACTACATACTGACTAAAAGATGGCAGAGACGGTAATGAAGCCTGGAATGTAGTTCTGCAATACTGGAATTTGGAAAAGTCCAAGGAAGAACACTTTTTCTATAGCCACAAGTGGGTATGAGCTTCTATTGACCTTTGCCCAGTAAGACACACTTGAAGCTTTGATCTTCAAACTGTGTGAAAATAAATTTGTACTGTTTGAATTAACTAGATTTGCTGTAGCAACAATAGGAAACTAGTGTAGTCAGCACACACAGACATATATATATATATATATATATATATATATATATATATATATATATATATATATATATATATATATATGAGTGTGTGTGTGTAAATATATACTCATATATGTTGTATGTTCCAGGTAATTCAAGAGGTGATTAGAAGACTAATAATTGAGTGAGCTTATGAATAACTAGGGTTTAGAGAGGATGAGGTTATCAATGCAAAATAAAACAGTTTTAATATTCTCTTTAATTAGGGTGGGATGGGAATGGGGAATGTCCAAAGGCCGAGCAGGACAGAATATTATTAGTTCATCTTTAACTCATATTTCTGTGCAATATGAAAAAAATAAACTGAGACCTTCAGTGGATTTACATAAACTGACTTCAAAATGTATTAAAGCTGAGAATGGCCCAAAAACAATAAGAAAAATGTATTTAAGTGCAGTTTTTGTTATTTCCATTAAAATTAATTACTAAAATTAAAATAATTTTTGGTACTTTCCACATACATCCATGAAATGTATACTTTAATACATTAACTAATTCACCCAGGCATCTTTGCTGGCTCTCTCCATTCTGGAAAAGACTGGATTTTTTTCTTGTGCATGTATTTAAATTTACCTCTCTTTTTATGTAAGAATAAACTTATGGGGAAAGGAAGATAAATAGAAGACTTTGGTGGCAGGAAAGTTGTACTGGTTAAGGGTGGTGTATGTTCTGTGACTGAAACCCAACAATGAATAATTTTATAACCAAGATGCTTAAATAAAGCAATTAATAAAAATCTTTAAATATCTGGTTATAAGGTACTATAAAATAAAAATTACTTCATTTTATGTACAAGCATTTGAAAACCCGATAATAAAAATGGTCAATGAAAAATTAAAAACCATTAAAGGGCGGGGGCAAAAAGATAACACTGGGTTGGGCGTTTACTTTTCATGCAGCTGGATAGATGTGGTTCGAATCCTGGCATCCCAAATAGTCCCCCATACCTGACAGGATCGATTTCTGAGCAGAGAGCTAAGAGTAACCCCTGAGTGCTGTCAGGTATGACACTCCCTTCCAAAAAAAACTAAACAAAAAAAATCTATTTTGACTTAATTCTATTTTAAAAATGGTTTGCTAATTTTGTACTACAAGATAGAAGTACCTACATTATTACCTCTCATGAATTTGAAAATGTATCTTCATTTATGTATATCCTAGGAAAAATAGTTCCAATGAGTTATAAAATTTAAACAAATTCTATGTATGCATCATACAGAAAAATGAGCTTCCGGTTCATGGTTGCTATTTCAAGGACAATTGCAACACTAAGCTTAAGATTTTAGCTCTTGCTCAAATAATTGCCTGTTTCTCAAATAAAACTAAGTAGTATCCCCTCAATAATCGAAGGGAGCAGAAAACACTGGAGAACTCTAAAATGCTATTCCCAAATGGGAACAAAACTACCTGCAGGCTCATTGATTTCTTAAGAGAGACAGCTGATGAAACACAATAATTGCTGTTTTTCTTTTATTTAAATATTTAGAACAAAAATAATTTTTGAATGGTCTTGAGTCAAGTAGGACAAAATGCACTTGAGTGTTTGATTTTAAACCATAAAGTACATTAAAAAATAAAACATTTTAAATGGAGTACCACTAAGAAATGTTATAATGTACATCTGGAGACTTGAGGGACAAAGTAATTGTACATGGATTCTGTTTTATTTCTTCTTAATGTTCCTTGACTATATGTTCAAAATTAAGGTGTCAGCAACGGGATTTCTTCTGAGAACTCTGTTTATTAGTGATTGTCCTTCCACGGTAACTTTACCTTGTCCTCTTCCTTTGCATCATTGTTCTCATAATTAAAAATAAAAAAAAAACATTTTATAGTTATAGTTTCATTGGATTAATCAGGAGTTTGATTTAATTGACAAAGGAAACAGATATGTTCACTGCTGGTTCAAGGTTCTCACATTTAAAACTCCCTGGATTTCAGGGGAATAAGAGACAGATCTCTGGCTGTGCTATGACACAAAGGCCTTTATTATAACTTTAAAATGACCCAACTAGAATTATTTGTGGGTGCATTTTCAATAAGATAATCAAGGAAAAATAAAACCAATTTAGAAATATGTTTCTTAGAGAATTTCAAATTGTGCCAGATTATTAAATCACAGTATATAAATATATACACTATACATGTATATATAAATGTGTAAGTCATATAAGATGGATTTTGAAAAAAATATATTGTATATACTTGTGGTTATAGTGTGTAGTTTAATACCATTTAACTATTTTTATATGATATACTTTATATATTTATAATACCATTTAACTAACCAGTTTTAAATCACATCTACCCAGAAGTAAATATCAAATATAATTTATAAGATAATTTTTGAAATTTTATTTTAAGCTATAAACTTAAAACACTATACTTTTAAAATTCAAGAAATTTAGAAGTGAATTTATCATGTTTTCTGGTAATAGAGAGGTGAACATAAAACAAAGACAATTTATAAGTTTCAATACTTTAGATGTTTTTTTTTTCCTCTAAAAGAGTTTTTCCCCTATTTCTTCTTACTAATTAGTATTTAAGTTTCAACTCATCACTTCTTTGACCTCAGATCAGTGCTGGCTAATGATCCTTAGAAGCATAAAAACCCTAAATGAGGCTCTTAGAAAGTAAAGATGCAACGGACTGTAATAGTCAATTCTTGGATGAAAGGGAATAAAGAGAGCTAGTAAAATATTATTGCAGATTTCTTTCTAATATCTTGGGAGAAGTGCTCAAAGTCATATATTGAGTACTGTTTTATTTATAGTTTTGAGTTGCTCAGAACTTTTTCTCAAAGTCCTGACTCAAATCAGAGTTATCTCCCTTCGTATTTTTAGGAATCTTAATTTATATTCTCTAAATAAGTAAACAATAGCTAGTTAGTAATGACCTAGGAATATGCCAGTCAAAAGAAACTGAAAATATGCATACTGAGAATTCATTGTTCTGACAGACAATAGGTATGACAGCTTAACTCATTTGTTCCATATTTCAGTTTTCCCAATACCCTACAGATATATATTTATAAATGATTTTGATTTATGGTAGTTATGAAGATAACTTAAATGTCATAAAATAAGATTATGTAACTCATATAAGTTTTGTCTTTTTTTAGCTGATAATCAATTTACTTCCCTAATAATATATCTATTTTATTTTTGCTATACCACCAGTGATTTTTACCTCATTTAAATATCCCTAAATGCTGATTTTATTTGACATGATTTTGACAATTTATTATGAAAAGCTATAATACTTGTATGAAATGTTTCAAAATATACAACCCACTCATATACACACACTTTCTTTCACACTATCTCCAGTGCTCTGTGAATCACCATTTAAAGGATATCTGCTACTAATTAACAAAAAATGCTGACATTTGAGTAAGTTTGCATTATGCATAGGTGATCTTGAAAAAAGAAAGCTGCCATAGCCTTGGGATACATAAAGTACTATTCAGGGACTTCAAAATTAAGATTAGATATTCAGTAGAAGGATGACTAGTTCACAAGTCATAGCATAAAATATGAATAATGATTACCAAGGTGATGAATTTCAAATAAGCAACCTGGAAAATGAGTTTTATAAGCTATCTCTAGAAAGGCTACCAATGTGTTAATTTGTTTTATGAAATAAAAACAAAACACCTGGTAGCAGGTAGTTTAATTAAAAAATAGAATGACTAGCTTAGAAATGTTCGGAAAGCACAGTAGAGGAGGATTGGAAATATATATGGGCACAGGTCTTATAAAGCATAAGACAAAAGTTCTATCAGTGCATCTCAACATTGGCTTTGTAGTTATGGGGAAAAGGCAAATCAAATAATGTGATGTCAAGAATAGAAAAATAAAAACTCAGAGGCCGGCGAGGTGTCGCTAGAGGTAAGGTGTCTGCCTTGCAAGCGTTAGCCAAAGAAGGACCACGGTTCCATCCCCTGGTGTCCCATATGGTCCCTCCAAGCCAGGGGCAATTTCTGAGCGCTTAGCCAGGAGTAACCCCTGAGCATCAAAAGGGTATGGCCAAAAAACCAAAAAAAAAAAATCTTTCAATGCTAATATATACCTAAAATACTACTGTGAAAGATATGTAAGCCAATATGGTCAAAATAAAAATTAAAAAAAAATAAAAAAACTAATTTGATATAAAATACATAAAGAAATAAGATAAATATATTCCTTACAAAGTATTTTTGTCTCATATCCCATTTGGTATCCTAAAATCAAAAGATATTGTTCCAAAAGTCTCATTAATGCTAAATTCTATATCTTATATGTCTGTGAATACACCCAATTATGAACATGCTTGTAATCCTGATGCTTAAATAAATAATTATTAGGAAAAGAAAAACATAAAATAGAAAACAAATAAAAGAAAACACACCTTTTAAGTGATTCCAACTACAACAGATACTTTGGCATAAAACTGTACTCTAGCAAGGTTATTTCCATATATAAAGAAAAACAGTAATGATGGAGTAGGATAAGATTTCAGCATTCAATGTCTTGTCAGATTTTATCTTTTTGAACATCCTTAAAAATAGTATATAAATGTACACTATTTCTTTCTTTCTTTTTATTTTAGGAGTAGAGTAACGTCCTTTTATTTGTGAGATTCTGCACTACTCTCTCAGAAGTTCTTGGACACGATGCCGTCAGACTTGGCCAGTCTGAGGATGGAATCGTGGGACTCACCCATCCTGCAGATGGCCCGCAGTTGGCGTAGGTCTTAAACTGCCCGTTAAATCTGCCTGTCACCTTGTCCACCTCGGCTACGTTGTATACTATTTCTAAAATATTTCAAGCAGAACAATCTAAGTTCACTCTAAAATCTTTCAAATATGATTTTAATAATTTTACTTAGATATCCTTCCCATTCATTCCTAGAGCTCCCTCTAAATAGCAGTAACTTTTTACCCCATACAATTTTCCACGATAAAATGGCAAAGAATTGTCCATTCATGATACTGTTTTTTCGCAGCAAATGAAATGACCAAAGATACTTTTTTTGACGGGGGGCACACCTGGTGATGCTCTGGGGTTACTCTTGGCTATATGCTCAGAAATCACTACTGGCTAGGGGGAGCAATATGGGACACAGGGGCAAACACCCTACCACTGTGCTATCACTCTGGCCCTAAATATCATCTTTCTTTTTAACCACTCATTTGCCCAGATTTTATTTCAGTTTCACAATGTACAACACATAACAGTGTATCTTCATCTGAGGCACCACATATGCTTTCCTTTTTTCTTGTTTAGTCTTTGTATTGGATTTTAATTGGACGAAAGAGAGGGTTGGTCACTCCAGAAGTTTTCTGAGAAGCCATTCTTAGCTCTGTGCTCAGGAATGAGCTCCTGCAGTACTCTAAGGGATCATATGTGATACTGAGTGTTGAATCAGTCAGCCACATGTAAGGCAAGCACCTTAGCCTAGTACTATCTCTCTAGCCCATCAGATGCTTTACTTGAAGCAAACATATAAAAAATGTCAAGAAAAAAAGAATCCTAATTTAAAGAAAAGCATTAAGAAGCCTTGTCTATAGACTCCATAAAAAAGAGAATTCCCTCTCAGCCCTCAAGGAAGAACAATGTGGAAGCTAACATATTATAATTTTTTAATTGCCAATCGGGGCCAATTTTTTATATTGTATATTTGGAATTTTGGGCATACTTTAACCAGTAGAAAGTGTAAAGGGCAGAAAACTTATATCAGAAACATTCTGATGTGATTAAGCCAACTCAGCTTCTCGAGATCACTTACATCACATGTATTTTCCCTGAATCAGGAGTGATCTTTGAGCATAGAATTAGGAATTACTCCTGAGCACAGCCAAGTATGCCTGCACCAACACCACCACCACCACCCAAAAAAAAAAAACATAAATATTCCAATCCTTGGAAAAATGCTTGAATCTTGGGGAAAGGCAGCAGAGAGCACAATGAAGATGTACCAACTACTCGGTTTTAACTAACGGATACACTACTGAAGTGACACTGAATCTAGGAAATATAAGATCAAGTAAATAAAGATATGAAGTTCAACCTAGAGAGAGAAAATATTTTACGTTAAGTTAATTGAGTCTATGACTCACAGTACTTCACACTGGGCACCAGGGAATACAATGCCAAGTCATAGGAGGAATGGAAGATAACCATCACCATGATACCTCAGATAAAGAGCATATAAAGCAGGTCAAAGGTAGAATGTCTTCAGATTTCAATGGAGCAGCCTTATATTGTTGTGAAAAGCTAAAATTACTTAGATATCCTAATGTTCCAAATAAATGTTACTTCAAATTTAATCTCTTAAACAAAAGTAAGAAGTCATTTCAAGTTTTGTTAGTGTAATAGTAAACATCTGATTTTCTCTGAATTGTTTCTAACTCACTTGAATTTCAGTTTTCAAAATATTTTGTTTCCAAATAAGATGAATCTTTTTGAAGACTTATTCGTTTATTATTTAGCTATGTTTTTCCACAACCACCAGTTAGTATTGGGAATCTAGATAATTAAATTATATAACTATTAGTAACTCCCTAGAGGTTAATTATATAAAATATATACAATAGAAAGGAGCTACACAAGAATCAGAAAGGTATTTCTGAGCAGGTAAAGTGAGTTTAAATTGTGAGGTAGTTGAAAATCTAAATATTAATATACAAAAGAAGTAAATGGCAAGCTTCTGTAAAGAGTCAAATAGAAAATGATTAGACAATAAAGAAAAAATATTATGTATAGGGTGTTAAAGGGGAAATCCCACTGGAAGAGCTTTAACCAAAGTAGAAAATATAAGACAATATTAAAGAAAATAAGTTATCTTTACTTGCCTCCAATTTCACTGGATAAAATTTTTCTGTATATAATGAGTAAAAGAAAGATATTTCAGGACAATTTTTTTTTATTTCACTCGATACAAAAGAACAGAGAGCATTTTATCAGAAGTTACTTTCCATCTCTATATTAATATATTTTTATTCCTTATGGGCTTGAAATATTGCCTGTGGATATAATATTTTCTTTAAGTTTATTTGAATAAGTTCAAATTGATATGCTTTATTTATATTTTTATTTTAGATAGAGAACAATTTCCAGGACTTCTTTGTAACAAAAGAACATGGTAATTCTATTTTCTCTCTAATGACATTCCTTAAATTCATAGTTATACGAAGACCTCTTAAGGATGGGGAATACTATGATGAAACAGTTTAAGTATAATATTTCAAAGTACTTTACCACATACTTACTAATACTTATGAAGCAGGGTTTTTTGATACTATTAATAAAGTAGCCTCTATGGATTAAATACAATTTATCAGTTATTACTATTTCAATCATGACCAACACTAACTTTTTCTATCCAGTTCAAATTTTCATTTCTCAAACTCATATTAATGTATTCTTTATTTGAATCTTTATTTCATCTACACACACTTTTACTTTTAACTAAAATGCTAATACCTGCTTAATCAGAATGGACAACAAAAACTTAGATACCTGAATAGCCTGATAGACAATCACTATACCTAGAAATAGAAATAAAATCCCAATCACAGTCCCCTAACATAAATAATAAATATTATTTCTTTTTAGGAGACCAAAAATAAAATATATATATCCTTTATTTATGCAGGTTATTTGTGCATCAAAAATCAGATAGGTTAGTTATACAAAAAAGACTACAATGAATAATCCATTGAGATCACTGAATAGAAAAATAAAATTCAGAGTTCTTTCTTAACCAGAGTGAGTCTATGAAAAGAAATGATAGGGATCTTTGGTACAAAATGTATAATATGGGGGGAAATAGAAAAATAAGCCAGGTAGAAGGAATCATATGGTCAGAATTGAAATAATTCAGAAAAACAAACTTCAAAGAGAATGAGTTTATTCTCTATATACTTATCTCTGTTCTCTGTTTTTTTAAATTAATGTAAAATGACTCACAGACAAAATACTTTTAGAATAGTATATAAGTAGTGGCATGAGAGCTACCTATACTACTTATCTGGGAACCATCATTCCAATGCTTATAGAAGTTTAAATCTAAAAGATTATAAGAGTACAGTGTTCCCCTCAAGGAAAAAAACTAAGGGAATTGTAATTATTTTCCCTTTATTTATCTAGGAAAGGTAAATGTTTATAAACAATATATGTTTCTTTGTAAGTAATAAAGAAATTGATAATAGCAATAACTAACATTTATTGACCCTTTTAATTGTACTAAGAAATGCAAAAAAAACACTCCATAGACAACTATTTTAGTGTTAATAACAACCTTATGAGGAAGATGTAATAATCAGGGTCTAGTTCAGAAATAAAAACTACACCTATTTTAAGAGAAAGAACTTAATAAGTGGTAATGCTAACTAGATGATGAGAACAAAACAGAAGGGAGATAGTAATTGCCAGTACCAGAAACCATCACTAAGGTTAGGAGAACAGATGTACAAGTTTGTAATTATTTAAATTTATAAGCTTGAAGGAAAATCTTTGTTGAGCTGAAATAGATTTCTAGAGAATTAAGGACTCTTCCTAAAGAATGCTAGTACCCCTGATATGAATCATGAGGCTGTTCATTTTGTGCTAGAACAATTTAAAAATATATCCATTTTAAATGGATATAGACAAATATATTTCTAGATATAGACAGAGATGGCCATAAAATATGCAAACAGAAACATAACCATAGACATATATGTATAAATATATTATTAGGAGTCATAAGAGATAGGTTATATTTAAAGAAACATTTATTCATATAGACATATGTATATATTCTGTTTATGTATAAAGTTTTTCTTTCACAGTAAGAATTGTAAGTGGTACTGGAGTGGTGGCACGGTTGTAGGGTGTTTGCCTTGCACATGGCTAACCTGGGATGGACTGTGGTTCAATCCCCCAGCGTCCCATATGGTCCCCAAGTCAGGAACAATTTCTGAATGCATAGCCATGAGTAAGCCCTGAGTGTCTCCAGGTGTAGCCCCAAAACAAAAAAGAATTGTAATTGTGTTTTCTAATAATAAAGCAATTAGTATTGCTAATGTCAAACTGATAGATATAGAAAGGAAAATCTGAAATGCAATCTTTCTTTAAAATCCAAATTCTTGGTATCTTTTTAGAGGCACCTATTTATTGACCATATCAAGAATTAATCAGCATAGGTGACCTGCACAACCCTTTATCTCAAACTGCAATACAAAAGAACAGGTTGAAACCAATAGCAAAATCAATGGCAAAGGAAGTATAATTAACTAACAACATTTGATGGATTAGGAAGCAGAGGTACTGAGTGGTAACATGTCTTCAAAAATTTTTTCATACTAGTAATTGGGTGAGCCATGATAGGCAATTTAATTTTAAAGTCTGTTTCAGAGTCTGGAACTATGGTCACTGCTTTCATCTTTTCAAAAGTTATCTCCATCCTATCTCTGAAAGAATGATCCAATACCTCTCCAGAGACATTGAACATGAATTTCATAAGTCATTTTTTCTTGGACCTCGGGATATCCATATGAAAGGCAACACATAAGATTTCTTTTAGTTTAATAATCCCTATAAATAAAATAGGAACCAGAGGAATGGCAAAACTCTAATGTCCACCATGTCTAAAATAATTGGTTATGTGGGTAATAGTAACTATTCTGTAATATTGCATAGAACATTTGTATTTCAAAGCAATTTCCTGCAGTTACCCATTTGTACTTGTTGCTTACCCTGACTTGCAGTTACCCTTTTATAATTGTACTCATTTCTATTCTCATTTGGTTTATGGGGTATTTAAAATACTTAACCACAAAAAAAAAACAAGGAATGAAAAATTATTTTAATGATTTTTAAAATACAAATATTTTATTATGTGTCAGATGTACACAGAATTTTTCTATGGCTCAAAAGCATGGTTTTTTTAATTTGTGACCTTGAAAAATATTAATGTTATGGAATTAAACCAATGAGTAAATGTTAATAATGTGGCATGATGGCAGCAGCAATATAGCACATATGGCACTTCTTTGCACAATGCTAACCTGAGTTTGATCCCCAATTCCCCATATAATCTGAGCATTTCCAGGTATGATTCCTGAGTGTAGAGCCAGGAGTAAGCTCTAATACATCCAAGTGTGATCCAAAACCAGTAAATAATAACAATAATAATATAATTACATATAACCATTATATACATATTATATAGAATATATTATAAGATTATTCTATATAATATATTATTATTATATGACATGATACCATAAGGAAGGTGTTGACCACTAGACCACTGAAGAAGTACCTACTAATTTTTTTCAGACCAAGATTTGGTGGAATGGCTGTGAGTCAGAAAGTTGTCTTTTCTTTTCTTTTGGTTTTTGGGCAATGCTAAGGAATTACTCCTGGAAATACCTGGGGTATCATCTGTGCTGCCCTGAATCAACTTTGGTCAGTAGCATGCAAGGAAAAGTCCCTATCATCTGTAATATCTCTTTGACTCCCATCAGAAAGTTGTCTTAAAGGAAGCTTCTGAGTTGAGTTTGCTGAGTTGAATGCTTGTCTTTCTTTTCTATTTTGTTTAATTTAGGGGTGCAAAGGGGTGGGTTATTCCTGACTATACCTTCAGAATTGACAGCTGACATTGAAGGATTCAATGTCATGGATCAAAGTATGTTGGATCATATGCAAAGGAAGCAGGTATTATACTCTGTACTATCTTTTTAAATCTTGGGAGTATTTTTTAATTAAAAATTATTTTAACACTGTGTTTTACAAGGTTGTTTATAATACATTTTTTTCACAGTTACAAAATTGTTAACGACTGAGTTTCAGTCATATAATATACAAAACCTTTTAACAGTGCATCTTTCTGGCCACCAATGTCTCTAGGTTCCCTCTCAACCTCCCCCTGCCTTCTTCCCTGCCAGTCTCTGTCACAAGCGTTTTTTCTTCTCTCTCTTCCTCTTTCTTTCTCCTTTTTCTCTCTCTCCTCTCTCTTCCTTATTTTCTTTTAGATAATATGGTTTGCAATGGTATTGCTGAGGGGTATCATGTATATCAATGTATCTCCTTTCAACACCCAGTTCTTGTCCAGAGTGATCCTTTCCAACTGTAATTGTTATAGCGATAGCAAATCTCTTCTATGCCCTAACTGCACTCCCAGCTAATTTTTTGGCATTTTTGTTTGTTTTGGGACCACAGCTGGTGATGCTCAGGGTTTACTCCTGGCTAAGTGCTCAGAAATTGCTCCTGGCTTAGGGGACCATATGGGACGCCAGGGCTAGCGCAGACAAGGCCACCACTGTGGTCCGTTGAGGGTTTTTTAATGAGTGAAATAAATCAGGTTTAGAGAGATAGTACTGCAGGCAGGGTGTTTGCCTTGCACATGGCCAACACAGGTTCTATCTCTAGTGCTCCATATGCTCCAGTGACCATGGCCAGGAATAATTGCTGAGTAAAGCCAAGAGTAACCCCTGAGACTTGTCAGTGTGGCACATAAACCAAAAAAAAAAAAGAAAAAAGAAAAAAATTATTCAAGAAAATAAACGCAATGCACTATATGATCAATATTGGATGAATGTTGCACAAGGGAGTTTTATTCACACAAGGCTTAATAGAAGTGATCTCCCACCCAGGCACATTCAGATTTCTTTGTTCATTTATAGACTTGTCTAGATCTTATCAGGCTATAAGGTGTTTGTGAGATAAGTGTATATCCATCCTAGAAAACAGAAACCACTAGGGGAGAGAGAATATTGCAAATGTTCAGAGAAGACAGAAAACTGCAATTTTTACCATTTTTCTCAGGGCTAGGATTACGAACAACAAGCCCTGAGACAATTATCACCAACATCTATTTAAATTAAAGTCATATAATATTGGAATAACTTATAAATAGCATTGCTCAGTGATTCCTTAAATTTTTAATTTATAATCAATACACTAGAAAGGAGAGAGTTTTGATATAACTGATTTATTCTTTACCTCATCATATACTATCCTTCCTCCTGATCTTTTCTTATTCTTACTAGTTCAGTTTCTTTAAACACTATAGTATACGAAACAATTAACTTTTTATGTTTTTATATTTAAGTGTTTTAGAAAAACTCTTAAGAAAAATAATCCATCTTAATCATCTATGGGTTTTAAGAAAAATGAAAAACATTCTTGCAATAATTTTCAGAGACAAAAGAGAGGAGGGCTGGAAGTTTCAGCTCACTTCATGAAGCTCACCACAAACAGTGATGAGTGCACTGAGAACTATCCTAACAATGAGAATGAATGAGGAAAGTAGAAAGCCTGTCTAGAGTACAGGTGGGGGTCTGGTGGGGAGGAGGGAGATTTGGGACACTGGGGATGGGAATGTTGCTCTCATACAGGAGGGTGTTCTTTACATGACTGAGACCCAACTACAATCATATTTGTAATCAAGGTGTTTAAATAAAGATATTAAAAGAAAGAAAATATAATCCATATTTCAGTAAAATGTACAAAAGTACATTAAGTTTGTGAAAATTGTATAATACCAGTCAAATTGTCACTGCCCAAATTATTTTTTGCTCCCTACCATATGTACAGAGTTTTGGCCACATTTCTTAAACTTATCAAGTCATTCTGAAGTAACTATTATTCTCTTATGAAAAGCTCCTGTGACCTCAAGCATTAAAAAACATCTATTTATCACCTATATCCTCAAGAGTGAGTTTGTTTTGGAACTTAGCAGATAAAAATTTATAATTTATTTCATTAGAAAAATAGAGTTTGTGAAATTGCCTCTTTCTCTTTTGAACTCACCTTGTTGGAATAAAAACATCATAGACAAGCCATTTATATCTAGGAGAAAATTAAGGAATTGGGAATTGTGGCCTTGGAGGTATAAGTCTAAAGCAAATCTACATAAGTGCTGCATAATTGATAATGAACCACTTACTGGTCTTGCAAAAACTACTAATGAAATGGCTATTTCTGCTGCATTGACTATTCAGCTATTGTTAAAAATGTGAGCAATTTAACTTTTAAACTTTACTCACCAATAGTATCTAATTATTCTTTGGAGTTGGTAAAAGGACCCTTGCAATGCCAGCAGCTAGCCAATGATGAGATTGGAAGTTAGTCAATCTTCATAAATGCCCACTTCTTAAGGCTAGAACTTTTAAAAGCACTACTTATTTTGCACATATCAATAATTTGGTGTCCTTTTTGCCCAATAATTTTTGTGACCAAAGTGAATTGTAGATCTTTCACAGTAATATTTTAGGTACATAGTTGTTGCATCAAGCCCTTAGGACGGACTTGGATGGTAGATGGAGATGGAGGCCTTTCTCTGCCATCCCAGGTCACGGGGGCTCTGCAACCCCCTTTAGCCAGAGGGTATCTGGGTCCATGAAAGCGACGGGCATTGAACTCACTCACAGGCAGGCTTCCAGAGAGATAACATCTTTATTCAGCCCTAGCTAATAGATGTGGCTGCTAACCATTTACCCATGCCATTCTTAGCTTGCCCTGCGTCTTAACTCCTTTCAGCCATCTTCCCTCTAACCTCCATGCTGGCCAAGACCAAAAGGGCCTAATCCCCTGGGTCAAAGCCCTTATCTAACCTTTCCAAGGCCCCTCCCAGGAAATAGGCGGGGTCTTCCAGGTAAAGTTACAGGTCATATCCGCCAAAGACTCCTCCCATAAATGGGAGGGACTTGCAGGTAGTTACCTGTAAACCGAGGTGGAGTTACACATAGTGACATTGAATCAGGAGAATTCCCACCACCAGTGTTGTCCTCCTTCCACCCCTGTTCCCAGCATGCATCTCATATTCCCCCCTGCCCATTCCGGCTGCTAATATAAGTGGTATCTATTTATACCCTTTATTGTAGATTGGGTATCGAATCTGTTGTCATTAGCTTTAGATTTGGTGTTCAAGTATGATCATTTCTTTATTTCTGCTCAATGTTCATAGGACTGTTTGGTCTTGGTACCATCCATTTTTCCCCTCAATTTATAAGGCAGAACAAGATGATTCAGGTTATGTGGTTCTGTTTGAAAAGGAAAGAAAAAGAATAAAAACAAGTTTTCCTGGGAGCCGGGAGTCTAGCAGGAGGAGGCTTGGCAAGCCCACGCCATGCCGGAGGCCTGCTTGGCCAGGCCTAGGGGGGGGTGCGGGACTTGGGTAACCCCAGCACCCCTCTGCCGCCTTGCTCCAGATCTCCAGGGCTTTCCCGGGCCACACGCCTGGGCAAGCCGGTGAGTTGGGTCCCTTGGTGGAGCTTGAAGGTACCCTAGGCCTTCCCCCACTATCCATGCGGCTCCTTAGGGAGGGTCTGGGTGGGGCTCTGAACCTCTGGTCTCCCAGCTTCTTGAAGGATCTCTCCTTCCTGGGAGCCGGGAGTCTAGCAGGAGGAGGCTTGGCAAGCCCACGCCATGCCGGAGGCCTGCTTGGCCAGGCCTAGGGGGGGTGCGGGACTTGGGTAACCCCAGCACCCCTCTGCCGCCTTGCTCCAGATCTCCAGGGCTTTCCCAGGCCACACGCCTGGGCAAGCCGGTGAGTTGGGTCCCTTGGTGGAGCTTGAAGGTACCCTAGGCCTTCCCCCACTATCCATGCGGCTCCTTAGGGAGGGTCTGGGTGGGGCTCTGAACCTCTGGTCTCCCAGCTTCTTGAAGGATCTCTCCTTCCTGGGAGCCGGGAGTCTAGCAGGAGGAGGCTTGGCAAGCCCACGCCATGCCGGAGGCCTGCTTGGCCAGGCCTAGGGGGGGGTGCAGGACTTGGGTAACCCCAGCACCCCTCTGCCGCCTTGCTCCAGATCTCCAGGGCTTTCCCGGGCCACACGCCTGGGCAAGCCGGTGAGTTGGGTCCCTTGGTGGAGCTTGAAGGTACCCTAGGCCTTCCCCCACTATCCATGCGGCTCCTTAGGGAGGGTCTGGGTGGGGCTCTGAACCTCTGGTCTCCCAGCTTCTTGAAGGATCTCTCCTTCCTGGGAGCCGGGAGTCTAGCAGGAGGAGGCTTGGCAAGCCCACGCCATGCCGGAAGCCTGCTTGGCCAGGCCTAGGGGGGGGTGCGGGACTTGGGTAACCCCAGCACCCCTCTGCCGCCTTGCTCCAGATCTCCAGGGCTTTCCCGGGCCACACGCCTGGGCAAGCCGGTGAGTTGGGTCCCTTTGTGGAGCTTGAAGGTACCCTAGGCCTTCCCCCACTATCCATGTGGCTCCTTAGGGAGGGTCTGGGTGGGGCTCTGAACCTCTGGTCTCCCAGCTTCTTGAAGGATCTCTCCTTCCTGGGAGCCGGGAGTCTAGCAGGAGGAGGCTTGGCAAGCCCACGCCATGCCGGAGGCCTGCTTGGCCAGGCCTGGGGGGGGGTGCGGGACTTGGGTAACCCCAGCACCCCTCTGCCACCTTGCTCCAGATATCCAGGGCTTTCCCGGGCCACACGCCTGGGCAAGCCGGTGAGTTGGGTCCCTTGGTGGAGCTTGAAGGTACCCTAGGCCTTCCCCCACTATCCATGCAGCTCCTTAGGGAGGGTCTGGGTGGGGCTCTGAACCTCTGGTCTCCCAGCTTCTTGAAGGATCTCTCCTTCCTGGGAGCCGGGAGTCTAGCAGGAGGAGGCTTGGCAAGCCCACGCCATGCCGGAGGCCTGCTTGGCCAGGCCTGGGGGGGGGTGCGGGACTTGGGTAACCCCAGCACCCCTCTGCCGCCTTGCTCCAGATCTCCAGGGCTTTCCCGGGCCACACGCCTGGGCAAGCCGGTGAGTTGGGTCCCTTGGTGGAGCTTGAAGGTACCCTAGGCCTTCCCCCACTATCCATGTGGCTCCTTAGGGAGGGTCTGGGTGGGGCTCTGAACCTCTGGTCTCCCAGCTTCTTGAAGGATCACTACTTCCTGGGAGCCGGGAGTCTAGCAGGAGGAGGTTTGGCTGGCACTGGTAATCTCTGTCCAGTCTACATTCTCAAAATCGCGCGGGGGCTATCGCCCCCGCGCGCACAAGAAACATTAATCGTACTCTCACAAGAAACATTAATAGTACTCACTATCATTGAATTATGTTTTTATGTATGCAGAATGTCCATTTTGTACTCTGCCCTTTTACATACCCCTTCATAAGTTCATAGTTCTCTTTAACTTCTTTATCTCCTATCATCATTACTCCTTTTTTACCCTTTCTGACTTAAGTAGTATTGAGTCCTAATTCACATGCCAAAGTGTTGCCCTAGAGTTAACACCCACCCAACTATTTTAAAAGGCATAAAAATGACGCATATCTTTTCAACATTTTATGGCTGTTTTCTTTGACGGCTATAACTTTTGCTAAATACTTTCTTATACAGTGATGATCCCCCCCCCCATGTTTTTTATCTTCTCTTTGTGAACTGCTCAATATGGATTTTGGTGTGAAAGAATCCCTCAGTTTAATACTTATGTTTTGAACCAAGTCATGGGTCTTGTTGGAAATGTTCTTATGCCCCCATATATCTGATAGCACCACGTGGCTTTATTACTTGTTTGCGTAGGCACACTAACATGGGAAAATACTATACATACTAATAAGTTCTTATCTAATAGAAATGGGAACACACAAATCTTGTAGTGCAATGAGACCTTACACCCTGAACATTGACATAAAGACCTGGCACAGGCCTCAGAAGAATGGGCATTCTCCATTTACCCCTTGATCTACAGAAGACATTTACAAAACATCCAGGGTTGTATATAACATCACCCGGAGGCATTCCTGTACCAGGGACGACCCTACAGCTGCTCTGACATCGATCTACTCAAAAGAGACATCCCTTAACACTGAGAAGACAACAAGAACAATGGCCTGCTTACTGGACAGGGCTTGCTGTATTGCCCCTTTATGGTGAGGTTTGTCTATAACATCACCTGGAAGCAATCCTCTACCACGGAAGACCCTACCACTGCTCAGACATCGTCCTGCTCAAAAGAGACTTCCCTTAACACTGAGAAGACTTAACAACAACAACCTGCTTACAGGACAGGGCTTCCTGCATTCCCCTTTCATGGTGAGGTGAAACGAGAAGGCACTCCACATCATGACTTCAATGTAGGACATGCAGATTCCAGAATCTTTAATACAGAAACATGAGACCGACAACAGAGACTGTGTGATAAATGTGTTGGTGCTACGGACAATGTCTTGGAACGAACGATAACTTTCCTGAGGCCTAGAGCTGGTCTTATGCCAGGAAACTTCAGGGGTAGGATCTCTTTGTATTTAGGCCAAGGCTATTCCTTTCCATGCCTCTCATATTTTGGTGGGCCTATGCAAACAACAATTGCCACTCTAACACCGTTTTTACTGTGCTCCTTTGACTCTAATCCTTAAAACACACCCACTTAAAATTTGAGGTTAACTTAAGCTAATATGCATGTACATGGAAATGTAAAATATACTATGCCTCTAATGTTTAAGGAGTTACGTAAGTTTGATGGCTTTAGATTGCCTTGTGTGCTGTTAAGAAATATTATAATGTGCTACAATCTGGGGACTTGAGGGACAAAGTAATTGCACATGGATTCTGTTTTATTTATCTTAACTTTCTTTGGTGAAAGTTCAAAGTTAAGATATCAGCAAGGGGACTTCTTCTGATAATTATGTTATGGGTGATTGTCCTTCCACTGTAACTTTACCTTATCCTCTTTCTTTGCATCTTTTGTTCTCATAATTCATAATAAAAAATTATAAAACTGGAAAAAAAAAAGAATAAAAACAAAAAAAAGAAAAAAAAAAAGAAGCAAACAAACAAAAAATGAGGGAGTCCATCTAGAGGTTATAAATATCAATTTAAAGGTAAAAAAGAAGACAAACATGACAAAAAGACAAAAAATTACCAAAAAATAAAACAGGAAAACAAAACAAAAACTATAGCAACAATAACAACAACAAAAATAAATCAAACAAACAAACAAAAAAAAGAAACTCAAAACCAGCGACTACAAAAAAGCACCACAGCAATAAAGACAACTACCAAACAATAATCCCGAACCTGAAATAAAGAAAAAAAAAAAAGTAAAGTAAATATTGGGGAGATTAGTAAGGGAGTTCCCTTGGCCTGTTTTCATCAAAATCTGATTTGGGGCTATGCCTGACCAAATTCAATTGCATAATATATAGGTACATATACATATGTATATATACATACAAATAAATTGATACATATGTCCAATAAATTTTTGATGGTTATTATAAAAGAAGGTGTTCTCATACATTCTTCCTAGTTTTCTAATATATTTCAAGAATTACTTATACATACAAATAAATAGATACATATGTCCATTAAATTCTTGATGGTCATTATAAAGGAAGGTGTTCTCATACATTCTTCCTAGCTCTCTAATATATTGAAAAAAACATTACTTTTTGTAAAGTCAATATTACCTGAAAGTAAAACCTCAAGTGGAATAACACCAATCACTACCTCTCCACATTTATATAGCTGTTTATATTGATTAAATAAAATTATTTAGGTATTTGTGTTTAAGATGAGAATAATAATTCTATTTTCTATTTTAATTATCTTGAACTAAATACTTTAGAACTAAATATTTATAATTATTGCATGGCTTTTTTGCACTAAGTTTTGAAACAAATGTTTATTTACCTGAAACAAAATTATAAAATAAAATTTTATTTTGGACTATTGTAATACCACTATCAGACACACATAATGGATTGAATGTGAAATTTATAAATGCACATTTACTACCAGAAATATGAACCTTGTATAGAAAAATATAGCACCACCCAAAAAATTTTTTTAAAAATCAGAAAAAAATAAATCAAAGCAAGGGATATTTGCTTTATAGAACAGCACAAGAGGAAGCCACGTTGGCTGAGCCAGGGTAAAGGGACAGAAACCAATTCAAAGAGCCAATGAAGCCAAGATACTCTGCTCCACTTTATAGCCATTCATTCCTCCTAGTCAAGAAACCATGGGCCATAGAAAACAACATACTACAATCATAAAAATGCAGAAGCAATGCAGACCTCCACCATGCTTAGTGAAAGAAGATGGTAGCTCCAAGGATATGAAAAGTACCAACCTTTTATTTAACCTCTCAAATAACTTCTCAGAGAAGAACTATGGAAGATGTTCATATAACTCAAGGAAATCATGGAAAAAATTGAACCCTTGGAACAAGAATCAAGAGGATATGAGAGTAGAAATAAGAAACTTCAAACTGAAATAACAGGATGAAAAATTTGGTAGGTTATTTGAAAACCTAAATGGAAATATAATTCAACAAATTAAAAGTGGCTAAACACAGAATTAGTGAGCTAGAAGATGAAATGGATAACAACTATACACAATAAAAGTGGTTGGCAAAGCACCTCAAAACTAATGACCAGACAATGGGAAAACTTCTCAATGAATGTGAACAGACAAAAATAAAGCCTTTGATAAGTTCAAGAGATATAACATAAGAATCATTAGAATCCCAGAGACACAGGAAGAAAACCCCCATGAAGTATCAGCAATCAGGAAGATCATTGCAGAGGAAACTCAGGAGCTAAAATGTGTATGCAAATAAATCCTACATGCCAAAAGAGTACCAGACAAGAGAGGTCCAGAAGAAAGCAACCCAAGACATATTCTAGTTACAATTGCAAACCACATTGATAGGGATGGAATACTGAAAGCAGTAAGATCAAAAAGTGAAATTACGTTCAAAATAGTATTCCTAAGAAGTACTGCAGATTTGTCACAAAAAGCCCTTAAGGTGTGAAGGCAGATATAAGGTTTAAAGACAATGAAATTAATGCATCACCAAGAGCTCTTCACTCAGCCAGACTTACATTTAGGTTTGAAGGAAGGACACACACCATCATGAATAACAGCTTAGAAACTTCACAGACTCAAAACTACCCTTAAAAGATGAACTGAAAGATTTACGAATGTTAAATCACATGATCATATCAACAGATGCAGAGAAAGCATTTGATAAGGCCCAAAACCCATTCTTGATCAAAACTCTAAGCAAAATGGGAATGGAAGGAACCTTTCTCAATATAGCTAAGGCCATCTACCACAAGACAGTGCAAATATTGTCCTCAGTGGAGAAAAACTGAAAGTCTTCCCTCTAAGTTCTGGCACAAGACAAGGCTGTCCTCTCTCACCACTCCTATTCAACATAGCACTGGACGTACTTGCTATAGCGATTAGTCAAGAAAAAGATATCAAGGGAATCCAGATTAAAAAAGAAGAAGTCAAGCTCTCGCAGTTTGCAGATGACATGATACTCTACTTAGAAAACCCTAAAGACTCTAACAAAAAGCTTCTAGAGATAATAAACTCACATAGCAATGTGGCAGGTTACAAAATTAACACACAAAAATCAATGGCCTTTCTATACACCAATAATAATAGGGAAGAAATGGATATTAAGAAAACAACGCCATTCATAATAGTGCCACACAAACTCAAATATCTTGGAATCAACTTGACTAAAAATGTGAAGGAACTATACAAAAAAAATTATAAAAATCTGCTCCAAGAAATAAGAGAGGATACACAGAAATGGAAACACATACCCTGCTCATGGATGGGCAGGATTAGCATCATCAAAATGGCAATACTCCCCAAAGCATTGTACAGATTTAATGCGATCCCTTAAAGATACCCATGACATTCTTCAAAAAAGTGGATCAGGCACTTTTAAAATTCCTTTGGAACAATAACAATAAACACCCTAGAATAGCTAAAGCAATCATTGGGAAAAAGAATATGGAAGAAATTACTTTCCCCAATTTTAAACTGTACTACAAAGTAATAGTTATCAAAACAGCATGGTATTGCAATAAAGATAGGCCCTCAGATCAGTGGAATAGGCTTGAATACTTAGAGAATGTTCTCCAGACATACAATCACCTAATTTTTGATAAATGAGCAAGAAATCCTAAATGGAGCAAAGAAAGCCTCTTCAACAAGTGGTGTTGGCACAATTGGCTAGCCACTTGCAAAAAACTTGAACTTACACCCCCCAGCTAACATCATGTACAAAGGTAAAATTCAAATGGATTAAACACCTCGATATCAGACCGAAAACCATAAGATATATAGAACAACACATAGGCAAAAACTCCAGAACATTGAAACTACAGGTATATTCAAGGAGGAAACTGCACTCTCCAAGCAAGTGAAATTAGAAATTAACAAATGGGAATATATTAAGCTGAGAAGCTTCTGCACCTCAAAGGAAATAGTGCTCAGGATACAAGAGCCACCTAATGATTGGGATAAACTATTCACCCAATACCCATCAGATAAGGGACTGATCTCCAAAATATACAAGGCACTGACAGAACCTTACAAGAAAAAAACATCTAATCCCATCAAAAAATGGGGAGAAGAAATGGACAGACACTTTGACAGAGAAAAAATACAAATGGCCAAAAGGCACATGAAAAAATGCTACTCATCACTAATCATCAGGGAGATACAAATCAAAACAACTATTAGGTACCACCTCACACCACATATATTGGCACACATCACAAAGAATGAGAACAAGCAGTGTTGGTGGGGATGTGGAGAAAAAGGAACTCTTATCCACTGCTGGTGGGAATGCCGTCTAGTTCAACCTTTATGGAAAGCAATATGAAGATTCCTCCAAAAACTGGAAATCGAGCTCCCATATGATCCAGCTATACCACTCCTAGGAATATACCCTAGGAACACAAAAATACAATACAAAAATCCCTTCCTTACACCTATATTCATTGCAGCACTATTTACCATAGCAAGACTCTGGAAACAACCAAGATACCCTTCAACAGATGAATGACTAAAGAAACCGTGTTACATATACACAATGGAATATTATGCAGCTGTCAAGAGAGATGAAATCATGAAATTTTCCTATACATGGATGTACACAGAATCTATTATGCTGAGTGAAATAAGTCAGAGAGAGAGAGAAAGATTCAGAATTGTCTTACTCATCTATAGGTTTTAAGAAAAATGAAAGACATTCTTGCAATAATAATTTTCAGACACAAAAGAGAGGAGGGTTGAAAGTTACAACTCACCTCATGAAACTCACCACAAACAGGGATGAGTTTTGTTAGAGAAATAACTACATTGTGAACTATCCTAACAATGAGAATGTATGAGGAAAATAGAAAGCCTGTCTAGAGTACAGATGGGGATAGGGTGGGGAGGAGGGAGAATGGGACATTGGAGATAGGAATGTTGCACTGGTGATGGGTGGTGTTCTTTACATGACTGAAACCTAAACACAAACATGTATAAAATAAAAAATATATAAAGATGAACTGAAAGATTTACTTTAAGATAAGACTGACTGCAAGGCACACCAAACTCCTACTAAAGTATGACACTAAATCCCATGAAAATAATATCTCGCAATGTCAATGCACCAATTAAGATATAAAGTGGAAAAAATGGATCAAAAAGCTTTATCTACCATTTGTTGCCTACAAGAAACACATCTGAATAGTCACGACTCAAACTCTAAGTTTTGACAATCATTCAATAAAACTACTCCCGTGGCCAAAGAGGTGGCGCTAGAGGTAAGGTGTGTGCCTTGCAAGCACTAGCCAAGGAAGGACAGTGGTTCAATCCCCGGTGTCCCATATGGTGCCCCCAGGCTAGGGGCAATTTCTGAGCATTTAGCCAGGAGTATCCCTGAGCATCAAACGAGTGTGGCCTCCCCCACCAAAAAAAGAAAAAAAAAAGAGAACTACTCCCTTAAAAAAGCTGGTGTAGCCATAATAATATCAGATAACACAGACATTAGACTAAAAAATTTTACATGGGACAGAGATGAAAAAATTCTTAAAATGGGAAGAAATATGACTCATAAACATATATGCAACCATTGAGGGGCCAGAAAAATATTTAAAGTAACTGCTGACCAACTTGAAAAAGACATCAATAAAAACACAATAGTGGGAGACTGACACTGCCTTGTCACCAATTGATAAGTCAACCAGGCTAAAACCTAAGAAGAAGATGCTAGCACTGAAAGGAGCAATGGAAGAAATTGGCCTAATATAAATAGGGCTTTCAATTACCTGAAAACTGGATACACATTCTTCTTCAATACACATGGTTCATTCTCCAAAATAGACCACATGGTAGCCCATAAAGCATACTTAAATAAAATAAAGAGAATAGAAATAATACAAACTACCTTATATCAATCATTCACTGGGAGTGAATAATGAGAATACTCAGATGAAAAATTTTAGCACCTGGAAATAAAACAGCTCACGACTGAACCCACTACTACAACCAGTGGGTCAGAAACAAAATCAAAGAAGAAATCAAAAAATTCCTGGAAACAAACAAGAATAAAGACATAAATTATCAAAATTTGTGGGATATAATAAGGACATAATAAAAGGAAAATTTATAGCTTTGCAAACATTCATCAGGAATGAAGAAAGGTCCTACATAAGTAACTTAATCTCACAACTTACAAAATTCAAAACTGATCAACAAAATGAACCAAAAATAGGAAGGTGAAAGGAAATAATAAAGCTTGAAGCAGAATTAAATGAATGGGGAATTCAAAAAATAATCCAAAATATCAATGAAAATAAGAGTTGGTTCTTTGAAAAAATAAACAAGATTTATAAATACTAGGAAAACACAAAGAAAGGAAGAGAGAAAAATTTAATAAAGTAAATTAGAAATTAATATGAGAAGATTATTACAGATACTACAGAAAATCAAATGGTAATCAGGGACTACTTTGAGAAACTCTATGCCACAAACAAGAGAACCAGGAAGAAATGGATAAATTCTTGGACTCTTATAAACTCCTAAGGTGAACCAAGATGACCTAGCATATCTGAACAGATCCATCACTAGTGATGAAATTAAAATGGAAATTTGAAAAAATATTCCCCCAAACAAGGCCTAGATGGATTCACTACTGAATTATTTAATAATTTCCAAGAAAATATATTACCAATTCTTTTCAGACTCTTCCAGGATATTGAAGAAATATAAACACTCCCAAATAGTTTTTTTATGAAGTTAACATCACCATAACACCAAAATCAGACAGATGCCACACAAAAAGAGAAATATAGACCAATATCTCTGATGAACACAAATATAAAGCTCCTCAACAAAATCCTAGCAAATAGGATCCAATGCCTCATCAAGAAATCCATACACCATGACCAAGGATTCATTCTGGAGATGCAAGAATGTTTCAACATATACAAGTCAGTCAACGTAATATACTGATTCATCAAAAGGAAAATTAAAACCACGTGATCATATCAATAAAGGTATAGAAAGCATTTGGGAAGGTCCAATATCCATTAATAATAAACACTCCAAAAGGTTGGGAATGTAAGACACTTCTCAATATAATCAACGCCATTTGCCTTGGCAAATATTATACTCAATGGAGAAAAACTGTAAGTCTTTCCCATAAGATCTGGCACAACTCATGGCTGCCCCCTCTCGCACTCCTATTCAACATAGTACTGGAAGTACTTTCTATCTAGAGCAATTAGTCAAGAAAAATATATCCTTGGTGGTGGTAATGTTGCACTGGTGAAGGGGTGTGTTCTGTTTATGACTGAAACCCACTACAATCATTCTTGTAATCAAGCTGCTTAAATAGATTAAAAAGAAAGAAAAAATATCAAGGACGTCCAGATATGAAAGGGAGAAGTAAAGCTCTCATTATATGCAAATGACATGATACTATATTTAGAAAATCCTGGGCCTGAGCAATGGCAGTGGTAGGGCATTTGCCTTGCATGTGGCTGATTCAGGACTAGCCTGGATTTGATCCCTGGTGTCCCATATGGTCTGCCAAGCCAGGAGCGAGTTTTGAGTGCATAGCCAGGAATAACCTCTGAGCATCACCAGATGTGGCCCCCAAAATAAAAAAATTTAAAAAAAGGGAAGAAAAAGAAAGAAAACTCTAAAGACTCTACCAAAAAGATTCTAGAAACAATAGATTTATATAGTAAAGTGGCAGGCAAAAAATCAATGGTCTTTAAATACACAAATAATAATAGAGAAGAAATACACATAAAGAAAAGTATCCCATACACTATGGAACGACAAAATTTCAAATACATTGAGGTTGACTTAACTAAAGAAATGAAAGGCATACAAAGAAAACTATAAAATACTGCTTCAAGAAATAAAAGAGGACAAATGGAAATAGACATATATTTCCTGTTCATAGGTTGAGAGGACCACTAGCATTAAAATGACCATAGTCCCCAAATCATTATAGAGATTTAAAGCAATTCCTAACATCTTGCCTTCAGGGCAGGCCTCCCTGTAATAAAACCTAATGGTGAGATGAAACCAGAAGATGTTTATGTGTCCCCCTGATTCCAAATAGGATCTGTACAAAAAAATAGGATCTCTAACTACAGAATAATGACTGTGACAACCATGATTGTGAAGAACTTTTACTGGGACCACAGAGAAAGACTTTGGAGTTAGACAACATAGTATGCTTGGAGCCTGTAATTGGTTTTAAGCCAGGATATTTCACGGGTAAGGTCTCCCTGTTTTTAGGCAAGAGCATTTTCTGTCTATTTCCCCCATATTTTGCTGTGCCTATACAAAACAAACAAAAATACAAAAAATCTGCCATACACACATACCTTTTTTTAACTGTATTTTTTTAAATCCCTTAGCTTTTAAATTGGGGATTCTGCCTATTTCATTGAACCTTGGAACACTGATTATTTTACCACATTAAACTGAGAAGTTACTTAAATTCAAAGGAAATAGTAACTAGGGGAACTAGCTCACTGCCTGCCGAATGGGATAAATTCTTCACCCAATACCCATTATAAGTGACTGATATCTAAGATATACAAGGCACTGACAGAACAACAAGAAAAAAGGTTAACCACATAAAAATAATAGGGAGATAAAAATGAACTGATATTTCTTCAAAGAAGAAATACAGATAACCAAGAAGCACATGAAAAAATGTTCTGCATTACTAATAATCAAGGAGATGCAAATCAAAACAACAATTAGATATCATCTCATGCCATAGAGCAGGGGTGGCGAATACACGGCACTTGAGCAGCATGCGGCTCCCGGCCAAAATGAATGCAGCTTTTTGCCTCTTACCATGATTTTGTATACTGTGGCTCTTTGCCAAGTTTGGATTTTGTTCTGCTGCTTCCAAGGAGGGACCTCTGATCTCCTAGCGCATAGTCTCATCTCCCATCCCTTGGAAACAACTGCACGTGCCAGCGAGCTGGGGACCCATGTGTCACATGTTGGGTCACATCTTGCCTTTAATTCTTAGTGTGAAGGATGCAGCACACCCTCACCGTCACTGCAGGATTTTGACCCTCACTCAAAATGGCAAAATGCAATATGTGTTTAATAGATTATTCTTAAATTATATGCTTTTGTGTGAGTGTTTGTTTTGGCAGGTCACTGCGTGGTGTGCGGCTCTCTGACTCTCACAGTTTAAAATTTTTGGCTTTTTGTGTCGAACTTGTTCGCCACCCCTGCCTTAGAGACTGGAACACATCACAAAGAACAAAAACAACCACTGCTGGTGTGGATGTGGGAGAACGGAACTCTGACTCACTGCTGGTGAGTTTTCATATTTTCAATTTTACATTTTGTTTTGTTTTGTGTTGTTTTGAAAAAACATATATTTGAAAAAATATGATCATGTTTTTCAAGTGAAATAAGTTCTTCTAACATCAAAAAAATTGTGTTTCCTTTCCCCCATAGTTTATGATTAAGCTGATTTAGATGTGAAGTAACATCCACCGTAAAATACAATTTTTGAGTCCACTGACCATTTGCTAATTCTGGATAGTGAACACCCTTCTTGATGAAAAATGCTTTGATTTCTGATAATAAGAAAGCAAAACGTTTCCTCTTGATAACCAAAATGTGCTGAAAATTTGAAATCCTACAATATGGAGATGAAACAGGTAAAAGAGAAAAATCTTTTAATATTCTTTAAAAGCAAGAACAGTGTTCCAGAAAAAAGTAGTGATTTCATTGAAAAAAAAAATTTAATGACACTTTAGTGTGTGCTGCAAGAAACCGAACTAAAATACACACAAAAACAAAAATGGCACTTTGTTAAAGGCATATGATATTATATCATAAAGGAATTATTATAGAGTGTGTGAAACATTTTAAAAATAATTTTCTTATTTAAGCATACTTGTTACAAATTTATTCATAATTGTGTTTCAATCATAGAATGTACACCACCCTTCACCAGTGCACTTCCACCACCATCAATGTCCCTTGTTTCTTTCCCCTCACCCTCCTCTGCCTATGTCAGGGGCAGGCATTTTGCTTTTTTCTCTTTATCTCTCTTTTTCTTTATGACACTGAGGTTTGCAAAATTTTCTTTATGACACCATGGTTTGCAATATTGTTAATTAAAGGGTACCATGCATGTCACTTATCCATTTTCAGCATTCAGTTCTTGTCCTGAGTGATAAGTTCCAACTATTAATGTCATAATGTACCTTTTTCTCTATTCCAACCAAACTTACCACTTTTTATGGCAAGCTTCCTATCGTGAATTAGTACTCCTGTCCCTTATCCCTATTTTCTCTAGATATTATTACCATATTGCCATTTACTAATCTTATATGCCACAAATTATTATTCCGTGTCTACACCTCTTCTTCTGACTCATTTCACTCAGAATAATAATTTGATGTATTGATTTATGTACAGATAATGCAACATGCATGCTCAGTGATTTTGTGTAGTCACAAAAAACAGAAGTTGCACACCTGTACATTGTATCCACTCGTATGATAGACTGGATTCAAAAAAACTCCCTGCTGAACTAAACTCTGTGACAGATGACACAGTAAAGATAATTTGTGAAATTCACAACTATGATCAAATCCAGTCTATTCACCACCCTGGGTAAGAGTATGGAAGCCCACTACTAGCATCTTCTCCCTGAAGAAGTGAAGTGGCTGTTCAGGGGAAGGGTGCTCTCTCGCCTTGTTGGCAAGAGGGAAGAAGTAGTGCAGTTTCTGTGAGAGCAGAACTCTGACTTTGTACAGCCCCAGTTGGACAAATGTATAGCTAAGCTTGTGTATTTGGCAGACATTGTTCATTTTCTTTATGAACTTAATATATATCTGCAGTAGAGTTCCACAAGTAGTTTTTACAAGGAGACATAAGATGGATGTGTTCAAAAAAGAATCTGATTCTGGGATAGCTGTGTCTGAGAAGGAGATATTGAAATGTTTCCACTCTTGCAAAAGATTTCTGATTGGCACTTATATTATGTAGAAAGTCATAATCAATATGAAAAACAGCATTTAAGGGCATTAGCTCACAACTTTAATCATGGGTACTCTGAAATTGAGAATCCACGAAAAAGAAAACTTGGGGTTGAGAATCCCTTCATGGAAGATGCCCACTCTTGTGCAAAATAAAATATGTGTTGCAAATCAGCCCCGATGAGGTTGACTGATGGAGGGATGGAGGATGAGGCCTTTCTTCTCCAGTTGGGACCATGCGTCTGTTAACCTGTTCAGCCAGCGGTTCTGAGGTGAATGCCGCGGGAAGAAAGCCAATATGCAGTCAGGCTTCTGATCAGGGTAGGGTCAGTAACATAATAATCCCATAAAAATGTTTACATACACAACAATATGTATTTTAAGATCACTCCAGGAACTGTATTTTTAAACCCCACGCAACCTGGTCTGAAGAAGCAGGGTAGCAGGAAAGAAATAATAAACCAAGCTAGCCAGGAAAGAGCCGAATATGGCTTGCGAGCTGCAGCTTTCCGACCACTGGTCTATGCAATTCTCCACCTGTGTAATTCTACTATTATGGCTTGCTACATGTTTTGTAGTTTCTTCAATTCTTTTTGTATGTATTCTCTCATCTTCTGAAAAAGTTCTTTAAGATAGTTGGATTTTATATCTATAGATTTCTTAATTTTGCAGTCGAGTGACTCCTTGATTTCCATTGCAAACCATTAAGTACTAATTTTAGGTTTTCATATATAAGGTTCAGGCATTTGAGGGGACTTGGAGATTTCCAGGATTTCTCTTCATATCCCCCACAGTAGATGTCTTCTTTAGCTTCCCCATTAAACTTTGCATTTAGTGTTTTAGAGTGCTAGAGTATCAGGAAATAAGCGCTAGATCTAATCTACAACGAAATCTATGATATAAACTGAAATGGGTTTGGGAAAATGTTTGGGAAAAATAGTACTGATGAGAAGGAAAGGGTTTCAGTAATGGCACTGGGATCCAGAGAAGGCTGAAGGAAGGGGATGGAGGCCCCATTAGAGCTTGGTAGAGGGGATTAGGATGGGAACCTCCTGTTCCTGCCTAGACACTGGTCTGACTGTCCCCGAGAAATAAAGATTCAGAAATAGCATTGGGACCAGGAATGAGGCTGGGAAAAGACACCAAAAGACAGTCCTGTTTGTGTTTGGTAGAAAGGATCAAGGTGTAAGGTGTCCTATTCCCTCCCCGACACAAACCTGACTAACCCCAAAGGGTAGATGGATAGTGATGGCACTGGAACCCAAAAGGTTGAAGGAAGGCGAATAAGGAGGCCCCATTCGAGTTTTGTGGAGAGGATTAGGACAGGAGTCTCCCTTTTCCAGCCCAGACACTGGTCTGACTGTCCCCAGGGAACAAAGGCTCATCAATGGCCAATCCAACACTTTTTCTCTTACTCTCTCTCCATTTTTTCGTTTTAGACACTGTAATTTGGAATATTGTTACTGAAAGGATACCATGCATATATTTTTTCAGCACCTAGTTATTGTCCAGAGTGATCACTTCCAAATTTAATTATACAATGATGATCATTCTTACAACAAAAGAGGCAGAATATAAAACCCACATAGAATGGTTACAAAACTCTTAATAAGGTACTTGAAGAAGACTAAAATAAATGGTAAATCATACCATGTTCATGGATTAGAAGAATCGGTATTATCAAAATGACCATCTTACCTAAATTTATATATTGATTCAATACAATTCCTCTCCAAATTAAGAAAATATTATTTAAAAACTTGGAACAGTCAATTATCAAGTTTGTGAGGAATTATATATAAGATATCAAATAATCAAAACTGGATTAATAAAGAAAAGAAACTGGGGACTTCTCATTTAATGCCCTCTAATACTAATACTCTAAAAGCTGTATTACAAAGTCATAGTGTTCAAAACAGTACAGTATTGGACCAAAGACAGATATTGTGACTCATTAATTTAAATATGATATCTAGTGACATGTCCCCAAATATAGACAGTGAATTTTTGATAAAGAGCTGAGAATATGAAATGAAATTGAGACAGTCACTTCAACAAATGCTGTTGGGACAATTGAATTACCATATGTTGTTGGCTACCGTGACTGACTCAGTGGTTACTTTTGCAAAACTCCCTGCCATCTTTTCAGTGCTAAGTGCTGTTTGCTATAAGCCCATATACCAACAGGAAAAAGGCAACCTTCAAGTAATAAGTAACTTCTCAGCCTAGGGGAGGAAGACACTGCCTGATACCATGGAGCCAAGTCTCCCTATAACTTACATTCCTGAGTTAATAGCTAAACCTCATCGCCCTATGTGACAGAGCTTGCCCCACCATAAAACCTGCTGAGAGTTCCGGAAAGTGGTCTGCAAACCCTACTTTAGGGTCATAGGGCAATTCCTTGAAAGCTGCTGACTTAGGAATGCTTGTAAGATTGTCACTGCTTCTCCCTCCCTTCTGGAAAATGATTTACTGCCTTTGTTTCATGGCTTTCGCGCCAAAATGTATGATTGACACCACCTTTTACCTGCCCCCTTCTCCTTCTCTATATAAGAGATGCAGGACCCTAATAAAGTCACCTTAGAACGGTCTAATCGGTCTAATCGCCTAAGGTCATTATTACTAACCTCTCTCAGATTTTTTACAGCTGTGGTTGTGCTTCTAGCCCTGCTAAATAAAGGTGCGGTCGTCCGTGAGCCTCTCAACTGATTCCTGCTGGCCGGGCCCCTCCGGGGGGCTTGCAGGACCCCGCAATATGTAATAAATTAAAGCTAGATTAATATTTCACATCTTATACCTAATTCAACAAAATTGGATCAAAGATCTTGAGATCAGACTTGAATCTATAAAATACATCAAGAAAACCATTGGCAAAATACTCCAAGAACTACACTTCAAAGGAGTCTTCAACAATATGATGCCAATGGCAAAGGTTAGATGATCCCATATTGAACAAACGGAATAAATAGCCCCTTTATTTTTTATAACAAAAAAAAACAGGCTAAAATTTAAAAAAATGGGGATAAAATATTTGCACTCAACACATCTGAAAAAGATTGATATCTAGGATGTACAAAGTACTCACAAATATTAAATCCCCAGAATCTAAAAAAAAACTATAAAAAATAGGAAGAGAAAATAAACAGACAGATTGTAGGAAGACCAACAGATGGCCAATAGGCACATTAAAAATGCTCTTCATCACTTATATTTAGAGAAATCCAAACCATGACAAGAATAAGATATCATCTTCAATGAATGTATGATGGCACACACCAACAATATTGGGAACAGTATGTATTGACAGGAATGTGGTGCTTGTAGGAATATTGTCTGGTTTACACCCTATGGAAAACATTAGAATTAAATTTAGAATTGAGCTGCCATCAGATAGAGCAATTCCAATTTTGGGTATCTATCCTCAGGGCAAAAAAATATTTATTTAAAAGAAAGTATGCACACTTCTATTCATTGCAGCACTCAGCACAATAACTAAGAGTTAAAACCAATCTAGATGTTCAAAAAATGATGAGTAGATCATAAAGATATGGTCCACATACAATGAAATATACATAGCTATAAGGAATGATACAATCATACAATTTACTGCAACATTGATGGAACTGGAATATATATTAAGCCAGAAGAAAGACATAGACAGGATAAAGAACAATGAAGGATAAAGGTAATTATACATAGCATTTAGTATAACTGCATGAGGACTTGCAATTGTTTGAATGGGAGCTTTTCTAGAACACTCCTGCCTTCAAGGTATAGTGAGGACAAGGAATACTAGATTGAAAAAGGAGAAAACAGATTTGAAATAACAGGGAGCAAGGGTCAAGGGGATTCAGGTATACTGATGGTGTTAAGGAAGGACAGAATTAAATATCCAAACCAAAAAGTCAACAATGAAATTATAAATGCCAAAGTATAACAACCAACTTTAAAAGTTTCCTATTACGAAGTTAGGCTGGGTTAGAATGCAAATTGGTGGAGAGTAAGGAGGTATGGAATGGACTCAGGAAACACTGGTGGAGGGAAAGTGGTGGTGTGAGTTTAGTGAGATTAGTGCTGAAACATTGTATGTCTAAAATTCAACTATAAATTTGTAAATCACAATGCTTTAAATATTTTTATAAAAAGACATGAAAAATATTTTATGGGCTTAAAAAAGAAGAATATTAAAGAGGCAGGCTTATATACATGAGTAATAACATAGGTTTTATATATATATACATATATATACATATATATACATATACATATATCTGATATCCCCTCCACTTAAAGCCTCAAATCAGGCATACAGTCTTCATACACTTTGAGTCAGTTCAAAAATATTTTGTTATTTATGGTTATTTACCATGGTAGCAAATGGAACTTAAAACATTTGATGCTTTTGTTTTTTGTGGTGGGGAGCCACACCTAGTGACGCTCAGGGATTACTCCTGGCTTTGTGCTCAGAAATCCTCCTGGAGGACCATATGGGACACTGGTGATTGAACCGAGGTTTGTCCTGGTCAGCTGCTTGCAAAGCAAATGCCCTACAACTGTCTTATTGCTCTGATCCCAAACTTAATGCTTTATATATCACATATCATTACAAATATAATTGAAATAATTTGGTGCACATATTTCTCTGTTAAACTTAATTCACTTTGCATAAAAATAAAATGATCAAAATCCAATGAAACAAAGCAAAATGAAAATAATCATCAGTTCTTTTATTTGTTTGTTTTTTGTTTTGTTTTGGGTCACACCCGGCACCACTCAGGGGTTACTCCTGGCTCTACACTCAGAAATCACTCCTGGCAGGCTCGGAGTACCATACAGGATGCCAGAATTCGAATCATTGTCCTTCTGTATGCAAGGCAAACGCCCTACCTCCATGCTATCTCTCCGGCCCCCAATCATCAGTTCTTTTCCAGAACTGATGCCAGAAAAAGAACTGATGCTATAGAAGAAGTTTTTTGGGGGCCTTTATTTTCTGATTTGTTTCTTTCAATCTCTGAGCACTTACTGATTTTTTTCTAATTATTTTATTTCTAATGCACAGTCACTATGGAAAGAGCTTTAAATTGATCAGCACCATCTGAATTTAGGACATTCCAATTGGACAGAACTTGTTGGACACACCTCTCTTTAGAGATGATTGGCCAACATGTGGGTGTATTCTTTGGGGTCAAATGACAATGTTGGGGGCCAGAGCGGTGGCGCAAGTAGTAGGGCATTTGCCTTGCACCATCTAACCTGGTGGCACAAGTAGTAGGGCATTTGTCTTGCACCATCTAACCTAGTGCAGACCACAGTTCGATATCTCGGGATCCCGTATGGTCCCCCAAGCCAGGAGCGTCTTCTGAGCTCAGAGCCAAGAGTTGCCAAGAGTTTTTGATTATAATATTAAAAACCTGAGAGTCAGGTTACCTTAGAGTCACTGGGTGTGGCCCCACCACCCAAAAAAAGGCAATCTTGTGTTCAGTTTGTTGGGTTACTGATCCCTGTTCCTACCCTAATCAATAATTGTACTCCACCCTAGGGTGTGATCTGGTGATAGTATATTAGATTACTCCTTACTTGATATTCCTCTTCCACCCTAAGGTGGGACTAGATTTTTGTCAATAAAAGCAGGAGTCTGAGGAAGGCACGAGCGCATTCTTTAGTGTTCTTCCACTGAGCTGCACTTCTTCTTAGGAGAAGAAAGCTTGGGTCGTTTGAATTCCTTGCTTGAGCACTGAATTTCCTGAACCCATTCTTGTACCTATTCACTGTGTGAATTATTTCCTGCAGATCTTTACAACTGGAACTGTTCCCCTTGTTCTAATTGGACAGGGAAGTGGGAACTGCCTTTTCTGTCTGGGAGCTCGCTGGTAATCAAGCCTCAACTAATATCCTAGAGAACGTGACCCTTCACAGTTAATTGCATGTGTAGTGCCAGGATAACATGGTATAAAACATGGCATAAAACCTATGAAAAATGAGAGTGCTATTCTCATTAAAGTGCTCAAAGTTCACCCAGTTTATGCCCTGATCTTCTAATTCAATGATTTATAAACTATCAAGTTTTTAAGGATGGTACTTTTTGATTATAATATTAAAAATGTATTTTGTTAAAGGAACTTTCTGTTACCTCTGTATTTCAGCTTTCAGGATCCTTCACATAAAAATGTGTTTGATGATGTTTTATAAAAGAAGTTGCAAGAATTATAAGGTCACTTACACTCCAGAATAAGATTCAGAATTCTTCTAATAATCTATTATATACTTACAAGAGAATTAATAACATGCCCCTTTCTTTTATTTCAGATTAAAGAATCTTAAGTCTTTTGACCTTCCTGCCATGCTTATCTGTGGCAGTACAATATAATGTTTGAGGACAGTGGCTCTAAAATGGATTTCTAGGTTTGTATCCTGACTTCAAGTATTAGTCACAATATAATCTTGGGAAAGTAACCATTTCTGTTCCTTAA
Source organism: Suncus etruscus (assembly GCF_024139225.1). NCBI lineage: Eukaryota > Metazoa > Chordata > Mammalia > Eulipotyphla > Soricidae > Suncus > Suncus etruscus. The sequence continues at coordinate 59,991,329 of NC_064851.1, read as the reverse complement.
CACTTTTACCTGGAACACAAGAGTAATATATTTCCTATAGGTTGTTTATAAGGCCTAAATAATATCTTTATGTATGAACTACTTATAGCATGACTCTATCAGGAGGAAATCTCATTTAACAGGATTCGATTCATATTTTAGTATATCTAATATTTTGTTTATATTAATATTTTATTATTAATATCTTAATAATATTTAATATTACTAACATTTTACTATCAATATTTTCTTTATCTAATATTTTCTTTAATCATTATAGAGAAAATAAAAATTTTCTGACATAATTATATTTGCATATATATTTTGAATTATCACTCTATGCTATGTTCTGGGAGACTGTTAGAAAAATAACTGGAAATTGCAACTGTATAAACCCATTTTAAAGGCTGATTCTCAATATTTTTCAAACAGAAAAAAATCAGAGAATGTAACTGTTGTTTTAAGTGGATAAATTTGAATTCCTCTTAACTCAAACATGTTAAAATAAAAAGGTAAGACTAATTTATAGAATCTCTAAAGTTTACATACACATACATATTGAATAGAACTACACTTGCTACAGCCTTGAAAACTGAAAGTATTTTATATTCCCATCACATTCCTTCTATATGTAGAAAATATGTTTCCTTATCTTTTGGAGAGTCAAAACCAATCTTTGCAGATAATATATTTTCTTATTTATTATACTAAACATGCTAAGATAAAAAATATATTACATATGCTGTGGATGGCTCTTTATGGCCAGAATTTTTCTACAGATTTATCTAAAATAATTAGTATGACCTGTTGAGCTAAGATATCATTCAATTTTTAAAAGTGTTGCTAAATTCCTTTATTTTTAATAAAATTAACTATTTCTACTTTGGACCTTTGACATGCCAAAAGTTCTTCTTAGGTTCATCCTATTTTCACATCTAATTTCATAAAAAGTAAAACACTTTAAATTGATGAGCATAGCAAAATTCCATACTCAGAAGAATATTGCCTAAGACAATTTGAACTTGGAGGACATTATTGGACACTTGATATTTGCTAATCAGAATTGCTTGGGTTAAGTAATTTATTGTGAATGTATGGATAAGAATCTACAGTTTTTGAGAGGGAGAGAGGAACCTCCTTATTTGTTTTGTAGGGTGACCACATAGTTTTGAAAGAACAGGTACAAGTAAATGTTGTAGAACTGAATTACCTGTGTTGTAAAAGGAAATACAGTGCTGAATTGCATAACTGTGCCAGGGAGATGACTGAGGAATGTCAGAGATACCTTCAACTTAAAAAAAAAACAAAACAGTGGAACTCTTTTTTCAAATAATAGTCATAAAATCATACTAAAATAGATATATTACTTACTCTATCGTGGTTTTCAATGTCATATTGATTTCTATAAAAGTTCTACATATAGTCTAGACTTCATCTTCACAAGAAAACAGAAGAATATTTCTTTTTTTGTATTGTATTTTTGTGTTCCTAGGATATATCCCTAGGAGTGGTATAGCTGGATTGTATGGGAGCTCAATTTCCAGTTTTTGGAGGAATCTCCATACCGCTTTCCATAAAGGTTGGACTAGACGGGCATTCCCACCAGCAGTGGATAAGAGTTACTTTCTCTCCACGTCCCTGCCAGCGCTGCTTGTTTTCATTCTTTGTGATGTGTACCAGTCTCAGTGGCGTGAGATGGTACCTCATGGTTGTTTTGATTTGCATCTCCCTGATGATTAATGCTGTGGAACATTTTTTCATGTGCCTTTTGGCCACTTGTATTTCTTCTTTGGCAAAGTGTCTGTTCATTTCTTCTCCCCATTTTCTGATGGTGTTAATTTTTCTTGTAAAGTTCCATCAGTGCCTTGTATATTTTGGGTAGTCCCTTATCTGATGGGTATTGGGTGAATAGTTTCTCCCACTCATTGGGTGGCTCTTGTTTTCTGAGCACTATTTCCTTTGAGGTGCAAAAGCTTCTCAGGTAATATAGTTCCATCTGTTTATCTCTGCTTCCACTTGTTTGGAGAATGCAGTTTCCTCCTTGAAGATGCCTTTAGTCTCAATGTCATGGAGTGTTTTACCTACGTGTTGTTCTATATACCTAATGGTTTCATGTCTGATATCAAGGTCTTTAATCTATTTGAATTTTACCTGCATACATGGTGTTAGCTGGGGGTCTGAGTTTGCTTTTTTGCAAGTGGCTAACCAGTTCTGCCAACACCACTTGTTGAAGAGGCTTTCCTTGATCCATTTAGGATTTCTTGCTCATTTATCAAAAACTAGGTGGTTGTATGTCTGGGGAACATTCTCTGAGTACTCAAGCCTATTCCACTGATCTGAGAGTCTGTCTTTATTCCAATAGCATGCTGTTTTCATAACTATTGCTTTGTAATACAGTTTAAAATTAGGGAAAGTAATGCCTCCCATATTTCTTTTCCCAAGGAAGCTTTAGCTATTTGAGGATGTTTATTGTTCCAAATAAATTTCAGAATTGTTTGAGCCACTTCTTTGAAGAATGTCATGGGTATCTTTAGAGGGACTGCATTAAATCTGTACAATGCTTTGGGGAGTATTGCCATTTTAATGATCTTAATCCTGCCAATCCATGAGCAGGGTATGTTTCTTCATTTCCATACAATATAAAAATTCCTTCCTCACACCTATATTCATTGCAGCACTATTTACAATAGCCAGACTGGAAAGAACCAAGATTCCCTTCAACAGATAAATGGCTAAAGACACTGTGGTACTTATACACAATGGAATATATGCAGTCATCAGGAGAGATGAAGTCATGAAATTTTCCTATACATGGATGTACATGCAATCTATTATGCTGAGTGAAATAAGTTAGAGAAAGAAAGAGAGAAAGAGAGAGATGCATAATAGTCTCACTTATCTACAGGTTTTAAGAAAAATGGAAGATATTTTTGCAGTAATTCTCAGAAACACAAAAGAAGATGGCTGGAAGGTCCAGCTCATGACCTGAAGCTCACCACAAAGAGTGATGAGTGCTGTTAGAGAAATAACTTCTTTGATAACTATTCTAACAATGTGAATGAACGAGGGAAGTAGAAAGCCTGTCTCAAGTACAGGGTTGGGGTGGGGAGAAGGGATATTTGGGACACTGGTGATGGGAATGTTGCACTGGTGAAGGGAAGAGTTCTTTACATGACTGAGACCCCACTACAATCATATTTGTAATCATGGTGTTTAAATAAAGATATAAAAATATTAATGATGTTGCTTTATCCATGTTTTTTCTAACAGGACAGAAATGTCATGTTAAATATTTTCAATGTAGGAAAATATTCTAAAAGCTCATCAATTATTTAAATTCTAAATGTTTATTCTTTGAGTTTGAGGGGTTAGAGAGAAAGTGAGGCAAAGGAAATAAAGGGGGCTGCCAGGGAAAAAGTGGTGGGAGGATGAACATACTGGTTGGAGATATGGTGTTGGACTGTTGTAGGCATAAAACCTTACCATTGACAATATTGTAAAACTACAAAGCTGTGAGTAAAATTAAACTTTTAAGAAGAAAAAAAACACAATAAAGAAAAAGAATCCATATAATTTTTATGATCAATTTAATATGGAATTATTTGGGTTTCCTGCTTTGCCCACAACACAGCATTAGAGTCAAGGACACAGGGAACAACAAAGCCTTGATTTTCACACAACCTCAGCACCCTCCCCCAGCTTGGTGATAATTCATTGCATTTTTTCCAATATCCCATGGCAATTTTATTATCTGCAGTTCAAATTTCTGGCCTAAAAGTAGAGAATTTCTAAAACTGATCCAAATATCATGACAAATTCAGGGCAAGTATGTTCTGAATTACTGTCAAGATGAACTTCCACTATTTAATAAAAGCAAAAACTCAGAAATAATTCAGCTACCTCCAAGTGAGAAACAAGAAAGGAGAATGGCCTCAGAGGTGAGAAAATGTGTAATTTTCAGCTCAGAGCACCTTTCTTTATAAGTGGCATAAAGGCATGCCCTTTGCCTTTTTCACTATATGGGTTTCAGTTAGGGGATAAAAATTCTTTTCTTTATTATAGCTATTTCTATTAAGATGCTGAAATGTTTCATCCTATTTAGTAAATATTTTATTTTATACTAAATACATAATCAGTTCCATTTAATGCCTCTGTGATTTTTCAAGAACAACAACAATAAAAGCAAGCTATTTATTTGTAAACATATATCTATTTTGTTCTAAATGTAATCATCATATTACATATTCATTAAAATTGCTACTCTACATGAAAAGGAGACAGTAGCTAATGGCATAGTTTTAACTTTGTGGATGATCAGTTTTACATAAACAAAGCAAGTTTATTAACATTGAGTCTACATAGCAAATACACAGAAGAAAAATAAAGACATGTTTTCTTAAAAGTTTCTTTAAGAAAATAAACTAGTGAGTGATGTCAAAAGTTAATGTTCCAAATATGTATATCTAGGAAATACCTAAGCTTTAATTTTGAAAATTTGTAGGAACTTTTTCTTAGGGAAAACAAGCAAATTTCTAAAAAATAATGTAATTAATGGAAGAAGAAAATAAATACAAATTAAATTACTAAAGGAATCAATATCTCACCATAGACAGAAATATAAATCATAAGGAACCATTTTGTATAACCACTTGGAAATTAAATTAACTTAAGGATTCAAGAAAAATGAATTTTATTTTTTGAAGGTATTTTGGGGGGGTTGGGGACAGCAACACCTTGCAGTGCTGAGTTCAGATTCCATACCTGACTCTATGCTCAGAAATCATTTATGACAGGGCTTGAGAAAATATGTCATAATGGAGATAGAACCAAGGTCATTTGTTTGTGAAGCAAGAACTTTAACCTTGTACTATTTCTCCAGTTCCTAAAAAACTAAATTTAACCAGTAACTGGGGTGGTTTAAGAAACATTCTAGCAGTGATAGTAGAGAAAATTTTAATTAATTTTCAGATTTTTTAATAGTGACTTATTTAGATTTACAAAATAGAAAAGATAGATTTCTGACATTTTTTTGTTTGTTTTTGGTTTTGGGGCCACACCCGGCGGTGCTCAGGGGTTACTCCTGGCTATCTGCTGAGAAATAGCTCCTGGCAGGCATGGGGGACCATATGGGATACCGGAATTCGAACCAACCACCTTTGGTCCTGGTTCGGCTGCTTGTAAGGCAAACGCTGCTGTGCTATCTCTCCGGGCCCTCTGACATATTTTTGTTCCATAATATATCATATCCATCGTTAAGATTATTCACCATTATTTATGTACCAATAACAAATCATGATAATCCAACATCCTTATCTTAAGTTATATTCTTGATATATAATAAACTTAATTTGAACAAAAATATAATGGCTTATATATTATTATAATGCCATGCAAAGCATTTTCACAGCCCTAAAATTTTCTATGTTCTACCATTTATCTCTCCAGTCCACTATTTTTGTAAAATATTTATCATATTTTCTCCAGTCTTTTCAAAAATGTTATCTCTGTCTGTTAAAATCACGCTGTGTAGAATATTTTGAGATTAATTTATTTTATATGGTATTATTAGATTAAGAATATCTCGTATTTTTATTAGATTGAATATTACTCTGTTTTTAATAGCACAAATTAAAATCCATTTTATAAGAGAGTATTAGTATGGTGAGTATAAAATTTGCCTTGCATATTGCTGACATGAGTTTGATCCCCTGAACCTCACCAGGAATGATCACTGAGTATAAAATCAGAGATAAACCCTGAGCACAAAAAGTATAGCCCTAAAACACAATTTTTATAGCATAGCTTATGTTTATTTTATCTACTAAAAATACTTTGGTTGCTTCCAAGTTTTGATAATTATAAGTAAAGGCCTTATCTGTGCCCTTCCATATATATCTGATTTTTGTATCTACATAAATTCTCAAATCATTTAGGCAAATATCAACAGTTATATCAACAGTTATAACAGTTGAATTATAAATTTATATATTATTAGTTTTATAAGAAACTATTACAACATATTCACCATCAAATTATAAGCATTACTGTAGAAAATTTAGTATCCATGTTCTCACCAGCAAGAGCCATAGACTCATTCTTCCTTGAAAGAAATATAAACCAAACCATGAAAGATCACGGGTACACTGGCCACCTGGCTAAAACTGGCAATCTGAGAGACCATGGGCAAAGCCCTGCTGAAGGCTTACCTGCTGCATTGATCATTCATATTCACCACTTTTTAAATTTTTATTGTGACCAAAGTACATTACAAATCTTTCACTGCATCATTTGTGGTATATAATGACAATGAATGAGGGGCATTCCCACCACCAGTGGTGTTCTCCCTCTGCCCTTGTTCCCAGTATCCATTCCATATCTCCCTCCTCTACCCCCCAGAATGCTAGTGCAACTGGTCTCCATTTTACAGTTTATTGTAGATTGAGCATCTATTCCACCATCATTGGAGATAAAAAAAGATAAGAAAAAAGGGAGAGAAAAATTTGGTGACAACTACCAAAAAAAGAAAGAAGAGAAGGAGAAAAAAGAAAAGAAAAATGGAAGAAAAAAGAAAAAAAATGGACCCAGCAAATAAAAATAAAAATAAATCTCTAAATAATAACCACAAGAGTGAAAAAGAAAGAGAAAAGTGGAAAAAAATAGAAGGAAAATAAAGTCAAAAAATAACAAATCAAAACAAAACAAAAAAAAGTATGAATGCTGGAGTGGTAGGGTTTGTCGTTCCCCCCACTTTTTTTTTTTTTTTTTTTTTTTGCATAGGCACAGTAAGCATTGGGGAAGAAAGGGAATTCCCATGGCCTAAGAGATTCAGGGTTTCTCCATCCTTGAAGCATACCATCATGGGATCAACCCCTGGCTCCATATATACTCATTACCCCATCCCAAAGGCTTTTTTGTGATGCCAGGAAAGTTTCCTCTCGGTTGTGTGTGAGAAAATCAAGCCACTGTAGCTAGCGATCTTGGTATTTGTGCAGGTTATAGGTCAGAATCTAGGATAGAGTCTCTAGGTTCTAGAGGTTCCTATCCATCGTTGTTGTGGTGTTCAGTCTTCTGTAACACTTGCTCCCTGTTTTCGTTCAGTCCCTAAGCCGAAGCCTAGGATATTATGGATCCAAAGGTTCTGCTCAATCTCTGTTGTTCAAGTTGGACCTCTGCAATAAGACATTGTGTTGTGGTTGTTGTTTATGTGTCCTGGGCTATAGCCTAGGGTAGGGTTTTCCTTATTAGTCCCAAGGTAGGTTCTGTTCAGTCACGGTTGTCAAAGTCAGTTACCTATTGTTGGTGCTCTTATTTTTCACAGTTCAAAGGATTATATCTCATCTGATTTCCATTTAGTGTTAGGTGATGTGATAGGACAGCCTGGTCTTAGGTCAAGTTTTCCTTTTCTCGTTGTCATATCAAAACTGGCACAAGTTGGTGCCAGAGTAGTGTTATAAATATCCTAATGGAGCTTAGTTCCTAGTGGTGTTGCCTGGAGCTGTATCATTTCTACGTCGGGGATCTGGGGTTTCGGATTGGACTAACACTGTCCAATCTCCTGGGGACTGGTTGTATCCACATGACACATGTTCAGGATGGGAGGCACCCTTGTCTGGTTTTGTTCTGAGCTTTTATCCCAGTCAAGGCTTTTTGTACCAAGCAGCACCAAAAATGGTAAGGATAGAGAAAAAAATGTATACATTAAAATAGAACAAATAAATAAAACTGAGTCAAAAAGAAAAGGTATTCGAATAGAACAAATAGTGGAGGAGGCTACTTGTATATTTAGGAATACACATCTTAAGATGTATTATTATACAGGTATTGAGCTTCATAGGCAATATAAGACTCCCAATTAAGTCTTTTGATATATTCTTGTGGGGAGTAAAAGCCAAGGTACTTTTTGATTCACAGTCCTTGGAATTGAGCTTGAAAGATGCTTTGCTGCATTACAAGACCATATAGTGTCTTTGAGCTGGGAGTTTTGCTGAGACCGATTCCTGTATCGTGCAACAGTCCACGAATTGGTGGGAGTCAGAGGGGCCATCAAGCATGAGTCAGTTGGCATGCTGATTGTAGTTCTTTGCCGAGGCATGAGAATGGGGACCCAGAAGGTGTCTTTCACTGAGGAGCTGGAAGGTGGTCTGTTGGGGGCAGGAGGTCAATCTTGGTGCCTACCGAATTAGGAACTGAGGGTAAAGAGGATTAAATTAGGGGAAGATAACAGATCAGGATTGGGAGATAGGGGATAGAAGAGACAGGGGTATGGGAGAGGAAATACATGACAGGGGCTATATACAATATATATATATATATAAATTGTTTGTGATTTTGGCTTGGAGTCAGTACAGAAAGTCACATCCATAAAGACTGACTTTAAAGATCTATTTGAGTGTTATCATCCAAATCTTTGGTATTTCGTTTCCTTTCCTAGGAACCATCTAGAATAAAGAACAGTTTTAGATAATGCTTAAAAAGTATATTAGCGCCCATGCAGTTATGAAAATGAGCATTAGTAAGAAAAGACACCACTGCAGGAGTCCAATATGAATACGGGAGGAGTTTCCCTCCTCCCCCTTCCCCCCAGAGCCCAGTTGCCAGAACTGGCCCTGAGCCCAGTTGCCAGAACTGGCCCTGAAGACCAGTTTGACATGGGGGGGGGATCTCAGTCTCCTGGACTAAGTGGTCATCCAAGGATGCCATTGGCCAGCTGTCTGCCCAAATTCCCAGCCATACCCGTAGGAGAGGAGCAGGAATCTTGGCATGTGGGATCGTCTGGCATATTCACCATTTTGTCTATGATCACACTTCACCACTCCTCTATAATTCTCTATCAAACACCATTCTGACCAAACTCCAGTTATGCCATTATTTGGGCTGACAACACCAGAGTTTTCTTGGCCTATGTTTGGACACCTCCCCTCAACCCCTATTATCTTATTTCTGAAAGACCTGGCAGCCAAGAAAACAATCCATACAAAAATTGCAGTATCAGTAATAGTGCTCAAAATTACTGGACAACTTTATTTGTTTGATGCTATAATCTTCAGAGGAAACACCAATATAGATGCCAATGTGTAGTTAAGGTCACTGAATATTTGAAAAAAAAAATACAAGAATGGGCAGCTGGTAACAAGAGGTTACTAAATTTTCTGCCAAATCTTAATGACCTCATAAATTTGCTTGTCACTATACTTCTTTCTTGCTATTTTTTCTTTATCTTCATCCTTTTACTTTTATTCTTTTTATATAACTTCACTGTATTTTATCTGGAAAAATGTATTATGGTCAACGATATCAACTATGTGATACATTTTCTTTAAATAAAGTACATTTAAAAAATAAATTACTGTTATTCCTCATCATTAACAACATCAACATCAGAGTCTTGGATTTTGAACATCCTAGGAGAAATGTAGTATAATTATATTCGTTTTAATTTCACTTTCCTATAACATGATCATTTTTTCTTTTTATATATTATTTGTTGAGGTGTCTGAGATTTTTGACTCATTCAATTATGCTGTTTATTTTCTTATGGTTGAATTATAAAAATTATTGGTGCTTTTTTGATATAGTCCTTTATCAGTTGTGTGTCATTTGAAAATATTTCCCTCAGTTTGTACCTTGATTTATATTATGCTTTTACATTTTCCTTTATATTAAACTATTACAACTTATTGTAAATTCCTCTCAAGAATTGTGTACTTGAGGCTGGAGAGATAGCATGGAGGAAGGGCATTTGCCTTGCATATAGAAGGATGGTGGTTCGAATCCCGGCATTCCCTAAGGTCCCTTGTTCCTTCCAGGAGCGATTTCTGAGCATAGAGCCAGGAGTTACCCCTGAAAAGTGCCAGGTGTGACCAAAAAAAAACAAAACAAAATAAAAAAAGAACTGTGTACTTGTCAATACATATAAAAATATGTATCATCAGGGGCTGCAGCGGTGGCCCCGGGCATAAGGAGTCTGCCTTGTGAGCAGACTAACCTAGGACAAACTGCAGTTCAATCCCCCTGGCGACCCATATGGTCCCCCAAGCCAGGGGCCATTTCTGAGCTTATCGCCAGGAGTAACCCTGAGTGTCACCGGGTGTGGCCCAACACCCCCCCCAATGTATTATCTGAGTGATAGAATATAGCTGTTTCTTGCACACAGCTGACAAATTACATTCTCAGCATTAAATATGGACCCCAAGCTCCACCAAGGGCAGTCCCTGGGAACAGAAAGTTGTGGACCTCAAAATAACAACAGACCAAAAGGTATCACCAACCAAGGTTAACTTACCTAGATTTTCTCTTACATTGTCTTCTAAGTTTTGTGCATTGGCTTTTCTCTTCAAATCTATGCTGTCCCTTGAATGTATATCCTGCTAGGTTGTTTTTTTTTTTTTTTTTAATTTCCACTCTGGAGAAGCCTGAGTTCTATCTCAAACAAATATCACTCCCATTTTTCCCTTTATATCATTCTAAATAATGTTTACCAAGGTTATTTTTTAATATAATTACTTTATTTAAGCACTCTGGTAACAAAATTTTTTGTGGTTGGTTTTCAATCATAGTTTATATGTCACCCTTTATTAGTACACGTTTCCTACCATCAATGTCTCATTTTTCTCATACACACCCTCCCCCACCTGCATTTGGGGCAGGCATTTTAATTATTTTTTCGATTTTTGGGTCATACCCGGCAGCATTCAGGGGTTACTCCTGACTCTGTGCTCACAAATCGCTCCTAGCAGGCTTGGGGGACCATATGGGATACCGGGATCAAAATTTTCTGCATGCAAGATAAACGCTCTACTTCCATGCTCTCTCTCTAGCCCCAAGCATTTTAATTTTTAATTCTCTCTCTCTCTCTCTCTCTCTCTCTCTCTCTCTCTCTCTCTCTCTCTCTCTCTCTCTCTCTCTCTCTCTCATTTCTCTCTCTCTTTTTCTTTTTTTTTTTTGTTTCGGTTTTTGGGCCACACCAGTTGACGTTCATGCTCAGAAATCGCTCCAGGCTTGGGAACCATATGGGGTTCCGGAGATCGAAACAAGGTCCATCCTAGGTCAGCTGTGTGCAAGGCAAATGCCCTACCACTGCTCTATCACTTTGGCCCTATTTCTCTATTTTTTGACTGTGGTTTGCACTATTCCAAGGAAGGAATACCAGGTCTAGCACTTTATCTTCTTTCAGCACCCAGTTATTGTTCTGAATGATCTATTCCACATATCATTGTCACGTTGTTCCCTACCCTAACTGAACTCACTGACTTTTATAGCAAGTTTCCTGCCATGGACTAGTCCTCTTAATCCTCATCTCTATTGTCTCCAGATTTTATTATCATACTGTTTATGATTTTTCTTATATCCCACAAATGATTGAAATTATTTTGTCTATACTTCATTTTCTGTCTTGTTTCATTCATCATAATAATTTCCATTTCCATCCATGTATGAGCAAATTTTATTACTTCATTTACCTGCCAGTTGCATAGTATTTTATTGTGTAGATATGACACACTTTCTTCATCCACTTATGTATTGAGTACTTGGCTTCTTTACAGATTTTGTCTATTGTAAATAGTGCTTTAATGAACATAGGAATGCAGATGGCTTTTTTTGTATGGTGTTTTAGAATTTATAATCAATGTCCCTCAGAGTGGTAATGCTGGATCATATGGAGGCTCAATTTCAATTTATTTTTGAGGAATATGCATACTGTTCTCCAAAAAGTCTGGACTATTTGGCATTCTTCAAAGCAGTAAATGAAAGTTTCTCCCCCCTCCCAATAGCACCATATTATGTTGTTTTTGTTTTTTTATGATGTGTTTCAGGCTCTGAATGTGAGATGATAGCTCATAGTTGTTTTGATTTCATTTACCTGATTAGTGATGTAGAGCATTTTTCTAGGACTTTTGACAAGCTGTTTTTATTTTTTGAAGAAATAGCTATTTTTTCCATTTTGGATAGAATTAGATATTTTTTCTTTCTTCTTGCTAAGTTTTATCAGTGCCTTCTATATATTAAAAACTTGCCTGATGGGAAGTACTTTAATAGTTTCCCTCACATAATGGGGAGACTTTGTAACCTAGATAATGTTACCCTGAAGTGCAAAAGCTTCTTAGTTAAATGTGGGTCCATTTGTTCATCTTTGCTTTTTACTGGAATCTTTAGAAATTACTAAGCATAGTATCATATCATCTGCAACCATGAGAAATGGACTTCTTCCTTTTCTATCTGGATTCCCTTGATTTTCTTGCCTGATTGCTATGGTAAGTACTTCTAGTAAAATATTGACAAGAAGAGGTAAAAGTCAGCAACCTTGCTTATGCAATATCTTAAAGAAATGATTTTAGGTTTTCCTCATTGAGTATAACGTTTGCCATAGGCTTTTGGTAAGTGGTCTTGACTAAATTGAGTAAAACCCTTCAATCCCCATCTAGTTGAGAGATTTTATTATTAACTGGTGCTGGACCTTTTCCTCATAATATTTTACTCATAATATCACTTTTGTTGTGTCATACAGATTCTAGTAATTAATTTCTTCATTATCATTTGTTTTTAGAAATATTTTGATATCTAGGAATCCTCTTTGCTTGATTTCTTCTCTGACCCACTGATTTTCAGTAGTGAGCTATTTAATTTTTAGCTATTAACTTTTTCTCTGTTTTTGTAATTACCTTCTATTATTGTGCAACATGGTCTGAGAAAGATAGCTGATACAATTTTATTCTCTTGATTTTATGGAGGCATGATTTAGTGCCAGCATTTTGTCTATCTTGAAGAATATCCCATGTGCATTGGAAAAGAGTGTGTATCCACGTTTCTATGGATGAATAGCCATATATATGTACATATATATAGCCATTCATTTGGTGCAGATATGCTTAAGAGTGTAATTTCTTCCTGATGTATATATACATTGATTATTAGTAAATGTTCAACTCTGTTTCTTAAAACTTTTTTAAACCTAATGTCTGTGTTTTCTGACAATAGTATGACCATACTAGCCTTTTAAAGAAAGGTGTTTGGTGAAGGATTGTCTTAAACCTTTTATATTGAATCTATGTTTGCTCTGGATTCAATATTCTGATCCATTTTGCCACTATGAGTCTCTTAGCTGGTGCATTTAGTTCATTGACCTTGCAAGAGATTGTTTTCATCATATTTTGTCTAGTCATTTTGTAAATGTTTGCTGTACTTTTGAGGTCTGCTTTTCCTTTAAGTAGATCCTTCAGTTCTTTTTTTTTAACTTTTTACTAGCTGTTTTATTTGATAAACAAAATATTAATTTGCATGTAAAAACATAGGCATGTCTATATAATTTTACAGTTAAAATGAGCTAAATTTCCAAGATATCCAAGATATCTTCTTTTATATTGCAAAATTTTAATACTCTTCATCTTTCTTTTTTTAATATAATTTTTATTTTGATCATAGTGGCTTACATATTGTTGACAATAATATTTTAGGTACATATTTACATAAAATCAGGGGGGTTCCCATCACCAAATTGTCCTCCCTACACCTCCGTTTTTGTCCTATCTCCCATTTCCTCTTCCCTCACCCCCAAGGCGGCTAGAATATGTGGTCCCCTCTGTATCTCACCTACTACTTAGTAGTCTTGCACCTGTTTGGTCTTGATGCCTCCTTTATTTCCCCCTCTAACTGGAGGCAGGACTAGCTAGTTCAAGTTGTGTGGTTTTGCCTGAAAAAGAGAAAATAAATAAACTGGGGTAAGAGTCTAATACCCTGAAAATGGGCGGAATCCTTCTAGAGGCTCTCATCATCGATTTGGGAGATGAAGGAGAAAAAGAAGGTGAAACACTCCACCAGTACCAAAAGAAGTGTCAAATATCCAGTGAGGACTCCAGCTATATAGATAAGCACCACAAATAAACAGACAAAAAACAAAACAAACAAAAAACAAACAAAAACAAACAAACAAAAAACATGCCTGGTTTTAAGTATAAATCTTCTGAGCTGTTGTTTATCTGTGTAGCTGTGTCTCCCATCTTCGATCCTGAATGAAAACTTTTCTCGGTAAACTAATCTTGTTGAAACATTCATTTTTTTGTTTTGTTTTTCACTAATTTCCACATTGCTTTCAGTTCTAGATGATTGCATGTAATAAATTCTCTGTACATCTTAAGTTTGCTTTATGGAGGTAATTTCTCTTTTGATCTTATTGCTTTCAGTACTACATATCTATCTATAATTTTCATCATTATTGCTAAGATGTGCCTTAGGGTGCTTTTATTTGGATCTCTTTAATGGTACTCTTTGGGCATTTAGGATGTGGGTGAAATCATTCTTCAGTTCTGGGAATTTCTCAGCTATGATGTCTTTGACTGTTGTTTCTTTAACTGTTGCTTTTCTTGGCCCCCTAGGACCCCAATTTTTATTATTATTATTTGCTCCAGTTAAATTTACATTAAAAGTCTATTTTTCTCTGTTCACTTATTTTGATAATATTTCTCATCTTTTGTTCATTTATTTTAAGACTCTTTTCTAATTTCTTCTGCTTAATGATTGTGCTATGAGCTCATCTTCCAGTTCACTGCTCCAGCAGCTGTTACTCTGCTTGTGAGGCTTTCCATTGAGGTTTTCACTTTACCTGCCATGATTTTTAATCCTGATTTTTCTGTTTGAAGTTTTATCATTTGTATTCTCATATCTTCTTGAATCTTATGGACTGTCTGTTTTGTGGCTTCTTTGATTTCTTTGAGCAGTTCTTAACATTTCCTCTCTAAAGTGCTGATCAGAGAGGTAATGTAGGGGAATGATATTGAATCTTTAAAACTAGCATCTTCAGTTACAAGGTATGGTGGAGTTTAGCATTATTTTTTCATTGTGATCTTGGTAAAATGGCGCTTTTAAAAAAATTTAAAACAATTTCTTTACTTAAGCACCATGGTTACAAACATGTTCATAATTGGGATTTATTCAGAAAATGCAAACACCTCTTTATCAGTGCAACTTTCCTGCCACCAATGTCCACCATTTTCCTCCTACTCTACCCACTACCTGTCTTTGATATAGGAATTGTATTTCTCACTCTATCATTGCCATGGTAGATGTTAGTGTACTGTATAAATATCTTTAACTGCACTTAACACTCTTTGTGGTAAGCTACATATCATGGACTGGTCCTTACAAAATACATCTCTATTGTCTCTGGGTATTATTACTATCCTCTCTTTTATTTTCCTTAAATCTCATAGATAAGTGAGACTATTTTGTTTATCTCTCTCCCTTTTATTTAATTCACTCAGCATATTAGTCTCAATATCTTTTCATTTAGAGGCAATTTTTTTAAGTTTCTAGACAATTCACATATGGTTAAGGTAAACTTTGCTAGATAAAAGCCAACATGACCAAAATAAAAATTAAAAAGAAATAAATAAGATAGGTTAGGATCTATTTTTAATGTCTATTTTGTTAAATTTATCTAGGTATTATTTTTCACTAATATTACACTATTTATTGAAGTCAGATACAGAGCTCCAACATTGTGTGTTTTTCATTATTATACTAAAAATACTGGAACTTCTGCATCTCCGTATAATTTTTAGAATTAGTCTATCACTATGTATAAAATAATTGTTTGGCTTTTGATTGAGACTGCATTTAAACAATCAACATGAAACAACTCTCCTTTGTTTTATTTTTACAAAAAAATTGTTTCTAACATAGTTCCTACACATATTTTAGATTTATAATTATTAGTTTATCAGGGATTTATAATGATATATATCTTATTTCAAAATTCTATTTTTTGTGGCTGACATGAAGAAAAACTATATCTTTTTGATATTAATGTATGTGTCATATAAACTTACTATAATTTCTTAATTGCTGGAAGAATGTATATGTGCATATGAGATTATTTGTATTATTTTACTGATTGTCATCATCTGTGTACAAATACTTTATTTAATAATATCTTTATAAAAAATCTGTAACCTTTCTGTTGTTTTGTTTTTGAGAATATTCACAAAAGCTCAAGGGCTATTTTTGTGTCTGTGCTTAAGAGTGAAACCTAGTGGAGTTTAGGGCCCAGTGATTAAGGTGGGCTGCATACAAGACAAATGCAATCTGTTGTGTCCTATAGTAATATTATTTTTGTGGACAAAGGATGGGCCAACTATTGCATTGCTTATGGACTACTTTGTTCTTTTTTTTTTAGTGACCTCCAACAATGCTGGGACCAGATTAATGACAGTTTGATCACATGCAAAACATCTATATTTGTATATTATTTGCATGTTTGCTTGATTTGGGTATTCAACAGGCCAATGCTCAGTGCTTATTCTTAGCTCTTCACTCTTCATACAGAGATTATCACAAACAGTGCTCAGGAGATCATGATTACAGGTATCAAAGTAGGAGACCTGTGTGTAAGATAATCACCAAATTTGATGTATGAACCCTCTAACATCTTTTATAAAACATATATATTGATTTTGAGGTCACACCCGGAAGAACTCAGGTGTTACTCCTGGCCCTGCATGCAGAAATTGCTCCTGGCAGGCACAGGGGACCATATGGGATGCCTAGATTTGAACCACAGACTGTCCTTGCTCAGCTGCATGTAAGGCAAATGCACTAGTGTTGTGCTATCTCTTCAGTCCCTATTTTATATTTTTTGTTTCCTTTTCTTGACTTGGAATTAAAAATATTAAGAAAGAATATTCCTACATTGTATGTACCCTTAGGAAGAAACTTTGTCACTTATTATCATTGAATAAACTAATAGACATAAATCTTTTGTAGATAGTAATTTTTATGTTGAAGGATATACAATCTAACACACTGGGAATTTTTATCATAACTAAGCTTTGATTTTTAAAGTAGAATTTTTCTACATCAATTGAAAGGTGGTTTTTCCTTATAGACAATTAACATGACGGATTACACTCATTGACTTTAGAATAATTTTTTGTTTGTTTTTGTGAGCCACTCTCATTTTATGCTCAGGAGTTACTCCTGGCTATGAGCTCAAAAACCGCGCCTGGCTTGGGGGACCATATAGAATGCCAGGGATCTAACCAAGGTCCATCCTAGGCTAGTGCTTGCAAGGCAGACACCTTACCTCCAGAGCCACCACTCCAGCCCAACGTTAGAATATTTAATCAGTCTTTGAAATATATTATTTGTATCTTACATATTCAGTATCTTACATATAACTATATATTAATTCACCATATGTAATTTTGGTTAACTAATTTAATAATATGTTGTCAGAATTTTTAGAACTGATATTTTAGTTTATAATTTTTTCTTTTTTCTCATTCTTCTTTTCTTAATTATCCTTCTCTTCCTTTTTTTTTTTTTTTTTTTTTTTGCCACTCCTGTAAGAACTCAGAATCTTGAACTCACATGTTCTTCAGGTGTTACTCCCAGAATTTCTTGTGGAACCATATAGTACTGAGAATTTAAAACACATCTCCTGCATTTAAAGCTTGTACATTACTAGGTCTATAAGCTATCTACCTGGCTGTTGGTCTGTAGTTATATTTTAAGGACTTGCCTGATTTAGGCATTCAGATATGCAGATCATATATAATGAGTTCTGTACATTCTTTCTGTGTCTATTTTGTAAAAAATAAAGTAGAAAATTGGTAATTTCTTTATAATATATCTAGAATACCCTATAATACACATTTCTCTTTAGATTTCTGTTTTTAAAGGTTATTAATATGAAATCAGTTTATTTTTGAGTTAGAAGCCTAAAAAATTCTGTTATTTTTTTGGATTTTAAAAGGTTATATTTTTTTGATCTCAAGGACATCCAGAAATCAAAAGACAAAGTCAAGCTTTCACTGTTTGTAGAGGACATGATACTATATTTAGAAAATCTAAAAACTGCAAAGTTTATAGAAACAATATATTTGTATATTAAAGTATCAGACTACAAAATAAATACTCAAACATCCATGGCTTTTTATATAAAACAATGAAAGAGAATAAAAATATATTAAAATAATATAATTTGCAGTTATGCTTCAAAATTAAGTACCTTGGAATTTACTCATTAAAGAAGCGAAACTTATATACAAGAGAAGCTTCATGAGAAATAAAAAAAAAGTAAGAAAGAAATGGAAATATGCCCTGATCATAAATTGGAAGAATTAATATAATTAAAACAGCAATACTTCCCAAAGCATTGTACAGGTTTAATACAACTTCTATAAGTATAATATGATATTCTTAAAAGATATAGGTCAGACACTTCTGCCTGCAATTTATTTGAAACAATAAACCTCTGTGAATAACCAAAGCATTTCTTGGGAAAAGAAAAGGCATCACTTTCCCCAACATTAAATTATACTGTAAAGCAGTAGTCATTAAAACAGCATGGTACTGCAATCAAGACAGAACCTCAGATAAATGGAATTGATTTGAATATTCTGAGACTGACTCACAAATATATGATCATAAAGTGGAGCAATGAAAACCCTTCAGTAAGCGGTGTTGAGTAAATTTGTCAACTTATGCAAAAAAGCAAAGAATTCAGATCTCTCTTTAACACTGTGCTTTTGTATTAGTTTGTTTTTTGTTTGTTTTGTTTTGGGGTCACTCCTGGTGGTGCTCAGGGGTTACTCCTGGATATGCACTCAGAAATTGCTCCTGGCTTGGAGGACCATATGGGATGCATTGGGATCGAACCCAGGTCCTTCCTAGGTCAGCTGCTTGTAAGGCAAACACCCTACTGCTGCAATATTGCGCTGGCCTCAACACTGGGCTTTTAAGTAAAATCAAAATGGATGAAAGACTTTAATATCAGACTGAATCCTTAGGTACATAGAGGAAAACATGGGCAGAATACTCCATAATATTGAATCCAAAGGCATTTTCATGGATGAAATACCAACTGAAACTGGAAGCAAAGATAAATAAATGGGACTAAGATAAACAAAGAAGGTTCTGCACTTCAAAATAAATAGAGTACAAATAAAGTCCCTGAAGTGGGAGAAGCTTAGCAAGAAAAATTTTAACACTATTCATAAATTAAAAGAAGTGATGAGCAGATATTTTCTCAAAGAAGAAATACAGATGGTCAAAAGGTACATGAAAAATTGCTCCACATAATTAATCATCAGTGACATGCAAGTTAAAACAAAATGAAATACCATATCTAACCACAAAAACTGGTACAAATAAACAACAACAACAACAACAGACCAAGAGCAAACAGTATTGGCTCAAATACAGTCCAAGAGGAACTCTCATTCACTTTCTATTGGGAATGTTGACTGGTCCAGCTCTTTTGGCAAACAACATGTGTAATATTTAAAAGGCAAGGTAAGTAGGGAGGAAGGGCGAGAGTAGCATGAGGGCAGGAAGAAAACAGGGAACATTGGTGGTAGAATATGTTCACTGTGTTATATATTATATGACAGAAAAGCAGTCATGAACAACTTTGTAACTGTGAAAAAACTATTATGAAAAACCTGGTAACCATTGTACTTAAAGTAATTTTTAAAACAATGGTGTATCTTTCAATAAGTTTTTCCTTTGAACTACATTATTAAATTTTAATTTTTCTACTTTATTAGTTTATTAGTTATATTTTAACAGAATAAATAATATTTGCTTTTACAGTTTTAATAAATACACTTACTTAAAGTTCAGTTACATAATATTAATAAAGAGCACTTTAAATATTATGAGTAAGTTTAGCAAATAATTTCTCCAAAATTTAATTTGATATGAGGAAATGTTTATGTCTCCTTTGAAAGCTAAATTTAGAGTATAGAACTCATGGTTGGTGGTCTTTTTTTATTTGCCTTTTTATTTACTTGTTTCACTTTATTCTTCTAGCCTACAGGGTTCCTAAAAAAAGCCAGATGTAATTCTTTGATTTATTATATTCGAAGTATTTTTTAACAATCATTTCTTATAAGATTTTTTTCAGTGATGTTTGAAGATATAATGAGTAAGTGTGATTATTTGGCACATTTATTTTGCTTGATCTCACGTTGATTTTGTCATTATATGAGGGAAAGTATCATGAAATAATTATTACAAATAAATTTTGTTTTTTTATGTAATTTTCTTTTTTTATTAAATATCTTTATTTAAGCACCATGATTACAAACATGTTTATAGTTGGGTTTTAGCTATTAAAAACATTGTACATATCCTGTTGTCACATAAGTTTTTGGATGATCTTTTGTTTTTAAATCCTATTCTCTTTGCCTTTATTTTTGAGACTTTTATTGATATATTTTCTTGGTTAAGGATTTTTTTCTCAGATGTCTAAGTATACTAACAAGCCTGTTAGAGACATTTTTAATTTGTTACATTGCTTTTAATATTTAGTAATATTTTAATAAAATTTACAACTCTGCTTACCTGATCATCTGTGCTTTGTGATATGAATTCTGCCCAATAGTCCCTTTAGTATATTTATTATAGTTGGTCTTAATTCCTGCTCTAATCATTCAAGCATTCCTTTCATTTCTTATTCTTATGCATATTCTATTATAAAATTGTGAATGTACTATAAATTTATGTTCACCCTGTGAATTTTTCTTGGATATGATATAACTTGTATAGAAATTTCTATTATTCTTGTATCTATAATAGGCTTTTAATAAAGTGTTAATGATAAGGGGTAGGGAGTTGCATATCATAGTTCTGTGATTACTTCTTTATTAATTTTTTATTTGAACTTATGCCCTTGACTGCAATATACAGTCTTTCTGTCTCTCTTTCCCATTCACCTTTGAGGTGAGACATATGTCTGTATATAACAGATGACTGTTTTTCTTCTCTCTAGGATTAGATACTTTTTTCCAGAGTCAGTTAAACTTTGGCATAACCCCAGCATGTTAAAATGGGTTAACTAGGGCCCAGAGCGATGTTGCAAGCAGTAGGGTGTCTGCCTTACACATACTAACCTAGGACGAACTGAGGTTCAATCCCCCAGTGTCCCATATGGTCCCTCAATTCTGCAGTGATTTCAGAGCGCATAGCCAGGAGTAACCACTGAGCATCAATAGGTGTGCCCCCACCCCAAAAAAAAAGAAAGAAAGAAAATTGCTTAACTAGTTTTCGAAAGTGAGCCCTGGCAAAAAAAAATTACTCTAGTATATTTCAAAATCATTTTTTGTCCTCTCCTCCAGCTGGAAGCCAGAGAGGTGGCTGTATTACAGTATTTACTCTGGGTATCTGGTTAAGCGCCATAGGTAAATTTCAAAATAGCAATTAGGGACCCTAAGAGTGAATGCCTAACTGGAAGTTTTAATTCTGTGTCTTTTCAGTCCTGAGCCCCTAGAAATCTGTCAGTTATATCACTGGCTTCCTATAAAATACCAGCTTCTTTATCAATCTCTACTTGTAGTACAAGATCTAGTAAAATCTGACTCCTTATATTTGCCAGACTGTCTTTCCAATCTTGGTCATCGAATTTTCCTGGGTACTCCCTACTTTTCTGGATCTAAAATAGATTCTTGGAGTTTTATTTTTTTTTAAATTTTTCAGTCAGTTCAGCAGTATTTTTTGGCTGAAAACAATAATTTATGGGAAAGAAGGTGGTTACCAAGGCTATCACCAGGTGGCACAGGTGGCCCTCCCAGGGATTCTCAGCAAACCTGTGCAGTAATTCAATGTAAGGACCTAAGGATGTGTTGTTGCTCAAGCTCTTTGAATTATTAAAATATTAATAATCTATCTTACAAATGTGAAATTGATTTTATATTAGGAAAATATACTAATAGGACATCTGAAATCAATAACAATAACGTATTCCAATAATGAAAAACTGATAATACATGATTTATTTATATAACTGATAAAGTTAAAGTGATGACTAGAAGGTTTGATTAATTATTTTAATTTTCACAGGCTCACAATAAAAAGTTAACAGAGCAAAAAATTAATAAATAAGAATTCTTTTTAGTTAGAAGGTAGTTTTTATTTCCAATCATACAAAGTCATTTTCTAAGGTATTAGAAATAGCAAAGTTTAGTTGTTTTTTTCCAGTACAAAATTAATGAATATTAAGGTAAATATATTTATCATAGAACCTTTATAATGCATGCAGATTACTAATGGAGAAACTGAGTATAATCAAATCACACAACAAACACATTAAAATATACAGTGTATTTAAAAAATACAGAATAGAAATGCCTTTGGAATTTCTAATTTAATGACCATGATTTAGATTAATTGATAGTTGAGTTTTAGGCATATAATATATAATATTTTAGTATCAATTCCATCACTAGTATCAACTTCCTTTCACCAGTAATTCTGTTACTTCTCACCCCTAACCTGTTACCCTTACAGGCACATTTAAAGTTTGGTAGTTGTAGTTTGTATCTCATGTAATCTTTGCTGTTGATTCTGTGCTTTGGACATACAACTAGGACATAAAAAATAGGATGCTAATTACTAGATATACTGCAGTTTTTAATTTATATTATTTGTCATTTGTTTCATTTTATTTATTTATTCAATGGTAAAGTAAAATCATTTTATTGAAAGAAATCTTTTTAGAGAAGTGAGAGAAGATAAAGAGAATATGAGAGTCTCAAGAATAGAAAAACATAAACTAGATTTCTTTTTAAATATTTTTAAGGGCTGAAGATTTGGGCTACATCTGGTTGTGCTCAGGGCTTACTCCTGTTTCTATGCACAGTTATCACTCCTGGCAGGATATTGCAGACCATATAAGCTGCTAGGTATTGAACCCAGGTTGGCTGTATGCAAAGAAGCACCTTAACTCCTCTACATCTCTCCAGTCTTGTTTTATTTTTAAATAATTCTCCTAGCATCCACTATCATATTTTTATCAAGCTTGTTTATTGCATATATTCTAGATTTTATATATCTTTATAAAACCTTAACAGATTTATATTATATATAAAACTTTATGTTTTATATTGATTTATTTGCAATTTAGTTTGTTAAATTTGTCTTACTTTTTTTTGTATTTCATGGTATGCAATATAAGGTGAAAGTGTATTTTATTTTGAAATGACAAGAATTTCTAAATTATTAATTAATTCTCAAGATGAATATATTCTCCATTGAGTTGAAAATCTAAGGTACTTTTTTTTTTTTTTGGTATTTGGGCCACACCTGGTGGTGCTCAGGGGTTACTCCTGGCTGTCTGCTCAGAAATCGCTCCTGGTAGACACGGGGGAACCATATGGGACGCCGGGATTTGAACCAACCAATCCTGGGTCGGCTGTTTGCAAGGCAAACACCGCCGTGCTATCTCTCCAGCCCCTAAGGTACTTTTTAACTACCACAAATGTATATTATAAAATCTGGGGCCAGTGTGATGATAGCACAGTGATAATGTGTTTGCCTTGTACGCTGCCTTCACCAGAGGGACCCTGGTTTGAATGCTGGCATCCCATATGGTCCTTGAGCCTGCCAGGAGTGACTTCTGAGTGCAGAGTAAGAAGTAACTACTGATCACAGCCAGGTGTGTCCCAAAAACCACACACATATATATATATATATATAACCTAGCACTTATATCTATATAAAGTTTATGAAAACACACATAACTGTATTTATAAGTTATAATTTTCGGTTACAATGATAAATTTGCTTTTTGAAGTAATATATATTAATATGTATTATTAATATGTATTAAGAAGTATACTTGCTTTATTGAAGTAGTGCAAACTTTCAAAATTATTATATTGTCTTCAAAAAACATACCTATTCTTAAAATCTCTCAACTACAGAGTACAATCAAACACTCTGACAAAACTTCAGACTATCAAGCTTATATAAATGCACTCTTTATATTTTACTATTTATTATTAAATTTATATATTAATTTATAAAAAAATTTCTCTTTGCAACTTTTAATTCTTCCAACTTTAAATTTTATGTCTTACCAATAATTAAAGGTTTACTGATGCTCTGCTTTAAAGTTTTGTGATCTCTGTATGCAGTATAACATACATTTCTTGTATGCTTGTTTTTAACAATATAGTGTCTTGCATAGTTCCATTCTGGATAAGCCTATGCTCTCTCTTGAATATGAATTTTCACATTTTTCTTTCTTACATTTTTCTAAGTAAGATTTATTTTATAAAAACACCAACTTTACTATTTATTCTAAAAAATATATATTTACTTTTGAGGAACAAGGATATAGCTTAATGGATTGAGTATAAACTTTGCATGTAGGACATCCAGGTTTGATCACTGGTACCATAAGATATACAGGCTTATCCACCGTTGAAATATGCAAGGAAACAAGGAAGTGATATATATATGTTCAAGTGAGAATATGGGAGAAAACTGCAAATATATTTTAAATGAGTAAAAAAGATGTTTTTTAAATAGCTCTGAAAGTACATACAGAGTTAAAGTGAAGCAATCTGTCCTTGATAACCACTCTGTCAACTACTTTCGATTTCTACTGAATTTTCTGGGGGGAAAAAAAAGACCTTTCCATGAATTCAGGCAATTGTGTTTTTGTTACACCCACAGGCCTCCTCATGAGTTGAATGGAACTTCACACACAATGATAATAATTGGATGCAAAGAGCTTTATCAATAGCCTTTTAGGCCATTAGAATAGACACTAACATCTATTTTCCAAAACTCTTTATAGTTTTCCTGGCTATTTTATTACCTAAGTCACAAACTAAGTCACAAATTTAGTTGAAACTCCTGGCATGATAAATGGAGTAAAACTGCATAATGCTCTTCAGGAAGACTTATGTGCAGGGTTTTATCCTGGTTTGAAGAGATAACAACTGGTTAACCTCTAATTGGTTGCAAGTTAACTTGATGAGAACAGTAGTTATTATGTGACTCATTTAAAACTTAGCCCAACACCAAATAAATGAATAATATATTCAAATGGGCTGGAGGGGAAGAGTAGTGTTTGTTTCTGTCTCAGTAAATAGGGGGATCAGGTCTTAGGAAATTAAGACAACTATCTTCTACGCAGATTTCAGAAATAATAACAGCTCTGCACTATGTATGAGAGAAAGATTGTAATTCTTCAAATAACCAAATTCTATCACCCAAATTAATTTTTTCATGAGCACAAAAATTAATTTAGAGGAAATTTGGGTTAAACAAATTGTTTCATGATCATACTTTGACAAAAAAAGGACATAATATCCTCTTCAAGAGCTACAGAAAGAACTTCTCATTTAAAATATTTGTAGCTATTTCTGTAGATTCCTAGTTGCTACTTGATACTTAAATTAGATTTGACTTCATTGCTTTCCTTGTTGGAAACATTTTTTTCCCTGAGTGAGTTCAAGTACATTTGCAAACCTTAGAGAGGCAAAGTGTGAGCTGTTAGTCTTTGAGTAATTTGCAGTTGACAGCAAGGTCCTCATAAGCATGGAGATGTCTTGTTTCTGGTAAACTCTATTTTGGAAACACACACATACAGACACAAACGACTTTACTTTGAAGACTTTGCATCAATCTCTGGAGGCAAACAGGGCAGCAGTCCAGAATTTTCTTGGCCAACAGCACAAAGAAAGCCCCACATCAGTAACAAGGAGAAATGCAAACCAGCAGAAACAAAAAACTGTCTGGGTTTCAAAGAAACGTAGTAAGAAAAAAAAAGGATAAATGATCACCTTAGCTGACTGCCAACTGTATGAAGTAGCTCCAAAAAAGTGTAATGTTCCATCACAAATCAGAAACTCTAATTAAAGGTAGAAAATTTTTCGAGATAAATTTCTTAGAATCCCTGAGCACTGATTACAGATGGTCAGGAGACTTTTAAGTGAAGACAGACATGGAGGAACAGTCAATTGAAGATTCTGTGTCAAGAGCATGCCATAGTTTTGTGAGCTCTGCAAGATGGGAGACCATAGAGTATTTAATGTCAAGGATTCTCGGGGGGAAGAGTTGAAAGACAGAAATGAAGCTGATGTGATGGTTTGATATCTCTGAATCCATTTATCCTACTTGATTTTTCACTAACAGCTAATACCAGTTTTAAAGGAAGAACACATGACTGTTCTTCCTACTGTGCAGGCATCTATGTAATAACAGGCAGCAGGAAGTGGTTTTTATGCAGATTTTGTTCTTTCTCAGTTTACCTTAAATTTGACTTATGTCTAGCAGATGTCAAAGTAAAATTTCTGTTGAATATATGTTTTATTTATGTACATATTTAGTCACAGGTATAGCAAATAAAACTCTTTATATATGAATGCACCCTGCATTTATTTGATATATATACATGTTCTTATGTATATATTAGCTATAGTATTTTGGTTTATGTGTTTGATAATTTGTTGCCAAATGTTATATCAAACCTGTGTGACAAACTTGATTATATAATTCAGAATGTATTTGTCTTATAAAGTCCATATTATATTTTATGTGACAATAAAAAGATCTCAATTGCAATTGAAAAAAAAAAGAAAAAAAGAATGAGGCATAATAAAATTGTTTTTATAATTTTAGTCATTATTTCTTTATTCAGTTTGTGGATGGTTGAATAAAACCTTTCATTAAAAAGCTAATTTCCTAAAATATCAAGACATGTTACAAATTGTATTACCTAGTCAGTATTGTCTTGGAAGCATACTTTGTTTACTCATGAACTTCTTTTAGTTTAGGCGCAGTAGTGATATTTTTTAAATTTTTCTGTAATCTTCTTAGTTTTGTACCCTCTTTCATTACCAAAGAACAGTAGCAATAAAAACTCTAAAAACAGCCATTATGTTTTGGGCCATGAATATTTATCCATTATATTTTGTTGTAGAAAAGCTATCATTTCTTGAATAACTTTTCATTTCATACTTTACAGTATAATATTAGTGGTTTGCATGTTTAATATATTCTCATTCTGATTCTTATAACTACCATATTTTCCAGCATATAAAACGACTTTTTAACTCTTGAGAAACTTAAAAGTCTTATACGACAATATATGATTTGCTGAAACTTACTCCAGCTTCAGAGACGAGTGATCCGCCCCTTTCTTACCACAGCATCCCATCCAGCTGCCAGGTATCATTACTCAGTCCTTTGCTTGTCCTGATTCATCTTTCAGGACACACAGAGGAGTTGAGTTACCTAGTGCTGCATCCCATCTAGCTGCCAGGTGTATTGCTGGTATGCGGTGGTCCAGTGCTCAGTCCTCTGTTCAGCTTTTATGGGACACAGAGGAGGCGATCTGTCTCCCTCTAGCTGTCCTATTAATCACTGCACCCCAGCCACCTGCTCTTGGAGGAGCCCTCTCTCCTTGCTCTCAAAGTAGATCACAATTAAAAAAAAAATTAGTCACTCACTAAAAATGACAAATATAAAATGATTGTGGCACTCCAAAGTCTAGCTTTATTAAACATATACTGTTAGCCTTTAAGGGTTTTATTCTTTTTCTCTTTATGTTTTTGAATTTTCATTTGGTGTGCATTAAAAGAGAAGTAGTTTTATACGATAAACATAGCCAAACCCTATATTTTAACAGGAAAAGTAGGGGGTTGTCTTACACACCCAAGTCATCTTATGGTACTTTTCCCTTACAGATTAAAGTATGATTAGTCAGTATATGGTTTGTCTTTTTGGGAGGAAATTTATGTAACTATTTTTGTCTTTCTTATTCTAATTTGTTAGTTATTTTTATTTTTATATTTTCTGTACATCTTAAATTTATTTGTCTGGTAAAAGTCAGTATCAAATTTATATTTTTATGAGTTGAGTTCTGGCTAGCTATTCATTGTTAAATTCCCTAATATTTTTAGCCATTAGTCAAATAGTTAAAAATGTGCATAAATTTCAGACTATTTGTTTTTTAACACTATTATTTTTAAAAGTATAGCATTTAATAAAAATTAGTTTTATTCTCTGTATATTAAAAAAGAGTATCCAATAGTTTCAGCTATAAAGCATTAGGTTACCAAGTAAATTGAATGTGTTGCCACTACTATCTTACAGTTAAGATAAAGCTTCATAGTGGTATGTTTACAGCCTTTGCTTTTGTTATTTTTATGATGCAAATATTTTTATGTTGCTGTAATTTCACCCCCAGTTTTTTTTTTTAGGAACCTTAAGCTCAGAACTAAGATTCTGAGGCTGGGGTCATGTGATGAAGAGTGAGGAGCCAAGATCCTATGAATACAAAGCACATGCTCGCCCACAGTTCACTCATTTTATTGACTAGTCACTAACTATAGAAAACACTTAAGCTGAGTGAAATAAGTCAGAGGGAGAGCGATAGACACAGAATAGTCTCACTCATAGAAATGAGGGCTGGAAGGTCTGGCCCACGATATAAATCACCACAAATAGTGGTGAGTTAAGTTAGAGTAATAACTACACTGACAACTACCATGACAATGGTAGTGAGTGAGAGAAATTAAATGCCTGTCTTGAATACAGGCAAAGGGTGGGGAGGAGGGAGTTGGAGGGCATTGGTAGTGATAATGTTGCACTGGTGAAGGGGGTGTTCTTTGATTGATAACTAAAACCCAACCGCAAACATGCTTGTAATCATGGTTCTTTAATAAAGGTATGTATTAAAAATAAAGAATAAAGAAGACACTTTCAGCATTCTCTTGATTTATTCTGTTATGAAAACTAAAGAGAGTAACTCTACCATGAAAAACTTTCTTTTTTTATGATGCTATGAGAAAAGCTATATACATATTATGATGATGACAACTGTAGCTGTTATTGATATATTAAAGAAGATAGAACATTCTAATATGCCACAAATGGAACCAACTTATACAAATTTCTTTATGTCTTAATGATCTCAGAAACATATATAAAGTACTGTACAAGTTGTGTATGGAGATTTTTGAGAAACTTTAAAAATATATAAAATGGAGTTGCAATAATTAAACAAGATATAAGCATGGACTGTCTTAGAAATAGCTGAGAGTCTAATATTTGAGGATGCAAATATACTTTGATGGTTCAAATGGTTCAAATTAGGAAGGTAGTTTAAAGATCCAAGAATGTGTGGGACACAAATTCTCAAGAAATTGAGACAGACAGAAAGACTGGCAGTAGGGTCTACATTTAATCAAAGAAGAAGCATTATCACACACTGGTCAGTGTGTCTCAAGAAGTGAATGAATGTTCCTTTACACTTTGCAGTCATGCATTTATTCCATTAAATGAGCTACATTGCAACACATAAAAAGCACCACCACACAGCAATGGTCACAATGGAAAAGCAATACAGAACTTTATTGCACATAGTGAATAAAAATGAAAGTTCTAAAAACCCAACTAGAGGCTGGAGAGATAGCACAGCGGCATTTGCCTTGCAAGCAGCTGACCCAGGACCTAAGGTGGTTGGTTCAAATCCCCACATCCTATCAATGGTTCTCAAACTACAGCCCACAGGCCACATATTGTATTTATTCCCATTTTGCTTCTTCATTTCTAAATAATATATATGCAGTGTGAATAGAAATTAGTTCATAATTTTTGTTTTTACTATAATCTGGCCCTCCAACAGTCTGAAGGACAGTGAACTGGCCCCCTGTTTAAAAATTTTGAGGACCCCTGTAAGACCTATATGGTCCCCCGTGCCTGCCAGGAGCTATTTCTGAGCAGATAGCCAGAAGTAACCCCTGAGCACCGCCGGGTGTGGTTCAAAAACCAAAAAAAAAAAAAAAGAAAGAAAGAAACTAGTATCAGCCACCTATAAAGCCTTTCTGAAAATAAATTTATCAGAGAGTAAATGTTGAGAATATTCAAGAAAAAACTAAAGAGAATATGAAAGTAGAAATAAGAAAATATCAAAGAAAAATGACAGAACTGAAAAACTTGGTAGGTAAAATAAAAATCTCACTAGAAGGCCTCATCAGCAAAGTAACAGTTGCTAAGAACATAATCAGTTAGCTCAAAGATGATCTGCATAACACCCCAAAACAAAGGCAAAAAATAAAAAGAAATCTTAAAATAAATAAATAGAAAATGAGCAAAATACTAAAAATAAATGAACAGATTAAAATAGAACTTGGGGATTGAATTCAGCAGAAACAACTTAAGAATCATTGGGTTCCAGGAAGAAACTACGTGCAACTATAAAGAAACAACAGTAAAAGGCGTCATTGCTGAGAAATTCTCAGAGTTGAAGAATGCATTCACCCACATTCTGAATGCCAGAAGAGTAACAGCTAAAACAGACCCAAGTAAATACATTCCCAGGCACAATTTAGTCACAATGATAAAAATCATGAATAGAGAGAGAATACAAAATCAGTGATATAAAAATAGCATACAGCAGAGTATCCTTAAGATTTTAGTAGATTTATTCCAAGTATCACTCAAAACCCAAAGGCAATGGTGGGATACAGTGGAAAAACTTATTGAAACTTATTGAAAAATTCACTGAAAAAAATCTCACAAAGAGTACATATCCTAGCCAGATACTCTTTCTAAATTGAAGGAAGGATACACATCATCAAGGATAAACAATATCTCAGGACATTTACAGACTCAAAACCAACTTTAAAAGAACTGAAGGCAGTACGTAAGGCAAGAAAAACCCACAAACATACAAAACCTTCTGCAAAATGATGGCACAAAATTTTATCACAATATCACTCAATTAAATAAATTATATTAAATAATATTAATAATAATAATAAATAATAATACATAAATTAATAACACCAATTTAGAAACACAAAGTAGCAAAATGGATCAGAAAACTGAATTCAACATTCTACTGCCAGTAAGAACTACATTTTAATAGTGAGAGCATACTAAAACTCAATGTAAAGGGTTGAAAGACAGTCCTTTAAACAAACAACTTTCTATAAAAATATTGGAGTGACCATATTAATATAGTCTACATAGACTTCAATCTTAAAAGTATTATAAAGGTTATATAGATTCATTTCTTAAAAATCAAGGTGCATGGGGCAGAAGTGGTGGTGCAAAGAAGTAAGGCATCTACCTTGCCAGAGCTAGCCTAGGACAGACCACGGTTTGATCCCCCCGGCATCCCATATGGTCTCCCAAGCCAGGAGCAATTTTTAAGTACATAGCCAGGAGTAACCCCTGAGTGTCACTGGGTGTGGCCCCCAAAAACAAAAATAAAATATATCAAGGTTCATGTAAATAAAAAAAGACCAATAAGAGGCCATAAATTACCTAAAATATTATAGTACATAGACTTGAAGAAAGACATCAATAGTAACAGAGTAGTAGTTGAATATTTCTTTTTAAAATATCTTTATTTAAACACTGTGATTACAAACATGACTATAGTTGGGTTTCAGACACAAAAAGAACACCCTCCACTAGTGCAACATTCCACCACCAATGACCCCCATCTCCCTATTCCCACACCTCCTGTCTCTTTATAAAACAGGCATTCTACTTCTCATAGTAGTTGAATATTTCAACACTGTTTTGTCACCTCAATAGAAATCAGTCAAAAATCTCAACAAGGATATACACTTGCTCTGAAAGAAATAATGGAAGACAGTATCTTAGTATATATACATATATGTACTAAGAAATATATGTATAACTTATTAGATATATATCATACATATGCATATATCACATATACTTATGTACATATACAACTTTCAACTCCAAAAGGTCAAATACACATTCTCCTCCAATGTACATAGAACATTCTCCAAGATAGACCTCTTGCTGGGCCACAAAACATAACTTCATAAGATCAAGAGGATAGAAATTGTATCAGCAATCTTTGCAGACCATGATGCACTGAAAATAGAAGTTAATCACAAACAGAATTGTAGAAAAAGAACTTTAACACCTGAAACTTAAGTAGCTCACTTCTAAACAATTATTCAAAGAGGAACTCAACAGTTTCTTGGAACAAATGAGAATGAGGACAATTTGTCAGACAAAGGTAAAGTGATACTAAGAGGAAAATTAATAGCTTTACTGGCATTTAGCAGAAAGAGAGAAAGGGCTTATATAAATAATATCACAGTGTAAGAAATTGAAAAATAACAAAATGAACTGAAAGTAGGAACTGGGATGGAAATAATAAACATTAGAAAAGAAATTAATAAGCTGGAACCCTCAAATAAAAAAAGTACAAAGATAAATGAAAGCAAACTTTTTTTCTCTAAAAACATAAAAAGGATCAATAATTAGCAAGACTAACAAAGAAAGAGGGAGATAGAAAACCTTAATACTAAGTTAGAAATGTAGTGATAGATATTATTATACATACTATGTATATTTAACTTGAAGTCAGAGATTACTGTGAGCAATTTTATGGCACAAAAAGAGTGAATAAAGAAAAAATAGATAGGGCTGGAGAGATAGCATGGAGATAGGGCGTTTGCTCTTGCATGCAGAATGGCGGTGGTTCAAATCCAGGCATTTCATATGGTCCCCCAAATCTGCCAGGAATGATTTCTGAGTGTAGAGTGAGGAATAACCCCTGAGCACTATTGGGTATGACCCAAAATCCAAAAAAAGTTGAAGGAGGAGGAGGAGGAGGAGAAGAAGAAGATGGAAGAAGAAGAAGAAGAAGAAGAAGAAGAAGAAGAAGAAGAAGAAGAAGAAGAAGAAGAAGAAGAAGAAGAAGAAGAAGAAGAAGAAGAAGAAGAAGAAGAAGAAGAAGAAGAAGAAGAAATAGGGGTCAGAGCGATAGCACAGCAGTAGGGCATTTCCCTTGAACTCGGCCGACCCAGGACAGACCCTGATTATAATCCCAGTATCTCATATGGTCCCAGAGCCTGCCAGGAGCAGCTTCTGAGAACAGAGACAGGAGAAGCCCCTGAGTGCTACCAGTATGGCCCAAAAACCAAAACCAAAAAAAAAAAAAAAAGGAGAAGAAATAAATGATGGACTCCTATCATCCCCACCCAAACATTGATGTCAAATACTTGAACAGAATTATACTAACTAAAAAACTGCAATAGTAATCACAAGGTTAAAAAAAGGTTCAGATGGATTCACTAGTGAATTATTTTAAACCTTTACAGACGACCTACTGCCAATCTTTTTTAGTCTTTTCCAAGAAATTGAAGAAACAGAAACAGTCCTAACAGTTTCTATGAAGCTAATATCTCTCTGATACCAAATGCAGACACCACAAACAAAGAAAATTACAAGTCAATATCCTTGATGAACACAGACGCAATAATACTTAGCTGTTGTACTCCCAGCATTACATCTGCAGACCTCACCCTGCTAGGCAAAGAGTGTGATGTCAATCTTGCATCTCCTGCCCCCATTCTTGCTCAATAAAAGTATGTGCTCTGATAAAACTTAATCAGATAAGGGAAATACACAATTTGTGTGTCTGGTCTGACAGTTTTTCAAAACAGTATTGGCCAATGGCACCAATCCTTAGAAAAACAAGACATACATAAGATAGAATGGTGCAAGCCCAGCTGGCATTGTCCTTTTATGGAATTATCCCTTTTGGTTAATTTAGGTAACCTGTACCCCATATAAACCCTTGCTTCTTTCAATAAAAATGTTTTGACAGAATCCACACCCGCAGTGTTTGTGTGCGTGCTCTCACACCACGGATAAGGAACTTTCTATCCTTCCAGCCTCCGTTAGGAGCATTGTTGCTGGAGAGGCCTTATTCCTGGTTCCCCCTTGTTGGCCAAGTTGGTGTCAGGACTCTCCAGGATGGTAGCCAACACTTAGCAAAATACTAACAAATAAAGTCAAACAGTTTATTAAAAGGTTAAACACCATAAACAAGTAGATTTCATAGCAGAGATGCAAAAATGGTTTAACTTACAGAATAAATATAACACATCATACTAATAATAGAATAATAAATTTATATAATCATATCAAACTATTCAGAAAAAAATTTGACAAGATCCAGCGCACATTTATGATAAAAATCCTCAATAAATTGGGAATTTATGGAACTTTTTCCAACGTAGCCAAATCTACTTATGACAAGCCAACAGCAAATTTTATACTCAACAGAAAAAATGTAAAAACCTTTCCTTAAATATCTGCCAAAGGCAATGTTGCCCTATATTACTAATTCTATTCAATATAGTATTGGTGTTCTTACCATAGCAATTATGTAAGATAAAGGTATCAAAGTCCATCCACATAGGAATGGAAGAATTCAAACTTTCACTGGTCACAGAAGACATGACACTATTATTAGAAAATCCTAAAACCTCTATAAAAAGTCTAGAAGCATTCCTTGAAGTAGCAGTAGATTTGTATATAAAACTATAAGACTACAAAATTAATACACAAACATCCAGTACTTTGCTGCATACAAGAGAAGAGATATCAAAAACAAGACCTGGAGCCAAAGCAATAGCACAGTGGTAGGGCATTTGGCTTGCATGCATCTAACCCAAGACAGACCTGGGTTCGATCCCTGGCATCCCATGTAGCCCCCAAGCCAGCAGCAATTTCTGAGCTCAGAATCTGGAGTAACCCCTGAGCATCATCGGGTGTGACCCAAAAACAAAATAAAAAGCAAACAAAAACCAAGATATCAAAAACCTCAGAAAATTACTTACATTGATCAAATTAAATATTCAAATTAAATACAATTAAATAAATAAACTAAAAGATGAAACATCTCTAAAAATAAACTTGCAAAACACAGCTTTAAGAAATAAGACACAAAGAAATGGAAGCACAGGAGCCAAAGAGAAAACATAACAGTAGGGAATTTGCATATAGCTAACCTAGGATGGGCATGGGTTTTATTCCCAGCATTTCATATGGGCCCTCATGCCTGCCAGGAGCAATTTTTGAGCTAAGAGCCAAGAATAACCCCTGAGCACCACCGGATGTGGCCCAAACACCAAACACACACACACACACACAAACAAACAAACAAACAAACAAAACAAGGTAATGGAAAAACATATGCTGCTCATGAAATGGGAGGATTAACATTATTAAAATAGCAATAATTCACAAAGCATTGTACAAATTTAATACAACCTGTGTTTTGTAGAATATTCATGCCATTTTTCAAAGAAATGGATCAAACACTACTGAAATTAATATTGAACCATAAATCTCCATGAATACCAAAAGAAATCTTTGAGGATTAAAAAAAATAAAGATAAGAAGCATCAATTTCCATGACTTCAAACTGTACTGTACAGCAGTAGTCAATCAGCATTTTATTGAGATAAAAACATATTTTAAAATAAAAATATATCCTGAGATCAATGGAATAAACTTGAGAATATCCTGAAACATACTCTAAAAAATCACTTAATATTTGATAAAGGTGAAAGAAATATGAAGCAGTGCAAGGAAATACCTCTTTCCCAAGTGATATTGGGAAAATTGGTAAGCACACAATGCCAAAAAGCCCTCTGCACTACTATATTCTTTCCAGCATTATTCACAAAAGCCAAAAACTTGAAACAATCCACATGCCTAAAAACTAATCAGGGAATAAAAAAAATTTGTACACATACATAATGGAATGTTATGCAACTATTAGGAATAATGAAGTTATTAAAGTTGCTTATACTTGGATATATAGGAATTGTGTACTGATAAGGGATATGGGTCAGAGGGACAGGGATTGACAAAAATGATCACACTAATTTGTGAGACATAAAAATAAGACAGTATGGTATTAATATATAAAGATAGTATGACATTAATATCCAAAGGACCAGGAAGACCTGTCCATGGTAGAAAACTTGCCACAAATAGAAAAGAAGTGTAGTTAGTACTAAGAAGGAACAGTTATAACAGTGATATTTGTTAATGGTCATGCTTAATAAGAACAGGAACCTGAAAGGAGAACAAGTATTATGTATGAAAATCTATCAGTAACAATGTGGAATCTACAGTGTATAATATGGAAAAAATGAAGAGAAAGAGAAAAAATATCTGCCACAGAGGTGGGCATAGGAAAGGGCTGGGGGAGGAGGAAGGAAACTAGGGACAATGTGCATTGTTGACATGTGTTGTATATTGCATGACTGAAACTCAATCATGAATAATTTGGAAATGTATCTCTCAGAATCTCAATTAAATTATTTACTTATTAAAAATAAAATAAAGCATTGAAGGAAAAAAGAGAGTGCAGACCAGCATTTGCTAGGTCTTGTGTTAGAACCCAGAACTACATGGACCCTTAAGTAGTCCTGGAGGTAGTCTTAATGTTACCTGAGCACTACTGAAATTGCCTGGCAGACCTAATATTACAGGACTGAGCAGTATGGCACACAACATAATTTTGAGGATGTCTGTATGTAAACCTGCCTTCTTAATAAGGTATGCTCAGCTCTGAAAAAAAAAACATAGCTCTTTTGATAATATTCAGAAAGTAATCATTGAAACATAGACTTACACCAGAGACAGACCTATTAGTACTTTCAGGTGATAGTCATAGTAATACTTTGTGTTCTCAATAATTTGGTTAGTACATATTGGCAAAATCAGTAAAGATATAAGAGACTGTTACAGATACTGTCATGTCTCCACTCAAAATGGTATTACTAAATAAAGTTAATATAGCAAGAAGGAAAAGTAAACATTGATAAACATTAATAATATTTACTATTAATATTACATTTCAAAATCCACTTCTTACATAAGGTATACCTGTTTGGGACACAGGATTTCTCAATTACAAAATAGTACCTGCCTGTACATATGAAGTCTCAATTATAAACTCTGGTTCCGTCTATCTTTGCCAAATACTAAAGCAACACTTCCATGGATAGTGACTCTTAGAAGGACAGAAAAGTATAGAATCCCCTTGTCCAACCAAGTCTATAGTGTATGAGCACAAAATTAACCAGAGACTCAAGAACTAAAGTATTAATTACTGCAGCCCAGGAACTAACACAAGTTGCCATTCAGCTAGCACAAATGTGAACAACATTATGGTCCCCCAAAGGTACTACAATCAGGATGCATATTATCACCAAAGCTAAGAGCATTAACCCACAAAGAGGTTGAGAACAACTTAACTAAAGGAAACCAGTCCCCAGTGACCCAAAGGTGTATGCAACCCCATCACAACAAAACATAAAGGCAATTAAGTGACCAAAAAAAGGAATGGCTGTTTTCTTCCTGTAAGTACTTATTAAACACCATTTACTTTACTTTTTAAAAATTTTATGTTCAAATCAGTACCTATAAACTAAATTGAATATAATTTATTCAATTAAATAATTGGAAATCATTATATTGCCTCCATCCTTGTATCATACAGATAAGTATGGCAGGTCTAGAACACATACATCTCAGAGCATATAGGATTGTCTTTTAGGTTTTTCCCTGGGGCACCTACTAGGTAAAGTTAGTAATAAATAAACAGCAGGCTTATGAGGAAGATATATTTGAGAGCATAAATATCCTGGATTTGAGTTGTCAAGAAGATACCTACAGGGAAATTTCCAGTAGACAGAAATACCAGAGGACTTAGGCACTCTGACTCACTTCTTATTCTACACATCCTCCTCTTTGACTTTCTCACGGATAGCCCACCACAAAATGTAAAAATGTCACAACATTGATTTGGGAAATATTGTGTAACTTATATTTGAAGTCAGTAATCTAAAATATAGGTGATAATTGTTGAAAGTCATGCACATTTTTATTCATTACATGCACAAATTAAGGAACTTTGTACCCAAGAGATAATACAGTAGAGAAGTTGCTGGCAGCTTTTCTAGGGTGAAAGAAAGAAAGAAAGAAAGAAAGAAAGAAAGAAAGAAAGAAAGAAAGAAAGAAAGAAAGAAAGAAAGAAAGAAAGAAAGAAAGAAAGAAAGAAAGAAAGAAAGAAAGAAAGAAAGAAAGAAAGAAAGAAAGAAAGAAAGAAAGAAAGAAAGAAAGAAAGAAAGAAAGAAAGAAAGAAAGAAAGAAAGAAAGAAAGAAAGAAAGAAAGAAAGAAAGAAAGAAAGAAAGAAAGAAAGAAAGAGAGAAGAAAGAAGAAAGAGAGAAGAAGAAAGAAAGAAAGAGAAAGAAAGAAAGAAAGAAAGAAAGAAAGAAAGAAAGAAAGAAAGGAAAGAAAGAAAGAAAGAAAGAAAGAAAGAAAGAAAGAAAGAAAGAAAGAAAGAAAGAAAGAAAGAAAGAAAGAAAGAAAGAAAGAAAGAAAGAAAGAAAGAAAGAAAGAAAGAAAGAAAGAAAGAAAAGAAAGAAAGAGAAGAAAAAGAAAAAGAAGGAAGGAAGGAAGGAGGGAGGGAAGGAAGAAAGAGAAAGAAAAGAAAAGCAAGAAAGAGAAGAAAAAGAAAAAGAAAGAAGGAAGGAAGGAGGGAGGGAAGGAAGGAAGGAAGGAAGGAAGGAAGGAAGGAAGGAAGGAAGGAAGGAAGGAAGGAAGGAAGGAAGGAAGGAAGGAAGGAAGAGAATTAATCAAATCGCATTTAATCAACTTGTTTAGATTGATTCTTGGAAAATCTGGTCTTTTAATATATATTGAGATATATTTCTCAAGCCATGGAGAAACAATTGCTAGGTCGTGACTCACTAAATAAAATTTTATATTATATGTAAATAACAATTCTGTTTAAATTGTGTCTTATTTTGTCTATTACCCTCCTTTGACCTGACTCCTTGTCTTTTTTCTCTTTTACCAATGCAACTTTATGTATTTATTTGTCTACAAGTCTACTATTTTATTACACTGATAGTATCTGAATGTGTTTTACAAATACTAGTTAAAACAGTATCAACATTTTTTCTTATTAAAATTTTAAACTACCATGTTCAGAGAGTATAACTTCTTAGAATGTGGGTCTACTTAAAGTGAGAAGGAAATCCAGTTAGAAGCTTTAAGAAGTTTAAAGCAGTAGATTAGTTTTGGGATTGAGTTGAATTTCTTTTATACAAAACTATTTTATTTTATAACAAAATTCCTTATTGGGCTCTATGAACTGATCTGCAATTTTGCTTCTTGGATTAGAATAGCTCTATGTTGAATATTAACATACAATATATTAACACACTCATAATCTAAGCAAATTTGAGTTATACCAAAGGCTTCGTTGTATTGGCTGAATTTAGAGGATTTTTAGCTCCAGGGAACATTAGATACCATGAGTACTTTTAAGCTACGTGGCATAATTGTCCTAAAAATTAATTTTCCAAGAAACATAGGCCTAAATGGAATTCATTAATTCAATTTTTATGATTAGAGTTGGATTGTATTCTTTTTGTGTGAACATTTATATTTAATAGACAAATACACCAATGGAAAGTTTTGCAGAGTTAATCATCCATTTTTTGCTTGCTCATAGCATCGTTTTCCAAATCTGTGCATCTCTGTTAGTTTTTCATCATTGTAATATTCTCCAAGTTCAAAGCAGTGACTTTGTGAACTACACAACTTGGTTTTTCTTTATATTTTAGAAGATTTCTGTGTACTTGAAAGCAGCAAAGAAACAAAACAAAACAAAAATCATCTAAAAATTTCAGTAATGTATGTATCCTTTTTGAGATCCATAGGTCCATTCCCCTGCAATTTTTCCAGATGTGATTTAGATATTGTCCAGCTATTGATCCTCCATCCATTCCTTTGGGTCTCTACTTCTAGTTCTCTTATATAGTTTAACATCCTTTACTCTTCAAAAACTTCCCTTGACATTCAGTCCAAATGTTTTTTAGTCACACTCACAATTAATATTCCCCAGGACTGACCTTTTTGGAAGTACAATAAACCATCCCTTTCTCTCCAGAATGTTAATACTCTTTACATCCTCTGATCCCTCCCCAAACTCTTAGATGTCAGTGAAAATATTAAAGTGCACTCAGGATACACATTACATTGCAGCTCAGTTCTTTGATAATAATACTTCTTGACTTTCAGAAACCAATTTGATCATTGATCCATTTGTTCAACAAATATTTTTAAGGAACCTACTGTGTACTCAACATTATGCTAAGCACTGGTCTTCTCTCCTCAATTACACTCTTCAAAGGCCACTGTTGTTATTGGCTATATCATTTGTAGCTTGGCTCAGCAAGAAATTATTTTTTTCCTTTCTAAAAACGTCATAACGCCTTTATGTAACAAATAATATGCCTTAAATTGAGAGGGAAAATCAGACAGTTTTAGTTCATTTGTTTACAAGGTTAGAACATTTTGAATATTTTATTCCAGAGGTCAGAGATGCCTTTGTTCTCTTGTCTGACTAAAAGCTGCTGCATTGTTTATGCTTAGCATATGAAGACTAATTGTTTAGTGCATATTTCATTATGAGGGAAGAGAATGTCAGAATAAATTCTTCCAAAATCATCATCATCATTCCTCTGACTGCCTTTACATAATAGATGTAATTAAAGTACTTAAATTCAACATTTAAGCTAAATTTCTAAATTAGAGGACCCAAATCCAGGAAATGAATCACTATACGAAGACACAAATCTTCTTACCAATACATATACTCTTGGTTACTTCAAGATTGTTCATCTCATTTGCTATATTCACATCAGTAGTCTTTGATAATGCACAATTTATTGTAAGAGGAAACTCCAATTTTTGTCACAATTAACCCCTTGAGTTTCATTTACTATCTCTGTTTTTGGGGGTTATTGAATCTGATTACAATTCTCCTATTTATAAAATTTTACTATTACTAACATTTTATAGTGGTAGCTATATTTTATTTATTTTATAGTGGAAGCTATATATAAATTTTTATAGAGAAGAACATAGGGGTGCCATATAAATGGGTTAATTTAATAAGCCATTTTAAATTAATTCTTCTGAAAATATACCCAGTCAAATAGTTCATGATATTGTTGGAATAGAGACAGAAGAGTGGAAGCTGGAGAGCATGGAGGTAGGGCATTTGCCTTTCATGCAGAAGGACAGTGGTTTGAATCTTGGCATCCCATATCATCCCCTCAGCCTGCCAGGAGCAATTTCTGACTGTAGAGCCAGGAGTAATCCCTGAGCATTGCCAGGTGTGAACCAAAAACTAAAAAAGAAAGAGAGAGAGAGGAGAGAGAGGAGAGAAAGAGAGAGAGAGAGAGAGAGAGAGAGAAATGTAAAAAGAAGCCCAAGTTAGGTAACTCTTCTCTTTGCCCCCTGAGCTATGCCCAGATAGATGGAAGAACAGTAAAATCTTTTACCCAGATACAAGAAGCTGTGGCCTAAGACCAAGGAAAGTCAAGAAAGGGAACCAATAGGCTATGGTTCTGGAGACCCAAAAATAGGTCTATAGAGCAGCAAGCTCAGTATGGAGTCACAGGTTACAGGATTCCACTCAAGATTCCAGAGTAAGAATGCATATACTGGACAAAGAACAACATAGGTGTAGGTATTAGGCCACGCCATTTTACAATAGAGGCAGGCAAGCAGAGAGGAACAGCATCAAAATGACATATTCTGGACCTGACATCAAGGGACAAGCTTAGGGACATTATATACTAGTAAAAGGAGAGGCCTCAACATTGTGAAGAGACACATAACCTTTTTCTAAAGCTATATAATGAACTATAAATTCTTACATATATGAATTATGTATACAATTTTTTCTACAATTCTTAAGAACCCACAAACTCAGGTACAAATTTACTTTTGTGGTAACTGCATGATGTCTCATTTAAGATAACCCCCCAAAGTGCTGCTCTATTATAGTTCCTTTGATCTGGAGGCAACCTCTCCTACCAATTGGGTATATACTGGCACCACACTGAAGCATTAAGTATGATCAGACATCATGTAGGCTTATACATGTAGCCAAGGAACTTTAACTGTCATGTCAACAAGGGATCTAGTAGAGTTTCATTCTGAAAGCAAAAATACTACAGTTTTTATATTGAGCTTACTGTTATGTGTCTAGGCCATGTTTCTCTTGAATGGATTCAAATTATCTTTCCATGTTTGCATGTTTCCTTTTTTTCTTTGTTATTACCTTTATTTTAGCAATAAATCACATTTATCATTGAAAAAGGAGAATATGCTGGGAGCTAGAGAGATAGCATAAGGTTTAAAGCACTTCCCTATCATGCAGACATCTCCAGTTCAGTCTCCCACATATTCAGGAGTGATCCCTGAGGAGAGCCAGGAGTAAGCCTTGAGCATGGTCTCAAACAATTAAAAAAGAGAATATATTAAAAATGCAACAATTCCGGCATGATCGTCTTCAAAATGTTATTTTGTTCTTACTTTCAATGACCACACTGGTACATAGTACTTAAATGTTTTATTTGTCAAAAATATGTATATTTGGTTTTCTTTTTTGATATTTATTTTTTTTTTTAATATAAATTTTTATTTTGATCATAGTGGCTTACATATTGTTGACAATAATATTTTAGGTACATATTTACATAAAATCAGGGGGGATTCCCATCGCCAAATTGTCATCCCTACGCCTCCGTTTCTATCCTACCTCCCTTTTCCTTTTCCCTCACCCCAGGGCGGCTAGAATATGTGGTCCCCTCTGTATCTAACCCACTACTTAGTAGTCTTGCACCTGTTTGGTCCTGATGCCTCCCTTATTTCCCCCTCTATCTGGAGTCAGGACTAGCTAGTTCAAGTTGCGTGGTTTTGTTTGAAGGAGAAAAAAGCAATAAACTGGGGTAAGAGTCTAATACCCCGAAAATGGGCGGAGTCCTTCTAAAGGCTCTCATCATCAATCTGGGAGATGGAGAAAAAGTAGGTGAAACACTCCACTAGTACCAAAAGAAGTGTCAAATATCCAGTGAGGGCTCCAGCTATATCGATAAGCACCACACAGAGCAGACAAAACAAACAAACAAACAAGTAGAAAAAAAATAAAACAAAAACAGACAAACAAAAATCACGCCATGGTCTTGAATTAAGAAACATGGCATAGCACATAACGAAAGAGAAGAAAGGAAGAGAAAAAAAAATAAAATAAATAAGTATAATTGGGGACTACACTTTCAATAATCACACCCAAACAGAGAAATCGACCAAAATAGATTGGTAAATCAAAAATAATAATAACAATAATAAATGAAGGTAATATATATATTTATATCAAAAAAATAACCAAGGTTTTGTGCTTTTTGTATTTTTGTTTTTTTCCCTCCTGCACTGGCACAGTAAATATTGGGGTCATTCAAAAAAGAATTCACTTGGCCTAAGAGATATGGGATTTCTCCGTCCTTGGAGCATACTGTCATGGGATCAACTCTAGACATTGCTCAGGATCCTTTACTTTCCCGGTGGTGTTTTTTTTTTTTTTTTTCTTTCTTTTTTTTTTTCCTTTGGTGTGTGGAAGACTTCTGCTCTGTGTTTAGAGGTCTCAGTATCTGTACAGATCCTGAGATGGGACTTATGATGAAGTCAGTCTTTGTGGTTCTAGAGGTTCTGTTACCTCAGTGTCATTTTAACCCATCTTCTGTGGTTGATGATCTTGGTCTTTGCACTGAGCCTAGGGTGGCACCTAGGATAGCGTCTTTCTTTGTGCTCCCAAAAGCCCCATTCCATTACAATTGTCTCTGCCGGATCTTTGGGGCTGGGGATCATGATTCTTGTGCAGGTCATAGTTCAAACCCTAAACTAGGGCTTATTTATTGGTCCCAAGATGTATACAGTCTGGTCGTGGATCAAGCAGCCAGTCATCTGTAAATCCCGATCTTGGGTTTTTGTCCTACCAAAGGGAGCCAAGACTTCTGGTTTTGTCTTGTCGTTAGTTGGTAAGGTAGGCTAATCTGCTCTAAGGTCAAAATGATCGCATTTTCCCCGTTGTCAGGATATCATGTTAGAGCTGGGCCTTGTTGTTGGTCTTGTCGTATTAAGGCCGTCCTGGATGGAGTTTGTTTCCTGCAGCTGTTGTGGAGAGCTGTGCCGTTTCTATGTCGGAGATCCAGGGTTCAAGGCTGGATGAATGGTATCTAATCACCTGAGGTCTAATTTGATTCCACATGACATATTTTCAAGGCAGGAGATATCCCTATATTTTAAATAACTATGAGTTCCTATCTCTAGTAGATAAGAGCTCTCTTTTATTTTTTTTTAAATGTAAAATTTCCCCTTTACTTAGTGTGCCTTTGTAGGGGGAAGTGGTGCTACATTATAATGTCTGTGTATTCGTGGGTGGATTGATGGGATAACAGTCACAGGTCACCTACCAAAAAACGAAGAAAAAAAAAAAAAAGAAAAAGGGGGGGGATTGAAACTGTATGTGCTCACAAATATATATGAAGGACAAACATTTAAAAAAAAAAGATAAATAAATAAATTAAAAAAAAAAAGAAATAAAATGAGTTAGCGAAATTTTTATGGGACCAAAGTGGTGCAAAAGACTACCTTACATTTGGGGGAGGGCAGGTAAAGAGGTGGTGTATTACAGGTCTTATGCCTATGTTGGAAGTACAGTTTTTCCCATTGTCTTTTGGGTTTTTCTTGTGGTGTGTGGGTTCCCAGGCATCTTCCTAACCCACCCCCTGACCGTCTTCAGTTTGGTAAATATTTGCGGCAGGGGGGTCTTGGAAGAGTTCTTGCATTGGGGATACTTTTGGATCTAGGCCCGGTTTCAAGGAGCAGTTCGCGTTAGGGGGAG
Source organism: Suncus etruscus (assembly GCF_024139225.1). Taxonomy (NCBI): domain Eukaryota; kingdom Metazoa; phylum Chordata; class Mammalia; order Eulipotyphla; family Soricidae; genus Suncus; species Suncus etruscus. The sequence continues at coordinate 59,946,990 of NC_064851.1, read as the reverse complement.
TTGGTCGGGAGGGCCTCGCAGCATGAGTCCATAGGGGAGTTGGCTGTCTTTTCTTTCAGGAGACGAGGTGTGGTTTTATCTGGGTGTCCTCTCGCCTGGGTGCTGGGTACTGGTTCATTGGGTAGGAGGTCGATCTTGATGCCTAATAGAATAAGGACTGGGGGTGAAGAGTTTTAATATGGTGGGAGATCTGGATGGGATTGAGGGGTGAGGGGATAGTTGGATTTCCGGAGGGGGGAAAGGGGAAGGTGTATGGGAAGGGTTTGAAGGGAGAGAAAAGAGAAAATACCTTAGAGAGAAAAGGGGGGGAGAAAGGGAGAAAAGTAATGAGCATAATAGAAGAAGAAAAAGAAAAAAAAAAAAGTAGTGAGAAGAGGGGAGAGAATAGCAAGGGAATGCTGGTTTGATTGAATGTGTTCGAAGAATAGAGCCTGTAGTTTAAGTCTGTACGTCTCAGGTACTGCTTCAGTGGTCTGACTGGTCACGTGCTTCAATTCCTAAATGAAGGTATTACCTAAAGATAAAGTGTATGTTAAAGAGTTTTCTTGTGGCCATCTCGTAGTGCAAGCAAGGTATGGTATCCCGTGTGGTATCCCGAGTTGCCACCTTAGTTTGTCCGCCCTTTGTATCCAAGGGCACCTGTGGGCAGAAAAGCTGAGAGGTTATTTAAAGTATAGTAAGATAAAGGCATTAAAAGGTAGTGTTATGGTATGTTGCCATTGTAGTCCGTGATTTCCCTTGGTGTTCTATACTTGTGTTCCTGTACATGAACTCTAAGGGATTATTGTGGACCTTTGTTTTAGAAGTCTGATTACATACCTGTTCTCTCTATGCTGCCGTTTCTGTTGTTGCTGTTTTCTTTGTGGTATAATGTGTAGTCAAGAGTTTGCGTTGTTCCTTTTTCATGCATTTTGGACACTGCTCCCATGTCTATGCTGACTATTACAGTGTTCGGAGTTTCTACCCTGTTATTTGATAGGATTTAGTTGTGTATAAACTATGTGTTCTAGGTGTTTCAGAATAGTGCTACCATTCTGTGTTTATCTTTTGTCTTCTGACTTACTTCGTTTAACATAACATGATCTAGGTCCATCCATGTTGCTGCAAAGTCTGTGATTGTTCTGACTGCCATGTAATATTCCATTGTGTATATGTACCACATCTTAATGATCCATTCATCTGTTGTTGGACATCGAGGTTGGTTCCATGATTTGGCTATTATACTGAGTGCTGCAATAAATAGTGGGGTGCATATATATTTTGGAATGAATGTCCTTCCATCTTGTGGGTATATGCCTAGTAGAGCAATTGCTGGGTCAAATGGCAGATCAATTCTGAGTTCTTTGAGCACTCTCCAGACTTTTCTCCATAGATGTTGGACTAGGGGGCATTCCCACCAGCAGTGGATGAGAGTTCCTTTCATACCTCATCCTCGCCAACAAAGGTTGTTTCCATTATTTTTGATGTGAGCCAACCTCACTGGTGTAAGGTGGTATCTCATTGTTGTCTTGATTTGGATCTCCCTGATGATGAGTGAAGGTGAGCATGTTTTCATGTGTTTGTTGGCCATCCTTCTGTCTTCCTCAGAGAAGTGTCTATTCATTTCATCTCCCCATTTTTCTATGGCTTTATTTGGTTTTGAGGGGCTCAGCTTTCTGAGTGCTTTGTATGTTCTAGATATCAGCCCTTTATCTGATATGTCAAGTGAAAAGATTTTTTCCCATTCTGTTAGCTGTCTTCTTGCTTTAAGTAGGGTTTCTTTTGCCATGCAGAAGCTTTTTAGTTTGATGTAGTCCAATTTGTTTATATTTGATGCTAACGTTCTTGCCATTGGTGCTCCGTTCTCAAAGACCTTTTTGATATATAGGTCTTCGAGTGTTCTGCCTATTTTATTCTCGATAAACTTTATAGATTCAGGTCTGATTTCAAGGTCTTTGATCCATTTTGAGTTGACTTTTGTATAAGGAGTGAGGTATGGGTCAATTTTCACTTTCGTACATGTGGTTTTCCAGTTGTACCAACACCATTTGTTGAATAGGCTTTCTTTGTTCCATTTCAGATTCTTGCCTCTTTTATCAAATATTAGTTGGCTGTATATCTGGGGGTTTATGTCTGGGAATTCTGTTCTGATCCACTGGTCTGAGCTCCTGTCTCTGTTCCAGTACCATGCTGTTTTAATTACTATGGCTTTATAGTATAGTTTCAAGTTAGGTAAGGAGATGCCTCCCAGCTTCTTGTTTTTCAGTATGTGTTTGACTATCCTGGATCTTTTGTGGTTCCAGATGAATTTTGTGATTGATTGTTCTATTTCGTTAAAGAATTGTGTCTGAATTTGGATAGGGATTGCATTAAATCTATATAGAAGTTTGGGTAAGATAGTCATTTTGACTATGTTAATTCTACCTATCCATGAGCATGGGATGTTCTTCCATTTCTTTAGATCTTCTTCAATTTCTTTCTGAAGTGTTTTGAAGTTTCCCTGGTAAAGGTCTTTCACTTCTCTTGTAAGGTTTATTCCTAGATACTTGATATTTTTTGATACTATCTTAAATGGGATTGTATTTTTAATCTCTCTCTCCTCAACTTCATTGTTTGTATATAGAAACGCTACTGTCTTTTGTGTATTGACTTTGTATCCAGCCACTTTGCTGTATTGGTTGATTGTTTCTAGGAGTTTTACTGTGGACTCTTTAGGGTTTTTGATGTATATCATCATATCGTCGGCAAATAGAGCTAGCTTGTGTTCATCTTTCCCTACTTGAATTCCTTTGATTCCCTTCTCTTGTCGGATTGCTATTGCTAGGACTTCTAAGGTTATATTGAATAAGAGTGGAGAGAGTGGACAGCCTTGCCTAGTTCCTGACCTTAGTGGGAATGCTTCTAGTTTCTCGCCATTAAGTATAATGTTGGCTGTAGGCTTTTCATATATAGCTGTAACTATCTTGAGGAAGGTTCCTTCTAACCCTATTTTGCTGAGTGTCTTTAACATGAAAGGATGTTGGATTTTGTCAAATGCCTTCTCGGCATCGATTGATATGATCATGTGGTTTTTGTCTTTCATGTTGTTGATGTGATGTATCATGTTTATTGATTTGCGTATGTTGAACCAACCTTGCATTCCTGGTATGAAACCCACTTGGTCGTGATGTATGATCTTTTTGATGAAGTGTTGGATTCGGTTTGCTAAGATTTTGTTGAGTATCTTTGCATCTATGTTCATTAGTGAGATTGGTCTGTAGTTTTCTTTTTTGGTGGTGTCTTTGCCTTCTTTGGGAATGAGTGTGATATTAGCCTCATAAAAGGAGTTGGGGAGGATTCCTGTTTTTTCTATGGTTTGGAAAAGCCTTTGGAACAGTGGTAATAGGTCTTCTTTAAATGTTTGATAGAATTCACCTGTAAATCCATCTGGGCCTGGGCATTTGTTCTTAGGGAGTTTTTTAATTACCTCTTCAATTTCCTCTGAAGTGATTGGTCTGTTTAGACTTTCTAGATCTTCCTTTTCCAGTCTTGGAGGAGGGTGTTTGTCCAAGAATCTGTCGATTTCTACTGGGTTCTCTAGCCTACTTGAGTATAGTTGTTCATAATATGATCTCATGATATGTTGTATTTCTTGGGGTTCTGTTGTAATCTCTCCCCTTTCATTTGTGATCCTAGTGATTTGGGTGTTTTCCCTCTTTTTTTTGGTGAGTCTTGCCAATGGTTTGTCTATCTTGTTTATTTTTTCGAAAAACCAACTCCTGGTCTCATTGATTTTTTGTATTGTTTTCTTAGTTTCGATATTGTTTATTTCTGCTCTGGTTTTTATTATTTCTTGCCTTCTGTTTGTGGTTGGATTTCTCTGTTGCTGTTGTTCCAATTCTTTGAGGTGATCTTTTAAACTGTTGGTTTTGTTGTTTTCCTGTTTCTTGACATAGGCCTGTATTGCTATGAGTTTCCCCCTAATTACTGCTTTTGCTGTGTCCCATAGATTTTGACATGTTGTCTCTTCATTGTCATTTGTCTCAAGGAATCTTTTTATTTCTTCCTTGAGTTGTTCTTTGATCCAGCTGTTGTTAAGCAGCATGTTGTTTAGTCTCCAGGTATTAGTTTTCCTCCATTGCTTCTTCTTGACATCAATTTTAAGCTCTGTTGCATAGTGATCTGAAATGGTACTTCTAATGATCCTTACCTTTGTGATCTTACATAGGTTGGCTTTGTATCCTAAGACATGGTCTATTCTGGAGAAGGTTCCATGTGGGTTTGAGAAGAATGTGTATTCTGCTTTCTGGGGATGGAGGGCTCTATATAAGTCTGTTAGCCCTAAATCTTCTAATTTTTCATTTAGAGCTCTTATTTCTTTGCTATTTTTCTGCTTGGAGGATCTGTCCAGTGGTGATAGTGGAGTATTGAGGTCCCCTACTATTATCACAATTCCCTTCATGTGTTTCTCCAGGTTTGCCAGTAGTTGCCTCACATATTTTGGTGACTCTACATTAGGTGCATAGATATTGACCAGGGTTAGTGTTTCTTGATCTAATGTTCCCCTGACCAGTAAGTAGTGACCCTCTTTGTCTCTGATCACTTTCTTGAGGTTGAATACAATTTGGTCTGATATAAGAATGGTTGTCCCTGCTCTTTTTTGTTTTCCATTGGCCTGAATAATTACTTTCCATCCTTTTATTCTAAGCCTGTGCTTATCCTGTAGCTGTAGGTGTGTTTCTTGCAGACAGCAGAAGTCCGGTTTATTTTTCCTAACCCAGTTCTCTACTATGTGTCTTTTAATTGGAGAGTTTAGTCCGTTTACATTTAGGGAAATTATTGATAGAGAGGACTGTTGTGCAGTTGTATTGTGTGGAGTGGTTGTTGTTACAATCGGGGGTTTGGATTGTGTAATTCTTCTCTGAGTAAGTCGCGTAGGATCGGCTTAGTTTGCACAAATAGTTCAAGTTCATTCATGTTTGAGAATGTTTTTAGTCTGCCCTCCCATATGAATGATAGTTTTGCTGGGTATTGGACCCTGGGTTGGAAATTTCTTTCATTCAGTCGTTTAAATATGTCATTCCACTGTCTTCTTGCTTGAATTATTTCAAATGGGAGATCTGGTTTGATTCTTATGTCCTTTCCTTTGTACTTGAGGTTTTTTTTCTCCCTTATTGCTTTCAGGAGTTCCTCTTTCTCTTTGTTTTTTGCCATTTGGATTATTATGTGTCTTGGTGTGGGTTTATTGGGGTCTACTTTATTAGGGACTCTCTTGACTTCTTGGATTTGTCCTGAATTGTCTTTCCAGAGTGTGGGAAAGTTCTCTGTTATTATCTCCCCGACTACCTGTTCTACCCCCTTCCCTATTTCCTCCCCTTCTGGTATACCCACAATTCTTAGATTGTTTCTTTTGTCCTTGTTGATTAGATATTGGATTTTTCCTTCCAGTGCTTTGCCTTTTATTTCTTTGTTGGTTTCTTGATCATTTTTTGATTGCAGTTTTCCTTCGAGTTCTTCTATGTGCTTCTCCAACTCTGTGTTTCTGCTAGTAAGGCTTGTTACCTTGTCTTTTAATTCCTTCACTTCTTTTTGTATGGACTCTCTCATGTTCTTTGACATTTCTTCTTTAATTTGGCTGATTCGTTCGTCCATGGATTTTTTATATTCGGTTGTTAGGGTTTCTTTTAATTCTTTTAGTAATTCTTGCATTTCCTTCCTCATGACTGCTTTTAGGTCTTCTTCCCGTGGATCTGTGCGCTTTGGTGGACTTGCAAATTTGATAGGGTTTGTCATGGTGTCTCCAGTTATTAGCGATTTCCTTGCTTTACGCATTGTTCTTTGTATTTAATGGTGTATTTTGGAGTGCTGTGGCTTCTAATTTTGGCCTGCTTTGGTCCCCTTCCTGAAGGTGTTTCTAGAGGGGCCTGTTGGGTGAGTTTGTTGGGCCTAGCCCTTTCTCCTCCCCTTTGCTACCTAGAGTGCAGCCTTCCTGCTGTGGGTCTTGTCCCTTTCTGCTCCTTATTTCTGTCAGCGGTGCAGTTCCACTCCTGGCCACAATGGTTACTGGCGCTGTTGAGCCTAGCTCTCAGTCCCCCCTCCTTTCTCTGGGAGTCAATGGAGCTCCGCCCCCTCCACGCCTCCCTTGAATGGTTCCCTCAGTCCAACCCTTCAGGCTCTGTCCTCACCCTTGGGGAGTCCCTGGTCCACTCCAGGGTCCAGGGAGGTGGACTGCTCTAGTTTCCCTGCGAGTCCAGGTGGCTGGCCCTATCTCTCCCGTCTGTTCGGGTCGCTCAACTCTCCCTTCCCTGGGGGAAGGGAGTCACTCAACTCTCTCCGGCTGGCACGCAGGGGTTCCTTGGGGAAGGGTCCGTCCCAAATGCCGTGCGCAAAGAGACAGAAATTCCCTCACTCACTCCTCCAGCCGGCCCGCCAAAGGGTCCGACCCAAACACCGGCGCAAAGAGACAGAAATTCCCTCACTCACTCCTCCAGCCGGCCCGCCGGGGTCCCTGGGGAAAGGGTCCGACCCAGACACCGGCGCAAAGAGACAGAAATTCCCTCACTCACTCCTCCAGCCGGCCCGCCGGGGTCCCTGGGGAAAGGGTCCGACCCAGACACCGGCGCAAAGAGACAGAAATTCCCTCACTCACTCCTCCAGCCGGCCCGCCGGGGTCGTATATTTGGTTTTTATTTGTTTTTTTTAGGGGGGCCACATCCAGTGAGGCTCAGTGGTTATTCCTCACTATGCTCTCAAATATTGCATCTGGCTTGGGGGACCATATGGGACTCCAGGGATTGAACCCAGGTTTGTCCTCGGTCAACCACATGCAAGGTCCTAACGTTGTGCTATAGCTCTGACCCCTATTTGGGCTTTTGAAAAAAATATTAAGGTGCTTAGTTGGGTTGGAGACTATTTTTTTGGAATCTGAGCAGCAACAGGTCAAAACTGCAGGAAGCAGCATTTGGGGAACATGCCAGGATCTAACATCTCGCATTAATGTTTAAGGGAACGATGACAGCTTACTGAAACAAATAACTTCCTACCTTAACAAAAGAACAAAAAAACAGTGGAATGTTAAGAGGGAAGATATTTTCCTTATTTCAGATGTCTCTCACTGAATAGCTCGGAGAGGCTTTTTATATTTTTAGGGAGTAGTGAAATGAATCATTAGACGAAAATTGACTACTTTCATTTTCTAGAAAGTATAATATAATGGGAACTACTTAAGCAATCTCTAGTTTCTTAAAAAAAAATCCTGAAATATGTAACCCTTTAATAAAGATACTACTGGAGCAATAGCTTAATTGCTAAAGACAAAGCTATTCTAGGACTTGAGAAAATAACACAAGGTCAGAGAAGGCCTTTGCCTTGCAATGAGCCTATCTGGATTTGATCCTGACCCCACCAATAGTGATTTCTTTTTTTAATTTTTTTATTGTAAATATTTCTTCTTTTCTTTATTTAAACATCTTGATTACATAAATGATTGTGATTAAGTTTCAGTCATGTAAAGAACACTCCCTTCACCAGTGCAATATTCCCACCACCAATGTCCCAAATCTCCCTCTATCCCACCCCACCCCCACCTGTACTCCAGACAGGCTTTCCAGTTCCCTCATTCATTCACATGATTATGGTAGTTCTCTGTGTAGTTATTTCTATAGCTGCACTCACCACTCTTTGTGGTGAGCTTCATGAAGTGAGCTGGAAGTTCCAGCCTCCTCTCATTGTCTCTGAGGATTGTTGCAAAAATGACTTTTATTTTTCTTAAAACCCATATATGAGTGAGATTATTCTGCGTCTCTCTCTCTCCATCTGACTTATTTCACTAAGCATGATAGATTCCATGTACACCCATGTATAAGAAAATTTCATGACTTCATCTCTCCTGACGGCTGCATAATATTCCATTGTGTACCACAGTTTCTTTAGCCATTCATCTGTTGAAGGGTATCTTGGTTGTTTCCAAAGCCTGGCTGTTGTGAATAGTGCTGCAATAAATATAGGTGTGAGGAAGGGGTTTTTGTATTGCATTCTTTTATTCTTAGGGTATTTCCCTAGGAGTGGTATAGCTGGGTCGAATGGGAGCTCAATTTCCAGATTTTGGAGGAATCTCCATATCGCTTTCCATAGAGGTTGGGCTAGACGGATTTCCCACCAGCAGTGGATAAGAGTTCCTTTCTCTCCACATCGCGGCCAGCACAGATTGTTCTCATTCTTTGTGATGTGCGCCAATCTCTGTGGTGTGAGGTGGTATCTCATCGTTGTTTTGATTTGCATCTCCCTGATGATAAGTGACGAGGAGCATTTTTTCATGTGCCTTTTGCCCATTTGTATTTTTTTAAATCAAAGTGTCTGTTCATTTCTTCTCCCCATTTTTGATGGGATTAGATTTTTTTTTCTTGTAAAGTTATGTCAGTGCCCAGTATATTTTTGATATTAACCCCTTATTTGATGGGTGTTGGGTGAATAGTTTCTCCCACTCAGTGGGTGACTCTTGTCCTGGGCACTATTTCTTTTGAGGTGCAGAAGCTTCTCAGTTTAATGTATTCCCATATGTTGATCTCTGCTTGCACATTTCCTTTTTTAAAAAAGTTTCATGATCAAATAAGATAGTAAGTGCTAGATTAAAAATATGTTTATCTTATTTTGGATAAATAGATATTACAGAAAAATAGGCATCTTAAATATTTAAACAAATTTAGAGAGATTAGTTATATTAATATAATTGTCAACCATCACAAATATCTATACATTTTTATTTAAAATTAAAAATCTAGAATCATTAAATAATTCTAAAATATTTTCATCTCCCAAACCCTCGACACTATTTTACTAATCATTTCAGTGAATTTAACTACTCTAGGTAAAAAGTAACTTTACAATATATGTTCTTTGTAATGACTATTTCATTAAGCCTTCATTATTTAAGGAGCATCAAACCTATGTGGCATGTGTGAGGATTTTTTTAAGCTCTATGTATATACAACCTCATTTTTTTTTTTTGCCTTTTTGTCAGTGGCACACACATTGCTTCTTCCCTTCGGTTTCATGAAAATGGTTCTTTAAAATTTAGTATGCAAATATATTTCAATTCTTTTTATTCTTTCAGTTATATACTCACAGGTATACTTGCCAGATATTTTGACAACTTTATTTTATTTTTTGGGTCACGTCCAGCAGCACTCAGAGGTTACTCCTGGCTCCGTGCTCAGAAATTACTCCTAGAAGGCTCAGGATGCTGGGATTTGAACCACTGCCTGTTCTGGATCAGCATGCAAGGCAAATGCTCTAATGCTTCGGCCCCATATTTTGGCAATTTTAAGTTGATTTATTTTGTTTGGTTGTCTTTGTTTTGGGGGAAGCATACTATGAGCAGACTTCATGATTTTAGAATAATTTAAAAAGCATTCACAGTAGTTTTTCAAAAGGTAATCTCTTAGTAGTGATTTCCCAAATTATTTGATTCTGAAGCCTTTTCAACTGGCAGATATAATAATATAGGATGGTTTGGAGAGAGTACAAGTGATAAGGTATTTGCATCACATACAGCCAACCCTGGTTCTTTCTCCAAAACTACATATGGTTCCTTAAGTATCAACAGGAATGATCCCCAAGCACAAAGCCAGGAGAAAGCCTTAAACACTGCCAGATGTGAGCCAAATACACACTTACACACACCTAGAGACTACATGAAGGGATGCAATTTAGAAAATTTAGACACTAATTTTGTTAAGATGTAAAGTATGTGTAGAGATCCGTGGGTCTCTTTCCCATCCAGAAACCCTACAGAAGATACCACATCCTTAGAGATACACTTAAGTTGCTCAAAAAAAATATACATATATATAATTTATATATAATGTAATGTAATTTATATAAAAATCTTGTGATATATATTTAAGTTATTTTAATTTACCAAGAGTTGGGTTGAGGGGGTATTCAGAAGTTGAACTAAATTATTACTAAATGCAATAGAGAACTAAGAGATCTTAAAAAGAAACAAAGGACAGATTATAAGGAGTGAAAGGAAATGAAAAGAGTAAGTATTCATAAAACATACAAATCTTCTTGTTTTTTAATAAGTACTGTTTTCATGCCTGTGATATAGTAAAGTAAAATAAAATTTTTCACACAAAAGTATTTTGTCAAAGAACATATAAGCAGGAACCACAAATATATTAGGTTCCTCCATTTTAAGGCCCATGTGAGTATCCTTTTAATCCTGAAAAGACATTAAAAAAGGAGTAAAAATTGCTGGTCTTTCTCAGAACATGGAAACATAGAAACTATTTTTTTGATGAATGTCCAATGTCGAATCAGCTAAAATATTTCATTCACGGTTCTGTAGTTTATTACTAGTGTATAAGAAGATTAAAAGAGGGGAAGAAAATGTTAGAATTTTAATTAGGTATTTCATCCCCTCCCCCAATATGGAAGGAATTAATGTTGCATCAGTAACAAGATTATGCATTCCTATTATAACTTGTGCTGACCTAAAAGCAACCATCTGAGTTATAATTCTCTTTATTTTGTAAACAAATTCACTAGTTCATTAATCAAAGCCACCTGGCAATATAAAACAAATTGGACAATTAAAAGAATTCTACACAGTCACAAGCATTGAGACCAGAGCACATGCTATCTAAAGATGACCTGATCCTCATCTCTCCACCAGTGTTTTTGGAGGAATCTGTCAAAGACCATAAAATACTTTGCTCTTTTTTAGCATCTGTCATTACAAAACTTAATCAGTAAATTTGTGTTCAGCTTTTATAGCAGGAATTAAAAATATTGTGTCAGATAGAACCTTCATAAATTGGTACATTCTATTAAATGATAGTGCCAATATTATTTGTGTGTGTTTCTATATATACATAAACATATATATTAACAGATATAAAGTAAATATGTATATACTATTAAAACTTAATTAACAATATAAAACATCTCCTCTAGAATGAATATTTAGATATTTTCAACAAAAAACACAGAAATTCATGTATAAAGTCCAACATATGTTACCAATTATTAGCAATATACTTAAAACAAAACAATGCAATAAAATTCCATGAAAGCAAACATATTTTCTGAATGACCACATTTGTTTGACAATCATATATTCCCTTAAAATCTGACCAAACAATGCTAAATAATCAAATGAAGTGAATGAAAGTTAATAGTACCACAAAAGCAATATTCTAGGAGAGACCAAGTAAATTCTATAAAGTGAAAATTTATTAATCCATGTAAAAAGTCAGGCAAAGCCTGGGATCAGAAAATCAAGATGGTCAGATACAAATGAAGAACTGATATTGTCTCTCTAATGTTAAAACATATTTTTATATAAGCCACAACATTAGGTTGTTTCAAGAGTACACATCAAAAGTGTCTCCTTGAGAAGAACTTACAGATTTTGTCTCAGGATATTCTAGTTCTTTTTCTGTAGATGGAAATTTCCATCACAGTTAAGAATCCTATTTAGGCATATTACATGTCTCACCATCAAAATGAACAAAAATCATCTGGTTTCCCAAAATTTTCAAGTATAATGTATGCTGGCCAGGATTAAGAAGGACAAAACTCATCATGATAGTAATGCTGTGCTATCTTGAATAATATGTCAAAAATGTAATTCAATTAATTCATTCATTAAAGATGTATGAAGAAACTATTGTTTTCTGGACACCAGTTTTGGTGCTGAGACTATGAAGTAGGATACATAAAAATTATTTACTGTATACCAACTTATTGGGATACAAAAACTTATGGTGCTCAGAAATGGTTCCTGATTGTAATGGACAGTGTAGGGTTGGAGATAGAAATACAATAAGATAAATAGCCTGTTTAATTTGAAATAGTAAAATATAAGAGGAAAAAGATAGGAAAAATCAGGGTAGAGCTTTGATAGTAAACAAAATAGTTAGGAAAACAGTGAGTGCAAATTAATTTAGGCATGGGCAAATTTCTCTTCAGATAATTAAGAAAACACCAAAATGCTAGAGTGGAGAATTAGTGAAGACGGTAAGAAAGGAAGAGTAGCAAATATTCTGGAGCTGGATAGTCTCTGTATTGCTACTTTGACATTCTGCCCATCACTTAAATACATTTGAATATGAATTACATCATTGAATTTAGACATTTATTGTTCTGACAATTATTATACACTTTCCATATATATACATTTTCCAGTTGTAGAAAATTAACTTATTGTGATCTTATGTGCCTGTTGGAAACATGTTTACCAGTGTAAATTTTAAATAAAATATCACTTCTTACTCAAAAAGGATCACAATTCACATTCCAATAAAAAAAATAGTTCTAAGAAGCAAAGAACCCCATTCTTTTTTTTTAAATATAATTTTTATTTTGATCATAGTGGCTTACATATTGTTGACAATAATATTTTAGGTACATATTTACATAAAATTAGGGGGGATTCCCATCACCAAATTGTCCTCCCTACACCTCCGTTTTTGTCCTACCTCCCATTTCCTCTTCCCTCCCCCCCAGGGCGGCTAGAATATGTGGTCCCCTCTGTATCTAACCTACTACTTAGTAATCTTGCACCTGTTTAGTCTTGATGCCTCCCTTATTTCCCCCTCTAACTGGAGGCAGGACTAGCTAGTTCAAGTTGCGTGGTTTTGTTTGACAAAGAGACAAGTAATAAACTGGGGTAAGAGTCTAATACACCGAAAATGGGCGGAATCCTTCTAGAGGCTCTCATTCTTAAAGGACACTTAAAATAAAGGTTTCTATTTTGGGGGGTGAAATTTTGTATCACATTCATTCAACTCAAGGATATTCCTGATTCTATGCTTAGTGGAAGTACAGGATGACCATATCCATTCAGTGCTAGATATCATATTAGAGTCAGAAGGTGAAAAGTAAGTGTATTACCTTCTAGAATATACTGTAGTCCTTAGAAATAGCAGTTTACGCTTTTATCTGTGCTTTCATTTAAGTTTTATTGTAGTTATAAAATTAAAATTGTTTCATTGTTATTTTGCCTGTACATTAACACAACCAGTTTAAATACCGAGGTATATATTCTTAAAATTGGAAAACAAACAAAATAATGAATGCAAAACATCAACGATGAGTAGACCAGACAGTTTTGTCATTGGTGATCAACAAGAATTAAGACTTTCTGCTGGCACAGTTGGGGAAAGGTACAAACAAGGGCATGCTAGACCCACAGTCTTCTGCCAATACATGTGGCCACAGAGCATCAGTCTAAGAACATCTCATTTTGGCACATTCCCAGCCCTGGAATGAGTTTTTTTTTTTTAATAAAAATAACTCAGTTACATATTATAAGTCTTTGAGCAGGATATTTTTTCCAATTCAGGAGATAAAAAACTTTGCAATGTTTTTCAAATTAAATGACAATGATATGTTGAAAAATGTTATTTAGTTAATTTATTTATTAAAAGATGTATGAAGCAACTATTGTGTCCCAGATATCAGTTTTGGTGTTGAGGCTATAAATTTGGGATGGGAGAAATACAATAAAATTACTATTCTCACAAATGCTACTCTTAGTACTCAAGAAGTTTTATGAGTCAAATGTATGCTAAGTATTTTGAAAGAAACCAGTTCATACCCAGTTGCAAAGCTTTAATGTAGTGAATCGTAGTATATTCCAAATTATATTTAAAATATGTTTTCTGCATTAGAAATTTGGGATTTTATTTACTCAGGAAAAAAATATAAAGCTAACGTACCGGAAATGGGATGCAGTAAAAGTCTAGGATTTCATCCAAGTATTGCTTGGAAATGAAAATCCCCTAATGGGAATAGGTCCTTGAAATAGGACATCTGGGTTTTACTAAGTGGGTAATTATAAGTTTGAAATCTTGCCTGGAAAATAAGACAAAAGCTCAAATTACCAAGATAGGTGAGACATTTCCCACTGCCTCTATCATAGGAATGGCAAGAGTCCAGGATGTAACAAAATAAAGCGGAGAATGTGTGGAGTGTTAAGTCACCCAAGGATAATGAGGAATTTGGAATCTGATAGTCTAGAGGATTGTCATTAGAAAACATGCTATATTTTGAACAATTAATGAGACATCCCTGTTCCAAGTCTGGCATGGACTGATTAATACTCAGCCAGGTAAATCACCATCTGCAAGCCTTCTTTATTCTTTCCTAACACATAATCAGGACCCAGGTTTTTCAAGAGAATGAATAGCCAGTACAAGCCCAAGATGAAAGTCACACCCAACAGCTTAGTTGGGTCACCTCTAAAATTACCCATTAACCTCAAAGGCTCAAATACCAGTAGAAATAATCCAAGTGTGCTTCATTCTGAGAATAACAAAGATTTTAAGGCAAGAGGATGATGAGATTCTATGGTGACCAATGTCAGTCATTAGTTTGGGTGGTTTTCCCAAGTTACTCTAATAAAACTGTTGTCCATAAAAAATATCCAGAGACATAGAGATGAGGGTCAGGAGTAGCAATCCATAGTAGTAACCTTGCCACAAAGAGCAGGGTAGTGCATTTAAAGCAGAGAAGGGACCCTTATGACAATGATAGTTGGGAATGATCACGCTGGGCATTTAAAATTCAGTGCTAAAAGGAGATAAAGTGGTATGCATCTTCATTCACACTATTGAAAACCATAGAGTCTAAAAGAAAAATAAAAGAAAGAGAGAAAAAAGAAGAAATATACCTGCTACAGTCAGGCAGAGGAAAAGGCAAGGACAATGGGAGGGAGGGAAACTGAGAACACTGATGGTGAGAAATATCAGTGGTGAAGGGATGACATCGATATAGCAGGTTGTGCTAACCATTCAGATTGTTTATAATATCATCTCACAGTCAATACTGGTAGTTTCTCAGACTATTCATATCACAGCTTCAAATAGCTCTTTCCTCCACACAATTGTCTAAATAGTTATAAAAGTGTTAAGTGTAATATTTTGGTAGCAATGTGAGCATTTTTTACTCTAAGAAAATATTTAGTTAGTTAGCAAGTGTAAATTAGTGTAATTTGACACCCAAAGTAAAATTTCCCCAGGCTAAGTGCTAATGCACAACATTAGTGCTTCACAATTAGAATTCAAAAATGTTCAGTATTTGTCCTAATGTTGGAAATCTTTTAGAAAAATATTTTTCTAGATAATCAAGCCTGTGATAGCCATCTATAGAGTAAGTTCAAGTAATAAGTGGTTCTTTCTGCTATGTACTAAGTGGGATGTATACTGTCTGAAAGATTGAAAAACAAGGCAAGAGGGATTTCCAGGTTTGATGTTGGCCATTCTATTATTAAGACATTGAGGAACATGTGGTACCGCTCTGAGCTTCAGTTTTTCCCTTGTTCATAATAGTGATGTGACCATTTTGTTTCCAGTACTGCTAAAATCTGATTAGAGTTTGTTTTTTATTTTACAGAAGGGTAAAAGAACAAACAAAATCACTGGGCCAACACCACAGTACACTCACATCCCCAGCCATATGCTTATTTTTGTCAGATGCTTTAAAATGTAATTCTTTCCTTGTATGTCTTTCACTACAAACTCCCAACCTCCCACCAGAGTGTGTATTATCTAACATCTCATTGAACCACTCTTGAACATATTCTGTGACTAGAGATATTTAAATAGAGGACAGAGGAATAAACAGAAAGGTGACTTTTATATCTGCTTTCCAAAATTGCCAGTCAAGGAAACATCTGAAAACTATTGGCCCTCACACTCTCAAGAAGAATGCGTGCCACAAACTCTCACTTCATCAGTAATCCCAGAGGCATTACGTTCTGTGGTTTTATATCTTTTTTTCAATACAACTACCACTACCACCACTACTATCTGCCCTAGATACTAACCCCATCATTTTCTAGGGTTGAAAAACTCTAGGGTTGAAAGTCTAATGGGGAGTTGGAGCAGTGGCTCAGGCTGTAGGGCGTTTGCCTTACCTTGCTTATAAAGAGCGAACCAGGTTTGATCCCCTGATGTCCCATATAATCCCCCAAGCCAGGAGAGATTTCTGAGCACATTGCCAGGAGTAACCCCTGAGCGTCACTGGGTGTAGCCCAAAAAACAAGAAAAAAGAAAACATCTAATGGATAATAACTAATTCAGCTTAGTCATGTCCTAAAACTTACAGTGAAATTCCCAGGATCACATATAAATAGAAACAATATGAGTATGGTTCATCCTAAGAACAAAAATTATTATTGGGCTAAATACTAAACCTAGAGAAGAATCGAATAAATAAGAATTTTGAAAAATATTTGCAACTACTTTATATAAAAATTATCCCCGTGTTATATATACTTTTTTAATTTTTTTCCTTTATTACTTTTTGGTTTGGGGCCACACCCACAGATAGTGGGGGATTACTCCTGGCTTTGAGCTCTGGAATTACTCCTAGCAAGGCTCAGGAGACAATATGTGATGCCAGTGCTCAAACTCAGGTCAGCTGCATGCAAGGCAAATGTTCTACCAGCTCTATTATTGCCCTGGCTCCCAATTCTGTGATATATTTTAAATAATATTACATAAAGTATCTAGGCTGGTTTTAGCTGAGAATAGAGTCTAGTAAACATTGACTTAAAGATTTTGTCTGAGTAGAGTCTAGTAAACCTTGACTTAAAGATGTTGATTGGCCCAAGATTATATTTATTTTGTATCCTCTTGGTGCCATTTTTAACTCACTTAATTGTATATCTACACTTGTATTAAAAACAAGATCGGATAGGGACTAAAGTGTTGGTATAGCTAAAGAGCATTTGCCTTGCATATGGCTGACCCACATTAAATCATTTCTTTCATTAAAATGTCAAAGATAATATTTTCTTTAAATTAAATTAAAATCTCAACTTAAAATGTATATGATACATATATCAATACAGTGTGATATATGAAAAAATGAAAAACTCAGTAAACAAAGACAATTTTTATCATTAAGTTTAGCACCCTGCCAGAGTTTGAAAGATTCCAGAATTGGACCATAATATAAAATTTAATGAAAATATGAAAAAGCCTAAACATTTTTTTGTTGTTGATCTTGCTATTTTGTCAAGTCTGGCTGATAACAAGGATTAAGTTAAGTAGTCATGAAATTTTAAAATACAAAATTTAATGGTGGCAAGTGCATATACACATCTAAATGGACATCTCTAAGACCTCTTTCCCTTCCTCTGAAGAAATTTCTGAGTCAGGCTCTAATTAACCCCCTTTTCAAGATAAAATGCTGAAATTATGTGCTATTTTATGAGTTTGTCATTTAAAGGATTTGAAGTCTTTTTTTTTTAAGTCAACTAAAACCTATTTACAAATAGTTGACTTTTGCTCTTACTCTGCTAATCTTGAAGAGAAATTCCCAGATATACTCATGGCACCATCTTACACATCCATGAATAGACTGTATGACCTAGAGACCATGGTATCTGTGGAAGCTCTACAGGGAATCTCCTTGAACAATTTACTTAGGTTCATAAATTCACTCCTGTGCTTCTGCAAATATCAGAAAGAGGTAAACATGGAAAAAAATGCATTAGCATACAAACAGATGTTAATAAGAAAAAAATAAGATAGAATCAAGAGAGGAGTTTTAATCCTAAATATAAGGGATGGAATTGCTAAATCATTTTAAACAGTTTATTTTTTATTAAAACAAACACTCCAAAAAAGCTCAAAAAAAAAAAAAACAAATAGTCGTCTCTTCTCAAGGAAAATGTAATAATTGATTGTACACTTATTTGTGTAACTTTTATTTCTTTCATATTCTTTGAAACTAAAAGTTTAATATATTTACATAATTCTAACCCTTTGTCACTCATTGTTCTGAGGATCTTAGTATATTAGCTTTAGGTATCTTCACAACAACCTTATAGATGTTATAATATTTTTTTTTATAGATGAAGAAACTGAGGCACCCAGAATCTTAGTAGCCTACTAAAAGTCACATGAACTACAAAGGTTTGGAAGATAAAAATGGGATTAATGGGACTAGAGCAGTAGTACAGTGGGTATGGCTCTTGCTTTGCATGAAACCAACCTGTTTTCCATTCTTGAAATCCCAAATGGTACCCTTAAAAATGCCAGGAATGATTCCTATGATTTCTGAATGTAGAACCAGGAGTGACTCCCTGAACACCTTTCAGTATAATCCAAAACAGAAACAAACAAACAAAAACAAAAAACAAAAGAGGGGTTGTAGCTCTAGTGTGGTGCTTTTGAACAGCTATTTTGTATAATAAAAATCTTGTTTTAAAATATTAGTTTAATTAAGAAATTATCAAAGAACCTGAGTGCTCAACAACAGATGTGTGGATAAAGACAATGTACATATATATATAAAGGAACATAATCCAGCTACAAGGATAAAAGTAAATATTGGGGTTTTTTGGCATGGATACAACTGAGAGGGAGCATAATAAGCAAAATAAGTTAAAAATAAAAAGATAAATTCCAGATGATCTCCCTTGTAGGTGGAAATAGAAAAGCAAAATATGGAAATAGACAATGTTAAACAAAAGGTCCGAGATTCTGATATCAGAATTGAGGTTTCCCATGTGAGAAGAAAAAAAGGGCAGGATTCCAGTGAATTGTGGAAGAAGAATATGGATTACTTTGTTGTGGGTGTAGCAACATAGTTGGATGAGATGTAATATTGCACCTCTGTTGAAACAGAACATATTTATAAACTATTATTTCAATTAAAGAATATTACTATGGTGTTGGAGAGATAGTACAGTGATAGGTCACTTGTCTTGCATACAGCTGACCTGGGTTTGATTTACAGGTATCCCATATGGTCCCCAGCACTTCAAGGAATCATATTAAGTGCAGAGCCATAAGTAAGTTTGAACATTGCAGAGTGTGACGCACACACACAAAAAAAACATTTAAAATAAACATAATATGTACAATATAATAATAATGAATAATATTGAGTTATGTGGTTATTTATTATAATATAAGTAACTTATCCTTCAGCAATTGTTAGATATACAGATGTTTAAAAGAGGCAAAATGGAAGGCAGAGAGACAGCGCAGAGGTACGGCGATTGCCTTGCACATGCTGATCCAGGACGGACCTGGGTTAGTTCCCTGGTGTCCCATATGGTCCTCCAAGCCAGGAGTGATTTCTGAGTGCATGGCCAGGAGTAACCCCTGAGTGTCACTGGGTATAGCCCCAAAACCAAAACCAAAACCAAAATACAAAATACAAAAAGCAACCCAAAAAGGCAAAATGATAAAAAAAATTTTGACTTCGTTAGTTAGCCCTTCTGAGCTCATTCCTAGAGTTTCTTCACATATATATATATATATAACCTTCCTACATAGAGCCTTTGGCAATAAGATCCTTTTCCATTTGCCTTTTTTCCCAAACAGACCTGGTGTTAGTGTAAAAACTTATTGATAAATTATAGTCCAGTGAAAAACAAATCACTAGCACCTTTTAGTACATTCTATAGTGTAGTTGTTACTCAATACAAATTGACTGGATAGCTATTTAGTGGTGGGGCATTGAATTATTCCCAAAACCTACCATTAAATTTTTAGCACTGACTTTCTAAGATTTACCAGTGGATAACTTAAAGTTTTCATTCAATTGCTGAAGATAACTCAGATAGGCTACAGTACAGTCTCTGCATGCAGAGCCACAGGTTTGATCCCAGGATTCCATTCTTTTGAGTCTGTGTAAGGAATATCTTACTTACATATTGAGGCGAGATATACATACTTAAATACTGAGGTGTATTTAAGTCCCCCTCTCCATTAGTTCTTGGTGTGGCTCCAGAATAAACCAACAGCAAAATACTTTCACACAAGACTATGCATGCAATAGTAATTTCAGAGGGTTTTTTTTGTTTTTTTGTTTTGTTTTGTTTTTGTACATTTTTTAGGCTAAACTCACTTGCCTAAGTTAATGCTAAATATAATGAGAGGGAGATAGAGAAAGGAACTGTATTGAACTCAAAAGATAAAAACAAAGGTTACTCTAGCCTTGAATGACAATAATGAGAAATGGAAAGTTTCTAGAGCAGAGAGTGGAAGGAGTGAAGAAAGAGAATTCTTCACTGAAATTTCAGCATCACAGCATTACAGGAAAATCAAGAGTCAGCTCAGCAGGGAACATCTGCCAGTTGCTTCCAAATGAAGGAGAATTATTCTTCCAGTGAAAAAATCATGATAAGGATCATCTTAGAATAGAAATAAAATTAAATTTTACTGTATCAACATCAGGCTTATTTTTTTCCAAATATTCCCTCAACAATTGTGGTGAGAAAGAGAATCAGAAATGTACTTCCTCAGAATTTAAATCATACCAGTAAAAAATAATTCCATTCAATCATGTCCCAAATTTAAAATGTAGATTATTTTTTAGTGGGATGAACCATGTAAAGCTGCCATTTTGTAAGTGAACAATGGTTAAAGAGAGATAATTGTAAGATTCAAGCTAAGGTAGTATAAGTTGCATGGATCAATATGTGTCTGAATCACAGTCGTATCTAATATTAATAAATTGCATTTTGCTTATAGAGTGCTCTTTTCCTAGAGGACTTTTCACACTGCTAGAAAATGCCAAGTTTTCTGACTAGTAAAGTGCCCTTCATTAGACCATAAGGCTCTTCCCTAGAGCATTTATTTGTGCAGCAAGCATGTTCACACATTTACTATAATGTGTCATGCTGAAGGCCATTCTTCATTCTTTAAATAGCCATCATTTGACCAACTCTTGGCCAACTCTTGACCCCCAAGAGCAATCAACTGGGAAGCTCCAAGTCAGCTGGGTGTGGGTCAGCTTAAATGAAGGGGTACATGGCAGTGACAAGAGTTGTGAATAAATGAGGATGATTTTTTTGCAAGTGAAAAAATGTATATTTTCAGTATCTAGATGCATAGACAAGCCGGATTTGGCAGAAGCAGCTTTAAAATATTTCATGCAGTCACAGCTTGACTCTGACACACACTAAAAAGGCCTGTGATGAGAGGTAAAACAAGACAGAAGCGGTTCACTTTTAGATCCTTTTTTTTTTGGTGCTTCATCAAAAATAGAATATCTGAGTTGTGGAATCCTAAATACTGGGAGTGGAAACTAACAACATGAGAAGTGTTTTGTTTGGGTTTTGTTGTCCTTGTTTTTGTCAAACACAATTGTGCTTAGGCCTTTCTCCTGGCTCTGTATTTAAGGACCACTCCTGGTGGGGCTTGGGAAACTATGTAGGGTACTGGGGATCAAAACCAGCTTAGTTGTGTACAGGCAAACACTCTACCCACTGTCTTATTGCTCTGGTCCAGAACCTGAATTGTTAAAAGCCCCCCAATAGCTTACTATCACTAAAGAGAGAGGAAGAAGCCGCTCTTAAAAAACGAGTGCTTACTCAAAGTTATTAAGGAAGTTTGAGAATCTGAAAGGGAGTAAGAGTTACAGGCCAAAAATACAAATCTTGTAGAATTGCCTGTTTTTAATATAAATCTTGTTGAATTTCCTGTTTTTATACAGAAACATGAAATCTTCTATCAGTTGATATTGAGTCAAATGAAAAAATACTACTATAAATAACAGTAACTAACATTTATTGAAGGCTGGGAATTTCCCACCGCACCTTATTTGCTAAGCCCTTTATCTTCAGTTTTATTTACTTCACAAGGCAGTCATACAGAGAATATTTAATAAAGAAACCAAGAAGAAGTAAATGGCAGATAGCTTAAATAACTTGCCATTTTCCATGTGTCTAACACACCATAGAACTAATTCAAAGTGAGGCCATCTGATTCCACTAAGCATCTCTGCATTTCAGAAGTCATCCTGCCACATCCTCCCGTTCCCAGTAGAAAAACATGGGCATTCGCCGTAGATTTTTTTTATCAGAATACTGTAGTTTCCATGGCAAGGTGAAAGAAAAGAAAAATGTAAATAAACTATTTTTCCTGAGTTGACCACCCAAACCAAATACTTCTAAACTTAAGGGGAAAGGCTTCCTTCAGAGAACAATGGATATAGCTCCACCTAGTGGACAAAGTTCCCATTTATTTCAAAAGACCTTTCTGTTTTGCCAATATCGCAGTCAGGAAAACAGAAGCTACTTCTGCCAAGTCATTTTAAAGTCAGCAAACCCAGCTAGAAGCAGAGACTGCTGCAAGAAGTAAGTTTAGTCCGTTACCTCTTCGACCATGACCCGAATCTGTGAGCTGTTCTTGCACCAGTCCATTTTAGAGATAAGCGGAAAGCATGCCCAGTGAGAGAACCTGTTATCCGCCCCCATCCCTCTGTGCACCACATTCTGGCTCTGTGAATTCGAAGAATGCCAATGGACCTTTCCATATTTGGTTGGCACGGAATGCCAAGTGGGCGAACAGAATAGGAAATTCTCTGCAATCCCTGCAGGCTTCCTCTAATGAGATTCACCTTTCATCTCCACACTGGCTCTGAGAAAGTCATGAGAACGGGTGACATTAGAGAACTCTGGAAAATGAAGTCATTTGCTTTGGCTTGCTTAGTAAGTAGGAAACTAAATTTTTACCAGATTTTATCTGATTCAAGAATTGAGCTGGCTCCATCAACAAAGGGGACCCTCAATGTACTACAGTGATTGTTCGGATTGTTCAGGGAGAACAACAACTTCCTGTCATTCTGTGATTGTGACAAAATCACAATCTTCTTTCAGAAGCCACCCACGGTGAGAGCGTTTTCCAAGGTGTAGGCTGTATTAGATTGCTCTATAGCAAAGGCAATGGGATGCGATGCTTATACAAATTTGGGAGACAGCTAAGGAGTTGAGTTAAGCAAAACAATGTTTATTAATAGGATCCAGAGCTTTTCCCCATTTTGCCAAAGAAAGGGTATGGTTTGCTCCACTTTTCAGTCTTTATATTTTTGGTAGATCTTAAATGTCTTATAAGTGGAAGCTAGTAAACATTTGCTGTTTTGATTAGCAAACTCCCCTCATATGTTCTCACCTAGTCATCCATTCTTCGGGGCATTTGGCCAGAGATTTTTTTTCATTTCTCCTTTGGCCAAGTAGCTAGTGGGAATAGAAATCAGTGTAATTTTCCAGGGAAACTTGGGGTTGGGGATTGTAGAGAGAGGAGTGGGATCCTCAGTGTGCTTGCTCAAACCTTACATCTTATAGCAATAGACCCAAACAAAGCACAGGGTCAGTTTGCTAGCTTCAAATACTAAGACCTCTACAAATCACCTGTCTTTGAGAAAGCAATGCAGCCATAGCAATTTTCCAATACAATTCCATAGATTTCCTTCTTGCAGTTTAGCTCTTTAAACTCAGTGAAATAAAACTTGTGCCAGGTCTATGTAAGGAAATCCTCATACATCATTTCCTCAGCCCTTCTCTCTAAGTCTGAGTGTTCTACACTCTTCCTCCAAGCACAGCCTAATAGTCACTTTTGTCTTAGAGGTCTGAGTCTTTCCTTTGGCGATTAAGAAAAACCAGGACATGCTTTTAAAGAAATGGATCAAATACTGCTGAAATTGATATGGAACAATAAACCTCCATGAAGAACTATAGCAATCTTTGAGAGAAAGAAGATGGGAATCATCACTTTTCTCAACTTCAACCTGTATTATAAAGCAGCAGTCATTAAAACAGCATGGTATTGGAATGACAGACCCTTAAATCAATGAAATGGATTGATATATCCTGAGATTGATTCTCAGATATTTATATGATCAATGATAAAGGGGAAAAATTTTTGAAGTAGAGCAAGAAAAAGCCTCTTCAATATGTGGTATTGGGAAAACTTGTCAACTGCATGCAAAACAAAAGTTAACTTAGATTCTTCTTAACACTATGCTCAAAAGTCAAACCTAAATGGACTAAAGACCTTTATATCAGGCCTGAAACCATAAGGCAAATAAACTGAGGCAGAATTCTCTATGACATTGAAGCTAAGGACAGTTTCAAGAATGAAACACCACTGACCAAGCAAATGGAAACAAAGATAAACAAATGGACTATATTAAACTGAGTAGTTTCTACACCTCAAAGAAAATGATGAGTAGGATACAAAGTCTGCCAAATAGTGGGAGAACCAGTTCAATGTAAGAAGCTTATCACAAATAGAGGGATGTTTAATTATGACTGAGAAGTTACCACTATGAAAATGAGAATTGGAAAAGATAACTGGACAATAACTGGGCACTGGAAGGAGATAAAGTCATATGTATGGTACCCCTTCAATAACAGTATATAAAACCACAGTGTATGAAAGAGGAAAGGAGAGAGGGAGATGAAAAATATCTGCTACAGAGGCAGGCAAAAGAGAATCTGTGGGGGTTGGCAGGAGGGAAATTGCAGACATTGATAGTGGGAAATGTGTACTGGTGAATGGTATTGTATTTTGTAAACCTTAAACTCAATCATGAATAACTTTGTAATTGAAAATTTTCTAATGTATTATGAAGAAGTTTTTAAACTATTATGTTTAAATAATTTTAAATATATTTAAAAATCGGAAACAGAGCAATAACACAGTGATAGGGCATTTGCCTTGCACGCGGCTGATCTAGGACGACCTTGATTAGATCCAGACATGCCATTTGGTTCCTTGAGCCAGGAGCAATTTTTGAGCGCATAGCCAGGAGTAATCCCCGAGCATCATTGGGTGTGGCCCAAAAAGATATACATACATATATAAAGCAATGCATGTACATTTAGTGATCTGGAGGAGAGAATCTGGAAATCCCAGGGGACAAAAGAAAGAAAACAGTCTCTGCTTTAAGGGTTTCCAATTCTTATCAGTGATTGCTCTTATCTGTATAGCTGCTGACTTTATTCTCTTACTATGAGGACCAAGATCCATTAATATAGTGCTACTATTTCTTGTAGAAGCATTCTAGGTGTCTTGTAGTAGCTCTGGCCTGAATTTTTCCATGTTTTCAAGCAGATATAACATTTCCACTTCCATACAAGCTGTTGAATTTAATAGTTTTGGGGACAGGCTTCTTTCTAATATTTTCCATGTTACCTCTAGTATAAATTGGATCTTGCTATAACATGGTGAAGGTTACTTCCATATTTGAATATGTTTTTGCAAAAACAGTAGGAAAAAAGAAAAGAATTCTCAGCCACTAGTTACGTTTACTCTTCAGTAAGAAAATATTAGGAAATGAAAAACCTCCTACTCCATGTTCCTTTATCCATAGAGGCTTGCTGAGAGTGTCAGTTAACCCTATTGCCCAAGTCTGCTCTTTCTAAGCCCAGTTGAAGCCTTAAGTGGCCAAGAGTGTTCACCTGTGGTATTATCACTCTCCTTACCTAAACATGGATTTCTGTTGCTTTCTAATTGGACAAAATTAACTTCTTTCAAATCTTCATTAGGAGAGGAGAAAGAAAATTCTATTTGGGGGCCTGGAGTGATAGCACAGTGGTAGGTTGTTTGCCTTGCAAGCTACTGACTGAGGACAGACCTAGGTTTGATCCCCAATGTCTGATATGATCCCCCAAAGCAAGGGACAATTTCTGAGTAACCTTGAGCATCACCGACTGTGGTCTGAAAACAAAACAAACAAACAAAATAGAAAATTCTAGTCACCTGTCCTTCCTTCTGCCTTGCTTAATTCATTTGCTCTGAGCTCTGAAAACCAGGTAGATAATGATGCAATTGTGCACTTTCCCACGAAGATAATTATCAGTTATTTACAAGCTCACTTTAAAGAAAAATGATGACACCTAAAACTAAATCTAGGTACTCAGAACTTAAGCTCAGGGATGACTCTATCTTCCAATATATAAACAAGAAATACCATATTTTTTGCTTTATAAGATGCACCTGACCATAAGACGAACATAGTTTTTAGATGTGGAAAACAAGAAAAAATAATATTTTAAAACAAATGGTGCAACAGGAGACACTGTCAGGAGATGGCAACTGGGAACAACCAGCCTGTGAGACCAAAATATATTTACAATATGTCAGTCTACCGCTGATTAAACACATTTACTTAACTCTTTTTTTACATAAGACAATAAAAATAACATTTTTTGAAGTTTACTTTGGGGGGTCACACCCAGCAGTGCTCAGTGGTTACCTGGCTTGGGCTCAGAAATCCCCCCTGGAAGGCTCAGTGGAAACATATGGGATGCTGGGGATCAAACCACCATCAGTCCTGGGTCAGCTGCATGCAAGGCAAACTCTTTACCCCTGTGTTATCTCTTTGGTCCCTAAAAATAACATTTTTAAAAATACTTTTTTTGTTAGTATAAAAAATAAAGGTAGCAGCAATGATCAAATACTCTTAAACAAAAGCTTTATATACAACTGTGAAAGTGCACTAGCCTGATTGCTTGTACTATGGAGTATGTCTGCGCAATAAAGGGGGTGTAACACTGAGGATATCAAGTGGTTAGTATATGCTCTCTTCCCCTGCACTCAGGCTTCAGATCCAGGAGGCATTCGCTCAAAAAAAAACTCATCGTTTGGAGGGAAAAATGTGTCTTATGGTACAAAAGATATGAAATTGGGAATTTCATCTATTTTGCATTCACTGGTAGATCCTCTATCTAAAGCTATTGATAGTAACAGATCAGAGGGACAAGAGTTGACTAAAACTCCACAGCAATTAGTACAGTCTTATCTCTGATATCCTAGGTAACTACAAACCCCTGTTTTATCCCTTAGAACACTTATTTGGTCCATCTCCTGTATATCAAGAACTACTGGAAAGTTGAGCTTCAATCCTTGGTATAAAAGTGAAGTCATCAGGGCCAGAGAGATAGCATGGAGGTAAGGCATTTGCCTTTCATGCAGAAGGTCATTGGTTCAAATCCTGGTGTCCCATATGGTCCCCCCAGCCTGCCAGGAGAGATTTCTGAGCATGGAGCCAGGAGTAACCCCTGAGCATTGGCGGGTGTGACCCAAAAACAAAAAAAAAAAAAAAGAAGGAAGAAAGAAAGAGAAAGAAAGAAAGAAAGAAAGAAAGAAAGAAAGAAAGAAAGAAAGAAAGAAAGAAAGAAAGAAAGAAAGAAAGAAAGAAAGAAAGAAAGAAAGAAAGAAAGAAAGAAAGAAAGAAAGAAAGAAAGAAAGAAAGAAAGAAAGAAAGAAAGAAAGAAAGAAAGAAAGAAAGAAAGAAAGAAAGAAAGAAAGAAAGAAATACATTTCTAAAAAAAAGGTGAAGTCAGCAATTAACGAGAAAGTCCCCTTGACAATGAATTACAGGAAGAAACCATTAAATCAAGATTGAAAACATGCTATCCTGCTGCTAAACCAATTTTCAAGACTCACGACACCAGCTCACTTCCAAAACTAGAAACTCAAGGAGAGGAATCAGTAGACAGTAGAAGCAACATTCCTGCTAAATTGATAAAGCATCTATAGATTCATCAGAGTTACAAGTCCTTTTCTTTGACAATGGCTCCATAATTACTTGTCTATCTATACAAAGAGACCCAAGCTAAGCAGCTTCTCAAACCAACTTTGCACACTCAATTTTTAGCCAGCCATTCTTGTAGGTGTGAAATGACCTTTACTTTATGATGCCCTCTCCCTCCTCGTTTTTCCCTTAAAAAAACAATTCTACTTGACTCTGTGTCTTATTTTAGAATTATTTTTTTGAGAGATAATAAGAACCTGGAAAAGAATGGAGATTGAGATTGACTTTCCCACTTTCTGGAAGAACCTCTCTTCAGTCTGAGAACCATGACTCCTCCAAAATCCAGGTGGTAGGACCATCCATGTAGATAAGATGCAGTAGAAGTTTCAGGTGCAGCTAGATTGCTGCCTTAGTAAGGCTGGGTCTACATTGGTATCTGAACAATGTGAATGCTAATAGAAACCTTTTCCAGTTCTCATTTTCTCAACCAGGTACATTCACTTCACCAAGAAGTTCAGGACAAGTCAGATTGGATGGGGTCACTCTGTTGTGGTTATCTCACATTGATTGGTTTTCTTTTACACTTCCTGTACTATCTTCAACCAAAAAAGAATGTTGACTCTTGAATTACATGTTCAGAAAAAAAATGTATCTGTCAAAATCCCAGGATAAAATTATATTGTTAAGGAAAACTGAAAGATTCTGTAGCACCTGCCTTGCACCTTTCTAAATCAAGTTCCAATCTTGGTACCACACTACTCTGGACAAGAGTAACCCCTAATTGCCAAGCCAGGAGTAATCTTTGAGCTCTACTGAGTTATACCCAAAACAAGAACACATAAATAAATCTTTTAAAAAATAAATAAGAATTAGTTGTACTATGTAAGCTCTAAACTCTGTAATTAGTTTTTTTAGTTTTTGCCTAGTAACTTTTCAACCAAAGCTATAAGTGATATGCTTCTTCCAAACATAAGTGTAGATAGTGCTTTCAATGCCCAAACAACTCTCTGTGTAAGCTGATATCTAGGAATTGAGGTCACTAAAACTGTGTTGCACATAACTTATCTCTTTTGCCAAAGTTGTGGCTATAACATAATGGGAAAATACTAAGAATTTTATTGCCAAAAATATGATAATTGGGCCCGGAGAGATAGCACAGTCATGTTTGCCTTGCAAGCAGCCAATCCAGGACCAAAGATGGTTGGTTTGAATCCCGGTGTCCCATATGGTCCCTTGTGCCTGCCAGGAGCTATTTCAGAGCAGACAGCCAGGAGCAACCTGAGCACCACCAGGTGTGGCCCAAAAACCAATATATATATATATATATATATATATATATATATATATATATATATATATATATATATATATATATATATATATATATATATATATATATATATATAATTACATTTCCTCACTTACCTTTTTTATCCCTGGTGCTACTATTCTGCCCTAACAAAAATAAGATCAAAATAGTCATCATTATGAGTGGGATAGTTTCAGGATGCTATTATATAAACCCTGTGTATCAGCATTTGCTTCTATGTCTATTTTTCTAGATAATTTATTTCTTAAATTTCAACCAATATTTTGATTCCACATAATAGTAAATATCAAAAAAATGATTTCTGACACTGTATGCATCTTAATTTTGTGTTATTCCTAAATGTTAAAATTCAAATGTTTTCAAAGCCAAACACTTCCACACAAAAATTCACAGTATGAGATGAAAAAAGACAAAGAGTGAGAGAAAACAAACATATAATATTTCTGAATTTATTGCTTCCTGCACAATCTTATATATGAGGACAACTTCACAATTCTAACTGCCATTTTACCACATTTTTACACTTATAATACAAAGGGATAGGCATAAATATACAGAATAAAGTGCAACAGACCACATAATAAGATCAGTACACAAGCTAAATAAATAATATTGAGGTAGCATCCCAGATACTTTAAATATGCCATATAGGATTAATTGGGTTGTTTAATACCATCACATCAATATGGATACAGAAATATATATTCATCTAGGAAAATCCATGGTTGCACATATTATTAGTTCCCAAATTCCACTTCCATTTATCCATACTTGTATATTTTTCCAGCTTCTCATATTGATTCCAAAACAAGGACAAGAACAAAGACAAGCATATATTCGTTAATCAAAATTTGCTTAAGTGCAGATTTGGCACCTGGTTCATTTGCTCCTGAAATGAAAGACTCGAGCCAATAGTACTGCAAAAGGGCATTTTTTTTATTTGTTTCTATTTACTTACTATACATTTTTAAATAATTTTCCTCACATTTCATTCTAAAGCTCTTGAAATAATTATTACCTGAGATCTACAGAGACTCCATTTACTATTATTATAACCATGTCATTCTTCCAAAGCTTTACTCTGGATTATTATGATAAAATAGCAAGAACATAATTTTAACATACATAAAATTATTATCATGCAGCTGTGCAAGTATTTCTTTCCTGTACTGAGATCTACAATCAATTCTATTTCTACATAAAGAGAGTAATAATTTAACACCCCCTGACTTTATTTTTTGCCTTTGCCTGAGATCTATTCAGGAGGTAGTAAAAAGTTCCCCAAGCTTAAACTTTGTGCCAAATGTCTGAAACAGTCCTTCTGCAAAAACTTAAACAAAATAAAGAAGCTACTTAAGCCACCATTTGCCACACACCAGATTGAAGGACTTGAAATAGGCACAAATGTTTTTAAACATCACCCAAAGGGGAAATTCGTACTAATAAGTGAGCAGTGCCGCAGTTCCTGCCACAGTTCTGTATCCTGAGAGTACATACAAGTAAATATAAACAGGTTTCAACATTTTTCATCTTCCCTGAGGTATGTGAAAGAAATACTGTGATTTTTAACTGCTACAAATCTGAGCCAGAACCTTTTTTTTAATAAGATTCCATAATCTTCACAGTATGTTAGAGCAATCCCAGAACTCATAATTCCTCAGCGGTTAGTGTGCCAGGGTGAAGTTCTGAGTCTCAGATAACATTATGGATGTGGTTTATGCACTGATTGATAACATACTCAATGGAGGCAACCTGTCCCTGAGAAAGGGTCCAAAAAGGTTTGCATAGTGTTTACAATACAGATAACCTCCTGGCTGACATCTGTGGAGGAAACCTTTGATGGATGAAAGAAGCTGTAAGATCCTGTGCACCTAGATAGCTCTGGTGAATTTCTCGTATATCACTCTTGAGACAATTATAGCACTTTAGTCATTTTATTTGGCCACAAATGCCTAACTGATTTTTTACAGCGATGTATTTTTGAAGGGAGTGTATGATAAATATTATGAGATCATTTTTTTGCTAGATACCAAGGGACAGAAAAGAAAAATGCTGTTGTAAGACAGTATTTCTTTGTTATACATCATATCAGGTCTTGTGCTATTATTTTCATCCTGAGTTTAATTGGGATGTTTAAGAGTGTCTAAGACTGAGATGGAGCAATAGCACAGTAATAGGGCACATTTGCCTTGCACCAGGGCAGACCCAGGTTCGATCCCCGCTATCCCATATCCCTGAACCTACCAACAGTGATTTCTTAGTGTGGAGCCAAGAGTAATCCCTGTGTGCCACCTTGTGTAGCATTCATCATGCCCTCTCCCCAAAAAGCAGAGTTTCTAAGATCAATACAGCCTTAAAAACCTTTAGACTCAACATGTGCTATTCCTGGTCCTCAGTGTCAGTCCACTGAAAAGCTTGTTAGACATGCAGAATCTCAGTTATCACCCTAGACTTTTTGAAATAGGATTTGAATATTTTAAAAACAAACAGGGTCTTCTTATGCATAACAAGTTTTGCAAAACACTCTTTCATTCCATTTCAGAGTAAAAGCATGATCGGATGTCCCTCCATTTCTCAGGGCAACTTACCTATCTTCCCTCACAACCTGAATTTCCTAACAATCAATACATTATTCCTCATTGGCCTCACTGATCACTTGGAGAATGTCCTGACAGAATTGAGTTATTACACACAAAATATAACCTCATATGTATTATTATGCAGAGAAATGAAAAAGAAAAAAAGAAAAAGATTATTTGCACCTTGAGCAGTCTCTAGTAACAGCAAATGATATTGGTTATCAAATGTATTGTTATGATTAATAGATAACTTGCATAATCTCTTAACTGATGTATCTGAAGTCTAGATTTTTGCACTACTAAACTGGATTTTTTAGACACTTTTAAATTATTAATAGCCAGTATAATTAGCATATTACAGACCCACAGTTCCTAAAATCTAATGTGAAATGTCATGTGCACTTTGTGAAGATCAAGTTGAGGGCACCAGGCAGCATGCATTTCCAGAAAGCCTGCCAATAGAGACCTGCTGTGCTGAAGAAAGCATCTTTAACCTCCAAGTGGCAGGTTTGGGGGGACAGAAGTTACTAGATTGTTCTCTCATTGAAAAAAGGGATTATTCAATTTGATAGTTTTCTTGTAATAGCAGGAGAGACCAAAACTCATAAGCTTTCATGTTTTTCAGTAACAGAAAATAATAGAACTGAATTATTTCATTTTTGAAGACCTGGGGTCAATCAAGAACAGCTCTGGGGTCCTATCACTGTTTCACATTCTATCAGACCAGCTGGTGGCCAAGCTGGATACAGCACAGTGCTTCTGTAAATGGATAAAAATGTCCACATAAATGATAGAACTCTAATCTTTTCAAAGCTTTTATATTAACATACAAAAGAGCCTTCAGCCAAAGTAGGTCATAGGGCCACGTGAAGATACCCCAAAGGAAATGTGTTTATTGTTGGCTTTGTGTGGTGTGTGTTTTTTTTCCTCTAGCATTGTTGTACTTAATGAGATTGAATAATATATCTAAGCTGTATCTGTGTAGTGTTTACCCTTTACAAAGCACTGTCACATACAGTTTCCTTAGAGAAGTCCTAGGAGAAATGTTTTAGCATTTCTGTGTTACAGATTAAAACACTAAATTTTTGGAGTTCTGCCCAATGATTGGGATGGGAGCTGGAGATAAGTAAAAGGCTCACTCTCTTTTTCATGTAAAGAGATCAATGTTCTCCTTGTTGAAGTAAGTCATGTATCTATAATTGAGATCCTCAATTGTACCAATAAAATTTCAAAATTTTCTGAAAACTCTAGAAAGGTGAATGTGTGGTAAGTAATGAATTTAGGCTTTTGTACAGTGTCATTTCCTAGAGTAATAATACTGCAAAGAGCTTTATTCCCTTACCTTCAACAACTCTTTACTATACACTAAAATCTATTCATCACTCAGAATCTATGCAAATCCTTCCTCAGTGCAGTCCTTCTTGAACACCAGCTAACGTGACTATTATTCACTTGAGCTTGGCTGGGAGGAATATTGAATTAATATGGATCTTACCTTGTGTGACTGTAAGCTACAGCCACAGCTTTTTCTCTATTTTGAGTGTTAGCAGGAGCTGTTGCTTATGGGTAGGAGTTCATATTGTTGTTTGGAAAATAATCTCTATAAGGTTGAATGTTTCTAGGCTTAAGGTTTAAATCTCAATGTACTCCCTTGATAGCCACAGACACTTCCTTGTAGTTCTCTGAGACATTATTAAAGTACCTAAGATTATCAGCATGATGATATGCAAATGCCAAATAGTTTGCTTTCATTCTACACATGAGTAGTTAACATTCACTTAGGAAGGTAGGCATCAGTCTAACCCCAAAGTTCAAAACTTCCAAAGAAGTTATTGCAATTTATTTTACTGTTGCTAATTTTATCCTTAACATACCTTTTGCAGTTTAAATATGAATCTTAGGCCATTATCCAACAAACAAACCTAACTTTCATATACAATTAAAAAAACTTAGGTCAGGGGCCTGAGCAATAGCACAGTGGTAGGGCATTTGCCTTGCATGCAGACAACCTTGGAAGGACCCAGATTCAATTCCTGGCACCCCATATGACCCCATGAGCCTATCCGAAGTAATTTCTTTTTTTTTTATTTTTGGCCACCCCTGGTGATGCTCAGGGTTTACTCCTGGCTATGCGCTCAAAAATTATGCCTGGCTTGGAGGGGTCATATGGGATGCCTGGGATCAAACCGAGGTCTGTCCTGGGCCAGCCGCATAAAGGCAAATGCCCTACTGCTACTCTATAACTCTGTCCCCAAGGAGAGATTTCTGAGTGCAGAGCCAGGAATAACTCCTGAGTGCCATCTGATGTGGCCCAAAATCCAAAACAACAACAAAAATTTAGGTCAGTCTACGTTAATGTCTGCACTGATAACATCATCTTTTAAAGATGTCTTTTAAAAACAGGATGCAGACATAACTGAGAAAATAAGTTTATATAAGCAACTCATTCAGCAGAATTCATTCCATCTTTTCCTCTTAGGTGACTAGTTACATCTTTCCATAGTTCCCCAAATCTCCAATGCCCTCTTTCCCTCATTATTCTTAGCTAATAAACCTGATTCTATTTCCTTTAATATGGTAGAAGCAGCACAAACCAAATTCTGCCACATAAACACATATACCATCTTTCTTCATCTGACACAGGTTATGGAATAATAATGGACCTAAACATTTATCCTATGCCAACCCCTGCACATGGTCTACAAATCCTATCACCTCTCTTTTACTCAAAATGATCTCCTTAATCATTATATTTTTCCATGCCTAGTTTCATCCAATCAACACATAAACATACACAAATTTTCCAAATATAGTTTTGATTTAGTAAATAATAATATATCCACACCAAGAATTCCTTATCTTGGGGCCAGAGTGATAGTTAAGAACAAAGGGTATATGTTTTACAAAGGATCAAACTGGGTTCAATCCCAAGCACCCAATGATCCCCCAATTCCCTGCATGGAGCCTGAGCACAGAGCCAGGAATAAGTCCAGAGCACTACTTGGTATAGTAAAGAAACCAATAGTCAACCAAAAAGAAACTCTCCTCTACCATCAGTTCCATTTCCATTGGTAACAGAGAAACTTAATTATATTCTTTGTTTCTAATGACTTACATCCTCTACCTTGAAAGCATTATTTTTTTTTATCCCTAGAATTCTGCCAACATGCCTCTTTCATGATCATTTATGCATCTTCAATGCTAAACAGTTAATTCTCAAGTACTAGAATTATCAAGGATGCATGATGAATTTTATCACTTGTTTATTTTTCCTATCAATTTTATTAAAGTAATACCATGTGAAAACTATATATATTTGCTATGGGCAAATATATCTCTGTCCCAGAGATCCAGTGGGCTTCAATGAGCCCACTTCAGGAAGTAAACACTCAGGTAAACACGGAAGGCAAAATATAAAATAAATGAGAAATGAGACCACACAATGTATAGGAACCCACATTTCTAGCAGAAGTGTGACAATTTTAATCTCTAAGCAGGGAGTTGTATAAGGGGAAAAAGCCAGTCTTAGTCATGAAAGGACTTTCCACGTTGACAAAAGCAGGTGTTCAAGTAAAACAGAAACATTAGCAGTAGGCCTTTAAAAAAAAAAAAAAAAAAAAATATATATATATATATATATATATATATATATATATATATATATATATATATATATATATATATATATATAAAACTAGGCAGCTCAGGTGAAACGGATCTAAGAAGTCCTGAGTTAGGAAGGAGGAAGTAGCATATTGAAGAGGAGGGGTTTCCCTGATAGAATATTTTGTAGCTTAAGCAGTTTTACACGTCTGCTGTCTAGCATTGAAAAAGCTGAAGACTCTTGTCTGCTATTTGATTTAGCAGAGAGCTAAATTAATGAAATGTAAATTTTGTAACAGGCTAGTATCTACAGAGACTCAGAGCTAACTTGGCTGACTAGCTTTTAGATGTAAATATGGCTGACAAGGAGAGAGGAAGTTTGTCTTTGAAGCTTTTTTTTTTTTCCGTGAAGGGATTTCTCTGGGCAAAAGATTTTGATGGAGGCCATATTTCGGCCTGTAATTTTACAAGGGAGAAGTAGCCAAATATTATGAAGGGAATGTAATGTCAGTACCATGGCATGAATCTCAGAAATATTGCCAGTAATCCAGGTAGGGGTAAAAGTATCAATAACAGGCCTGCTGGACAAATATTTCTTGGGGCAATTAAACTCTCCAAGTCAGGAGTGTTCAAAACACTTGACTGCCAGGCCTGCTGTTTTCCCCCTTAATGGAGATGCCTTATGAATAGTTCCATATATATTTGAGTTACATATAAATTGTGATGTTTTTATATATGTATGCATTGTGAAAAGACTATCCTAATTAAGCTAATTAATGTATGATTCATTTCTATTTATTTTTTATGGAAATGGTCACGCCATTAGTGCACAAGTCTTATTCCTAGCTCTTCACTCAGAGGTCACTACTGCCTCAGGGAACCAGGTGGAATTTCAAGTATTGAATGTAGAGTTGTTGTACAGAGCCAGCACCCTACCTACCATACTATTTATTTGGCCCTAATTTATTTTTTATTTTAGTAAAATAAATTAAGCATTCTACTCAAGTATTGCATGGTTAAAATTTCATGGGATTTATTAAACCACTCTGCTCAATTTGATTACCTTGAGAAACCTCTTTCTCCTCTAACCTAATACCCATTTTGGGGTCAGGGTAAGACCCAAGGGATCAGGGCTTACTCCTACCTTTGTACTGAGGAATCACACTTGGTGGATCTTGAGAGACCATATTTGAGTGCTGGGATCAAATCCAGGTTGGCCTTCTGGAAGGCAAGTACCCTATCTGCTGTTCTATTGCTTTAGTCCTTCTGGTTTTAGTCTTTTTTATTTTACCAACCAGCTATATATATAGCCTTAGCTCCAATCTAAAAATAAGATAGTTTTATAGAGTAATTCGGGTTGCTAGTGTTGTGTATGTAAATATTTTAGGGGATTATTATGTTACTGACCCTACCCTGATCGGTGATTGTGCCCTACCCTGTGACCTGGCATTCTGCCCCCACCCTAGGGTGGTACCTGATTCTGCTTCCACCATTGGGTTGTATCTGATCCCACCATTGGGTGGTACCTGATTCTGGGGATAAAAACAAGGGTCTGTGGAAGGCGAGAGACTTTTGGCTGAAACTTATGCTGAGTCTTTGGACTTCAGTCTTGTCCACCGAATAAAGCTAATATTTCCACAAGCCTGACTGCGAGCTGTTTACCCGCAGTTTCACCTCAGGACCTTCTGCTGGACAGGTTGGCAGATGTGTGCTCCGAGCTGGAGGGGAAAGACCTCATCCTCCATCCCTCCATCAGTCAACCTCTTCAGGGGCTGACTTGCAACAGCTAGCACCTGATACATGTTTTATTTTTCATCAATACTTGACTTAAGTAATTGCCTTTTGAATGAAGAACACCAGAATATGGGTTTGATAAATCTCCTTCTAAGGGCATGTCTTTACTTATCACTATCAGGTGATGTTTTACTCACAACATTTTATGGGCATCACATTAAAAAAGGCACTTCCCAAAAAACCTGGACCCCTTCAGAAAAGGATATGCTATAGAAAAATCTAAAGATCATGAAATAATATGAAAGGGCCACTAATAGTTCAAAGATTTCCCTGTGACAATGCAAGGTTACTATTTAAATATATGGAGACCTCCAAACCAAGACAATTTGAAGAAATTTTATATAATATCTTCCAAGAAACATTCTAGGATTTTTCCACTCTGAAGAAGACTATGTTTTGTCTTCATACATATTTCTTGCTCTCTTCCCCCGCATCTCTATTTTTCTCTAAATTTCTTTCAATAAGTATATTTGGCCTCAGTCCCCCCCAAAATCTAAAGATATAAAACAGCTCTTCTATCTCTCTGGGAACTTATTACAAATCTTCAACTTATAGAACTGTACAAATTAGAGTATGGATCACACAACACAATTTCACTTCCTCTGAAAGTGAACTCAAGTACTGCTCTTCAAATAGACATTGGTATACTGATAAACCACACTAATTTATATCTCTATCCAAAACTTCTCACTTAGACTCTAGCTTCATTCTTCATACACACACACACACACACATGTATGTATATATATAATCAACATCTTCTTTTAGATATCTAAGGAATAACAAATTAATAAGGAATCAAACAGGTAATTATCTTTTCTATCTTTACATCAACAAACAGCAACTTCATTCTCCCAATTTTCCACCCTTGACACATATTTGTCTCTTTCATAGTCCACACCTATTCTATAAACAAAACCTACTTATTGACTTTTGCTTCAAAATCTACTTCTCTCTATTTGGATCACTATTGTCCTATCATGAATTCTATGTTGTCATGAAACTTCATAACTTCTTTTTCTACTTCCTATCACCCAGAAATTATTTTTTTAGATAGGAGCCATAGTAATTCAATTAAAAGCAAAATTTGTCTATGTCATAACTCTGCTCAGACAGCCAAAAATCCTATTGGTGACATTTAATGCCTTATAATCTGGCACTGTTACCCTTCCATCAAGTTTCTCTGGCCTCATCACCCTTCATTCATATCTCCAATTACTGTGGTCCTTATGTTGTTCAAACGTGATCAAGCACACACTCTCTACTCACTCATACAAAGACTCATCCTTCTGTCTAAAAATGTCTTCTCCCATTTTTTCTAGATGTTCTTCATTACCTTGTTGAGATTCATATTCTATTTCTCACATAATCTAAGAAAACAACCAAAAGTCTCCTTTATAAAAATAGCCCACAACATTCTTCATTCTTTTTCCATTGTCATTACAAAATGCTTATCATTCCTTAACAAAATATATAGATATATCTATATGGATATGAATCTCTATATATGCATATATATGCTCCCTAGGATTTTCATTTATCCTCATTTAAATTTGAACTTTAGGAGAGTTCACTGACAAATGCCAGAGATTAGGAATTTTTATTATACAGAAAGCATTGAACAAATACTTATTCAATAAAAACTGTATCTATTCTATTTTTTTACTAATCTTTCTTTTATTTTTTATATTAATAATTTTTATTTTGAAAATGTGGATACTGTTTTATTGTCATTATCAGCATCATCATTTCCCCTTTTAATAGTACCCAGAACTATGAAACACATGTAGTTTATTGATCATAAATACCCAGTAAAATATAAATTTCTGCTTCATTTCAATCACTCACAATTTAATATTTATTATTTATAAAGAAAACTTTTCTTCCATACCTTCAAACAGAGCCACATAACTTGAACAATCTTGTCTGTCTCACAAATTGAGTAGGAAATATTGGAAGGCACCAAGAACAAATAGTCGTATGAACATTGAGTATAAAAAAAAAATGATCAGACTTACACACCAAATCCAAAGCCAACTACAACAAAATCGATACCCAATCTACAACAAGCTAGACACAAAAGGGACCACTTATACTAGCAGCCCAGGGGGCAAAGGAGGGGCAATATGGGATGCATGCTGTGAACAGGGGTGGAGGGAGGACAACATTGATGGTGGGAATGCCCTTGATTCCATTTCACTATGTACATAAAATACTACTGTGAATGATTTGTAATCCACTTTGGTCAAAATAAAAATTATTAATAAAAAAAGAACACAGTCCAAAGTAAATTTATATAAAAAGAAATATTTTCTTTCATTTGAGACTTTGTCAAAGATGAAAATCTTAATAATTTTAGGCAACTATTGTATATCAATGCACTATGATTGATGTATAAATGATTTTCTCAATCTTTAGTTTATAAAGGATAGTTACTGAAATATACCAAAGGTAAAAAAATCAGTCCCCAAATATAATTGTCTAATATAATGGCATAATTTATGTTGTTCTTAACAGCAACAAAAAGTAATTTTGATTATTATTAATTTATTTTTGTTTTTACTCATAATGGCTCCCAGTAATACAAGCTAATATAAGTAATGCAAATGTTTTATTATAAGTCAACAATTTGATTCAGGAATTACTAGCCTAAATCAGTTTTTAGACATATTATGTCATCTCTGCATTTGCTTTATTTTCACAAAGTTCCACTATTAAATGCTTTATGATCCCAAATAACCCTAATCATTAAGCACATAATAATTGTAAATTAAAAATCAACATATGGAATTAGCTCAATTACTCATTTTGTGAATAATTCAAGTCCCCAAAGAAACTTGCATTATATTATTGTTTTATTAATTCTGAGATTATAAATACAGCAAGATTTTATTCCTGCAGGATTCACCACCTATTTGAATTTTGAAAAAATTCAGACAGGTTGAAAACTGAAAGTTATTTTTGATTAAGATGTTCCCATAATAGGTTGAATAGATTAAATTTGTAAATACAATAAGGATTAAAACCACTTAAGAAAAACAATTTTTCACAATCCTTGAAAGTATTAGAAATAATATTTGTGTTTAGTCCTTTATAAAAATATAACATTCTTAAGTGTTTATTCATCTACTTTAGAATCATTGAGTGCAATATACAACTTATACAACTTAGCAACAGGAATATTTCTCTTATTAGTGGCTCACTCATATCTTTGATTTATCTAATATGTATTACTACTAGGTACCTATTCTATAGCTCATACTGAGTTATAATTATTCAATTTTTGGTAGAAAACAGTTTAAAAATAATAATCACTTATAAATTCTCTGATTCATCCTACTCGCTCTTTACCATCTAGTCTGAATTTATAATGTATAAATAGATAAGAATTGTATATGTACAAAGAAAACATCTTAAATATAACAAAATCTTTTTTGATTTTAATAAGTAAAGTTCAATTTCTGTTTGATAAAAGTTTTCTGCAATTTAAAATAAGCGTACTTGTGTGAAAGTGCTTTATTATCTCTGAGCCATGAAAGTGCTTGATACATTCTTTACCTACATGAAAATTGTTTATTTAGCCTTTTACTGCAAAAAAAACCCCACTAGCACTACATATAAAGTCAATAGTTCATAAGAGTTTGACAAGGATAGACTTTTAAAAGTGGCAAATAACTTGAAAGACATTGGATTAACCTTCATATGTTAAAAATACTGTAAGATATTTCTCCTTGTGGGCACTGAATATTTATTAATTCACTATTTATTGGCTTATTTGTAGTTTTTATTACTTGAAATGCCTCGAGGAACCATTGGATTCACATATCAAATAATTTAGGTACAAATCATATGAATTAAAGCTATCTTTTCAGTTATAATATTGATATGCAGGGGAAAATTACATTTTGCAACTTCTGGCCTACAAACTAGCAGTTTGCTTTTCCAGAAGGAAAGGGAATTTCAATGACAAGGGTCTTTCTAAACCTTCTGTGTTTGCTTCCCTTCAATTTTAAAAAAATGGCTTTGTACATTCTCCCAGAGCCTCAAGACTTGAAAGTCATCCAAAAACCAGGGACCAATCTAAAGTAGATTGGCTTATACCCAAATTTAATGAAACTTCCTTAGAGGAAACTGATTTCCCTCATTATCCTTTATGTAGATAATATGTGGAATTAATTCTCCTTTACTAAGTTATCATTACATCGAGCAGACAAACACAGATATAATGTTATTAAAAGTAATGGAATGAGTTCATCCACTGTTAACTTTAATGGCTTGTATCCTCTTAAATGTCCCAGAGAAATGTCTCTCTCACCACTTTAGCAGATTAAAGGTCAGGGCTAAGGTGACCAAATTTCATGCTCAATAGAGAAGGATCCCCCTTTCTCTCTGTTTGGCCTTAAAATACTGGACAAAATTGGGGTAAGTGGATGGTATATATAATTATATATCTTTACTTTAGACTTGTCTCCAGCTATTATCAAAGCAGATATAGGTATTTCTTTTTATGTATTTACTTTGAAAGCTAATTGCAAAATTTAAATTTATTTTATAATGAAATTATAAAGAGGTACACATTAGACTTTTTTTGTTTATTTTTTGGGGGGGTCACACCTGTCAGCACCCAGGGGTTACTCCTGGCTCTATGCTCAGGAATCGCTGCTGGCAGGCTTAGGGGACCATATGGGATGCCGGTATTTGAACCACCGTCCTTCTGCATGAAAGGCAAACACCTTACCTCCATGCTATCTCTCCAGCCCCCACACATAAAACATTTAACTTTGACATTTCTTATGGATTTTCCCTTTCTGAGTCTTAGAAATAATATTTTAATATTCAACAATCATACTTACATACTTATTAATATTCAGAGAGTAAGACTGAGAAAATAACACCTTTACATTTTAAGCATCAATTTTATTCATTTTGGCAAAGTAAAACCTAATCAAAACTTCTTTACTGGAAAAAAAAAATGAAAGAGTTCACTAAGCATCTCTCAGCTATTTATAAAAAAGAGAATTGTAGAACCTACGTGCAATGTAAATGATATACATAACAGGGGCCAGAATGATAGCACAGCAGTAGGGCGTTTGCCTAGCACGTGCTGACCCAGAACGGAACACGGTTCTATCCCCCGTGTCCACTATGTTCTCCCAAGCCAGGAGCAATTTCTGAGCGCAAAGCCAGGAGTAACCCCTGTACATCAGTGGGTGTGGTTCCCCAAAAAAACAAAAAAAATTTATATTACATACAGTATGTATAGTAATGTGTGTTATATTTATATAATGCATCTTGTATGTCTATTGTACTATATTCTACATTTACTACATACTTTTATGATGAATATAATTTAACATATACGCTTATGTATAACTGTATTTGCTTATGTGTAAACATAATGTATATTTTATACATATAAGTAAAACATAAAGATGTCAACACAGAAACTTGTATCTGGTGCAATTATAATTGCACTTGTTCAACTCCTTATGTTCCCCTATTGCTATATTAATTCTAAAACAGTATATAGCAAATAATTAATATTTTTGTGCTCTTAGATGGTTCATATTGAGAGAACAATAGCATATAAATAAATATCAATAACTAAGATTACATGAAAACTCAGTACAAAAGAAATTGTTGGCATAAAAGAAATAAGAAAAG
Source organism: Suncus etruscus (assembly GCF_024139225.1). Lineage (NCBI taxonomy): Eukaryota > Metazoa > Chordata > Mammalia > Eulipotyphla > Soricidae > Suncus > Suncus etruscus. The sequence goes on along the minus strand of NC_064851.1, from coordinate 59,904,768 downwards.
CAATATTTATGATGAAAATATAGTTACTGGAACCAAAACTTATTCCCCTATTTGAATGAACTATTATACCAAACAAGATATGTAATTTGGTTGTCAAACATTGAAAATAAAGGAATGATTGCTCAGCAGCATGAAAGAAATAAGGGAAGTCCTATGGTTATCCAGTTTACTCTCTGGAGGAAATTCCCAATCCCTGATACAAGAAGGTGGGATGCAGGCCAGCTCTAATTGAGCATCCCTAATTAAAGAGCCAGAATACAGAACGTAGGGAAACCAAGATCCTGGTGTTACAGGACAGAATATTGACAAATAGATGGATGCACAAAAAGAGAAATCCAAATCTCTGCAGGTGGTCCCTACTGAGTATTCAGTTAAGTAGCAAAAGTGCATTAATTTGAGAAAACTACCTGGAGCAGTGGGAAGAACCACCTATAAGGAAGGATCAAAGGTAATAGTACCCAGAAGTTATACAGAGCCAGGAATCATGCCTTTCTTCAATAAACAAAATGAAAACTTTAGAGCTATTGGCAAAGTTTTTAAAAAACAGTAAGTATTGTCTGAAGAGTGAGAATAAATAGCATCGCTCTCATCTCATATAACAGACCTTAAAAGGAACTAACAGGATAAACTATTTCCAAGAAACTTAATAATTCACTGTCTCCATAAGCCCCCAAAACAATATATTTATTTATACAAAAATACCCAGCAATTGATAATTTAAATTTCACAGTGTTTTCCAGCCAAAAGCAAAGATGCATAGAAATGAGTAAAATGTTTAAGAAGAAAACAATAACAAATTAAAACTAAGAGCTATAATCTAGCTTTTTAAAATATGATAATGGATTTTCTTGTATTAAATAAACTAGATGAAAGATCAATCATTTAAATAGCGTAGAAAAATGAACCAAATTTAAATTTCTAGAAGAAAGTTATAATACCTATTTGTTAAATACACAAGAAAGAAGATTACATATGAACATTCCGAAAAAGAATAAATTTGTAGACATAATCATATAAATTAAAAATGAAACAGATAACAGATTGACAAGAATGAACAAAACATTAATAAAAAGTGAGTCAATTTTATTTGTTTATTTATTTTTTAGAAAAATAAGACATCACAAGAGATAGCAACTTTATTTTTTCCCTTGTGATCCTGTATATTTTTAATATTTAGTAATGTAAGCACAAAGTAGAACTTTATATGCATATCATAATAATTACAGAGCAAAACAAGTCATTTTGAAACTTGAAAAAAATAAAAATAAAATCTTTCATAAATTGCTCATAGATTATACATAAAATTTACTAATACTACTCATCAGGGAGATGCAAATGATTAGTGAGTCAATTTTAAGTAACCATTTGAAGTGACTAAAAGAGAAGGAAGAGAAAGAATAATTTAAAAATAGTGTCTTAAAATATTCAAATGAGAACTACAAGCCTATATATCCAGGAAGTTCAACAAAGTCTAAGCAAAAAAGCTTATGGACTATACCATAGAACATGATAAGAAATTATTTTATATTATTGATTACAAAATAAAAGTTACAAATTAAATGCAGGATCATAAATATATGTCAGATTCTCTGAGTGGGGAAAGAAGACAAAAGAGCAATATCTTTAAGTTATTAAAAAATTTAGTTATAGATGTCCACTATATATAATATTTTTCAGAAATGAAAGGAAGAACTATAAAAATTAAGATTATTTTCAGAGCAGTTTTACTTTAACAGAGAAAGCTGATAATAAAGAATGTATATTTTCCATATACTCACAGTCCCCACATTTTAATAATTTACTACATTATTATCATAGGATGGTACATTTATTACAAGTGATTTATATAGCATTGACAAAGTATTTCATTCAAAATTCTATAGTACACATTGAAGTGTACAATGGGTGTCCTATATTCTATGGTTTGAAAAAATAATGAAATACATGCAGCATTCGTGTGTCATACAAAGAAAACTTCACTGCTTTAAAATTCTCTGTTTGGAGAAAGCTAAAAGAGTAGACAAGCAACAGCCTTTTACACAGATGACCTTGTTTTTTTTTCATAGTATCCAGTATAGTTCCCAAGCCTATCAGGAATGATCCCTGAGGGCAGAGCCAGGAGTATTTCCTGAACCTTGCAGGGTGTGAACCAAAAGTAAAACAAATTCTCTTTGTTCCCCTATTCACTCTACCTTCTCTCCTGAGTCCTATGCCATATAAACACCCAATCCCTGGCAGCTGCTGGTATTTAATAATTACAGAATTTTCATGCAAAAATGCAAAGAATATATTACTAGAAAAGCTAACTATAAGTAAGTTTTCAAGGAATTTCTTCAAGCAGAAAATAATGGCAGCAAAGAGAACCCTCTACTTATACAAAGAAATAATGATGCAAATGTTAAATAAGTAAAGATACATAAAGCTATTTCTCTTATTTCCTAGATATCCTAAAAAGTTACTTCTAGTTGAAAGCAAAAATAATAAGTGTGTTGTGAGCCTTAAAGTATTTTAAGTAAATATATAATATTAATATCATAAAATGTAGTTTTCATAACAATAAAGGAGTAATTAAATGTAAATAAAAAGGAGCTAGAGTTAATCGTCAAAGGAGGTAAGGTGACAGAAGAAAAATATTTGATTCAAAAGAAAAAAAAATGAACAAAGAATAGATTAGACATGAGAAAATAAACAGCTAGAAAGTATATTTAAACTAACCTTATCAATAATAACTTTAATGTAAACAATAAACTATTTCATTTCAATTAAAAATAATTCCAGATGATGGTTGGTGTAGAAACAATGTATACCTGAAATAATTCTGCCACAAAAAAAATTGTAAATCATGATACTTAATAAAAAAAAAGAAAGAAAAAAAAACCCAGGGGCATGGATATAACTCATATGGTTAACCCTATAACTCTCATGCTCACATGCTTAGCCAGTGCAAGGCACTCAGATTTATTCTCAGTTCTGTATGCTAGGGCAAGAGGTTATAGCATTGCTAAATATGACCCCAATGTTGTTGCCCAAGACTCCTACCATAAAAGCAACACCAGCAGGCTGAGTATCACAAATAATTTATCATCTTACTAGATACAAAAGGGGTTATAAGTTTGAAAATTCAATATAAGTTCTTAACTATAAAAATATAAAATCACTTATCAAAATATAAATAGAAAGGAATTTCTTTGAGTGTATATAGGGGACGTACAAAAAACTTATAGCATGTTTCCTTGTAAAAGACGTAATTCTTTTATCTGAAGATCAGAAGTGAGAAATAATTTTCTTGAACATAATTTCTATGCAGTTACATTCATGATTATATCTAGTTTGGCAAACAAGAAAATAAACAAAGACTTCCACACTTTGAAGGAAGAATTAAAAAAAAATGAAAAACTATCTATTTACAAATAGCATGGCATCTAGCTTGAAAATCCTATGAAATCACCAAAAAAAAAAGCTGCAGAACTGAAAAATGAATTTAGCAAGCTCAGGATTCAATACAAACATACAAAAATCAATTATTTCTCCATAACTGCCAACACGAAGTGGGAGATAATATTTAAAAGACCACATAATTTGCAATGGCAAAGAAAATTTAAAACATCGATATTAAAACTTGACAAAGTGTCTGCAACATAAATACACTGAAAGCCATAAAAATTGCTGAGATAAAGCATTAAATAACTGAAAAGATGCACCATATCCATGACTAAGTGATCTACTGTTCATTTGAATGCAAGAAACCTAAAATAACCAAAACAATTTGGAGAATAAAATAGTCAGAAGACTGAACCCCCTCCTGTCTTTAACACAACACAAAATAATAGCAATCAAGATAATAAAGGACTGATATTAAGTTAGATTAGCAGGCCAATGGAACAGAATGTAGAATAGAGAAAGAGGTAAGTATATTGTCAATTGATTTTCAATAAAGAATTAAAGTATAGAGCAGTTAACAGGGCAAGTGAATGTTATTGAATGGGATGATGAGGAAACTTTCATTGGTCATGAATAATGTTTTGTATCTATGCTTTTACAACTTTTGCAATACCCACACAAACCAAACTGTAACTTAATCCTGTATATCATTTCTCTATTATTAAGAGAAAAATGGGCTTTGTGAATTCAAAACTTAAGGATCATGAGTAGATTATGTATTTTACAAATATATACCAAGTTTAGCACAGATAATTCAGTCTGGATTTCCTCAGCACATATACACATACACACACACACACACACACACACACACACACACAAAAGAATTACATAAGAAGAAATTTATTTTTTAAAGGTAGGAAGGCTCAAATATGTTATTCTTAGAAAGTCATGTCATTAGACATTTTTCAGAATCGTGATACTCAGGAAATGTGATTTGACTTATGTGAAGCCATGTTAAAATTAGCCCAAAAAAATATGGAGATTATAATAGCAAAGGCTTTACGAACATTCCTCTTAGGAATGAAAGAAACGGGTTTAATGAATGATAGGTGTGTTCAGAAAAAGTAAAGGATTTTAAGGAAGCATCTGGAATAGGGCTATTCTAGTATGTTTGAGAACTATAGAAGACCAGAAAGAAACAAGATGGAAGGGAGCTCCAAAATAAGCAAAATCTTAAGTACATGGATTAGTAGTTGAATTTTAAGTAGATGAATTGGAAAGAATGAAGATTATACCAGTATTGGGCTAGGCACTGAGATCTAAAATGCAAACTGAGTCAATTATGAAGGAAAGGAGAAGGCACCAGAAGAGATCAAAGAAAATAAATTTACTGAAGACAAAAAATAAAGTCCAAATATATGTCTTCTATTGAGAAAGAAAATTTTTAAAAAATGAGGTAAAATTTTAAGCGTTGGGGACTAATCTAAGAGAAATAGCTTTATGTGATATTTTCTTTTTTAATTAAATAATTTTATTATATCTTTTTTATAATATCTTTATTTAAACACCTTGATTACAAACGTGATTGTGATTAGGTTTCAGTCATGTAAAGAACACCCCCCTTCACCAGTGCAACATTCCCACCACCAATATTTTCTATCTTCCTATGAAAAATAAAATCACTGCAATGAACTGAGTTGTGTTGGGAGCTTTAAAGGAGGTTCTAGGAAGTCTGAATATTTACTTAAGAACCACCCAGAATAGTGGTTTAATCCCCTCCCCCTTTTTTTGGTGCCTGTGGATCAACAAACCAATAGCTGAAACCACTGACCTAGAGATTAGGAAATTTCTTGCGATTATACTGAAGGTCAAGTAGTTCTAAAAGTATACAAATTCCATCAAACTAGTAAACAAAGAGATATGCTTTTTCTTTTTCTTTTTTTTTTTTAACTCAGAAAATACATGGCTGATCAGTGAGTGCAGCCAAAGGGCAAGAGAGAACAGAAGCTGGTTGCATTTTGAAGTGTATTTAAAATGATTTCTTCAGTTCTAACACATTCATTCATTCTCTGGAAAATAATTTGACTTATGGTCTGGTATACCCATATTTTGGTGTATGCAAGAAGATTACCTTCAGTGAAGATGATAGTATATAACCAGCAGGAGAATACATATATCTATTGATTTTTTTTCTTTGCTTTGGACATTTGCCTGCTGTTGAATCATAACATCTTAGAGTCAGATATTTTAGGAGTTATGAAGTTCAACACTATTATTTTATTTATGAAGAAACAGACATTAAAAAGGGCAGAGATTTCTCCACAGGCAATAAAAGATAAAATATTTTGCCTTCCTATCTGTATTTCAGTTATTCATCAAACTTGCTTTTCAGACTTACAACCAACAGAAACAAAACATGAATTAAATATTATATGGGAATTACCAGAAATATGTTACTATGGGAAATTATTTTGTTCAGGGGAATCTAACAAATAATTTAAAAAAACGCGCTGGTAATGGTTATATCACCTATTGATTATATCATCTCCAGTCTCCAATCTACTTAAATTAAGTACATTTTAAACTGTAGGCAATATCATCTGGGGAAAAGGGACATGGGAAGGTCACATCCAGCAATATTCAGAGCTTACTCCTGGCTCTGAAATAAGGAGGTCACTTCTGGTGGTGCTCAGGGAACCATATGCAGGAATCAAAATGGGATCTATTGCATGCATGGCTAGCATCCTAACTCCATTATTATCTCTTCCGTCTTACAATGCCATTTTATTTTTAAGTTCTTTATTGATGAAATCCTGTGAAATACAATCCTGCAAATGTCCTCATGCACATAATTCCAACCTATATCTATTAACAGTATACCCAAAAATGCACCCATAACTGCCCTCCCCCAAAGAACCTCTGAGCCACTCCTTATCAAATCCTTTGCAACACACACACACACACACACACACACACACCAACTAAATTGTGTAGATCAGGTTTTCCTTGTTGTGTTGTCTTTAGCCCTTCTTGATAACTTGTGTATCAATACACTTTTCAACAAATACTTATCCCTTGCTTCTCTTTATTTTATTAGCCTTGTATTTACAAATAAAAATATGAGTGCCCAAATAGTATAATTTTGCTACTAGTTTTTTCTATATATTTAACTAATTCCTTAAGAGAAAGTAAACAGGGGCCGGGTAGGTGGCACTAGAGGTAAGGTGTCTGCCTTGCAAGTGCTAGCGTAGGACGTACCCTGGTTCGATCCCCCGGCGTCCCCTATGGTCTCCCCAAGCCAGCAGCGATTTCTGAGAGCATAGCCAGGAGTAACCCCTGAGCATCAAACGGGTGTGACCCCCCCAAAAAAAAGAGAAGGTAAACAAGAATGTTTTGAACTAGACATTCTAGCATCCTAACAGTACAGAAGAGGAGAGACTCCCAAATAGCAATTCTTTGAAGTCAAAGACCTTGACTCTGATTATTATGGTAGTATCCATTACTTAACACATTATTTATATATAGTAACTGCTTAAATACAGGACTTAAAATTCTGTCTTCAGTTCTTTCCCCCTTTCATAGTTTGCACTTTCTGCAATCATATTAATTATTTTTCTATAACGTTAGTCAGAATAGTGCCTTCTTACTCAAAACTATATACTAAAAATCTTATTAAATATCTCCCTATGAATATTTACAAGGCACTTGAATATTAGAAACATACTTTGTATATAGGCACCAGTGGTTACATTCCTTGTAACACATGGTCTCCAAAGCACCGAGAGCAGTGACTCTGAGCATCACTGGGTATGGCCCCTACATAACCAAACAAAAATAAAAACCCTCAGAGGAAGGATTGTCAGTGATTCTTTATTTCATCCTGTTATATTTCTGGGTACCAAAAAAAGCCAGTCTCTTCCTCTCTTAAACATTTACTTTCTTTGTATCAGCCACTTGTCCTTTCCCCTTTCTTTCTTTTTTTTTGTTTTGAAATATATTTTTTATTTAAGTAACATGATCATAGTTGGATTACAGTCATAACAAGAACACCCCCCTTCACGAATGTAACATTACCCCCTCATCCCTTTCCATCCCTGCCTGTATTCGAGACAGGCATTCTACTACAGTTATTTGTTTTTAAGTTCAGTAAGCTGTATTTTTCTTCCTTAAAGGATAAGAGTAAAATAATATAGTAAAAGTGTGATGGTGGCAATCGCCGTTGTTTGTATAGGTCCAGAAAAATGGGGAAAATGGAAAAAAATCCTTGACCTGATTACAAAAAGGCCTCACCCCAGAAGTTTATTGGCATAAGACCGACTCTGGGTTCCAGGCATACTAGTCCATCCAACCCGAGTCATTCTCCGTGGTCCCGGTGAAACTTTTTCACATTTTAGCTATTGTTGGAATCAGATTCTTATATTTAAAGACTCTGGATTCTGTGCATTTCTTTTATTGATGTCAGGCTATTATGGAGCATCCTCTAGTTTCAGCATACCATTAAATGCGGAGCGATCTGCCCTGCATGCAGACTGTTGCTGAGTCATCTGGGTGTTGGGATCACTCTTTGGAGTAAGTCAATGTCAAAGCAGTGTTAAGTCTTCCCTGGTAGAGGCTTGGATTCTGGTAATGTTATAGAAAATTGTGTTTGTTTCCATAGATGGTATCCATTGTTCAGTTGTGTGGAGGCGATACCCATTCTTCTGAGGCCTAAGCCAAATCATTATGCCAATGTTCAGGATAAAAGACCTAGTAACATTACCAAATTTGTGTTCCCATCTCTATTAGATAAGAACTTATTTGCTTATGTATTATTTTCCCATTTTAATGTGCCTATGCAAAAGAGAAGCAATGCCACAAGATATTGTTGGTGCATCTGGGGGCCGACGAATAAAGTCCAACATTCCCTTAACTTGGTTCAAACATGAAGTCTATACAGAGATACTCTTCTACCAGTATTGCTTATAAAACAGATCTCCAAGGGGGAAAATCAAACAATCAAATAACAAATCCAGTGATCAAAATTGTCACTATATGAGGATATTCGAAAAGAGTTATAGATGTTAAGGGAATATATCTGAGATATACAAAGGAGATACACATGTCCCTTTTATGTTTTAGAAATAGTCAAGAGGGAGGGGGTGGTTTCTGAGACACCACTTTGGTCTGTGATTTGGACAAGCAAAGAGAGCATGGAGCCATGTCCTCCCCTTGTTGCCTGCTGAAGCTTCCGACTCCTCAAGAGGCATTTGCTTCCTAATTGCTGGAAGTTGAAAGTTCACCTGTCCCCTCTCAGCCCATTGCAGGAACAAGGAAGCCTGGGGTCTCTTTTAAATTGCACCTCGCCGCAACCCACTTGCTGGGACCCTGAGCAGGTGTCCAGGAATAACCCTGGGGGCGGGGAGGAAGGAGAGAGAAGGCTGTGGGGGTCAGCCGAGGCTGCATCTTCACCTTATCTTGGCCAAAAAGCCTACAGCATGGAACCTTGCCATGACATGTTGCCTGCTGAAGCTTCAGTCTCCACCCAAAAAATTACTGTGAAAGATATGTAATCCACCTTGGCCAAAACAAAAATCATTAGTACAGAAAATGGTTCAATGTGGGTAACAAGAGATGGGAGTGAGGGAGTAAAGGAATAAAACGAGCTCCTGACGGCTTTCAGATTATGACAAGCAGAGGAAACAAAATAATATGCGCGCGGTTTCACAATGGAAACTTAATAAGGAAACTTCCCTAATTAGTCCTAAAGCCAGAACCTATTGTGCTGCTATTACCACCTCGCTGGCTTGCCCAGCCATGTGGCCAGGAAAAGCCTTGAAGTTCAGGAGGAAGGAGTTAGAGGGGTGCTGGTGTGACCCATGTCCTGCATCCCTTTTTAGGCCTGGTTAAAGAGGCCTTTGGCATGGCTTGAGGACTGCCAAACGCCATGCTGGCAGAACCTCCCAGCTCCCAGGAAGGAAGGCGATCTTTCCTGAGCTAGAAGGCCAGAAGGTCAGAGCCCCCACCCCAACCTCTCCCTTTGGAGCCAGGAGGGAAATAAAGATAGTCTAGGGAAACCAACCAGCTCCTCCAAGGGACCCAACTCGATGGCTTGCCTGGCCATGTGGCCAGGAAAAGCCCTGGAGTTCTGGAGGGAGGAGGTAGAGAGGTGCTGGGGTGACCCATGTCCCGCATCCCTTCCTAGGCCTGGTTAAAGAGGCCTTTGGCATGGCGAAGGGCTGCCAAACGCCATGCTGGCAGAACCTCATGGCTTCCAGGAAGGAAGGAGATCCCCTTTCCCCTTTCTTTTATGGAGTCTTTATAAAATTTTATTTTTATAACAATTTTTATAGAATTTTTATTTTTCAAATATCAAGAGTTGTGTATTATTTACCTTTCACTTTTCAAATGTAAGGCTCTAGCACAGAATAACATTTGTAACAAATATAAAAGAATAAATGTATTAATCAATTTGGTGATTAATTAATGGCACACAGTGGATAAGAGAATAAAAATGAGCAGAATTCTAAGGTCAAGACAATGAGTAAATATGTAGCCTACGTCAATTTATTTATTTATTTTTATTTTATTTATTTATTTTTGTTTTTAGAACCACACCCAGTTACACTCAGGGGTTACTCCTGACTATGTGCTCAGAAATTGTTCCTGGCTTGGGGGACCATATGGAATTCCAGGGATCGAACCTCGGTTTGTCCTAGGGGATGGGGAGGAAGGAGAAAAAAGGCTGTGGGGGGCATGTGCAAGTCAAATGCCCTACCACCTGTGCCATGGCTACAAAAACATACAAACCTACAAACCTAAAAAAAAAAACACCGTTATAAAAACGCTATCATTTTATTTTTGATGCGTATTTCTTACTTTAAATTTCTCTAAGTATTAAAGTCTTTTGGCTTTAAAATATTACTACCAGTATATCTGTCCTCTCGCATCACTGAAATATACAACAGGAAAGCAGGGAACAGTCTGCCTGTAGGATTATTTTTGAATTTAATTTTCAATTAAAATAGTAGGGAATTGTCATTTAAATATTTTTATTGTTAGATGCCTGCAAAGTAGAATGAGTCATCTCAAAAATAAATACCATCAATTATTTAAAATAGGAAGCTTCACTCTCAAACACATAAAACTGCTTCTTTCTCTAGGACATACTTGATTTTCTTTCCCTAATGGTTTACTTCACTGTTTTAAAGTTTTATAAATAAAATTAATGGCACAATTTTGATTTCACTAATACATTTCAGAACTGTATTTGTCAGTAGAGGTAGCTAAACTAGTCCTTTTATGTTTACAAGTGTTGGAACTAAATATAGAGAATATAAACATGCAAAGTTACTCTTCCTTTGAAGTGACTTCTGTAGCTTTGCTAGTCCATGTCATCACTGGCATAAAATTTATTCAAATAAAATCAATCTAAATGACTCATTATGAAAATCAAACTTTAAATGCTACCTAACTCAACCATCTTTAGAAATGTTACATAAACAGAAGTATTCACAATAGTCCACCAGCCTTTCTACAAGAAATTATTTTAAAAAAATAATAACATCTGTACCACATATATTTTTAGGATGTATCCTTGTACTAATTCCTGCAATCTTCCCTTAAAAAGGTTCTGGAGCTGAAATAAGTGGTGAGGGTGCTTATGATGTATTTTTAATGCATCTATCCTAATATCACATAAACTGAACAGCACTACTGGGACAATCTTATAAATAGCTGAGCACTAGTGGAAGTAGGTTTGGAGGTCAAATGTTGAGTGGCTCAACTTTCTTGGCTGCTCTTGCTTGTGTCCTTGCATTGAACCATAATCCCAGAGATCCAGAATCTATGGCCTATAATTCTCCTGAACATGCAAGAAGAAGCATGAAGCAAGAAAGGAAGGAAGGAAGGAAGGAAGGAAGGAAGGAAGGAAGGAAGGAAGGAAGGAAGGAAGGAAGGAAGGAAGGAAGGAAGGAAGGAAGGAAGGAAGGAAGGAAGGAAGGAAGGAAGGAAGGAGGAAGGAAGGAAGGAAGGAAGGAAGGAAGGAAGGAGGAAGGAAGGGAGGGAGGGAGGGAGGGAGGGAGGAAGAAAGGGAGGGAGGAAGGAAGGAGGAAGGAAGGAAGGAGGAAGGAAGGAAGGAAGGAAGGAGGAAGGAAGGAAGGAAGGAAGGAGGAAGGAAGGAAGGAAGGAAGCAAGGAAGCAAGGAAGCAAGGAAGCAAGGAAGGAAGGAATAGAGAGAAAGAAATAGAAAGAGAAAGAAAAATAGAAAGAGAGAAAGAAAGAAAGAAAGAAAGAAAGAATAGAGAAAAAGAGAGAGAAAAAAGAAAGAAGAGAGAAAGAAATTAAGAAAGAAAGAAGAAAGAAAGGAAGGAAGAAAGAAAGAGGAAGGAAGAAAAAAGAAAGAAAGAAATTAAGAAAGAAAGAAAAGGAAGAATGAAAGAAAGAAAGAAAAGGAAGAATAAAGAAAGA